>NC_138349.1:22096649-22832899 GCF_046562875.1 Panthera onca | reverse complement strand
GGATACAAAAGAAGACAGCTTTGAGAATGTCAAAAAGAAAGCCCAAAAATCCGCCTTCAGCTGGGTTAGTTTAAGTCATCCTAGTTGGTAGGGGAACATTTCTTATCTGTAGCTATTCAAGCTGAACATTACCCAGAGGGGTGAGCACTAGTTTTAGCCCACGATTTCAGTGGTTAGTGGGCTGGATCTTGATCACTCCCTCCTGAAATTGTTTTAAGATCTAACTCCCACAGAGGATTCAAGAGAAAGATCAAGAAAATACCCACATAAGAGCCAAAGTTTATCTGCCAAGATTCTTAATGTTACTTCAAAATTCTCCCTCCTTAAGAAAATACTAATTCTTTCTGCTGAGAAACAATGAACATATATTCTTGAAAGAAAGCAATAACCTCAAATTTAAGAAAGTTAAATAAAATATTTAACTGACTTCATCGACTAAATGTGCACATGCATGTGTATATGTTTTATGTTCAGGAAAAGTTGACTCCATTTTCTTTAAAATAAAAATTACTTGAATGTCTTTAAGCATGACATTCTCCAGTTAATGACGAGTGACATCACACCCTATCGACTTTAAGATGACCTACTTTGTACATATATGTAACTACTCAGTTTCTTCAGTCTTTTGAGTATGCAATTCTTAATTTACCATGACTCTAATTATTATCTTCTTTCCTTCCCATGGAATAGTCAATGTCTTCAACATGGATTGGACAACACAGAAAGGGAGCTTTCCTTTGTAGATCTTAAGAAACCATACATATCTTGTTCACCATTTTCCACTGATGACTGCCATAATACATCACAAAATCTGTATTTGTTATATCTATAAGTACAGAATGAATGAATTCATGAATTAATGAATGGTTAACAGTGGCCATTGCATTTTAGACACTTGTCATTATTAAGACTAAATTATTTTATGTTATTATTCTCTCAAATACTGTGGGTATGAGACAATGTAAAGTTCAGAAGGAAAAACCTGTGGCCTTTCTCATAGAAACCAATATGCATATCTCACTTCCCTGGAGCTGGAGGTGGATCTGAGAAGACTCTGAATTCTGTGAAGTCATGGGAATGGGAAAGGTGTTAGGTAGGGTTCTGGGCCAGGACAGCAGGAACAAGCAACTTGTACCACGTGAAGCCTGGTTTCCAGCAGCAGCATGAAATCATAAGTGATTCACAATTTTAATGGTATCACCTCTTTTGAGTTACACATAAAGAGGGAATTTAACTGGGATTTGTTAAAGGTATTTTATTTTGCTTCCTATATCTCACCAGGCATTTCATTAGCGTTTTACTTCTGCTCTAAAAAGAAAAAGGAAAGAAAGAGAAAGCCTTAAAAAACCAGAGGAGTCTGACCATCTGTCTATTAGATGCAAAGCTACGGATTGTGGTTCTTTGGCCTACCTCAGCTTTTTCTACTCTGAAAACTGAATAGGCTAAAAATGCACACACAATTAGAGGGTCAAGTAAAGAATGAATATACAGGTACACATACTTACACACACACACATATACATACTTATACACACATATGCACAACTGCAAAGAGTAATACAAATCTTTACATTTTCTGAGCTGAAAGATGTCCTGTGATCACTGCCATCATAATGAGTACCCTGCTGAGAAGCCACAAAAATTGCCATAATATTGCCTCCAGATGCTAGCTATCAATGTTCCCTCTTCAGTAAAATAGCACCAAAATGGCACAGAAGCACTTTTCTGCCTATTGTATTCTTTCTGTCCCCATACCTCTCTCTTTCCATACTCCTGACTGGGCAGTTGTCCAAAGTTACAATGAGCTCAGGAGAATATGATCAGAAAGTATTGTATAATTTTTATAATTCTTTAATCACTATACCTTGACACAGCTTCATAATTTAAACTTGGGCATTTGATTTAACCTGATCATAAGCAGAAAGAGAATTGGGTCTGCTCTGTAATTAATCATTTCTGCATTACATTTCCCAAAAAACAATATAAGAAACAAAGGAACAGGAAATATCCTAACCCAGACCTTGATGTGCAAATAATTGGCCTGGCTTGGCTTTTGTCATTGTAGAGAACAGTAGCCCCGACTAAGGTTTATTAATATATGCTCTCTAGACAGATATAGAACACTGTAAGTCCTGCCCATCCCAAAGCCCCGGGAAATTCACAGAGCGTGCCTCACTTTTCTACTCATTCCTTTTCCCTACAGTTTCCTCTGCATAAACATTCTTTATCAAAAAATGCTGGTTTTGATCTTCCTACTTTTAAATACCATAGAGTGCCTAAGGCTTGAAAACTACATGTTTCTTTGCTCTTGGTTCAATATGCTCAGTGGGAGAAATTTGTCATCGGAGTTGTTGCTGTTGGAGAAATATAGAAATCTCCTTTCCCCTCAGTCCCTGAAGCATCTGTTGCCTGGACTTCTGTTTGTATTAATGAAATATGCCATCTGCATTGTGTAGGCTTTTACATTTCAGTAGGAAGCAGAGAAGGGAATCCCAAGGAGGAATCCATTAGCCATATAATGCCCCCTTTGTGCTCCTTCATGCATGACTCAAAAACCAAATCCTCCTGACCACCTGTGACCACTGCCATGGGCACAATTTTAAAGCAGGGAATACTCAAGTTCTAAACAGGCCATCATTTCACTGTGGGTTGACTAACAGTCCACTCCTCTATTTGGAAATAGAGTATTGCAGATATAGTTTTTTCCTCTGCCTTAATAGGTAGAGCCTTAGTTAGAACCCTTTTAGACATAAATGACAGAAATCCAACTCTATCAAGCTTCAACAACAAAGAAGATATATTGCCCATGCATCTGAGAATTTTAAGGGGAGAATCCTCAGGTCTGACTGCCTCCAGGTGCTCAAATGTTGCCAGGAATCGGCCTCTCACCTCTCAGCTCAGCTTTCATTGCTGTTGGATTATACTTAAGCAAATTCTCATCAGGCTGCTACACTTTTGTCCTGGGTTTATATCTGACCTGCTCAGCAGCCCTATGATTCATTAGTTCCAGCAAAAATCTAGAAATTGAGTCTCTTTGGCTCGAAAGGTCTGGCCTTTGTCACCTCCCTTCTTTTGAACCTGTGTTTCTGGCCAAGAGGGATGCTATGCCCTTACTGACAGACCAGAGTCTGTGTCCCTCAGGATCAGGGGTGTGGGATCTACTCTACTGTAACCACATGGTTTGGAAGTGGGGAAGGGACCATCAGGGTCACGTTCCCAGAAGAAAGCATGTTTAAACAGGCCAAAAGCAAAAATGCCTACCCCAGAAAGGGAAGCCCAAAATGCATTCCAAGACTTGGCATTTTAGAAGACTACTTAACCTCATCTGATCATAGTATTGGCAGAGTCCTTTTCTCCACTCCCTACCCCCTACCCCACTTTACCAAATTCTCTGAAGAATGCAGAGAAATTCCTTTGGGATACACAGGCATTGCTTACCGTTTAGGGGGTCACATCAGGGTCTAGGTTTCAGAAAAGGACAGTCAGGAGTTAGTGAGCAGACCTCAGAAATAGGGAGCTGGCAAGTATGAAACTACCTCAGGTGTGTGGGAGAAAGAATCAGAAGGAGAGAACTAGAAGAGCCAAGAATGGCCTGAATGGCAGTGGTGCATCCAAAAGAACCAACCAGGGGAGGATATGCTGGACAGAAAACTCAATTTTAGTTCTCAATAATTAACATATATATTGAAGGTATAATCGTACTAAGACTAGGAATCAAACCATTAATATGTGTTGAGTAAATGCTATGGGTCAATTACCATGCTTAGCATATCTAACTTAATGAGGAATCAAATTGTGGGGGTGAACAGAGGAGTGGCTCAAATTAACCATGTGGAGACTCAAGGAAGTGTAAAGGCAGAAGGTGATATCTCAGTTAAGATCAGAAGGACATGTAAAAGGCGGAAGGAGAGGGAGACTGATTTAGAAAGTGAACAAACACAGTGTATCCAAAGCCCTTGTGATAGTTCTGAGAACGCAGAGATCAGGAAGGAAAGAGTGCTTCTTTATGGCTGAAGCACTACATGAGAAGGGCAGAAAGAGGGGAGAAAAGAGTATAAAAAGTCCAGAAGGTTAGAAGGGCAAGAAAACAAACAAAAACATCAACAAGCTGTACTGGATTTGGACTTCTTTGCCTCCAGGACTGGTCAAAGCAAGAAATGGTTATGCCTCTGCCGCTGGATGCAGTTAATGAGAAGTTAGGATTAGGATCTCATCACCAAATATGCTCTCTTATTGCTGCATACATTCAGATGATATAGATGAGAATCACTCTTAGGGTAGCTTTATGCTGAACAAATTCAACCATCACTCCACATTTGACAAGAGCAAGATGCTCTCCCTCAATGGTAATTATGCAATAGGTCAATCCAGCTACACAATGAGCATCTGATCTTGGTATTTCCCAAATCAAGCACAGTGCCCAGCATATCACAAGCTCAATAAGTGTCTGCTGAATGGATGCTATGGACAGATGAGTACAAAATGTCTCTTACTGGAACCAAGCCAGACCTGAGAACTATCTATTTACCCTGTACTTAGCTAGCTACCAAAGAAGTGCCACTCTTCCACAAACCATCCATCTAAATATTGGATGGCATTATAAGGAAAAGCTGTTATAGCTCTTAAAGGAAATGATTCCTGCAGAATTTCAGAGTTCTAAGGAAAAAAAAAATCACACTCAGCTCTCAGCATCAGGAATAAGATTCGTCTTCTTAACTACATTTTTTTAATCAAATGAGCATTGTTAATCTTATAAATACATGTGTATATATATTTTTTGCTTTAGCTACTAGAAAGTTTGTAGTGAATGTGGGGAATAATATATTAGCTGAAGAGAATCATACCATCTACAAATGCCCATGACAGATTTATTCTAGGACTTTATCATTTTCCTTCACTGACTTACTTCACATCCATCAACATTTTTGTTTTAAAAATTGTTCCTACCTTATTCCATAAGGTTGTAAGGGACTTTATAAAAATCTATATAATGTGAAAGGATAAACAGATCAATGGGGACTACACAGATGAAGTGATAGCTAGGTAAACAATACCTATGAGGTCTTTATGCCCTTGTCCACTTCTACTTCTTTTTAATTTCTGAAGATACCTGCAATATCGATAACATCTTTCTCTTGTAATAATAACCATATCCTGAGTACAGCAGCATCTTGATTGTTTCTAGGCACCTAAGGACACATGACTAGATGCGGGCAATGGGCAGTGACAAGAAGTGACATATATGGCTTCCAGATCAGAACACTTAATTATAACGTGAGACCCTCCACAGCTTTCTTCCCCAGCCTCAGAACTTGCGGTTACAGGTGGTGAACTCCTCAATGTCTGGGTCCCTGAATGATAGTCACACAGAGCAGGGCCCCACAGATGACTCACACTTGTCACATAATGTAAATAAGATACAAACATTTCCTGATTTCAGCTTCTGATAATTCAGAGTTGTTTGTTACTGGGGCATCAACTAATCTTTCCTGACTGCTGTATATGCTAAGAAATGCAGCACACAGCCAGTAAAATGACAGCAGTAGACAATCCTCCAAAGGAGCTGAATCTGCTAGTACAGGAAGTGAAAAAAATAAGGTAAAATATCAAAAGTTTATTGTGGGTTTTGAAGTATGCCTTCACAACTGTGCAAAAGAATTAGAGTTCAGAGATGAATAATCAAAGTTATTCAGATGGACACATACAACAAAGAAATATTAGAGATGCTGTTAGTATTTACCTACAGATTCTTGCTGCTTTGTACATTTCTGGCACTCAGCTGAGGCATACATCTGGTTTTAGAGAAAGGATATGGTTTATATAAGGTTTTATTTGAATGGTCCCTAGGAGAAATCCTATTAAACCCATTAAGGGAATTATAAAGCAGACACACCTTACTATGTCTAAGGACTTGAGAAAGTCACACTGCCTTGCTTGGTCTTCATTTTTGTTTTATTAGTAACATGGAGAGTGTTGTGCCTGCCTTACAGCATTGTTGAGACAATCAAATTAAATAGTCCAAATAAATCCTTTGCCAAAAAAAAAAAAAATAACAAAACAAAGCCTCAAGAATTGTTAGAAGCCTCGTCAAACTTTTCATTTTACATATTTAAAGTCTTATGCCCAGAGAGGTTAGCCTAGTTGTCCACGTCCCAAAGCTGGTCAGTAGAGCTAAGAAGAAAGTGTTGATTCCACACAGCTGCTGCATACTTGTTATATTTCTTAAGGACCAAACAAGTAGCTCTGTAACAAATCAAATTGAATAAATTTGTAGATAGATAAAATAATGTGTCTTGATCATCAAGACAGCACAGTTGTGGAAAAATGAAGAAATCTGGAGAGTGCCTGTGTATGGAGTTATCCATTGAGAGGCAAGACTGCTCACACCTATCCTGAAACCTACCACTTGGTACAGCCTTTTATGGTCTTTTCCAGTTTATTCTGTCTACCTTTTCAGAGCACAAGGCATATGCCATCTAGGATAAATATCTGGCTTTTAATCATGGCCTGCTTTGTAACCTATCTCCTTGTTATCATTGTTATTAATTCCACTTCATATTGGCATTACCTTTGCAAGTGAGTATATTTAGCATCAGAAATAAACAATTAGCTGAACTCTTTGAGGGTGGGTGTTGGATGTTAACTACCTTGCATCATCATATATCATAAACCACATCACATAATGGTAGGTCATAAGGTATTTCTTATAGTGTTATACACATAGAAGGCACTTAATTTGCATGTGCTGAGTGAATAAATAAATGCATGAATAGAGAAACAAACTAATAAAAGAAACTCACCTGCCTGTAGCCAAGTGCCTGGGAGAGATGATTGTATAGTACTATATTATTCTATTCTCTGATGGTAAGAGTCTGATTTAGACTGGCAGATTCAAAATAAGTAAGAGGCCATTCAGACTAAGCAAATCGCAACAGTGATACTTATTAGTTTATAGAAAAAGACCAAAGACTTATAACGTGGGTCACTCGAAACAGGGATAAAGCAAAGACCCAGCAAATTCACAGCAGTAAGCAATCTCATAATGCAAAGGATAACCTAATAGATCTTTCCCACCTGTTATTTCTCTAAGGGAGGATTCTTTCCACGAAACCAGAGATGACTAACTTGAGAGGCAAAGCACGATTGCTTAAACCAGCCATGCATCACTGGCACCAAATTGCTACAACTGAAAATGCGAAAAGCCGGCTAACCGCATTCAAGAAAACCCATTTAATTTCCATAGAACATCCCTTCTTGTAACACGCTCCCTTGTAGGGAAGACCACAGTGAGAAAATCCCTAGGTTCCATATTTCAAGTCTCCAGAGCAAAAAGCAGCAAGCATTGACTTATGCAAAGGAGCAGAGGAAACTGGGGGTATGATAGCTTTGCTTAGGGGTCTGTATGAAGAAAGGAAGAGGTAAAGAGCAAAATAACCAGCACTTCGAACATGAAGTTCAAACTAGAAGGTAATATGGCATAGTGGAAATCACAAATGTCTTTGGAGCCAGAGTATTTAAATTTATAATGCACCACTTACTGAGTATCTGCGTGCAGTCTTGGGCAGGTTACTTCATTTCCCTGAGCTTCATTTTCCCTTTTCAACTGGGGTCATTATCACCTGTTTCTCAGGATTGCCATAGGATGACATGAGCTCATCCATAACTGTGGCTGGCATATAGTAGGAGCTCATAAAATAGAATTCCTTCCTGGCTATCCTCAGAGACATTCCTGATTGCACAAAAACATGTAGAATGTTGAGATGATCCATAAAATGCCCAGATTTAGGTAGAGCAGGGGTTCAGAGCTAAGCTGCCACAAGAACGTAAGCATTCTTCCTGCTCTCCATGAATTATGCAAAATCCATAAGATGATGTCTCTGGGCCATTGCCATCTGGCTTCTCAGGTGTTTCAAGAAAAGCACGACAGAGAAGGCTAGGTGGTGGCTGTTATCACCATGTTGTTAAATATATTAATGGTAATGTGGCTAACGGTGACTTAACCACATTATAAAACGCGATCCTGTAGTAAAAATCACAAAGTGTTCTTTCAGTAACATCATGGCAATTGTCCATGAAATGTCATTTAGAGAAAAGACACAACTATGGAACAGTACATACAGGATGAAACTAGTTATTTTAAAAACAACACAAAATAACATTTTTGGTTTCTTGTATATGCATCTCCAGTGTATGTAAACTATCTGAAAAAAATGCGTAGTATTTTGCCACAGTAACCTTTGGCAAAAGAACCATGGTTTGGGAACAGACCACAGAACACCAATACTTTTATCATTTTTTAAAAATCTTTTCCAACAAAAATTCACTCATGTGTGATTTTTATAACAAACAGCAGGAGAAAAGGAAATGAAGTCAAGCCCATCCTCATGGGGACACTGGCTGGTGTATGGGCATCTGCCAAGGGGAGAAAGACAACCACTGGACGCCTCCGTGAAGGCAGGTGCGCCAGTCTGTGCTCAGTGCCAGGCTCGAGAAGTGCTGTGGAGCCTGGCTGTGACCTCATACACTCCAGAGGGCAGAAAGATGTCATCTCCTAAGGGAAAATAGTTTTCGAATTACATCCTTATTTTCATCTCTCCATTCTCACCTCCTAAGCCCAATACAACCAAGTGCCTACCTTTCCTGACCTTGGTCAATCCTGATATTTCTCCCATGTTTGTTTTCTCCCTCAAGCAAAACCATCAGAAGTCTGTTTTTTTTTTTAATTCCCGCTCTCTCCCCCACCCCCATTTCAGAACAAGAACTGCTGAGCAGAAAGTTGACAGAAGTTCTGGTCTAAAGTCAGGGTTCTGCTTCTCTGATCGCTAAACCAGGAAGGGGTAAGAAGAATCTACTCAAATTAATTATGGATAAAAATAGGACATTTGAGTCTGTGTGCATGTACGTGTGTGTGTGTGTGTGTGTGTGTGTGTGTGTGTGTGTGTTTGAGAGGGAGAGCGAGAGAGAGAGAGATTCTGAAGAAGGAAAGAACACAAAGCCCTAATATTCAGTGGTTCATAAATGAATAGCTATAGTAGTGAACGAAAGTATTGACACTGACAGCACAATAGCCCAATAAAAACAAAAAGAGGAAAAATCCTGTCTCATGGTCCAAAGTGAGGCACCAATTTAACACTTGTCTTACAGCCTGAATTTATAGCTGGAGATAAGCTATGAATTGGGCATGAAGGGAAGCAGAAGAGAACACTCAAGTTGGAATAATGCTAAGTAAATCCTCAGTGTTGTTGATGTCATTTTAGACATTGTTAGAGATGCACAGACAACATCAGTCATTCTGACAATCCCCTTCTGTTCACTGTTACTGCTTTCCCTCACATTCAAGATGAGAAAATATATTGCTTTACACCCACAATATCCCCTCTCTCTTTTTCACTTTTTTCAAACTTCTAAAAATCATGGGGCAGAAACAAACAGACCAGAAAAAAAAAAAAAAAAAAAAAAGGTAAGACAACAAGCAAACAAACTGAATGAGGCCCAAAGTGTTCAATTAGAGAACCAAAGCATTTTCCAACTTAGAAGTGGGCGCGTGGTAAAAGATTCTAAACGAGGTTGCATCTCCCCATTAAAAAGTGAAATGATTGGCCCTTAAAATCACAGTTCTCCCACAAATGATGCTGAATTCTTAGAACAGATGAAATATTGTGCATATGGTAATGATGCAATATGGCAGACAACCATACTTGTTCAATAACCAGTAAAAAAGAAACTAAAATGGACTGCAACTGTGTGAATACTAATCATTCAAAGTAGGTTCAACTAGAGAATCTTGAAATGAACAGATTAAAAGTCACAAGGCAGAACACTTCGAGAGCAAGAAATATAAAAAATGTCTAAACTCATTTTTATACCCCAGCAACTAGCACATGAGGCACATTCAATGAACATAATGTGTCATAAATTAATGCCAAGATTATAAACAAATCTGGGGTCTGTCCTGAGTTAAAGATGATATTATGACTGGATAATTTTTACAATGTTTAATTCAAACTGTGAGAATCTTCTTTGACCTCTAAGATATAGTTTCATGTTTAAATTTGGGTGCCCTGGAGACAGCAAGTCAGAGTTACAATCTGATTTACCATTTTATTAGCTGGGTGATGTGAGCACGTTACCCTTTCAAAGACTGACTCCCCATCTGCAAAATGGAGACAGCACTTACACCTACCTACGGTGGTCAGAGTGAAGATTAAATAATATAATGTATGAAAACTCCTTTGCACCATGCCTTTTAGTGTTAGTGTGCTTGTGAAACATTTGTCACCACTGTTCTTGTGGAGCACAGCGGCCCCAAAAAGACAGATGTGTTCGGTGGTCCCAATAAGCATGGCATGTTCCAACCTAGAGTTCCCAACTCTGACCACTGTCTGAAGTGGAGATAAGCCTCTATTGCATGTACCTAAGTCTTCCTGCCTCTGCAAGTCTGATTCCAATGTTAGGATCAGGTATGCCATGGGAAACCTGCCAAATAGCTAACATAAAACAGAATCAAGGCTGATCAGTTTTGAAACGTATGTTTTTGTCCCAAACTGGAGACTGTTCTTAAGCTAGCTCTGAAGTCTTCATACCTGAGTACAAAAGACTGAAAAGGACGGAAGTGTATAATTAATAATGTCAACTCTCCTCTGGCTACTTTTTCTTGGGAACTAGTAGCCAGTTTGATCTGAGCACTGGTGTAGTTACCAGTGGTGGGAAGTACGAAAGAAACAAAAAGCTAATCCAATCTAAGAGTAGGTGATCCATCAACTTGCAAAGTTATGTTCGAGCAAAACCAAAAAATAATAAAAAATAAATAAAATAGGAAAGAAAAAGATCCATATTTGATAAACAACCAGTCAGGGTATGTATAAAATGCGTCATTTTTTTTTTTTCTTTATGAAACTCACAGAGCAGACAGCAGTTCTCCAACTTGATCAAGGGAACTGTCAGCCTTTTGGCCAGCTAACTGCAATGGTTGAGAGCTAAATTTTCTCTCACTGTCCACTCTTTCCAGCTCTCTCAAAACAAAAATGACCATTTTCTTTATTTCCATAAAGGCCTGGAAGCTTCACCAATTAGCTCAGCCAGAAATTTGCAAGGATTATAGTGATATTTGGCCACTTCAACATGAAAATTGCTTTGGCTGTGCCATTGGGAGTCAGGACCAACTTCAAGCATCCAACCTTACAGCGTCTGCTCTCACTAGAAGGGCATCCTGAGAAACATTAGGTCAGAAGAGCCTGCCTGTCTGGATCTCCCTCTTACCAATGACACAGACAACCGATATTGAGCTTCATTTAAGCTCTCTAGACCAGTCTGATTTTATGTTGCCAGTGTAATATGTCAGTTATGAACTAATGACTAATCAGAATAAATCCATTCAAAGTCCTCAGTATCACAATACAATTAAAATCAAGCTAGATTTTCTCTAAAATTAATAGTTAAGGGACATATAGACACAAAGAATGACAAGAGAGTCATATAAGAATTACCATTATGGGAAAATCTAGGTATCTAACATGCAGATTCTAAGATTTTTGTGCGTTTGTTTGTTTTGTTTTTTCCTGGTGTTTGTGGAATCATTTCACAAAATTATGTAACATAGCTGCTAGAAGGATCTGTAGAAATCACAGATCACTCTCTCTTAAATTTATTGAAGAAAAAACCACTGGTGTTCTCAAGGATTAAGCACTTTACCCACCACTGAACATTAGCAAAGCTGGACCTAAAATTCAGCATTCTTTGCAGGTGATTTTCTCCCTTTTCCAACAAACATTGCAATTGTGGCTCATTTTTCAAAGGATTTGGAGATACACATGATTTGTTTCTTAGAAATTGCTAGTAAGCTATACACAAATGTGCTCTACACATGAGTCAGGAAGTTTCATTCAGTCCCCTAGTCCCAAAAAGCAACATCTCAAACATGGGCAATGTCTTCCCATCCATACTCTGGTGAGGGGATGTAGATACTCTGTCTTCGACACTACTCGCCAGGTGGTGACTGTATCGTATTTTTATACAGAATAAATGGCTTACTGTGTTTGGATATGGGCTAAAACTTTGAAAATCTGGCAACTGGGGTCGGGGGCATGAGAGGGCTGGGAAGCTAAAAATAATAGTGAATGAGGGGGAAAATAGGCTTTAAGCTAAGTTGAAAATCGGTATTTCTTGGTCATAACAGAAAAACTAATTCAGTGCCACAGACATCTGGTAGCTTGTCTTAATTGAATCACTCAGTTGTGTGTTTCTTTTTTCCCCCTCTGCACTAATAACCGAAGTTTAATGGGATTTTAACATTTCCAGCAAGGTGGCACATATCCCCAGCTCTCACAGAAAGGTAATTGACCAAGATTGTATTAAACCATCATTATGGGAAATGCTTCAGGTCCCAGAAGAAAGGCTACCAATGCTTCTAAATTGGAATGTTCTTCCTTCCTTCGTCCCTAAGGTGATTTGCCAATAAACGAACATGTCAGCAAATGTCTATAACACATGATTAAACATGATCCAATCTGATTAAATACCTATTTAAGGTCACATTTATCTCTGCTTGACTTTATTATCTCCTCTTTGACCTAATTGTTTCTTTTCTTTCCTTATTGTGTATGTCATTGCTTTGGTAGTCTCTTGAGTCATACCATAGCTCTCTTCATTTTAAGCTCACTTTAAGCCTGACCTCCTCCAAGGAAACCAAGGCTTACTTCACCCTGTCTAAAACAAAACAAAACAAAACAAAACAAAGCAAAACAACACAACAAGCCCTCCAATGCCTGCTTCTAAATTTAAAAACTGCAATTAAACACTTAGATCATCAGCCTAGAAAAGGTGACATGCTAAGACTTTGAGGACACATGGTCAGCATCTTTGAAAATTTCCCTGGACCACTCAGATTACTATGGTTCTTAAATAAGAAAATCTTAAGACAGACAGCTTTCCACTTTATTAAAATTCTGGGACTCCAGACTGTAATCAAATTTTAATGAGAAACAAAAACTAATCTGACCTCCCATGACCTGTAAGAGAGAAGAACCTCTATGATCTTTTGCATCCCAGTAATTTGATCTAAACCATTTTCAGCCTCTGGGATGAAGTCAGAAATCTTCCTTCGGACCCATTCCCTGCACATGTGTGGACAGCTTGTCTCCATGTCTCCAGCCTCATTATGAAACGCCAACAAGAGGGGACACAACAGTTCTGCTCATTGCTGGGGCACTTCTTTTGATGGATGGGGATTTTATCTCCTTTAATTGTGGGCATTTCCCTGTATCCCAGTTATGAGGAGGATCTGTGACCTCAACATAATTGTATTAATGAATCAATTCCAAGCAGACGGGACACAGTCTGTCCATGACAGAATAAAGAGTCTAAAAGATTTGTTAGGAACTAATGAGCAAATTGGGAGAATACTTATAAGCACTCTGCTTGCCATAAATAGCAACAGCAAGAGAGCAGTGTACAACTCAGCGCCATGGGCAAGTAGCCTTTTCTTCCCCCACCCGCTCATTTGAGCCCAGCAGTGGTTAACATGATTTACAGATCTTTGGTGGCTTGGACAGCAAATAAGATGCCAACCTGAATCGTGTTCATGACAGACTGATTATTCAGAGAAGATATGTAATTGCAAAAAATGCCCATGGTACATTGACTCTTCAAGAAAGCTTGTTGATAATGACCCAGATCTTGCCAGGTAAGAGAAATTAACTGGTTCAGGATTCTATGTTGTCATTTAGGGCATTTCTTTTCCTTAGATTTCTTGGACAAATGAATGCACTTTCCTTGCATACAGTTCCCTCTGCTTTCAGTCCCATGCTTCAAATTCTAATTTTCCAGGATATATCTGCTTAACCCTGCATAGGTTCTGATCCCACCATTCCTTCGATTTTCTTAGAAGACATGTTCTTTGTAGTTAGTCATTTCTATGTAACTGGTATGTCTTTTAGTTCATTTTCTTAAGTGTCTGTGTGTCCTTTCTGGGTATCTTTCCCACATGGCATAACTTTGCTTACTGTCTGATTAATTCTCAAGGGAATAGAAAGATGGAATCATTTTCTTGAAGACACAGAGGCACCCAAACAACAGAATAACCTCTGATGATGTCTTCCGTATACACCCCTTGCCTTTCTGATTCACTATCACTTCACTTATGCTTCCTTCCTGTGTGGACTGATCTCCCCTCTGCCCTCACGCTCTAATTCTACCTTTCCATATGGGTTGCTTGGTTCAAAGCCATGCCACCTTGCTTGATTTCTTCCAACTAGTAGGTTGGACCCACTTCTCCCTCCAGATCTGATGTCACACTCTTATATAATAGGGAGTTGGGTGAATATGGCAATAAAGATTGGTTTTGGAGTCAGGCACACCTGGATGTAAATCTTGCCTCTTTCATTTACCAGCTGTGTAACCTGGGGCCAATAATGTATCATCTTGGAACCTTTTCTCACAGCCCGATGCCAAAATTCCATCAAATGCACAACTCACCCTTGAAGTGGAATTAGTGGATAGTGACTAAAATAGCAATGCTTCAGATATAAAGACATCAACAACAATAAAGCATAGCCTTGAAGAAACATGTAACTAATCAGAGCTCATTAATATTGTAAGGAAAGAGTCAACTTGAAAATTCAAGAATTCAGATACTGTTTACCTGATCCCCAACTTTTCCTAAATGGAATCCATTATAATGCCCTAAGGTCTGAAATATTTTCCTACAGCTGTGTAAAATAGTAGTTAAAGAGTACTGACTTTCCTTTCACCTCATGTTGTAACCTAAAAGGCTCAATAAAAATGTATTTAGTGTCTTGAAAATAAAAAGTTTCTTCAGATGTCTCAAGGATTGCATAAAAGTAGTTCTGCAAAACAGCTAGGAAAGTGACTGGAACTGAAGAGGTTTTCAACACATCTTCCTTTACTTTCTGTCCATGTTTCCACTAGACCGTAAGCTCTTCAGGGTAAGCAGGAAGTCTTACAAATCTCCATGGGCATCAAAAAAAAATCCACCACACTTGTTTTTCTGGTCAGGAGTATTAATTCCTTCTTCCAGATAAACTTAACTTAAATCATGCTCTCCAGGAGGAAGAATTTACACACGAGCAATAGGATCCTCAAATGGGAGAGCAGGATCAAGGGCTGACACTATGCTCCATTCTCCTTCCACAATTGGGGAAGCCTGCCCGAAGCAAGAGTGAACTTTCACTAGCAGAGACAAGGCAAATGGGCAGTGTGGCTAATATTTTGGAATCATCAGGCCTGAAGTGGTTGACTATATCTCTGCCATGTACAGTCATTTGGCTTTGGACAAGTTTCTGAGCCTCGATGAACCTCCGTATTCCTTCTGCAAAATGGAAGTAACAACATTGCTTTGTGAGGATCAAATCTAATGACAAAATCCATATAATGTGCTTAGCAAAAAACAAGCACGCAGACAAAAACCCCAACCACAACAGAGGGGATTACCAAATGATTGCCAAATCATTTTTCCAGGACGCATTTTCCTAGCTGGGATTTCATTAACTCTAACATCCCTTTAACTTGGAGACGGAGCATTTCCCCAAGGCTTCTCCTTGCCTCATAATGCGGATTAACATTAGTTCTCTGGCATTTCTCCTCACTGCCCTTTAGCTATCAGCTCAGTATTTGATCAAGTTTCCTGAGTTTTACTCCCAGGTGGTGCCACTATTTCTAGTGACGAGGCTCTGAGGAGGAACCCATTTCATTTGTGCCAAGATGTCCATAAGATGGTTGCTGAAAACATATCACACATCAAAAGCCCCTTTAAACCAGTAAATTATTTGCAAATGAGGATGCTATTTTCCATCACCTGTCTCCGAACATGAACTTGTAAAATATCAAGGCAATATCAAAAGTTTCAGTTATGATTCAAGATGCCAAGCACAAGTCCAGCGGAGCAGGTGCCTTGAGCTGGTTGCCACTGACAGCACACTGGGTAAAACTGTTCTGAAGTACCACATGCATGATAATAGCTGTCTAGATATAGCAAATAGATATAAGCAAATGAATGGTCTTAGAACCGTCTGCTGTCATTCATTCAAAAGAGAATCTCTCAGAGGCTGACTACCTTTGTTGAAAAATAAATTTAACTGGAATTTAGTTGCCGCAGGATGAAAGAACATGGAATAAATCAGTCAGTCTCAAGAAAGAGCTGCCATTTCCTCCAACGGTAAGAGAAATACAATGATTGGGCTCAATTGGACACTAGAATTACAAGGAGGGAGGAAAAAGAATGTACAAATAACTCTTGTCAAAGGCTCCACATGAGCCTGAATGATAACGCAACTGCCTTTGTTCATTAGGGAGAAACCAGGTAGAGATGGAGTAAAAGTTATTAACTAGGAAAATATTTCACATAAACATGATTTAGGTTTTTGTGTTTTAGCCACTTTTTCCAACTTGCCATTTAATTTGAAAATGGGAGTGTAGACTTGTCATCTTACATTCAAGAGGCTTCTCTGAACAAGCCCTCAGACGGAGATCTTTAAGACCCTCTCCAACAGCTCTTCTAATTCTCCTTTCTCACTGCCCCAAATAACCTCTTTGATGCCTTGGCTGAAATCTCTTTTCTTTATTGATTTTGGTTTCCCCATCACTAGCACTAGTGCTATTGTTGGATTCTACATGAGAGACCATTGATCATTTTCTGAAGTTCACAAAAGTTCTGCCCCGATCAAGTGGGAGTTTCTGTGGGTGTCAATGTCAGTTTATTTATTGGAGATGGAATTATGCTGTTCTGAGTTACAGAGAAGATCCCATCCCCTAGAACTGCAGCAGACTTAAATGATTTCTTCAGGAACATCCAAGAATTCTATATATCCTAGAGAAAAAAGACCAAACGAACAGGGAAGAAGGGAAGAGTTTCACAAACAACAAAAGAATGATTAAAAAGAATTGTTTTATAATCCTGAAACTGAGACTTTATTGTGAGTCAAGAGAATGCAAACATCCTCAGTAGAACCACCAACAGTGAGAAAATCTGAAAAACCTAGCCATTCAACAGCCCTTAGAGGCAGAGTAAATTTTTCAAAAAAGTGGGAGGGTTCATCTTACGGTTGCTTTTATTTGCAGTCACAAATAATCAGCATTTTTTTTTTTAATCAAGCTTGATATTTCAAATATCATTAAAATGGAAAATGCAAAAAGGTCTCCAGGCAGTGACAGAGTTAAATAACTTGAAGAGATAAATTATAATTTAAATGATTAACCAAAAACCTTCCGAAGTCTTCCCACAGGAATAAAGGCTGGGAGCAATTTATTTAGAATTGCAAGAGTAAATCAACACTACAGTGGTGGCCTTGCATGGCTGAGAAATCCTTCTGTACAACACAGAACTGTGACATGACCATAAAAATAAAAAGATCTTAGGACCTGTCTGATATCAACTTCTACTCACAGTTTGGCCTATACACAACACGAGATTGAAAAGATTTCTTTATAGACTTTGAGCCCTAGAGTTTTTTTTCAAGCAGGTAGTGTTTCTGGTAATCCTGAAAGGGCTGTTCTTTTTGTGCGTGTGTGTGCGTGTGTGTGGGTGTGTGTGCGTGTGTATGTGTGTGTGTTAAAATAAACATAAGATTTGCCATTTTAGGGATTTTTAGGTGTGTAATTCAGTGGCATTGAATGCATTCTCGATATTGTATAACCATCACCACTATCTGTTTTCAAACGGTACTGTCATTCCAAACAGATACTCTGGACCAATGATGTAGTAACTCCCCATTTCCACTCCCCACCAACCCCGGTAACCTCTGTTTCACTTTCTGTCTCTATGGATTTGCCTATTCTAGGTACCTCATAGAAGTGGAAAGAACTAGAAGTTGAAATCACTTTTTAAGGCTCCCTTGTTGCAAACACCACACAGAGGTTGCTAGGCCCTGGAGACTTTCTCCCGCTCCTTACCCTACCTATTCCAATTACGAGCTATCTTGTACTGCAGCTCTTTATGCATTCGTGTCCACCGGTGTTGGCATGGCCATTATTATTGGCATGCCCTCCTCCCCCAGGCCTGTTACTGCAATCTTTCAGATCACACTGCGGCCTTATGTCCTGATTGAATTTCAGCTCCTCTGAGCCCCACCTCTCTGTCCTGTAACTCATCTACCAACCGCAAAGCCTTCTTCAAAAACAGTTGCTCCCCATGGTGTGGTTTCACGCCCTCTCTTGGATGTTGTGGTACCTTAGAAAGGGCACCTCACTCTTCTTTCATTTAGAACATTTCTAGCCAGTGCCTATACTACACAAAGGACACCACCATGATAATCCTTTGTGACCGAGTTATCTCCCATCCATTTTGCAAACTGGGCAGCTGAGGCACAATCAACAGGTGAGAAAAATCCTCATCCTTGTCTACTCTCACCTGTCGCCTGCCCCCAGCCTCCTTCCAATACGTGTGCTATTGACCTAAAATAGAAAAACCATGTTCCATCAACGTCTCTTTCTTCAAGAAGAATAAAGTAGTAAAATCAAACCTCAAAAATTAAACATCTCAGACTCCACTGAGCTGGAATTTATGATAATTCTCTTCTTCATCACATTGAAAGGCTTCCAGTACGGGTCAGTCTCCCTCTCTCTCCCCGCCCCATATCTTCTCCTCCTCTTCTCTCTTCATCATCCCCAACCCTCATCTATCGCACCTTACCAGGGTCAAGTTTCTGTAAACTCCAGGAAACCCCATTATTTCTTCCTATAGCCAAGTTTTTCCCCAATTATGAGAAACTCTGCATTTTTCCTACCCAAATATACCTAACCTAAAACATCCAGTGAGAACCCACAGTACTCTGCAAAGCACTATGCCATTCTCTCCGTTCTCATTTCGCATGCTATGTGCTCATTTCCACAAGGTAGCATTTAACTTTTATATTAGCTAACATAACTCCTCAATCTCCTTCAAAACTGGAGTTATTATATATTATTTATGTGATGTATCCACCACGGTGCCTAGCAATCCTTAGCACACAGACAGGAGACAACAGATACTTGTTGCTTGATTGATAATTCAGTCACAGCTGGGCTGAAGCTTATCTCCTTACTGTCAATGAAATAAAGGGCTTGCTAAGCAAATTAATACTGTAAACAGAGAGAGTTTGGCCTACTTTAATGTGAAAATCAACACACTATTTTAAGCAGCACTTCCGTGGCTGCTTCCATTCAAAGAATCAATGTGCTGATTGTGATTATTGTCTGTTTGTTAAAGCATTAACAAGATTCACTAAGATTACCATCTTCAACAGCCCTGTTGTTACCCTAAGCGCGCAACCACATTCCGGCTATTATTTCTCCTCTCACACATTTTAAGAATAAAATCTAGAAAAATGAGTCCTTGCACAGCTTACTTGGGTGAACACATGCAGGCTTTTTCTTGTCTTTGAAAACACGGTCACACTTTTGGAAGAGCCTTAGAGCTGTGTTGTTTTGTTTTGCCCTTGTCAGGAATAGAAGATGTCTTTAAAGGAGCTGGAAATCTAGACAGTGGGATGGACTTTGTGGGAAGAGTCCTTCCACGCAGCCCCACTGTTTTGTTCACACCCTTCTCTCTGCATGTCTTTGACTACTCTTGGCACTTGATCACAGCCACAGTTTTTGAAAATCTCTAATACCATGACTCCAGGAATTTGAAAACTAAACGGGTCTAGAAAGGAACAGAAATCCTCAACGGATCCCCTGATTTCAATTCTGGTTAACTAATTGTCTTCTCCTGCCTGTTGCTATCTCAGCAGTAAACATGAACAGCTTACTCAAGAGCTTTCCATGTGTAACAGAAGAGCTGCTGAAAAGGACAGCATTCAGAACTACAGATTCCCACCACCTTTGCCACAAATCACTACAATTTCCATGTGCGTCATTGAGATTACTGCCCCTGTGCATTGCTACTGCTCCTACTCCTAAAGATAAAAAAGGGGCCAGAGGATCTTAGTGGCCCTGGGCAAAGTCACTGGCATACTTTCACTCGAATGGGAGGGAGGTGTGGCATGGGACACAGAGGTGAAGAAGGAAGAGGGGAAAGTATGTGGGTATGATTCACTCCATAAAGAAATAGCTGTCATTTCACTATAATATTTTATGACTTTTAGACTTTGTACTATCAATTCCTACAAACCAGCTTTCCCTCCCTCCATCGCTGACTGGAGTAGACCACTGACATTTGACATCTTGTCATTCTACAGTAGTTCCATGTAGTTGGACAAAAATGTGAGGGGTAGGGTGGAGTGGGGCATGGAAAGGTCAGCAGGGATGGTCATTACTGTTCCCATTACTGTTCCCTATAGAGAACCCCGAAGGATTTTAAGAGGAGTGAAAAAATAAAATCTTTGAAAACCTAGCTCTGGCTGTTCAGGTGATGTCTTGGGCCATTAGTTGATGACTTTGGCTTTGCCTACAAAAAGGAGCACACAACATGGTGGAAATCAGAAAAGGAGACGTTCCTTTGGAAATCACACTCTTACTACTCCATGTGTATATATGTACAATACATCTATTAAAAACAATTTAATGTTTTTATTCATTTTTTGAGAGAGAAAGAGCGCAAGTGAGAGAGGGGCAGAGAGAGAGGGCGGGGGGAGACACAGAATCCAAAGCAGGATCCAGGCTCTGAGCTGTCAGCGCAGAGCCCCATGCAGGCTGGAACTCCTGATCTGTGAGATCATGACCTGAGCTGAAGTCAGACGCTTAACCAACTGAGCCACCTAGGCGCCACCTAGGCGTCCCTATGTACAATATATCTTTTTTTTTAATTTTTTTAATGTTTATTTATTTTTGAAACAGAGAGAGACAGAGCATGAGCAGGGGAGGGGCAGAGAGAGAGGGAGACACAGAATCCGAAGCAGGTTCCAGGCTCTGCGCTGTCAGCACAGAGCCCGACGCAGGGCTCGAACTCACAGACTGAGAGATCATGACCTGAGCCAAAGTCAGACGCTCAACCGACTGAGCCACCCAGGCGCCCCATACAATATATCTTTGATTGAGGGTCCTGTCTTATTTACCAGTGTAAATCCTGTGCTGAACAGAGAGCCCAACACATAGGTGTTCCTTGAATATTTGTGAATTGATTTAAAATGCAAAAAAGGGGGCCATGAG
Source organism: Panthera onca (assembly GCF_046562875.1). Lineage (NCBI taxonomy): Eukaryota > Metazoa > Chordata > Mammalia > Carnivora > Felidae > Panthera > Panthera onca. The sequence goes on along the minus strand of NC_138349.1, from coordinate 22,811,821 downwards.
AAAGAACAATTATACAATGGCAGGTAAGTCTCTGTTACAGTAAATTTATTCTAAAGAAAGTAAGGTCCTCAGCCTCCTTTAATCATGGCACATCTCTCCTAGGACTTAGCACAATTATAAGATTATTTGTATTATTCATGTATGTTACTCTCTCTCCTCCTGGAATATGAATTCCAGAAGGCTGCAGATTATATCTACTCACCGAATCTGGCACTGAGTACAGTGTTTTGCACATAGTAGGAACAAAACTGGATGCACTGAAGTATAACTGTGGTTTACATTCTTTTCTAATTAAGCATTGTAAAGGTAATAGTGTCATACACACACAGATAAGGATTCCTTTTGACAAAGAAGATATACAATTATGTGACCAAACACAGCTTTAATTGTATAAAATGAACAGAAGTCACTGGAGAAATCATGAAAGGGCACTGATAAAACTGCCCTCCCCTGCCTAACACCTGCCAATCCATAAGAGCGCTTCTTCTAAGAAGCTCAGAACATGCATTGGGAGTTACCTAATGGCTCCACCTATAAGTGCATCAGATTAATACTGTATTCTCCAAAAAGAAATATATCCTACAGTGTTCTAGAAGAAACCAGAAAATTACAATGAAATTACATATATTAACACCCAGTCAAGTATGTGGCAGGCAGGAGACCCATGTTACTTGATAGCCATTGTTGCATTTCTGTTTCTTTTTCAGGTATTGTTAAAAATCACGTGTCCTTTTATAAAATGATCCCAGGTGTCTTTTATAACCAGAAACCAAAAGATAGATTAGATACGCTACTAAAAGCAAAAAAGAAAGAGAATACAGATATTACATATGGTTGTTATAGCAACTGAAAGTGTCTCCTGATCTCCTCATTTGCCCCCACTCTTTGCCACAGTCCTGTTTCTAGATAAATAATGTCTGGCTTTTCTTTTAAGTGGTTCATCAGGATGAAAGTAAACTGTGGCCTCTGTTCAGTAGCAAAGACTCTGAAGTCTTAGGGGAAACTAGAGAAAGAAACAAAAAGGCTGAAAGGAACAGACAACTTGAGATCAAGAAGGCAGAAACCAGAAATCTGTTTATGCACAACTTATGGGGGCATTTTTTTTATCAGACGTTTCACAGGAGTGGCTGGTGAACCCATATGCAAGGGAGAGTGCAAGGAATCCTGGCTTCACTTCATGCAAATTATCTGTTAAAATATTAAAAAATCAAAAGGGAATGAGAGAATAGAAAACATGCAAAAAATCTTTATTTTTTCTGATCCCATCTAGGGATCCACACAGTCTTCAATGAAACCAGAATGCACTGAGTCCAGATTGAGTTCAAGCCATCAAAGCTTGAAAGCAATGGGTTTTGCTAGGCAAATCTGGGGCTCTATTGTCAACATCAAGAGCATACAAAACATACTTCCGCACCATGCTGTGTGGTCATACCATTTTAGTTTTGGAGAATCACAGATGTTACTCTTAGAAGGTGGCTTGGAGACCTCAGAGTTTGGGGTACAGATGAAGCAACTGAGGTCCAGAGAGGGAATATACTTGTCCAAAGTCACAGCTGGTAAGTGATGGTGCCCAATTGATAATAACTAATACAAGATCACAACAGACTCTTACACAGAAATGAGTGTTGCTGGAGGGGTGTTTGGTGAGGGGATGGGCTAAATGGGCAATGGGCATTGTTGCGATGAGCCCTGGGTGTTATATGTAAGTGATGAATCACTAAATTCTATTCCTGAAATTGTTATAATACTATATGTTAACTAGCTTGTATTTAAATTTAAAAATAATAAATTTTTTAAAAAATTAAAAATAACTAACACAAGATGCTGAGATACAGCAGACTGTGTTCTACACGCCTTGTATATTATCATTTAGTCATTGTGCTTGCCTTTACCATGTCTGTGTTATATATGAGCAAACAGGAACATGGGGAGGTTAAATGTCATGCCCAAGATGACCCAGCCAGTAAACAGACATGTCAGGATTCAAGTCCATGCCGTTTGATCTCAGGGTTCATTTCTCTTAGCCTCTTTGTAACACTGCCTCTCCTGAGGAACTAATATCTGCTGAGTAAGCCACTCAGTCATTTGTCCTTGCCCTGCATCCAAACAGAAATAGATGTGGGGTCACGTTTCTAATAAAACACTAATATTCTCTTGGCCTTTCCATACTTCCAATAATCCAGTGCCCACTGCCTGCTTCCCTATACTTCACTGAGCCTCTGCCTTCCCTTCTTTCCATTTGCAGAACAAATTTGGGAGAACCAATCAGTTCCATCTAACTCTATTCAGGAACAAATTCCCTTCAAATCACTCCACTAGACATGTATAAGGCCATGGTCTAGCCAACTCTCTTAATAAAAAAAACATTTCCAATGTTCCATTTTGGAAAGTAAGTGTTTCATCAACAGAATAATCTGGGACTTTGTGGTTTCATGGCTCTTGTTGTCTCCCATCAGGGAACCCCTGCATTCTGTAGTTGCCAGCTGGCCCCTCAGTCATCATCCCTCCAGCCTGGGAGCCAGGTGGAGAAAGAGACGGCTGAGAGGTGGGAATGACAGAGAGGACAAAACAGACCTTGGCTGTTGCATGGGAAGTAGATGACGAGGGTTCTCAGGGAATTCTGAACCCACTGCACGGATCCTACTCAGTCCCTAGCCATTCTTGCCCTAGAGGAACCCTTGAATTTGCTCCTTGTCCTGAATGTTGGCATATACCATTCATTCTGCCTGGACCGCATTCTCTCTAAGCCAAATTTCACTTCCTTATATAGTTTCTTCTGCCGCACTAGTTTAGGTTAAACCTCCTCTATATGTGCTTTCACAGAATGTATTGAATTTTGTTGCAATATTGGCCTTTACAAGAATGTTCACGGCACCAGTATTTGGCCCCAAACTACAAATTACTCAAGCACATATTATGGGGAGAATGGATAGATAAGTGGGGGTTTATTCACACTGTGGAATACTATATGGGAACAATAATGAACAAACTGCTGCTATATGGAGTAATGTGGATGACTGTCACAAAAGAAGCCTGTTACAAAAAAGTATATACAGTATAGTTCCATTTATATCAAGTTCAAAAACAAGAAACATTTTTTTTTTTTTTACCTTTAAGAGCAATATAGTGATTATCCCTATTGGATAGTGGCTAAGAGAGAGCACAAGTGCATTTTGGGGTGATGATAATATTGTTTCTTGGTCTAGTGCTAGTTACACAAGTGTGCTATGTGAAAATGTATCATTTATGATTTGCGTCTGTTATGCTTCAATAATTTTGTACCAAGAAAAAAATCAATACTGTACTGTATTTGATATCTTTCTCTACCTACTAAACTCTGATTTCCATAAGTGAAGGGGCCATGTGCGTCCAGTTCATTATAGGACCTCTGGCTCCTATTTTATGTTCCTAGAATATAATTTCTTTATTAATCTTTTTTTAATTTACTTTTGGAAAAGAAAGAGACAGAGTGCAAGGGGAAGGGGGGTGGGGTATGGGGAAGAACACAGAGAGAGGGAGACACAGAATCCGAAGCAGGTTCCAGGCTCTGAGCTGTCAGCACAGAGCCTGGCATGGGGCTCGAACCCAAGAACGATGAGATCGTGACCTGAGTCAAAGTTGGACCAACTGAGCCACCTGAGGTACCCATGTTCTTGGCATATAATAAGCTCTCTATATATGCTTGATATGTGAGGTATTGAATAGATGGATAAATAGTTCCTTTCCATTCTCATTATCACCAAAATGTTCAAAGCTATAATCATCTCTCTCAGGTCTTGATGTCTAAAACTTCTCAGGGCAAAATTCATATTTGCTTTGTTACTGTTGAATCTCCTGTTCCTGGTATGATCCCTAGTGCATAGTAGGTGCTGTCAATATTCTTTAAAAATAAAACAATGAATGCTTGACCTCCTAAACAATCTCCCCATCTCTATAATATTTTTTTTTCTGAAATTCATGCTTGACCACTCTTATTTTAATGCAACTTTCTTTAGGTCACTTTTTATTTACAGTATTTACCAGATCCCTGATGCCCATGAGAGAAAGATAACACTTAGCCTCCATGATCCAAACTATCTTTGCACAATTTTTGCTTATTATTCTTCATGAGAATCCATCTTTCCACAGAGAATGTTATTTCCTCCTTCCCATCCTTCCCTGCCTGCTTCAATCCTCATAACCATATCTGCCTGTAAACTCCTTGCAAGGCTGACGGTCTACGCTATTCACCAAGTTTTACTAGTCCCTTCTTTTAAGGTGAGCAGACAGAAATATCAATTCATATTTACATTTTACTTCTCAAGTAGACTTGCACACTCTGCAAATCATGTATCTTTTTATTTAAATCTTAGAAATTACTTTTAACAGTAAAGGTCCCCAGGACAATTTGATTGTTCATGGGCACACTTCAACATGTGCAAAGCGTATCCTATAATCTTAGAAGACTTTCCATTTAAATCAAAGAACATATTTGAAGCAACAATCATGTGCCGGGCTCCTGAGAAGCACAAATCTTAATGCCTCTATTTGCTCCACACTTTGTGCTGTCCTTCAATACAGACTGACCCTCAGGAAGAGGCCAGAAGAGAGTTCATTGCTGTTCAGATTTAGTTCTAGAGCCAAAAGTATTCCTTCTCTAGACTTTCCATTCATTTCCTTTTCTCAAGCCATACAAGATGTAGCTTTGTGTGAGACAGAAATTCCTTTGGTGCCAAACACATGAGGGTAAACAAAATCCATCTCCCCTGGCAAAGTTTCTCCAATCTAATTTGTGTAATTACCTATCTCCCTAATGATGTGCTTGTTTACAGATTAAAGCTATGAATCTAAGCACAGAAATAAGATTAAATCTTATGAATTAAATTCTCATTTGCTTAAATCATCTGGATATTCTTTCTTTCTTCAAAAGACATTGCAGGTAAAAAGGAGGACATTTAAGTTGCTGCTTCCGGAAAGACACACACAAACATAATTTTGAAAATCAGAAACCAAGCAGAAGTGTACTCTTAGTTTTAGCCTTGTTGATGTAAGATGAGCTTATTTGGAAAGTCTGGGGGTGTTTGGAGGGGGAACCAAAACAAAATATAGTTTCCATTATCGTTTATCTTTCTAAAATCTTTCCAAATAAATTAAGGACACCACGGTCTGCCCTTGAAATCAGTTGGTGATTTAGCAGTAAACTCCTAGTAAATCCCAGGGGACACAAAGGAGAGAACAAGAAGGAGAGAGGGAGAGAAAGAGAAAAGGAAAGATAGAGGAGGAAAATGGAAAGTAGATCCTTTAAGGTACAGTCAGGCCTTACACATATACACCAAGATTTAGGAGTTCGCCAAGCCTGTATGCACAAGGCTGTTCCATTGCCACATGACTGCCATGATGTAAGCCACGCTCCAGAAGACAAAACGTAACCAATCCACGTGCATTAGTCCTTCAGCAGGACTTTTTAAAAACTATTTCCAGTGATATCACAGTCCTTTCTGAGAAACATGGAGTCACCAAAACATAATAATAATAGCCCAGAAATAAAGCTAAAAATTATAACTGGTAGGTATTCAGAACCTCCACACAGCTAACCAAGCACAAAGTGCTTCACGTATGTTCTCCCATTTGTCTCTCACAACACTTCCGTGGGGTCGCCATTATCAGTCCCTCTTTATGAAGAAACTGAGGTCTAAATTGCTTAAGTGATCTGTTCAAGGTCACCTGGCTGGCAAAAAGTGGACCCAAGACGCAAATCGATGTTTATGGGCCTGTGGATTCTCTGAACCACTGCATTCCACTCCAGGATATAAACAAAGATAATGCTGAGGCAGCCTTCAAATTAATTCGGCAGTGAAACAAACTCGGTCTTGATCTAATAGTCATCCACAATTTTCACTTGCCTGACATCTGAAGTGAGAATAAGCCTATGGCTGTGTTTATCTGAACACGTACTATCTCAAACTTTGGCAACCAAATTTCCTCATGAAATCTGTGAAGCTACATTTGCTACCCTCACAATTCTCTCACACATGTGGATTCCAGCAACACAGGTTTTCAAAGAAGTCTTTAAAAGTATGCTATGTTAAGAAACTTACCACCTATGTTTTCTTCTAAGAGTTTTATGGTTTCTGGTCTTACATTCAAGTCTTCAATCCATTTTGACTTGATTTTATAAACCACACAGCAGGACACTTTCACTCTTTTCTACAAGGCTGTCCAGTATTCCCAAACCATTTATTGAAGAGATTGTGATAAATTAATTGACCACATTCCTGTGAGTTTATTTCTGAGCTCTGCATTCTGTTCCATTGATCTATGTGTTTGTTTTTATGTCAGTACTATGATGTTTTAATTACTATAACTTTGTAATATATGTTTTTTTTTTAGCAGACTCCAAAATAAACACTATGGACCACATCAACTTAAAAAGCTTCTGCACAGTGAAGAAAATCATCAACAAAATTAAAAGGGCAACTTTCTGAATAGGAGAAGACACTTGCAAATCAGGTATCTGTAAAGGGGCAAATATCCAAGATATATAAATAACTCAAACAACTCAATAACAACAGAAACCCATGCAGTCAAAAATGGGCAGGGATCCAAATACACATTTTTCTAAAGAAAACATAGAGATGGCCAACAGACACATGACAAGATGTTCAACATCACTCATCATCAAGGAAATGCAAATCAAAACCACAATAAGATATTACTTCATACCTGTCATAATGGCTTATAATCAAAAAGACAAGTGATAACAAGCATTATTGCGAGAGGTTGTAGAGAAAAGGGAACTCTTGTGCACTATTGGCAGGAATGTAAATGGGTTACACTATGGAAAATAGTATGGAACTTCCTTAAACATTTAAAAGTAGAACTACCATATGATTCAGTTATTCCACTTTTGAATATTTATCTGAATAAAACAAAAATGCTAATTTGAAAAGATATATACAACCCTATGTTAACTGCACCATTATTTACAATAGCCAATATATGGAAACAAACCTAAGTGCCCAAGACCGGATGAATGGATAAGGAAACTGTGATACATACGCAAACACATGCGCATGCGCGCGCGCGCACACACACACACACACACACACACACACACACACACACAGGAATATTTTTTGGCCAGAAATAAAGAAAGAAAGCTTGTCATTTATGACAACATGGATGGACCTTGAGGGTATCATGTTAAGTGCAATAAGTCAGATAAAGACAAATATCTAAGGTTTCACTTATTTGTGGAATCTAAAATAAAAAACAAAACAAAATTTGGAGATTCAGAAAACAGACTGGTGATTATCGCAATGGAAGGGGGTTTGGAGCTGGGCAAAAAGGTTAAAGGGAGCCAATTTTATTCAACAAATGGCCATCAGACTTCTTGTAGTTACACTCTGTAAGTAGTATATGCAAGTACCAAACTATTATGTTGTACACCTGAAACTAGTATAATATCATATACCAATTTTATCTCAATAAATACATAAATAATAAAGATTTTTAAATGTGCAGGTTAAAAGCTGTGAACATTCAAACTTCTAATTTCACGACATGCAGTTTTACTGTCAGTGATTATTTCACACTATCATTGCTGTGGTTTGCTTCTTTGTGGTTGACTTTTAAGTGTTGAGTTTTCAAATAAGCGAACGCACATTTGTTCTTATTGGGCCGTGTTGTCGCAGATGGAGCTAACACTCTGAATATTCTCAGTGAATGCCTATAATGTTGCTTTTTAAGTGAAATCCATGCTACAACTGCTTTTAATAGAAAATTCTTCGGTTAGAAAAGTCTGCTGTATCTTCAACCTTTGTGATCGAGAAAAAATATATACGCACATATATACGTATTCCTGCAACAAACCGTTTTCAAGACATCTATAGTTACAACCTCTCCAAAGGTCTTTCAATGTCCCAGCAGCTAACATATATTGTACTTAGTTTGGACCGGCATTGTGTAAAAGTCTTTACACACATGACCTCTTGCAAGACTCAGGTAAATCCTTTTAGGTGAATGCAATATTAGTTTCATTTTGTGGGTTAAGAAACTCTCTTAGACAAATTAAATGACCTACCCAACGTTGCCCAACTAGGAAATGGCAGAACCAAGAATCCAAACTTAGTCTTTATCCTACAAATAGACTACTAGTGTTTTGAATCCTTTGAAAAAACAAAAGCATCCACTCTGAAGTCCTTCACAGTATATATAGTTCAGTTTCCAGAGCCCTGAGATTTCTTATCTGTAAAATGAGGGCATCAGAAGAAATGATCTCAGAGATCTTTCCTCTTCATGAGGGACCCAACATTTAACAACACTCAATTACCAAAATCAGACTGGTGGAAAAGCAAGGAATGGAAGTGTCCATCAAAATCCCCACGTGCACTCAAATTCAGCTCCTAAGAATCTGTACTGAGCATCTTTTGGTCCAACTTTCATCTTGGCCAGTTTTCCAGAGATGGACATCATGGAGGGGAGGGGCACACACACATTATTCAACATTAGAACAAATTAAAATTATTACTGTCTCCTCTAGGTAAAAACATAAACTTCAACATTTCCTCCCTGAGCCAACTGTTACCACTGTTACAATTCTCCAAGCCAGAACAAACTGAGAAAGTATGTGGTGTGTTCAACAGGGATTATTGGACTGCTCTTCTAGAAGGTGGTAGTTATGTAATGCAGACTTGCTTTGGGGCAGTGCTCTGATCATTAACTCAAAATTGCCCCTAGCTCTTCATCATATAATGCGAAGTTATTATTACTGTTTCTTGTCTGTGTGCATGCAGAAGTCTTAGGTAGTGTGGAGTGGTAACAGGCATTAGGCCGAGGAATCCCTTGGGCTCCTAGTTAAGGGGATTAATTGGGTCTATTTTAGAGGCTGGCTGTAGCAAAGAGGAGGTTTTTTTTGCCTTTGATCACAACTCCCCAGATGCCTGGCTTCATGCTGAACATAGGAGGTTCCCCAGTACAGTCCCCAGTGGTGGGTCCTGCACTCAGGGAGCTATGCTGAGGCAGCAGTGTCATTTTCTGTCCTCAACACCATTCCATTGAATTCACTGAACACAGCACGATAAAAAATACCAGCATTCACCTTCTTAAAAAATAGCCCCATTCTCCCCCCCCCCCCCCCCCCCCCGCCAACTTGCAACACAGTTCTTGCTAACTTAACACACTTAAATAAAGCTTCTTGATTCTAAGGAGATGGAAAAGATGGTGGAGGGCACCTTATATTATCCTCTCCTGCTTTAGTCTTCCAAAGCTTTCCTGTTCAGTTTTGGAAAAATGGATCCTGGGGTAGCCCTCTCATTTGCTGCCTCCCAGGGGCATTCTCCATTTTCCTGTGCTATTCAAATGCAGCAGAGGTTTGGGAGGAAGAAAGATATTAAAATGTGAGTCCAGGCAATACGGGTTGTAGGAGAGCTCCCATTGGGGATTGCTTTCATGAATCCTACTGGAGATTGTGTGGGAAGCTTGAATTTTGTGGCATAGAGAACCAGCACTGCAAGAAGCAGCTGAAACCATTGTACTATTCCTATATAAATACATCTAACCATGCTCAGAAAGAAGAAGGCATTTTAAACTGTCTTGATTAACTGACATTTCTCAAGCACTACTGTGAGAAGGGCACTGCATTAGGCATGGGGACAAGAGGAAAACAGGTGTCATCTGTTAAAGCTACTTAAAATTAATTTGAATATTTATTAAACACCTCCTATATGTTTAGCAGATTCATCTATAACATATATTTATACGTCATTTGTGAAGTGATCTATATTAAAATGTTTGAGCATGGTTCCAATCCATACTGTCTATCCCTACAAAGTCCTCTCAATCGTTAGTGATTCAGTGTAAATTCCAGTTTCAAATGTGGCTTCTCTCCCAGCTCTTCCTAAATACCACTTCAAATCCTTCTTATTACTAGATCATAGGTAGGATAACATTTATAGGTCCATAAAATGGACAAGACTTTTGCTATTGTCCAGTCTGGCATTTCCATTTGGCAAAAGAGAAAATAAGCCCCCAAAACTAAAATGACTCATGTTAGGTACCCCAAAAATTTGTGATGGAACTAGGGCCACACCTGGACATTCTGAGTCCCACCACAGGCCTCCTTCTAGCTAGTTTCTGCCATTGCTGAGCCAATGTATGTTTCCAAAGATGAAGACTTAAGTATATAACAAAAGATATCACTAACTGATCACACACATTTTGTGACACGCTGTGTGCATTGGCCCTGCCCTCTGCAGTGTTATCTTATAGAGGATGTGTGAAAATCACAGGGCACAGTCAGGCACTCAGCTGCTCCCTGGGCTGTTCCCTCTCATGCCTCTGACTTGCCAAATGTACCAGTCCTTCCATGAGGAGCATATTTTCTTCACTGCTTCAGCTGAAAATTCCTATTTATCCTTTTTATTTACCAGAGACATGATATGTTACCTCTTCTTGTAAGTCTTTGCTGATGTTATCACCTCACTCACCCCCTTCTGTCTAGATTCTTCTCTGTAAATACCTGTGTATTACACATACCAAAAGAATTTTAACCATTTATCTCCCCCATAGAGGGCCAGCCACTTGAGAGGAGGACTACTTCTGTATTCTCAGCCATATCAGAAAATTAAGCATATGGTAAGGTTTCCCTGATGCTACAAAAAAAAGGCAAAGAATTAGTAGATATAAAACAAAACCAGGAGGCAACACAGTCCATGTTTTCAACTACCACACTCTCTTCCTCTTAGTAAGTCTTTAGTGACCACCAATGATATTCCTAAGAATCAGAATGGTCAGCTACAGAGCTAGGCACATGTTGACCCTATCTCATCATATAAAGGGATATACCCATGTGGAACACTGTCTGAGTTTAAAGAGAGCATAATCCTACAGCTAACTTGTCCCTGCCAAACAAATAAGAGCCCTCGGCCTTGCCTAGGTGGGCACTCAGCAGTGAGTGGCTGAAGCCTACGGCAAGAGCTAGGTTCAGCACTGCCTCACAGAGAACAGCTCCCCCTGCTGAGTTCCTCCACATTCCTCTCACCCTTCAGCATAGTGTTGTGTGTAGGTGTGGTCACAATTTTTGAGAAACAACAGCCTCACAAAAGGGACAAAGGCATTTTGCATTCAGTCTCTTGCCCACATTCTGTACATGATTATAAGGATATATGTGTAACGAATAACCACACCACCTCTTGAAAAAGAGCAAAACAAAAAGAAATGGTTATTTCAATATGCCATGACTCTCTGTAGTGCTTCTTTTAAAGAATTAAGCTATCAGGGTGCATGGTGTTATTTAATCTACCTCCCTCTTCAGCCAGGCGGTGATAGTCTCTATCTTCCCGTGGATAAGGGGGAGGTATGAAAGCATTCTGATTTCTCTGCTCATATCCATCCCCAAACAATGTGATAAACACCAATGTGGGTGGGAGGTGGTGTTAAAACATGGGCAAGCAATGAATAAAGCAGATTGTTTGGTAGGAAAATCTTGGGCAAACACATTAGGCATTTCTGGATGGCACAAGATATTTAAACTACCAGGAATAGTGAAGTGAAAGTTGCTGAATTAAATCACCTACAGAAGTAAATGAGGAGACTGGAGAGAGGCCAGAAACTAGCAACTCATGGGAAGGAAACATTTTGTCAGTCATCCCAGACGGGCACATTGCAGAAATGGTCTTGTCTAAAGGAGGCAAAACCCATTTACTATCCTGGTTTTCTGTCTCAATTGCAGTAGAAATATTGCATTTTAAGATACACTGTCCAACACAAAATCACTGTGCAAGAAAATTAAGTAGCCCACACCAAGTGTTTTAACAAAGAAAGAGAATAGGTCTTAATTAGAAACTCAGGATTTTGCAAGCAATTTAGCATAAATAAAATGCAAGCAGGCCTAAAAATAAGGAAGTCCATTAAAGACACACAAAAAAGTTAGCTATAGGGTAGTTTTAATAATAAATCAAGGTCAGACCGTTCAAATGTGTCCTGATTGAATTAAGGCGACTTAGGTGTTAGGTTGAAATATAGCAGTTGCATACAACACAATCTAGTTTAAATGGCCCCTGATTTAGAGAAAGAAATCAAGGACTCCTTCTTAAATAGAAAGGATCGTTTCCACATAAGAAAAGGAACTGCTGTAAGAAAGAATCCCAAATTATTTGTTAAATAAATGTCACTTTAGCTCTACTTTTAACTAAGTGCTATAGCTGCATTTGAAATAGTTTTATAATTTTTCTCCATCTATAGAGAAAATCTTTGCTTAATCATATAGCAGGAGCAAGCATTTTTGTTTTCATAGAAAATCAGTCATATGTTTTTTTTTTTTTTTTATCTACTTACATAATAGAATTGGCTGCAATGTTGGAAAACAAAGCAGAGACACTGAATGAGACACTGTCCAGCTCTACGTAGAGGTATGGCTGATGATTTATATATAAAGGCAGAAGCAGAGATGTGTATTGTAAATGTCCTTCATTTATACACTAATTTGCCAAAGCCTGTGACAAAGAGAACCCCTAAGTGTTTATATCCCTTTAGACAAAGATTTCTGTGAGTATATTATTTCAACCATGACAACCAGAACTCTACCTGTTGCCTGTCAATGTTTAAAAAATGTTTTCCTAGATTTTTTTTTTCAATTAACTCCTGAGGAATGCGTAAGCTTTGGGAGTTCTGAAGAGGAGTCTTGGATCATAATCTCTCCACAGAGAGTATATGGATGGACCACCAATCTCTAAGCTCCTAGAGGGTCAAAACTCTGCTGGTTTAATCACAAACAAATTCCCAGTGTCTGGCATATGCCTGATGTGTATTAGGCACTTAATAACGATTTACTACATGAACAAGTTGAATTTACCAAAAAGATGAAATGTTCTAGCATTCCAAATGTCATGAATGGATGTCATGAATATAATGCCAAAGAACTGAGCTTTTTAGGCCATAACTATCTGGATTAAAATCCAAATTCTACCTTTTGCTATCCTAGTGACCTTGGGTGGGTTATTTACCCTCCTGTTTTTCAGTTTCTTAATTCTAAAACGAGGATAATGACAATGCCTACTTTCTATAGCTGACACGTGTAATACCAAGAATAGTACCTGGCACACTGCAAACCCCTCATAAGTGTTGACTATTATTTTATCAACTATTGTCTAAGATCTCGATACGTAGGAGTCCTTACCCACCTTTAATTGAATTCCCACTCTGTCCAAACTCACTTGGGAAATCCACCAACCTTCAAGGTACCCTTTCAGGTAAATGTGCCTGAAAAAAACATGTCCATTTAATCCATAATTCTTTTCTCATTGTCATGGTGCTCTTGGTTCAGTCCATTATCACAAATGCAATTTTATCTCTCACAATGCAATATGTCTTCATCATTTCTCAAATGCTCTGGCTTTGCTGAGACTTCTGTATCATGGGGGCTGGTTCTCAATCCAGCTCCTTAAATTAGGAGCATGAAGTTATTTTCTCCCTCAGGCCCGAGGCAATGCTAGCCCCTACCAGCCATCAGCACATCTTGGCAGCTAGAATATCAGACTTCATTAAGACACATCCTTACCCTTCATGATATAAGGATGCTGTAACTCCAACACAACTTGATTTATTTGATTTGAATTTATGTTTTCCCTCTCAGTCTCTCCCTCCCTCCCACCCACCCCCCCTCTATCTGTTTCTATGTCTCTCTCTGTCTTTCGGTATAATTTTGGGTCATTTTATTAGAACAATTTGCATGAGGCAATCCAGATAGTTTATATTTCATGAATCAGGACAGTGAAAAATATCCAGACAGCCTATCATTACAGTGTCTCAATGCTGACCAGTAACCTTCTTTATTAAAGAAAGCCAATGAAATGATCCTATACTGCTTTAGTGTTCTGATATTTTAATGTACACTTATCAAGTACCTCCTGTGGACCAACTACAAGAATAAAAAATGAATAGAATGGAGCCTTGTCACATTGACTAGAATCTAAGACAGTGCTTGGAGAGAGGCATAAAGAGAGTAACTTGGCACATAAGATCTCTTCTTATAAGATGCAGGTATCTCAATACTTCTTGGAAGTATTGTGGAAACTCTCAGAAAGGAGATGATAGTCAAGCAATGACTTAAAGAATGAAATGGACTTAACTGGGCAGAAACAAAGCTGATTAACTTTCTTTCTTTCTCTTTTTCATGGATGATTAAGTTTCTAAGCAGAGGAAGTAGTATGAGCAAAGGGACAGGAACAGAGAACGAAAGGTCTGCATTGGCAGTGAGAATTTGCAGTGGCTAAGAGTATGTTCGCCTTTGAGGCAGGAAAGAGAGGGTCAAAGGACGATCTTCAAGTTAGTATGCAGGTAACAACTTCGGTATTTTCATTGTGCCTCACTGCTTATATTCTCTCCAATCTCCTAAATCAAACAATGGTAAACCTTTCTCAAAAAGGGTAAGAGGATAAATACTTTAGACATTATGAGCTATACAATCTGTCACAACTACTCAACTTTGTCATTTTTGCCCCAAAGCAGCCATCAAAAATACGTAAATGAATGAGGATGGTTGTGTTCCAATAAAATTTTATATCAAATAATTTTCAGGTGTCATGACCCATCATTATTTTTATTTCTCTTAGCCACTTAAAAATGTAAAAACATATAAAACATAATAAAAATGTAAAAACATTTTTGTGGGTCATATACAAAACAAGTGTTAGGCCAATTTGGTACAAGGTCATAGTTAGCTAACCCCTGCCTTAAATAAACTACCTCAAATCCCACATGCAAAAGAAAGATAAACTAATGCCTCTCCCTAAAACGGTAATATAACCATTGCTTCTTTACAGATATTTTCAAGACCTACATTTAGGCTGAGTGAGAGGCACTTGGGCACTTCCATACTTGATGAGCTTTTAAAGCAAATATGATTTTTCCTTTTCCTTTCCCTAAGATTTTAATCTAACTTAAATGAATATCAAGGAGAGTCTAATATAGGAAATGAGCCTTAGGTAATTGGCAGAGAACTTGTCTTAGTCCATTCAGGATGCTACAAAAAAAATACCATAGACTGGATGGCTTATGAACAGCAGACATTTCTTTCCCACAGCTCTGGAGTCCAGGGAGTTTAGGATCCAAACACCATAAAATCCAGTTTCTGGTGAGGGTCCACTTCCAGGTTCCACAAATGGCACCTTCTTGCTGTGTCCTCACAAGGTAGAAAGGGTAAGGGAGTTTCTTAGATCACTTTTATTAAGACACTAATCTCCATTCATTGGGGTTCCATCCTTATGACCTATTTGCCTCCCAAAGGCCCCACCTCCTAACACCATCACTTTGGGGTTACATATCAACATATGAATCTGAGGGTAGGGGGTGGGCAAAGTTGCATTCAGACCAGGGTAGAGTTCATCTTATGCTTTGAGGATGGTCATTTATATGTCTCAGAGTATATTTATGCATAGCTAAAAAGCTCATTCTCAAGTCATTTCTGCCTGAAAAGGATGAAATTCCTGAGTCATTGAATCTACTACAGTAGCACAAAAGCTGGGTCAAGATTCCTAAGTCACAATACTCCAAAGCCAGATCTGGACCTTGTAACATCATCTCAAAGCTCAGTGTGACTGAAAATTCAATGCACAGAGATGGTGGAACTCAAAGGCTATGGAAACATCTCTTCAATTGATCATGGGCTCGTGACCAGTTCTGAGAGCACACGTTCCCTGTATCTCTGGCCACTCTGTGGCCTTCTCTTACTGCCTTGAGTCATACTGCAATCTTAAGTGGTGATCATCCAACTCATCCTAATGCACCCAGTTCCCCATATTGATTTGGGAAGCATGTCCAAGAGAATGACATGAACACCAACTTTTAACTCTTTAAAAGCAGAAACATATAGAATAACCTTGAAAAAATTCCCTCATTGCTTAACCAAATTCTGTGAATAGAAAAGACAGAAATACCTTGAATTTGTATGTGTATGTATGTATGCATCTGTACACATTTGTGTACAAGCATACGTGGGTACACAAAGATTCAGGGGAAAAACTTTCCTCTTTTGGAAAATCAAGTTCCTTTGGTCAGGGTGAGGCCAAGCACTTAACAGACATTTTAACCTGGGGAGTCTAATCTGATATTTAAACATACCATGAGCCTAGGTTCCAAATTACTTGGACACTGAGATGATGGAGAAAGACAGTGCCATTCCTGTCACAGCTTGTTGACCACACTAGCAATCTAAAATGAATCCAAAACCAAAGATTTGAGGAGTTTAAAAGAGTTAGGAGTGGCCTATTCTGTCTGCAAAACTCCTCATGTTGTGTAAAGACCAGCTTAAATGTCACCTCCCTTTAAAGCCTTGCTTCCCACTCTCAGAAAGAATTAGTTGTTCCCCACTCATCTTTGCTCCCATAGCACTTTGCACAAAGCTCTATTACAGCTATTATGCACTTATCATACTAAATTGCAATTTATCTGTTTATGTGTCTGTCTACTTCCACCAGAATATGCGCCCTCAAGGGCAAAGGGCAGGTCTTATTCAGCTCTGTATTCTCAGACTCAGCACAGCGCTGACACAACAACCACTTAAAACATGTTTTAGTATTTTTATTATTAAAGAAATGCATGCCCCTGTTAAAAATTCAAAACAGCACATACTGGTATAAAAGGAAAGGTTACAAGTTGCCTTTCTACCATCTAGACCATCAGTTCCATCTCCCACAAGAAAGCACTCTTAAGACATGCTTAAAAGTGCATAAATACTACACACACCCCTTCCACCCCACACCCAGCCAACCAGCACGAGTGGTTCTCAAAGCTACCACACACGTAAGATTGGCTGCGTCTGCTGGCAACATGACAGGGCTGGGTTTGGACCCCCCCAGAGCAAAGACCAGGGAAGTACTGTTGCCAAAGGACAAGGGTACCATGAGACTAGGACTCAGTTCTGTTCTGCATTCTTTATGAGCTGACAGTGAGTTCTCTCCACTCAGTGGTATGTTTCCTATTTCATCTCTCACTTTCTTTCTGTGATTTACTCCACGCTTCCATGTCTCTGTTACAATTCTTTGTTTCTCCATCTGCTTTTCTCTGTCTCTGGTCTGTCTGTCTCTTGCCTCACCTTCTCTTTAGCCTCCTCTTTCTTGGTCCACCTCTGCTGTCTCTGTCTTTCTCTCTGTCTCTCTCTCTCTCTCTCTCTCTCTCTCTTATTCTTTCTATCTCTCAGCTTCCACTGTCTGTCTCTCTTCGGTTTCTTTTTCTTTGTTCTGGAGATGTTCTTCCATTCAGCTCTCACAATCAGTAAGCATCCTTACAGCAATATCTAATATTCCACTTTTGAGAGTAGAGACTTAAGTGTAGTACATCAGTGTTTAAGCAGTTGTGAGCATATGGGATGCACACATTTATTATGTATGCGCTCATGTGTACATACATGATTTAGAGATGGAGACTAAGCTCAAGACAGAGACATAGATTCAAAATGGAATGCATGTTCTTTTAATGGGAACTGAAGCTACTACAATTTCTGGAAGGGGTTGTCAGTTTGGTGAAATGGCCTCAGATCTCTCTTTCTGGGATCAGCAAAGGGGAAGGTAAACAAAAGACCTGCCGGCCCCTGCTGCTGCTCACCCGGAAGAGAGACACAGAGTGATCTTTCTGCTTTGCAAAAACCCTGGGCACTCGCTCTCTCCCAACAATAGCGATTGGAAGCAAATCAGGCAACTTGAACGTGGGCTCTTTGTTTAGTTCAGTTGCCTGGAATTCAGTTCTAATGAGGCCAAGTTCAAAATCTCCTTTGCTCACTCTTATTTTTTTTCATTTTTCAAGTAACTTTTAAAAGTAACTCAAGCAATGTATATTTATTGAGAAACAACAGCATAACTATGGACAAACAAAAAGCATCACCTATAAAGCCAACATTCCTTATAATCACAGGAAATGTTTTGAATCATACCTTTCCTCTTTTGTAATGGTATTTTATAGCATACAATAAAATTTTGAAATTATTGAGCCCTTCCATGTTCAGGTATATTTCTAGAGGCTTGAGATATATGAGGGAAATGCATAGACAAAAAACCCCACGGACTTCATGTGTCTTATATTTGTACTATTTTTCAATCTATTTTTCCCTTTCTGGTATTTTGTGGGTGGTTTCCCAATTATATACATATATACATATGTATATAATATGTATATGTATATATGTGTATATACACGTATATATATGTATATATATTTACATAAGCAATCTTTTTGTGGCTGAATATTCTACAACACTCGTAAACAAGATCATGGATTGTTTAAGTGAAAAGCCATTTTCCCCAAGGAACAAGCAAACAAAATCGTATAGTTACTAAGGGCTGCTGGCCCCAAAACATATGACTTTGTGTGCAGATTTCAAGCTGAAAATAATCAAAGTCCAAAAGACTTGGGAAAAATCTTTGACCTTCCCCCTAACTGCCAAAAAGAATCTGGATGGAGGACCTGTTTCAGGAAGGGTGCTATCACCATAGACAACTACACTGTAATATGAACTAAGTGTGAGAGACAGGGAGGAACCTAGCAAAGCATTTGTTAAAATTCCTCTCTGTATCCTATTGTTTCTACGTGGTTCGGAAAATATTTCCTTTACTAAACACTTGATCTTCTTTATCTTCCTGTAAATTGTCCTCCCCCACCCCCTTTCAAGTCTCAGACCCATACCCCTTTTCTTTAGTTCAGAATGATGTATATATCCCATGCTGTTTTACCGTCTTTGGAATTTCATATTTATGTGGATTCCCTACATGTAAGAATAAAATATGATTTTCTCCTGTCATTCTGTCTCATGTCAATTTAATTCTTAGACAAGAACTCTGAAGGGTAGAGGAAAATTTTTCTATCCCAAAAACAGCAAATATTTAGTAAGCAATTTGCAATATTGTGATTTATAATAAATGTATATTTGATCTTTATTTCATCATTGGCACCAAATTTCAAAGACTCTTAGAATTTCCTATATGATGAGAGAGATAAAAGTGTCCTTTTTTATGTTAATGAGATGACTATGGGACCACACCTAAGGATGGGAGCTGGTTGCCAGGAGAACCATCCACCTGATTGGAAGGTTGCAAACTTTTAGTCCCAGTCCCTAACCTCTGAGGAAGGGAGAGGGGCTAGAGGCTGAACTGCCGGCCAATGATTTAATCAATTGTGCCTATGGAATAAAGCCTCCATAAAACCCAATAGGATAGGGTTCCAAGAGATTCTAGGTTGGTAAACATGTTGAGATTCAGGGAGAGCAGCATGCTCAGAGAGAACACGGAAGCTCTGCCTTTTCCCCAAATCTTGCTCAACGCATCTCTTCCATATGGCTATTCCTGAGTTATATCCTTTTGTAATAAACTGGAAATTTAGTAAGTAAAATATTTCTCTTGAGTTCTATAAGCTTTTCTAGCAAATTAATCAAACCCAAGGAGAGATTCATTGGAACTTCAAATTTACAGCTAGTTGGTCACAAGCACAGGCGACACCTTGGGCTGTGAATGGCATCTGAAGTTGGGAGGGGGTGGCAGTCCTGTTGGACTGAGTGCTTCACTGGTGGACTCTGAGGTGCTGCCTCTGGGTACACAGTGCCGAAGTTGAGTTGAATTGTAGGACACCCACCTGTTGTCAGAGTTTTGCTTGTTGGTGTGGAAGCCCCCACACCAACCAACACACACACACACACACACACACACACACACACACACACACACACACACACATTGGAAATCACGTCCAGACACTTATTACAACTACTATGTGCAAATAGCTGGAGACATTGAGAAGGATGACAAAAGCATAAGACAGGGTCTTGGACCCATAACAAGAAAATGTAGCTGAAATAGAAAAACATAACTGCAGAAACAAGAGTATTATCATGAGCAGCATATTAAAAACACCATTTAGTAGGTCATACTCGAGCATTAGTAATACTAGTACTAATACTAACAAAATAGTGGTAACACCAATAACGATGATAATAGCTAACCTTCAATGATTGGTTGCTATCTGCCAGATGCCACTTTCAGCACTTTT
Source organism: Panthera onca (assembly GCF_046562875.1). Classification (NCBI taxonomy): domain Eukaryota; kingdom Metazoa; phylum Chordata; class Mammalia; order Carnivora; family Felidae; genus Panthera; species Panthera onca. The sequence goes on along the minus strand of NC_138349.1, from coordinate 22,791,811 downwards.
GAATCTAGTGTCTCCTTTAACCAGTAAGAAACCATATAAAAAATATAGCGTTATCGTTTCCATTTTACAGCTAAGGAAATGAAGGCACAGAATTATAAAGTTAATTGCCCAAGTTCACCGATCTAGCACATAGCGGAGTGGGAACTCAAACCCATAACTAAACATTGTGTTCTAATTAAAATAATGTCCTCTTTCAGCCACTGAAGACATGGTCTGCCCGTGGTCATCTGGACATCCAGGAAAGATAACTGCCTAGGATATATTCAGCGATAAAAAACATCACCATCTGGCAAAAAAGCATCATCTTCTTCCTGGGGAATCTGCACTGTCCCACGTAACTGTCTCTCATTCTCCTAAGGCACCTTGTACCAGGTCTTTCCCACAGGGGTCACAGTTTCCGTGGAGAAGCTGATAAAAAAGCTGTGGGCTCCAGCTCACCACAGGGAAAAGTGAAGCATATTGACACAAGGTTGTACAGACAACGGAAGGGGTTCATAGACCCCAAAACTCACACGTGAATCTTAGGAAAATGATTTTCAAGCTTTATAGACTTCCTAAGGGAGTCTGTAAAACATAAAGATTCCTAGTCCCCACCAACAGATGTAAAAGCAGGTCCCATGAGGGCAAGCTCTTTAAGAAATGCTGCCCGAGGTGCCCACAGCTGCCCAGTTTAGAATTCCCCTGTCAACTTGGCAAAACCTACGTCAGGGTAAAGACGGATACAGATAGATTTCTAAGCAGGTGACAACCATGCCTAAAATAGCCCTTCCTCCCCAATGATTCTTATCAAGAGTGTATTTTGGGAAGTGCTAAGACAAGGGGAAGGCCTATTGCTTTTAACTCCCCTCCCCTCCCCCAAAGACCCTGAAGCAGAAGGATCTATGGTACACAATTCAGTGTCTCAATAGCCTCTGCTACTCTGGTTAGGGAAAGATGACTAAAGGCATCAATCCATTGGCTTCAGGGCACAACATGATTAGTTGGTAGCTTCTGATAGCATGATTTTTATTAGCAGTTTCTTTAAAAAGTATACAAGTTGTCCACACTTTCACTCAAGGTTCATTAGCCAGCAGGGAGAAGCCAAACAGCACATCCCACACATCCTCCCAGAATAACAAGAAGACACGTTTTAATAACCCCAGGAGAGCCACTCAAGGGGACAGATGGCCCTTGAGGCTTTGATTGAGCTCTGTCATGAAGCAGATTATTACTAAGTAAAATATATCAGGTTAGTGCCCTGATCAGGATGATATGATAGGGGAAAACCCTGAGGTGGGGTCCTCATGCCAAAAGTTCCCCTACCATCCCTCTGCACTGACTTGTGAAGTTCTTGCTAAAGAAACTCAGAACTAAACCCTTACAGAGAGTCAACGTGATCAAATGGAAAATGCTTTGGAGCCAGAAAGGACAAAATTCCAATTCCAGCTGTGCCACCTTCTAACTGGGTGACCTTGCCCAAGCAAGTTCTTTAAGCCCTGACTTCCACAACTCTAGAATGAGGACAATAATACCACATTTGTATTACGGTGGTGGGAAGATGAAGTTAAACAGTGTGATGCTCTAGAAAGTTCTTTCAGGGAAGCTTCTCACAAATTTGGTGGTTATTTATATGATTGTCAAGAGGGGTTTCTGTTACAATCAATAGATCTTATCTGGCTATAGAGAGCTATCCCTAGTGTTCAGTGAACTCCCCTTTGCTCCATTCCCCCACCCATGCCCCAAAAGTCAGAATAAGCAGTGAAGGCAATAGCTGAGAACTCTGTTATATAATCTTTGAGCCAATAAACCCCATCAGTATCAACAGGCACCCTTCAATTTGACTACCGCTGCTCCCAAATGTTGACACGTTAGGTTCCCTTGACTGAGATCACACTTACTATTATTTTAAACTACATTTAATCTGTATCAGCCAATTAAAGAGAGGAAGAAGTGAATATGCCCCTCTTCTCCCTCAAGCTCCTTCTGCAACTAGCCCAGTTGTAAGTAATCATACCTCTCAAGTCCATTAGCAGTGGAATATGGAGAATGGGTTTTTGCCAGAGACCTTGCTTGCAGAAAGCCCCATCATCTGTCTTTAAGGTCCCCTTTTAAAGGTTTAAACAATGCCATGAGCCTTCTGATGAGTCCACCTGCTCTGAAGCCCAGAATAGCTGAGCACAGAACTCAGGATCTCCATGGCCAATACCCACACTTCTTCCCACAGTGGAAAACATTATGGACACAGGTGCATAGGCCTCAGATAAACCAAGGGGCTAGGATGTAGCTGTGTTCTAACTCTTGCCTGTGGAAAGCCAGCAGGGGGCCAAGCCAAGAATCAGTCACATGGTGTGGCAAAACACTGTTGACTCTCTTCTTCCACTAACTGACCTACTTAATAGCAGTGCCTTCATTTCCCTACCTGAGAAATGTAGATGATATTTGTCTTTCCTATCTCATGGGCCCGTGGGGAGAAAACCAACTGAGGTAAGGAAAGAAACGTTCCAATCTTTGAAAGCTGAGGCATTTTGCAAAGGAAATGGCTATAAGGGATCTAAAGTGCTGTAACAACATTCAGGAGTGCTATAGAAACAGACACAGTATCTCTTATACACAGGGAAAATTTCATGTAGGATTTCCTACAGAACATTCATGTCCTTTTTCTCTCTACTTATGGTTTAGAAGAGGCTCTGTTCTTTCCTTATGAACTTTGCACAGTAAGGTTCTACTTTGTTTCTTGCCAACCATTTGACTACTCGATCCACCCCACGGAAAAGAGTGTGCATGCCCCTCCAGAGTAACCACTCCACCTCCACGGAGCCCGGCTCCACCTCCTATGTGCCACACGTATTCCCTGCCATCCCTGTTAGCCACTGCACTGACACCATTTGGCTTGTTTCCTCCCTAGGACACACATATGCATTCTCCACCCTTTCTAGCCAGAGATATAGAATGGTAATTGAGATATCCACAAAGACAGAACAAATATTTTACGTATGTTGAGGGACTTAACATAAGCTGGCAAGGAGCCAAATTAATTTACCCTCTGGGCAGCCTGGCCAGTGATATTTCTGACCAGGGACTTAAACAAAACAAAGGCCTTTACAGAAAACTGTGTGTGGAAAATGTCTATGTAAAAATGAAACAGTGATGACTCTAGCTGAGATCTAAGGTGCAAACAAAGGCAATCGTATCTTTCACGAAGGTAAAGAGTGCATCTTTCAGTGACCACACAGGTTTTCTTTTCTTTTTGGGGGGGGGGGGTTGGAATATACCCAAAGACACTAGAAGATCAATTTGCATATCTTGGCTTAAATCATATTTTTAAAATGATTTCTAAGATTAACACATCAGTTAAACATAGTTTACATTTAAAGTAGGCTAATTTATTGGAACACACAGGAATATTTACATCTCTACTCTTGACCTTTACTCTTGCTATCCATTCAGTTCAAAATATCCTTGTAATAACCTCCATCTCTTAATAAAGATTTTCTCTACATTTCAAGGTTCACTTGAAGTACCTGCTCCACCAGGAAGTTTGAAGGCCACCCTACTCAGTAGATGTCTGATTCTCTTCTGAACTCGATAGCATCCTCTGCCCTCAGTGGGTTCTCAGATTCTGTTACCTCTTCAGAGAACTCTTTAAGTACAAGACAGAAAGCTCCTTGAGGGCAGGGAATAATTACTCCCACCTTTGGGCGTCGCCGCACATATATCTGTATTAGAAGTGTCTAACAAATGTTAGGACTCAATATATATTTGTAGAATTAAAGGTCAATACGACAATTTGTGCAAGCTTCTTAGCACAATGCTGCCACATGGCAATCTCTCCTTGGAGGTAATTTTTATTCTCTTAGATAAATCATTAAAGAATTATTAAATAAACAATTCCATCAGGTTTTGTGCCTTAGTCTAGGAGTTTCTGGGGTCCCTCCATAAAAAGATGTGGATAGAGTTCCCAGAGTCAACATTTATGTCATTTTCCTCTAGAACACCCCACTGAATATATTAGGGGAAACTAAATTCCCAATCTCATATGAAGCAATTTTGTTGTCCAAAGATACAAAGTTCCTTCATGAGAAGATGTGACCCAAAAAAAACCATAATAAATTAGATTTTGCTGCAAGTCAACATTGAAATGAATGCCTGCTTGTATCTCAAATGTTTTGATTTCTTATGAATGGATACACATATTAACCATGGAAAAAGGAGGAATCGTGTGGAACAAAAGGCTTGCTGCTTACAGGTCAAGGGTACAGGTCATTTTGTCACTCGTGTGTCCCCAACTCTCCTAGTACACTTAAATGTAGGTGCACAATACGTGCAGGCTGAACAAACTATTAAGTTACTTCCAACCTGAAGGAGATTTCCATGGCATTCTAGTCTATCTGCATCATTTTACAGAGGATGAAATTGAGGCCACATAGGACACATTATGACTACATATCTAGTTTGTGTACACAGTCGGGACTATAACTCAGCATTCTTATCCACCACTGGAGAATTATTTATTAAACTAAAAGAACAAGTAGCATTTGTTGAGCACTTACTATGTATCAGCAACTTCATATACATGATATCAACTGTTCAGGAAAAAAGCCTGCAAAAGCTGTACTATCCCCATATTTTAGTTGAGGAAGGCGAAGTTCAAAGAATTTAACTGTCTTGTTCAAGGCAAAGTGTGGTAAGCAGGAGACCTAACACTCAAACTCAAATCTCTCTGCTTCCAAACCCCCTGCCTCCTGTGTCACACCACATTAACATTCACTAACAGCACAAAGCACTGATCAGAGAAGGAATTATGTGGGCTTGTTAGAGAGAGCTAAAACCCTTTATCATTTTACTTTAAAAACAAGCCAGAAAATATGTCTAAATGTACAATCAAATCAAGTGTTTACGTGCAACCTCTCTATAAATCAGATTTAGAAGTAACTTCGAAAAGGAATCTGTTCCTGAAGAACACTAGATCTGAGAGCTGAATGATGGCAGGTTACCTCGTGCTCAATGAATCACCAGGTGCAGATTCCATGTCTCACTAAAGACGAAGAGGTAGGCGGATAAGAGAACAAGCAAATCACTACTTAAGGTAAAGAGTGCAATGTGACAGGCACCTGTTAAAGTCCTTGCTTTTCTACAGATGGAGCTTACAGCTAGGACTGTGCCTTCCTCCACCATCATCTGAAATCCCCCCCAAGATAGGATGATTTAAAATTCTGACTCCAAAAGGCCTGAGTTTTTCTGTTCTACCTTAAAGTCTTTAAGACCAGCCATTCTGTGAGGTTGGGAAATCGGCTTACTCAGGGTTCCAGCCCCTATTTGACACTGACCTTCTGTAACATCTTAGCAATTCATTCAGCTTTCTACAGCTTCGGTTTTTCTTCTCTGTGTAATGAGAATAAGAATATCTCCTCATAGCAGGTCTGTGAAAATTAAGTGAGGTGATGGAAGAGAAGACATCTACCCAAAACCTGACCCAAGTTGGGATTCGGTGTATTCACTAAGGTTCCGTGGTAAATGTCAAGTCCTGGAACAGCTAAAGGCAAGGAGGTACATGGAAATCAACCAGACCATCATGATCTATGACAAATGCAGCATTAAAGTATCAGAATGGCAAAATGTAAGTGAAAGCCTCTGTTAACAAACCTTCTAATACTATTTCCAGTGAGAAAAGGACAAGGCACTAGGCTGAAATATCCAAGTTGACTCCAGCATTAAAATATGAAAAATAGATATTAACACTTGCCATTCACATATTACCTAACAAGGATTTTTATAAGGATTAATAAGTGTAGCACTTTGAAATTTCTTGGAAATAAGGAATAAATACACGCTTCATCACACATACATATACAGACAAATATATATTTTAACAAACTAAGGATTACTGTATAAATTTAGATCAGGGCACAGCATGCCTAGGATGAGTAGGGTAGGAACAATATGTTCTTGCTTAAGACACCAAGCTCATGACAAATGATTCATCCCCAGCACCTTTCATGCCAAAAGATCCCCCCAGGTGTTCCACCAACTCCAGCAACACTTTCCATCAAGCTAGACGGCAGTGGAGAGGAATCACATCACTCCCACGGATGAGGCAAAACAGTCATGTCTTTACACAACTGCACAAGTCCAACAGCGAGGGGGCAGGAAGAAGGGAAGGAGGCGAGAGAAACATCCAGAATTCCTCACAAGTTTGACAGGCAGCCTATAATTACCACACATTTACACCTTTAAGGCAGGGGTTATTGTGATCAGAAACCCTACTTAGCAAAGGCTTTTAGCTATAGGTCAGACAGATTCAGAGGATGTGTATTGCCTGTGGCCCTGAGCGGGTTGGGGGCGGGCTTAAGGGAGGGGGCTGACACCTAACCCTGAAGAAAATGAGAGCTGCCCAATGTCACCCTCCAGTTTAAATTAGTGTTTGTTTCCTCTAGGAAGAAATGAAGGGCTGTGAGTTGAGAGTTCCAAACAGGTGTAGTCCTCGACAGTCACAACCCGCTCATGTGTCACCTGGCACGTAATGAGCTGGCGTTGCCCCCATTTTAGGGATGAGGAAATTCACACTCACCATGCAATCGACTTGCCAAGAGCAAACCACAAATAAACCAGCATTAGAACCCAAGTCTCCACACTGCTTTTTACATGACAAAGTCGCCCAGAAAAGTTTTTTTTTTTTTATGCCTTCCTTCATTTATTTATTTTTTGTTTGTTTGTTTTTTAAATTTTGTCTCTCCTATGACTCTGGGCCAGCTTTGTTTTGTGGGACCTGGATAAAGACGATTGCTCTCCCTTTCTTTCTATATATATAATACACATACACACACACACACACACACACACACACACACACACACTAAAAAACCTGTAATTTGTGTGTAAAAAGGCAGGGATGGGGAGCAGAGGGGTTCCTTGCAGAATTAAAAACTTCAAAGGGTAGAAATCTCATTAGCAACAGGGTTTGAGGGCTCAAGTCTTTAATGTGCACCACCTTGATTTCCTACATTATCTCAGATTTCCCTGCATGTTGGCTGTCCAAGCCCTGACCCTCATAAGCCCTACTGTGCTTATAAGCATCATTAAAAAAAAAAAGAAAAGAAAAAGGCTGGCAGTGCTTGGCGCCATTTCTTAAATGGAGTTTAAAATTTGCCAAAGATGTACTCTCTTTTTCCAGCTCTCTCCAAGATCTTTCAAGAGATGAACTAAAGTAGAGGTCTAATGGGTGAGTGATATTTTACAGCTTGAATTACATTAAAAGCCAGAAATATTTTGAGTCCAATGTCCTCCACTTCTTGATTCAACAAGATGTAATATGTTTGATGTGTTGAAAATCTCCCCTTAAAGCCAGAAGCTATGAGTTAATCATTTAAAGCAGTGTGAAAGTTATTCAATCAGTTTAAGAAGATTCAAGTTCAAATTGGGGGATGAATTTTAGTGGTTATGATATGAAAGATATGATAGTTAAGGTAAGAAATGAGGGCAAGGGTCTCCAGAACTTTAACGGAAAGAATTTCAGCTTCAATTATTTGATTAAACCTTTCCTGAGAACTATAGAAAACCATGGCCTCAGTCATGAGAGCTGAATTGTAGGGAAAACCTTGCTGGTGCTCCCAGGACAGACACACAAATACAAAATATTGTTGATCAGGATTTGCCTTAATACAGTTTATATCTATATACTCAAGGAACCCATAATGACAGACTATTATTTTCAAATGTTCACAACTTTCATTAAAAAGCTGACAATGAGCACAACTCACTGAAGTGGGAAGTTTTCTGGGAAGATTTCTGGCAATGACATCACAACTGAAAACATTTTGAAAGGTACCAGGCTGCACAGACTGTGCATATTACAAACACTACAATCTCAATAACCTGATGGAAGCTGAAACTTTGATTTTTTTTCTCGTTTTACTCATCCTTGGTTTTTGTGTTCTTTTCTGCTTCATGGCAGCCTAGAGAACTTTCCACACTTTTAAATCATCTTCAGTTCTTCCCATCAAAGCTAGTTCTTTACTATTTCAGCTCATTGAAGTTTCCCAGGTGCAGTTTAAGCTGGAATAGCTACCCCAGATTCAGAACATGCAGGCTTTTCCAAAAATCTAAAACCTTCCCTGACGTGGCCAAAGGTCCTGGACTGTACCCACTCTCCCTGGTGTCACTCTTCTGGAATCCAGCAATCCCCCTGGTCCCTTCCTAAAGGGAGGGCTGAGTCTTTATTTGTGAGCTTCTCTAGAGGAGGTCAGGCAATGGGGAAGAACAGGGGGTTGTTGTCACTGGGATATATCTGATCTTCCTGGGACTGATCATGCGGGGAGAACAACCACTCATTCACAGGCTGGAAAGCCCCAGCTCTCAAAACACACTGGCTGGTGCTGTTAGAAGATGCTAGAGAGTTCCTGTCCTGAAACTTGCATCCACTTGGTCCCCAGAAACAGAGAATACATTAAGGGCACCTTAGTTTCCACTACGTATCTCTTCCCTTGTGAGGAAGGGGGGGGGGGGGGGGGGTTAGGAGCTTTGCAGAAAAATAAAAAGCTTACGAATAAAGTCTTCTTGATCTGACTTGTGCTCACCCTGAGTCTAGCAAGTAAAGAGAAAGTCACTTAAAAGAATGTCATCCTGCCTGGAAATTTAACCCATTCACCTCCGCATTAACCCCCTCTGTTTGTCTGGGTCTTCAGCTCTGTTACTACACCCATAAGACCAGGAAACAGGTATCTGCCTGCCCTGTTTGAAGCTTGGGGGGGGGGGGGGAGGTTTGAGAGGACTCTGATGGTGTCGTGGGTCTCCTGATGGGTGACATTAACTCCTAGGGGAGGTGGGCAGGGAAGACTTTAGTTTGCAGCATCCCTCAAGTGCAGAAACCCCATTTCTCCAAATTCTCCATCAGATGACACAGCCTGCTTTTAACCCTTTCCCCCGTCACCCCTTGCCCTCAGGCCCCCTCTACTCACGCTGCTGTTGTGGCCGGACCAGTGGACCATGGCTTGGTTGTGTGCTGAGTCGCCCGTCAGCGCGAACGTGGTGCTGGTCAGCCTCAGCTCCTCCATCCGGAAGCGAGTGGCTTTGTCCGGGTCCCGCTCCAGAGTCCCAGGCCCCGGCTGCCCTCCGTCCCTTAGCATTCCCCGGGGGCTCCGGCTCGCGCCCTCTCCGCGGTCTGCCTTCCCCGGTTCCGCTTCACTCCGTCTCCGCCGGCCAGCGCGTGGGGCCATCGCCACGGACGCCGCGGTGCCCGGGGCCCGCTCCAGGGACAGCGCTCGGTCTCCGGGGGCCACCGCGAACAGCGGGCGCCCAAGGAGGGGCAGGGGTGTGGCAGCAGCTCTGCCTCGCGGTCCCCGGCCAACGAAGCCCCCCGGGGTGGCAGCCCAGCCTGGGGCCGAGCCGGGGGGCAGCTGGGGGCAGCAGGAGCCGCCGCCGCAGGCGCCCGGGACGCAGAGGACCAAGAGCCCCGCGCCGGCGAGGAGTGCGCTCAGCCCGGCTGGGGAGCCGCCGCCGGCGCCAACTTTTCCCATCGCGGGAGCGGAGAGCAGCGGAGAGGGGGCCGGAGCGGAGGCGGCGGCGCGGGGCTCTCCGCCGGCGGGCCGTGGAGGGGCGGGCGCTCAGGACCCCAACTCCATCCAAGTTGGGCCGCGGAGGGGGCGGGCGGAGGCGGCGCCGGGCAGGTGGCGGCCGCTTGCCCAGGCTGGGCTGGTGCCGAGCGCGGCTTCGGACCGAGCGAGCCGCCGCCACGCGGGGGTGGAGCTCGACTGAAGTCACGGGCGGAGCGGGCGCTGGCGCGCTGGCGGGCGACGCGCGGGGGGAGGGAGGAGGGCGCTGCCGGGGCTTCGGGCGCCGCGTCCCGCTGCCGAGCTGCGCCGCGCGGGTGGCTGCGGGGACTGGATGCGTCGCCGACCCTCCCCTCGGGCTCGCGGGCGCTGCCGCCGCCGCCGCTCACTCGGCGCCCCCGCGGCCGCGGTCTCCCGTCTCCGCGCTGAGCCCGCACGCCCCTCCCGTGGGGGCGGCCAGCCGGGCTCGCGGAGCGCTCGCTGTGTTGGGGACTTCCTATTCCTGTTTTATTGTTTCTGTCAGTCTCGGCTGCCTTTTCCTCCCCCCACACCCCCACCCCCGGGCTCCTCCAGTTTAGATGTTAAGGCTGGGTGGGCTTCTGGTCCTTGCCTCCTTAGTCTCCGTGAGTTGGCGTCTTGACCTCAGCTTGAGCAGAGCCTGCGTGTCTCAGCCTGGGGGAGATCCCGGGAAGGCAACAGCAGAGAATGATGTAATTAAATGATCCTGTGGTGTGGTGTGTGTGTGTGTGTGTGTGTGTGTGTGTGTGTGTGTGCGCGCGCGCGCGTGTGGTTAGGGGGATTTTTCCATCAATTATTACGCTTAGATAGCTTTCCGGACCCCCTATAGCGCTCACTGTATTTGAAGCCAATCTTCCTGCATTTTGTGGGCATATATCTTGGCTTCCCTAAGAGACCACAAACTCACTGAGGACAGGAATTGCGAGCAACTTGGAAGAAGTGACCAGTTTATTCTTTTTGCCATTTTTATCCTCGGTGCTCGCCCCACTGTCCTACTCGGTAGGAAATCTGTCCGTCATTAATGCAATAAATACCTGTTGTGAAACTATTCTATGTCTGTATGCAAACAGAGACAGGAAAAGAGGCATGGTATTATATTTATCCTGTGTCGTTGGTGCCCAGCCCAGAGCTACTAGCACATGCCTGGAGATCCTTACCAGCAAACTTCCAGGCTTTGCCGGATGTTCTGCCACTAGTTTGCTGTGGGGCCTCAGACAAAGTGGCAATCTCTCAGCTTCCTACACTTTAAAATTAAGCGGTTGCATTAGATGACCTTTAAAATCCTTTCCACTCCTAAAATTCTGTAATTGTATGATTATAATGTCTGCCCAGCCCAGCTCCCCTGCTACTGTTCAAAAGTTCAGATGAAGATTTATAGCAGGTGAATGGGCTTTGAAAATTACAAAGAATTTCTCAAAATCCAAGCCTTTTTCAAATGGAAAGTTTGCTTCTAAGGGTTGAAATACCTTCAGATTTCTTTGTAGTCTTCATGTGCTTAATAACACTTTTCTTATCATGTGGTAGCTATTAAAGTCTTCAATGCATATTTACTGATTAAATAAATGAACGCCAGGAAAAATAATAGAATTTTCAGTTACTAATTACATTTTTTGTTCATTTTCACACTTGCAAAAGAAACCTCACTGAAAAATCTGAATTGTGACGTTGTGATGGGACCAAGTTAAAAGTAACAGTAATTGTTCTTCAATTAATGATATCCTTTTTGATACTGTCCAAGAGGAATTTCTTTTAAATCAATCCAACCCAGAGCAGTGTTACCCAAAAAATAACTGAAATCATAGTTCTTATCACCAATCTGAGAAATATGCAAATGAAGGGGAGTCAGACTTCTTAGCCATTAAATGTGAGGACTTGAAATCAAAGAATGTGACCTGTTTGTAAGGGAGACACAGACTACTCTTGCAAAAGCACCTTAACTCCCCAAGCCTGGATCCTCCTACAAAAGGAACACTGCCTGGCAGGCTTCTAGATGCAGAGGAGAGCCAGAGGTCCTCCCTCTTCCCAAAATGCAATGTTTGTTAAAACCCAGAGCAGCTGTTTTCCTCTCCTGAGAAAGGTTTTCAGAGCTTTGCAGGATTGTTTACTTAATGCCTTCTTTCTATGCCCTGCTAACCTCCTTTCCAATATGGATGAGTGTGGGAGAATTCCTCCAAGAGAGGAAAACCAGATTAGAAAGTCAGAACCCAAATAAATTCCCATCTAAATATAGGACTGGAAAAAGCAAAATGGAAAAAAGAAATTAGTGAATGAGAATTTTCTGGTAGTCTATTATTGCCCTACCAGAATTTAGATTGTTTTGATTTCAAAATACAGTTATTCCTGAAGAACTGGTAGAAAGAGCTGATTTTTCCTTCCCAAAAATTTCAACTCCCATCTTTTCAAACAGACTGATTACAATAATCCCTTTAAAATGAAATCATTTGGAATCCATTTACTGAGAATTCATAGAGGGCAGACTCTTTTTAAATGCCTGACTCTAATTATTCATTTGAGAAAAAGGTGACACAGATATGGGTGAAATTGGCTCCAAGAATTTTTTCTGTATAAGTTCATTTTATTTCTTATGTCTCTGATCTTTAGTCAACAAGCAGAAAAGGAAAGTACCAGTAATTCCCTAAGCCACTTTTTTTTTTCCAGAAGACTTCAAGAATTGGGCTAATCATGGGAGAAAGTGGGCTAGCCTATTTCAAGGTGTTTCTTATCCAGCAACTCACTAAGCAACCCGACAGATTTTATTAATGCAGTGCATTAAGAATGGGTTATTTGTTAGGAAAACAGTTGCTATCAGATGCCAGTAGAGAGCATAGGTTTGTAATTCCAATAAGGAGTCTTTTTATTGTGCACATGAAAAACAGGCCACCACCTAGTCTGTGGTCGTCATTTCTCACCTGGACGAGCATAACAGCCTCCTGACTGCTCTCCCCCTTCCACGACTGCTCTGCTCCATCTTGTCCCTTCATTAGTCATCTCCAAAGTGGGGTATAAGCACCCAAATTGTATCACAAGGTAATTCGTTGTGTGCAGGAAGAAAATAGCCTCATTAATATTTAATTACCAATTAACATATATATGCACGCTTCCATCTATCTAACTATACACAGAGAGGAGAGACAGAGGAAGAATATGAACATTTCGGAGCCAAGTGCTGATTGGTGTTGCATGGTCAGAAAAGTTTAGATGCCTTGCCCTGCAAAGCAGCAAAAGGGGTCTTTGAAATGTAAAACAAAACAAAATAAAACAAAAACTATTGTTCTTTGCCTCTATTTAAAACTCTTCACTGACTTCCTGCAAACAGAATAAAACCCACATGTGATCCTTGCATGGCCAATTAGGCCTGAAAGAGGTGAGTGCTGCTTTCTTCAACCACATTTGGCAGCTCTCCCCGCCCACCCGGCCACCCCCCAACCTCCCCATTACCCATATGCTCCAGCCACTCTGGGCATCACCTCCTCCAATGTGCCAAGATTTTTTCCAACTCATTCAACTTTGCATATGCTGTTCCACCTGCCTGGAATGCCCACGACCACACCTACTTCACATGGCTGACTTCCTCACTTTAATTGTGCTTCCTTGGAGAGGCTTTCCCTGACTCCCCAGCCAAGAAGAATTTCCTTTCACACTTTCCATATCATCCCCCTATTAGTTTCTTCTTAGCATATATATAGTAGTCTTCAGTTATTTTATTTGAGTGTTTTTTGCTAAAATTCCCCAGAATACCACATGTAGGTATGGATTGCATCTCCCTGATACATTTCTTCTTTCCCCAGTGCCTCCTTCAGTGCCTGGCTCATTGAGAGTACTCAATAAATAATGATTGGCTGGCTGAGCCACACGGATATAGTAGCCCTATCTGTACAACTTCCAATATTATCACTTTGTCAATAAGATATGTGTGTGTGCCAGAAATCATGCTGAGGATTTTACATGTATCAGCTCATTCATTCATTTTTACAAAATTCATCTCAGCTAAGTACTATAATTGTTCCCACTTCATAGATCCCTTTATACAACTACACGGAGTCACACAGCCATTTAGGGAAAGAGGAAGGCTTCAATACAGGCATCTTATTCCTAATATGTTCTTGACTTTATGCAATACTACTTTTTCTCCAAATCCAACTAATAAAAAAATGTTTATTGATGATTTATTATGTCCCAGGCACTACAATTAGCACTTTGAATAATTTCTAACAATGTTAAGCAATTTTGGAAACAAGTTGTTTAGGTTGAAGGTGAAATTTGTATTCTGCAATTTATACTTGCTTCTACTCGGTGGGCATGGGGGTTAATGTTAAAGACAGTGGTGTATTCACTACAGACACAACCTTACTGCAGGAGTCACAGGAGCTGTCACACTGGTTTCCTGTCTTCCCCTTTCCCTAGGTCCCTCTATATCTAGCGGATAACTTGGCTTCAGCTGCACTAAATCACATTATATGCTTCATCATTAGAACAATGTCTTTTAATAGCTCTCAAAATACTTGGCTCCCCTTGGATACCATTGAGACAAGGTGTCTTGCATTTCAGATCAATTACGTGAGGAACCATAGAAAGAAAGAGGGAAAATAATATGCAGACTCTTCCCATTATCTACCGAAGGGGATAATGGGAATTTACAAAAAACAAAAACAAACAAACAAACAAAAACCCCAAAAACACCGCTCTTTAAAATACTTCCAGGTGCCAACACATACTGGCCTGGGTCTGCATCCAGTAATTGTGTCTCTTCTCATATCCCCATTTGAAGTGGCTTTAACCAAAGGGCTTAAACCCTCTTATCTGTAAAAATAGGTCTAAGATTATCTATTTGACTCACAAGGATGTTGTAAAAGTTAATTCAACTTCATACACCTCTTGCAGATAACAATCCAGCCTTGTATTTATGTAACTCCTGTCTTATCAGACCTCTAAACAGTTTTTGGGTTTCCTTCCCCTAGTTTAATAAATCTTGCAGCAGCTCCAAAAGATAGGTAGGGGGCAGTTTTTACCTGCATCATACAGAATAAAAAGAAATTTATCCAAGGTCATAGAGTTTGAGAAAAAACTTAAAACTGAATTTTGTTATCATTCACCTCTACCATTTAGTCCAAATCTGCCCCCAATTTGTACATACATGAATTAAAATCCCACATCATTTTTGTTTAGCTATGATGCATTGCCTGCACAATCATTTCAGGTTTCTAGAGATGGTTTGTATAATTAAATAGGCAGAGAGAAGCATGAAATAATATCACTGTCATTGTGTGAGCTCATATATGCATATATTTTTCCCATTTAAACAGTCACACTTAATGTGAAAGAGAGAAAATGCGCACTATGACTAAGTAAGTTTATTTAGAGCAGTATTATTAGACTTTTAAAAATATGCCTTTACCAAAAAGTATTAGAATATATTTAAAAATTATTATCATCTTAAAATTATCTAGAAACTGTAAAAGGTAACTTCTATCATCTCTCTCCCGTCCTCCTCTTGTCCGTTAGTCCAACATAAAAAGGCTTTACCACAGTAAATCATGAAACCAGCTTCATAACATTTTTTTGATTCTAGTCTCCTTGAAAGTACAAATAGCAAGAAATGAACTCAGTTGGAGCTACACTTTTCTTTCTTTGGGAGTACTGGGTAGAGGAGAGAAGAGAGAGAGACCAAAAGCTACTCCCCAAATCTTTAAGGGCCACTGAGATGACAACCAAAAGCTCTCATGTCACAAGAAGCCTTTGGTTATTTTTGTCTCTTTTCCACAGAACTGATCCAAAGATGAATTAGGTTAACATTGAAGCCAAATTCAGTCCATTTCTAGGGCATAATATTCTAGCAGAATACAACTCTATAAAATGTACAGTAGCCATTGAAAAATAAGATCTTTGGGACTTCTCTCTCAGAGCACAAGAGTAGCTTGCAAAGAAAAGGAGGAAACAAATCAAAGAATAAGCAGCACAGTTGGGTAGACATTAACTGCTCTGTGCTGCTTCCCATTTCTCTATTTCATCTGGACAAAGAGTAGATGTAGTCCAGCCCCCAAGGGTCCAGATATCCCCAACAGTGTGTTAATCTCTGATAGGTGCACAGAAGCACACTAGAAAAGCAGGAAATAGAAATGGTCAAAGGCCAAAGATTATTACGTCTGTCTACTCCTGCTGCTGCTTGAAGGTAGTACAGTGTGGAGCTTAAATTTCCAAATTTTGAAGTCAAAATCCTTGTTTTCAATCCAATATATATCACTCTCTAGCTGTACAATTATCATTTGACTTTCTGAATCTCAGTTGCCTAACCTGTAAAGTGGACATTCCATCACCTTCTACAGATAAGGCTGCTTGCTCTATATGGCACAGAGCAAATGCACACATCTCATACAGCAACATGTGTTAGCTCTTGTTAAAGTTATTTCACCGTTCAAATATCACCTTCCACTTGACACTGGTTTCCAACGTGCCTCCCTAGATGGAAGACAAGAAATTAAAACCCAGCCAAAAATAAATTTGTCTCCTGCCAGAAATAAAACAAAATTTTAAGACCGCTATACCCATAAGATATAACAAGAAAAGTAGAGTACAGGCGTTGAAACTCAGGCATTTGTATTGTAATTAAATTGAAAATGTGGAATGAACCATCGCCTTCTTCTTGTCAAACCAGTCTTTTATGTGCATCGTTGTACAAGGAATCTTTGACCTTCACAAGCTTTTAGGAGGTAAGCAGTAGACTGGGTGGTAGTCTGAAATTTTGACTATGTACTTGAATTATTCTTTGCAATGTGAAAAATTAAGTTTAGAAAGGTCAGGGGGAATCCCCCATTTAATGTATCATGGAGTAAATATGTATAATTTATTGGGTAGAGATGTTATATAGAGTCTGAAGACACGAGTAAGCTTAGATCAATGCTTAGAGAGAGATCTATGATTGTTTGCCTTAAACAATGTTACCAGGAAGCTCTCAGGGAGCTACCTTTATCCACTTGGTTATCGTTTCCAGGTATGACTCTGAATCCCACTGTGGGCAAAGCCTTGTCATTTTCTCAATTCAGATGTGGTCTTAGCTGTGGCGCTCTTATGAAACCCTATCCAAAGAGGTGATTGGTTCATTATTAATCTGGTGCTGTGTGCCTGCTGGATGCTGGACTTCTACAGAGTCTTTTATGCCATTTCTCCATCTTCTAGTCCAACTCTGATATTTTCTAGGTTTGCACTCCCTTACCTACTTAGACTCATGTTATCTACTTTTGTTTCCTCGCTGTCTGCTAACCACGGGTTTAAGCCTGAACTGATACCCTCATGGTTCCTACCAGTCACCATTTTTTATAACCCAATTCTTGGTCCCTGCCTACCATGCCCTATGCTATTATCCTCAACATGCTCACATTTTCTTAGGGAATGTTTGGGATTTATCCATTGACTTTTAAGGGTTCTTTTTATGGAAATCATCTTATAATTTATATTTCAGTGCTATTGGGTTAGTGATAAATAGGTAACCAATATCTATTTTCTATATGCTTTTGGCATCCTGCACCTATTCTGACATTATACTTTTGTTATTATAATCATCTGTTTTATCCATCCATCTGGTCCGTCACACTACTCCTGTGGATTAGGGGTCCCGCATGTCATATATATTTATCTCCTAGCCTTAGTATCCAACCCAATGCAGGCACACAGTAGACATTCAGTAAGCATTTGTTGAATGAATAAATGAATGACAAAACTGAGTCCTCATATCTTTGATAGGCTTTCTTTCTTTCCTTTTTTTTATTAGCTTTTCTTAATATTGTCAGATAATCATCACTGGGATGAGTCACAGCCACCCACCACAAACGTCACATAAAGCTAAATTTACACCCAAGACAAAAGTTGAATCAATAAATAAGCAATTAAAAAATCATTAGCTGAAATGTTAATGTCTTCCAACCTACTGCTATTAGCTATAGCTTGTTTGAAGGGAACCTGCCCAATAAAAATGACAGTGCTTTTTAGCATATAAACTGGATTTTATTTTATTAATCAAAAATTGTTTTAATGTTTATTTATTTTTGACAGAGAGAGAGAGACGGAGTGTGAGCAGGGGAGGGGCAGAGAGAGAGGGAGACACAGAATCTGAAGTTCGTTCCAGGCTGCTGAGCTGTCACCACAGAGCCCGATGTGGGGCTCGAACTCATGGACCATGAGATCATGACCTGCTCTGAAGTCGGACGCTTAACCGATTGAGCCACCAAGACACCCCATATAAAATGTATTTTAACAAATTATTTTGAAATTTAGCCTACATCCACAAGAATGTCAAAAGTTTAGCTATGTTGCTCACTGATTTTACCTTTACACACACATGCATGTACACCCCCACACACATACACACCCAGATAAAGATAGAATTCTTTCCCAGAATCCCAAAGGCTTCTTGAATCTTACCAATGAATAACACCAAAGCGCATCCACTCTGACAAAAAAAACAACTTCTGTTACCAAAAATTAATTTTGTTCTTGAACATATTTAATAGAACTAAACAGTGCATACGCTTGTGTCTAGGTCTTATAACTCAATATCATATTGTGAGATTCGTCATGCATGTAGTGTGTACTAACGATTGGTTCTTCTCTTGCCATGTAGTATTCCAGTAGTATGAATATACAACCATTTACTTTTTCATTCTACTAGTGACAGATCTTTAAGTACTTTCCACATTTGGGCTACTATGGATACAGTGGCTTTGAGCATCACTGTCCATGTTATTTGGTAGACATAACACTCATTCTATAGGATACATTCTTGGGCCTGGACTCAAGAAGTCCTAGCAAGGCATGTGTTCACTTGTATTAGATAGTACCAGTGTTTCGAAGTGTTTGCTACAAATAGCAATGTATGAAAGTTCTAGGAATTTTACATCCTCATCAACATCTTATCAAAAAAAAAAAAAAATCAGCCATGCTAGAGAGAGTTAGAGGTATCCCACGGTCATTTAATTTACGTTTTCCTGAAGAATAATGATGCTGAGTATTTTTACAGTATTTACTGGCCATTTGGATATCCAGTTTTCTAAAGTGCTTGTTTCAGGGTTTGGCCATTTCAAAAAATATTAGGTGGTCAGTCTTATTGATTTGTAGAAGCTTTTATATAATCCTTTTCCTCATATTATTTAGAGGCAGTCGTGATAATTTATATATAATGTCCCCACCTGTGGCTTGCTTTTTCTGTATCCTATTTTCAGATGAATAGAAATTTTTAATGTTTATGTAATACAATTCCTCAATTACTTCACAACTTTTCTTTATGGCTAATGCTTTTCATTTTTAGTTAAGAAATCTATTCTTACCCCATATTCATGAATGTATTGTTTTTTTCTTTAAACTACATTGTTTTCCTTACCAATTTATGTCTATAATACGTCTGTAATTTAATTGTTGTACATGGTATGAGGTAAGGATGAAAGTTCATGTTATTTCATAGGGATACTAATTAACCCAATACCATTAATTAAAAAGTCCATCTTTTCACCCATACACTGCTGTGATGTAATTACTGTAATTCAGGTGACTGTATGTATGTCTGTGTCAGAGTTTTCTATTCTGTTTAACTCATCAGTTTGTCAAATTCTATGCTAATAAAACACTTATTAATTACTGTACTATTACAATAAATCTTGATGTCTGGTGTGAAGTCCCCTACTTAGTTCTTCCAGATTGTTTCAGAATTACCTTGTTGATAGTGAAAATGTTGGACTTTTTCATAGGATTGTATTGCATTTATAGATCAATAAGGAGAAATTAACATTTAAAAAATATTGAGTTCTTCATGAAAATATGATTTTTCTTTCTTTATGTAGAAATTTAATTTTTCTCAGCAATATTCACTAGTTTTCAGTGTAGAATTCCTGCACATTTTTCAATAAATTTATTCCCAGATATTGAAGGTGTTCTATGACATTGTGCATATTATATCTATCTTAATTTTCAATTAATGCTTATTAGTATATAGAAACAATTAATTCTTTTATTAATTTTGCACCTAGTAACCTTGCTAATTTTACTTATTCTAATATTTTTTAGAATCTTCTGGAAGATTCTAAAATGAATCGCACATGATATCGTGTGCAAATTGAATATCTCTTTCTTTCTTTCAAATATTTCTTTCATATACTTTTTTATTTATGCTTTGCTTATTGCTTTGGTCAAGAAGACAAATATGATGTTGAATAAAAATGGTGGCAGTGGACTACTTTATATGATGGCATTGGGCTCAGAAAATCAGGGGGAAGATTTCATTATTTCGCCATGAAGTATATTTGGTGGGAATTTTTTTTACATTTATTTATTTTTGAGAGACAGAGAGAGACAGAGCACAAGTGGGGGAGGTGCAGAGAGAGTAGGAGACACAGAATCGGAAGCAGGCTCCAGGCTCTGAGCTGTCAGCACAGAGCCCGACTCGGGGCTTGAACCCACAAACCATGAGATCATTACCTGAGCTGAAGTCAGACGCTCAACCAACTGAGCCACCCAGGCGCCACTAGTGAGATTTTTCTTTTTGGAAATGACATTATCGCAATAATTTGTTTTTATTTTTTGTTCACTGTCTGTTTAGAAGCCATGGATAGGTTTTGAATTTTGTTACATGATTTTTCTACATCTTTTGAAATAGTCACATATTTTCTTCCTTTCTTCTGTTATAAATTGATTATCAAATGTTAAAGTAATCTTGCATTCCTGGAACAACCCACTTGAAAATAATCTATTATTCTATTATATTGATGAATCTGATTTGTTTATATTTTGTCTAGGACTTTTGCAATTATATTCATGAGATATCTTGTCCTTTAATTTTCATTTTGTGTAATATATCGGCCAGATTTTGGGATCAAGGTTATGTTGGCTTCATAATACAAAATAAGTGTTTCCACTTTCTCTATATTATGGGGGGATTTGTATAAGATTGGTGTATTTTCTTCCTTACGTGTTTGGGGAAAATAACCATTAATGTGTTCAGGGTTTGGTGTTTACTGGACAGGAAAATATGATTTACATGCACAATTTCATGTGTACATATATATACACACACACATATTTCAGAAATCAAAAGAAATAAAAAATCTAAATAGTTACAAATTTTCAATCTAAAATATATATTATAATCTAAAATTTAAAAGTGTATATTTTTATTTTTGCATTTATTTTGGTAGATTGTATTTTTCCAAATAATTTATATATTGAATCTGATTTTTTTAATGTTTACTTATTTTGAGAGAGAGAGAGATAGAGATAACATGCCAATGGGATAGTGGGGGAGATGGAGAGGGAGAGATAATCCCAAACTGACTTTGTCAGAGCCTGTCACAGGGCTGTATCTGGAACCATGAGATCATGACCTGAGCCCAAATCTAGAATCAGACACCTAACCAAGTAGCCACCCAGGTCCCCCACAATCTGAAGTTTTAAATCTGTTTCATAAGTTTGTTTCTGTTATCCTCTTATACTTTTCTTATTATTTTGCTACTTATTAGATTTATATTAATGTTCTGTTTTTGATTCTTAATATTTGTAATTTTTGTTTTCTTTCATTTTTTGCTCAGTTTTTCTATACGTTTATTAATTTTATTAATTGTTAAAACAACTTTGGTCTGTACCCATTTTGTGTTTTTTTTCTTTTCTTTTTTCACTATTATTACTATTTTACTTTATTTACTACTATTTTTTTCTTCTCATGACTTAGAAGCTTATATTTTTTTTTTTCCAAACTTTTTCATACACACAGACACACACACACACACTGAAAACTTTATATTTCCCTTCTGATCACTGCTTTAGCTGCATTTCACAAGTTTTGATATGTCCCATTCATTATCATTCACTTTAAAATATGTCCTAATTTCCATTATAATTTATATTTTGATTAATGATTAATTAAGAAGTATTATCTTGAATTTTCAGAGATTTGTATTTCTCTAATCACTGTTTTATTTTAAATTCTTAGGTTTCTTCTATTATGATCATAAAAAATACTGTATATGATTTCAATTATTTGAAATTTGTCAAATGTTGCTTAGTGGTCTACCCTATGATCAATAATGGCATGTGTTCAGAGCATGCTTGAAAAAATGAGTTCTGCAACATTTATATTTGGTGTTCTGTATATATCCCTTCAGTCAAGTTTCCTAATCATGTTTTCAAATATTCTGCTTAATTTTTACTTACTAAGGGATATAGTACCAACATTTCCAATTACGTTTGTGCCTCCTTGATTTTTTTTCAATTTGTCTTGTATACTTTGGAGATGTTTCGTTAGGATCAACTATATTTAGAAGTGTTTGATCTTCCTGTAAAACCCATCCTTTTATCATTTTGAAATGTTCCTTTCCGTCTCTAGTAGTATTTCTTGCCTTAAGATTGACTTTGCATCTTACTAATATAGCTATGCCTTTCTTTTTTTACAAAAAGCGTTGCCTTGTATTTATGTTACATCCTTTCACTTTTAATCTTCCTGAGAGTTAAAGTCTTTTAAAGCGACATATAGTTTTTTTTTTCCTGTCACTCTTTGTGTTCTTAAAAAATAACCTGTAAGTAAAGATCCTAAGATTTCTATTTTTTCTAAAGTATATAGTTTTAAACTTTACATTGAATTCCATGATATATTCAAGTTAATTTTTGCATAGAGTGTGAGATTTAGGTGGACTTTCCTTTGTTTACTTATTTATGGATGTTCAGTTCCTCTAGCACCAACAGCTGAATCTGTATTCTTCTTCCATGGAATTGCTTTTTTACCTTTGTCGGTGCAAAATACATAGTCTACTTGGACTGTTTGATTTTCTTTTTTTACTACTGAGATTTGAGAGTCTTTTAAAATATATTTTAGGTTCTTGTCCCTTTTCAGGTGTATGATTTACATATATTTTCTCCTAATACAGAGCTTGCATTTTTTATCCTTTTAATAGAGTCTTTCACAGAATAGTTTTTAATTTCTTAGATGTCCAGCTTATCAGTTTTTCCTTTTATGGGTTATGCTTTTGGTGTCAAATCTAAGAAGTCTTTCTTATCCCTGGATTCCTGAAGCTTCTTCTATTTTTTCTGAATATTGTAGTTTTACATTTTACATTTAAATCCGTGATACATTTGAGGTTATTTTTTGTATAAGGTGTGAGACTTAAGTTGAGAAGTCTATCTTTTCTTCATAAGCTTTTGCAACTTTGTAAAAAATTAGTTGGGCATATTGGTTTTCATTTCTGAGCTCTATTCTTTTCCATTGATTTGTGCACCTACCTCTCCATACAGTTTTTTTTTTAAGTTTATTTATTTATTTTGAGAGGGATAGAGAGAGAGAATATCCCAAGCAGGCTCCGTGCTGTCAGTGCAGAGCCCAATGCAGGACTCAAATTCATCAATCAAAACATGAGATCATGACCTGAGCCAAAACCAAGAGTCCAACGAATAATCAACTGAGCTACTCAGGCACCCCCTTTATAGTAGTTATTACTAAAGCTGTATAACACATCTTGAAATTGAGTACGTCAATTCTTCCTACTTTGTATTGTTTTTTTAACACTTTATTCATTTTAAAGGGGTTTACAGCTTACAACAAAATTGAAAGGGAGTTACAGAGATTTCTCATATACCCCACTCATATATATGGGGTATATATACCCCATATATAGCCTCTCCCATTATTAACACCACTCACCAGCTTGGTACGTTTTTTTGTTGTTGTTCTTGTTTTTTTTGTTTGTCTGTTTGTTTGTTTGTTTTACCAAGCATGAACTTACAGCGACATTTTGTAACCATTTAAAGTCCATAATTTACCTTAGGGTTCACTCCTGGCGTTATGCATCCTGGTATTGACCAATGTATACTGACATGTATCTATCCATTATTATAATAACAAAGTATTTTCATTGACCTAAAAGTCCTCTGCACTCTGCCTATTCATCTTTCCTTGATGCCTCTGTCTATGGCAACCATGAAATTTTTTATTGTTTCCATAGTTTTGCCTTTCCCAGAATGTCATATAGTTGAAATTATACAGTATGTAGCCTTTCCATATTGGCTTTGCTCACTTAGTAATATGCATTCAAACTTCCTCCATGTTTTTTTTCATAGCTTGATAAATTATTTCTTTTGAGTCCTGAACAGTATTTTAATGTCTGAGTATAGCAGTATATGTATCCATTCACCTATTGAAGGGCATTTTGGTTGCGTCCAATTTTGGTGATTAAGAACACAGACGCTATAAACATCCTTGTGCAGGACTTGTGTGGGTATAAGTTTAAACTCCTTGAGTAAATACAGACAAGCACAATTTCTGGATCATATGGTAAGAGTATGTTTGGTTTTATAAGAAACTGCCAAACCGTCTTCCAGAGTGGCTGTACCATTTTGTATTCCCAACAACAAAGCATGAGAGTTCCTGTTGCTTCACATCTTTGTCAGGTTTTGGTGTTGTCAGTGTTCTGTATTTTGGTTAAGATGAGTATTGATACGTTACTGTTGTTTTAATTTGCATTTTTGTCATGACATATTATGTGGAGCATCTTTTCATAAACTTATTTGTCCTCTGTATACCTTTTTTAGTGAGGTCTCTGTTGTGATTTTGGCTCACTTTTATTTGAGTTGTTTGTTTTCCTACCATGATGAGTTTTTAGAGTTTTAAGAATGTTTTGGGGGTGCCTGGGTGGCTCAGTTGGTTGAGTGTCTGACTTTCGATTTCAGGCCAGGTCATGATCTCATGTTCATGGGATCAAGCCCCACGATAGGCTCTGTGCTGAACATAGAGCCTGCTTAAGATTTTCTCCCTCTGCTCCCCACACCCCCCATCTTGTACTTGCTCTCTGTCAAGAAGAAAAAAAAATTGTATGTTTTGTAAAGCAATCCTTCATCAGATGTCTTTTCTTCCAGTCCATTACTTGTCTTTTAATTGCCTTTATTTTGTCTTTCATAGAGCAAAACTTTTAAATTTTAATGAATTCCAGCTTATTGGTTATTTCTTTCATGGATCATATCTTTGGTGTTGTATCTAAAAATGCATCACCATACAGGGTCATCTAGGTTTTTCCCTATGCTATCTTTTAGCAGTTTTATAGTTTTGTGTTTTACATTTAGATTCATGATTTGTTCTGCATTAATTTTTGTAAAGTGTGTAAAATCTTTGAATTTATTTATTTATATTTTGAATGTGGATGTTCACTTGTTCTTGCACCATTGGTTGAAGAGACTATATTTCTCTATTATATTATCTTTGTTTCTTTGTCAATGATCAGTTGGCTATATTTTGGGGGGGGGGAGTTATTTCTGGAATCCCTATTTTGTTTCATTGATTTATTTGTCTATACTTTTGCCAATATCACATTGCCCTGATTACTGTAGCATTATAGTAGGTCTTGAGGTTTGGTAGCATCAGTCTCCCAGCTTTGCTCTTTTCCTTCAATATTGTGTTAGTTATTTAGTTATTCTGGAAGTCTCCCCTCTCCATATAAACCTTAGAATCATTTTGTGGATATTCACAAAATAACATGCTGGAGTTTTGATTGAGATTGCATCGAATCTACATGTCAAATTGGGAAGAACTGAGATCTCGACAATAATGAGTCTTCCTATCCATGAATATGGACTATTTCTCCATTTATTCAGTTCTTTATTTATTTCATTCATCAGAGTTTTCTGAATTTCCTCATATAGATCTTGAACATATTTTGTTAGATTTATATGTAAGTATTTCATTTTTAGGGGATGCAAATGTAAATGGCATTGTTTTATATTTCCAATTCCATTGTTCATTGTTAATATAGAGGAAAGCAATTGCCTTCTGTATACTAACCTGGTATCCTGCATCTTGCCACAGTTGATTATTAGTTCCAGATTTGTTTTTGTTTTTGTTTTTGTCATTTCTTTCAGATTTTCTACATAGATAATCATGTCATCTGTGAACAAAGACAGTTTTTGTCCTCTTTCTCAATCTGTATAACTTTTGTTTCCTTTTCCTGGCTTATTGCATTAGCAGAGACTTTCAGTGTGGTGTTGAAAAGGAGTAGTGAGAGTGGAGATCCTTGCCTTGTATCTAATCTTAGTGGCAAAGTGTTGAATATTTCATCAAGTATGATGTTACTTAGAGATTTTTTTTTGCAGATAGACTTTATCAAATTGAGAAAATTCCCCTCTATTCCTAGTTTGCCAAGAATATTTATAATGGGTGAGGGTTGGATTTTGTCAAATACTCTTTCTGCATCTATTAATATGATCATGGGATTTTCTTATTTACTCTGTGATATGATGGTCACATTAATTGATTTTCAAATGGTGAACGAGCTTTGTATAAATAAAATAAATCCCAATTGGTTGTGGTGTATAATTCTTTTTATACTTTCTTGGGTTTGACTTATCAATAGTTTGTTGATAATTTCTGCATTTATATTTTTCTTCTCTATTCTTCTTCTAATCCCATCCATTGAGTTTTACATTTCAGTTATTGTATTTTTTGGTTCTGAAATTTTCACTTGGTTCTTCTTTGCATCTTCTGTTTGCTGTGTCTTTCTATGTATGTGTTCAGAGTTTCTATGTTTACCTTGGTTTCAGGTGTGCTCACAATTGTTCATTGAGGCATTTTTTGAGGAGTACTTTTAAAATTATTGTCAGATAATTCTAACATTTCTGTCATCTTGGTCTTTGCAACTATTGCTTGTCTTTTTTTTTTCTTCTTTTTTTTTTTTTTTTTTTCACTTAGATTGTGATGTTCCTGGTTCTTGGTATGAAGGGAGATTTGTAGTTGAAAACTGGC
This sequence comes from Panthera onca, assembly GCF_046562875.1. NCBI lineage: Eukaryota > Metazoa > Chordata > Mammalia > Carnivora > Felidae > Panthera > Panthera onca. Next base: position 22,765,513 of record NC_138349.1, on the reverse strand, counting down.
CATTTATGGTATTATATTATTTAAACCTCTGGTTTTGCTGCTTCTTCCCAACATGGAAAAAGGACTATTGTCTCACGACTGCCTTGTGGGAGAAGAATTGCACATTGCCCTCTCAGTTTCTTTGACACTCACAGGGGTGTCTTCCTTGTTACTGCTAGGTGGGGTTAGAGTTTTGGCTCTCCACTAGGTTAGCACTGATACCTCACTGCTTGGGAGACTCAAAGTTCTTAGCACTCCTGTCTGCATAACCTCAGTAACACTCAAGTGAGGGTTGCTTTGTTACCACTGGACATACAGGCAAGTTCTGTCACTCCACTAGACCTCTTCTACACTACCTCAGAAGGAAGAGAGAGGATTCCTCATTACTTTCAGTACATGTGGAAGTCTAAGCTCCCTATATGGTCTTTGCTATGGGGAAGGAGTGCTTTATGGTTGCCTGGCAGGGATGAAAATTTTGACTCCCTACTCTGTCTTTTCTGAAACCACCCTGGTGGGTGGGGGATTTGGCATACCTTGTTACAGCCTGGCAAGAATGGAAGTCTAAGATCCCTACTTGGCCTTTGTTGGCATGGCTGAGAATGAAGCCACAGATAGTTTTTGTTTTGTTTTGTTTTGTTTTGTTTTGTTTTGTTTCTGTTATGTTTGGCTTGAGTAGTGCAGTTATTGACTAAAAGATTTGTGTCTTGCTAGTGTGTACCTTTCCTTGTCCTTTGATTAGAGAGAACAGTCTTTTGTTAGCCTTTTTTTTTTTTTTTTTGTCTATGCCTGTTGGTATTTTTTAAGTTGCCAGCTTTTCCAACTTGAAATCTGTGATATGTAAGGCAAAAAGAAAGCCCAGGGAATTCACCACTATATTGTTCTTTGGGCCTTAAGGTACCCAGCTGATATATTTTCTTGTTTCCATATTTCAAAATCATCTTATGTTTGCATAATATGTAATGCCCAATGTTCTTGAATGTATCACTGAGAAGAACAGAGAAAAGTATTTCTACCCCAACTTCCCAGCAACTTTCTTGTAATTGGAGAATTTAGTACATTTATATATTTATATATATTTTTTAAATTTTTTACAATTGCCATACTGTCTTGCTTAAGAAACTATTCTTTTTTTTTTTTTTAATTTTATTTTTGAGACAGAGCATGAGCAGGGGAGGGGCAGAGAGAAGGGGAGTCACAGAATCTGAAGCGGGCTCCAGGTTCTGAGGTGTCAGCACAGAGCCCGATGCAGGCTCGAACTCACGGAGCATGAGATCATGACCTGAGCTGAAGTCAGACACTTAACCGACTGAGCCACCCAGGTGCCCCAAGAAACTATTCTTGAAACCATTAACTAAAGCTAAAATTATAAACAGCAGTCTTTAATTCTTAGTCATGCCTCTGCATGTTGGCTGCGGTTGGGTGATATTTGGTGTTTGCCATTCCCATGGGGTCAGCAGGCTGTCTGAAATATAGCCTTTCATGATGATAACAAGATTGGGAGAAGAAGCCTGAGTGTGGAAGTGTTCTCTAAGTCACCTCTGTGTCTTGTATGCTATCATCTAACTAACCTAAGCAAGTCTCATGATTGAGTCCAAAGTCAAAAATCAAAGGTGTTAATGCCATCCTCCATGAGATCAACACAAGGCATATAAACAATCTGACTCCCAAATTTCTAATTAAGTAATAGTATCTCATAAGAAGTTCACAACTGCATGGTAATCATTTGTTGTTGATGCTACATTTCTTTTTTTCTTTTCTCTCTTTTTTTTTTTTTTTCCCAATTTTGAAGGGTTATTTTGGCCAGTATTTCTTCAAATATTGCCTATGAATCTTTCTCTCCTCCCCCTTATAGAATGTAATTAGAACTGTGTTAAAATTGTTATACTCTTTTCTATGTTTCCATCTTTTTCCCTCTAAGAAACAATTTGATTACATTAATCTAACATCATTCCCAAACATACTCTGTTCTTCTAATACACTTCCTTATTGATTCTTAGGTTCAAAATTAATTTTTTTCAGTATAGAATTTTTAATTGACTATTTTTATAGCTTAAAGGATTCTTTTGCCATTATTCATTTTTTTCTCTATTTTTTTCAGAATATATTAATTATAATTATTTTGCTTGTCTGTTTATGTGACTCATCTTCAGGTCTGTTTCTATTCTCTGTCTCTGTCTCTGTCTCTCTCTCTCTGTTTTGTTGCATGTTTTGTACTTTTATTTGGATCCCAGACATAACTATTTAAATACTTTGGATGAATTATCTTTATCATAATTGTTTTAACATTTCTTCTGGGGGTGCCTGGGTGGCTCAGTCAGTTAAGAGTCTGACTTCGGTTCAGGTCATGATCTCATGGCTAGTGAGTTTGAGCCCGCGTTGGGCTCTGTGCTGATGGCTCAGAGCATGGAGCCTGCTTTGCATTCTCTGTCTCTCTCTCTCTCTCTCAGCCCCCCATCTTGCACTTTTTCTCTCTCTTTCAAAAATAAACATTAAAGGGGCGCCTGGGTGGCGCAGTCGGTTAAGCGTCCGACTTCAGCCAGGTCACGATCTCGCGGTCTGTGAGTTCGAGCCCCGCGTCAGGCTCTGGGCTGATGGCTCGGAGCCTGGAGCCTGTTTCCGATTCTGTGTCTCCCTCTCTCTCTGCCCCTCCCCCGTTCATGCTCTGTCTCTCTCTGTCCCAAAAATAAATAAAAAACGTTGAAAAAAAAAAAATTAAAAAAAAAAAAAATAAATAAACATTAAAAATAAACATTTCTTCTGGGTGATGGATAAAATACTCAAACTTTATCTGGGTAAGATTTGTTTTTAGAGTTTGTTAGAACTGCTCTATGTCAGCTTTATTGCTGCTATGATATGGTAGTTCTGGGTTCTCAAACAAAACTGGGGAAAGGCCCAGTGTACCTTGACAGGCCTTGAAATTCACCTTTTGGTTCCCCAGAACTGTATGGTGGCTGAAATCAATGTGCACCTCAGCTCTTTAATTTCCAAGTAGCTGCTATTTTCTGCTGTTTTCCTTGATGTTTTATCCTGCAATGTGCAAATCATGAGTTTCCAAGGTGAGGTTACATGCATATCATTTTACTCACTTTAAATGTTTACTTTACTTGCAGAATCTTTCCTTTACGTCCTAGTTGCTTTGTCCATCCTAAACTTCAGCTTCGGTCTCCTTCACTCAATATGACTGCTACTTTTTTAAGGAAAATAATTCCCCCAAGCATGAATTGATAAATGGACTCAGGAGTAAAACTCTGGGTATATGGATCTTAACTCATTGTATGAATTGTAGCCCCTTGAGTCCTCTGTGTATAGTTTATTTCCAAGGCCTTTAAAACAGTCATTTTATGCTACTGCTTACATTTTACAGTTGTTTTCAACAGGGGGATTATTCTGATTCAAGTTCTTACACCTTGGCTATAATCAGAAGTTTAAAATATTTTAGTTCTCTTTTGTTTTTGTGTGTCCACTGGACCCTTTTAAATACGTCACTGAATTTTAGTCATTGCCAACATGACTATGATATCTTTATGCTGGGGATTTATTCTGATTAGCAGGATTATAAAAATTCTTGTCAATCGTTGTTACCTATAGACTTTGATTTCAAAAGAGCTAATTGCAGGAAAGAGCATAATTAAAAAAAGGCGAATATTATAAATAAAATTGACTGTGAACTGTATTTGTAGTTTTTTATCATTAAAGATAGTATGTTCTGTGATGCCAAAAATAAGCTTTTTTCTTTAGTTGGCCAATAATTCCAAAATTATTTAGATGGTGACTTTTATTTTTAAAGAAAGTCATTGTTTCTACTTACTTTTAAAAACTGGAAAGGGCAAACAGAAATATCTTCACGACAGTTTAGATGCGTCTACTGACACTTGTGCGGCAACTGGGAACCTGTTAGAGATGGAAATTCTCATGCCTCACTCGGGGCTTCCTGCATTAGAAACACTGAAGGTGAAGCCCAAAACAAAACAAAACAAAAGAAAACAAAACAAAACAAAAAAAAAAACACAGCTCATGCTGGTGAACCAGAGGCCACACTTTGAGAAACACTGTTTCAGAATACAATTATCTGGCACATATAGGTGATCAATAGATGCGTATTGAGTAATTAAATAAATAGATGGATTGATAAACAAAGTGAATCATACTGCTACATGGAACCATTTGTAATTTGGAAACAAAGTTCCTAACTCTATGACACTAGATCATAGATGATGGGAGGAAGGATTACACTTATTCAATTTTATGTAAGAATTTCACATGTATGAATTTTCTGTATCTCCCAACTGTTAACTCCAAGAAAGTACCAGACCAGGGATACATTGGCATCCTGTTGTCCTATGTAGTGGTTCTCAATGTGTGGTCCCTGGAACCAGCAGCATTAGCATTACTTGAAAACTTGTTAAAAATGGAGAAACTCACTGAATCAGAAACAAAGTTTACAGACTTTCCAGGAGATTCCAATGCATGCAAAACTTTTAAGGACCACTGTTCTAGGATTTGGGTGTTAGTAAATTGGCGATGAATCATATGGAAAAGTTAATTAGAGGTAATATTCCAGCTAAGCACCAAGGCACAAGAGATGGAAAATTGCAAAGTAACTTTCCAAATTAATATATGCAAATGTTCAAAGGAAAGTCTTTAGACTAATTCTACAATGTTAGGAACTTTCAGTTAGATAATATATACGTGTGTGAGAGTGTGTGTGTGTGTGTGTGTTCCTGAGAATATAGGAAACTTAATATATGATTTCTGTGATCAAAAATTTTAGTCTAACTCCTATCAGTGAAATCTTGGTGGTGCTAGAGGGGCTGCTTTGTGATTATTTTGCAATAAACCAGCACTCCTCCAAGAATTAGTCAGTACAAAGGATATGTAGGTGTTTCTGTTGGGCCAGTGGCAGGTCATGTGGGAGAATATTGTCCAGCCTAGAGTCACCTTGGGTCATCTAGTACTGCCACTGAGAGAGTTCAGGAGTGATTTCAGGTCTCAGCAGCAAAAAACTAAGGATAACCCTGGATCCTAGGGGTTTCCGAAGTTAGGGCAATCAACCAATCACAGTATGATGCCCAGAGCATGAAATATATGGAAAGAGAGGCCCAGTAAAGAAACCCTAAAGGTCTCTAACAGCATCCAAAGAGAAAGGATCAGCTCTAACAGTTGCCCAGGGAGCAGAAAACTAGCTTGTGAAACTAGCATTTAAACAAAAGATTACACTTCTTTTCCACAACACTCTCACTCTGCTCCAACTGTATAGGAGTTAGAAACAGTCTAGTGAGGTGGGACGAGGGCAATGAAAGTGCAAGGCAAGGAAATACAGAAGAAGTCAACCATGCTTCTCTTTTCCACTGCAGGGTTCCAGGAGAGGCAGGCTTCTGCAGGCTGGGAAGGTGAGAGCTTTTTAATGCTAAGTAAGATCCAAAGTTTGCATCAATATCTTGAACTGGACATTCTACTTCCTGAATGAGGGCCAGTTGGTTACTTAAAGTGACTCCAAGATATTTTAACTAAAAGAAGCAAGCAAAAATATCATTGACTTGAAGTTTTCATCCCGGGGCCGAGAAACATTATCACAACTGAACACATTTTGGAAAGATGGTGAGAGACAAAAATAAAGTTGTGTTTTGATTATGTCAGGAGTCGTGCTTGCTCAACATACTGGTTACACACAGACTGAGCCTTAAACAGTTTGGTTCTAATCCAAAAATTCTAAAAACCCAGAGCTGAGCCAGCTCTGTGCACGTGAAGCCTAGTCTATAGCAAGTCCACCTGTGGACAAGTGCCCAGATGCCCACAGAAACATTGACTGTGAATTTTATGTTTAAAATAGTTTGTAAAGATACAGGGCAATTTTGTAAGGCCAAAGTGGTGTAATAAATATAGATTTTCTGCTTCCATTTTCACCTAGCATTTGGTACAGAGTAAGCCACTCATTCTATAGATTTCAGTTTCCTCATCTGTGTTATAGAAGACTGGGCTAGATAATTTTAGATGTTGGCAATTATGATTCCATGACATCATAAAAACAAATTAATGTGTGAAATATACATTTAGTTCAAGCTTTTGCTATTAGCCTGAAATGAAATCTTTAGCAAGTTTCTTAATTTCTCTATGTCACAATTCCCTTACCTGTAAACACCTGCCTTGCATTCCTACAGGTGCTCCCATAGTTAGAATAATGGCTTCCAAAGATGTCTATGCCTCATCCCTGGAAACTGAGAACATATTCAGTTACATGGGAAAATGGACTTTGTACATGTGATTAAGGAAAGGACCTAGAAATGTGTACATATTCCAGGTCTGCCTAACCCAATCACAAAGGTCCTTAAAATCAGATAACCATTCCCAGCTGTGGTTAGAGGGAACGATGACTACAGAAGAATGATCAAAGACACGCAGAGTTGCTGGCTTAAAGACGGAGAAAGGGAGCTGCAAGCCAAGGAATGTGGGAGGTCTCTAAAGCTAAAGATGGCAAGGAAACAGATTTTTCCCCATAGCCTTCAGAAAGAAGCACAATCCTGCCAATGCCTTGGTTTTAATCTAGTAAAGACCCATTTAGACTTTTCACCTCCAGATAATACATTTGGATTGTTAAGCCATTACATTTGTGGTAATTTGTTATGGCAGCCACATAAAACTAATACAAATGTGAACATTTTTAAAAAGTTCAAAACCCTATGCAAATGTAGGCTCTAGTGGTGATAAAGCTAGATATTCTAAAAGGATGTGAAATGAACATTGATTTTTTTTTTAAACAGCAAAATGCTACCAATGCTGGGGAAAAAATTCTAAAGGTTATCCAGAGAACCTGCTTCTTCCTCCACAGCTCATTCTTCTTCTTATCCAGATGGCATATTCTTTTCTTAAGAATCTCATGTGCACAAATTCAGCAAATACTCTTAGTCACCAATTTCAGAATCTCACCATTTTTTATTACTGCAAAAATCATTTCATTTTAATTAGGACAGATTTTTTTAAAGCACGTAATTATGTTATTCTTAGCTGTGCTAACATGAAGGAAAACAGTCTTCTCTACACACTAATATGAGAAACTATAACCACATTAAATAAGTTTTGAGATAATGCCAAAGTAGCTTTTTACTCTCATTTTTAGGTAATGCCTGCAATACGTTTTGATTTGAGAATTATTCGAATTATTCAGCATGTGGTGATTATCATGGTAGTGTCTCTTCTTTTAAAACCCCACCTTTTTATACTCTGTGATGCTGGGCTTTAGAACTGTGCACATTCCATTTCTGCTGGGCCTGCTGGCTTCCTGTTACTCTTGGCCAAGAGGGGGAGCTACACTGAGTCTGTAAGAGGAGAATGACAAATGAACTTGCGGCTGGCATTACCACCCAGGCTGTTCATCCTGACTGTGGTGGCTGGCTTCTTAGTGGTTGGTTCCAATTTGCTCCCTCGTCCTCCCTCGGAAATATCAGCACAACTTCCGTCTTGGTTTCAGTTCTATCTTGATGCGAGTGCTTTTCTGAGATTCTGTGACACAGGTTTCAGTCTACTGGAGCCCCTTCTTCAGAGAGCTGAGTGTCTGGTGGGTGGGACTTCTTCCCTTCATTCTTCCTGTTGTTCTCCCAAGTCCTAGGGTTGGTAGCTGAAGCCACTACCTCAGTGATACATCGGTGATCTCTTTTGCCTTTTGATTATCCATTATCTGGTTACAATCGTCACACTAAATTTGTCCTGTTAAAATTCGGTGAGCTGTTTTGCATCCTGACTGGAAGCTAAATGATGTAAAATTGGTAATTTGTGTTCCCAGGAAACAAAACCTTGAAGATGACGATTTGAGATTGGTTTGTCTATGCCCTCAGGTTTGAAAGCAGTGCTGTATTCCTTGACATAGGAATGAGGTGCTGGTAACCCATAGCATTTGGCGGTATGAGAAGCAATTAAATGATCACCTATGGTTGTGATAAAGTGACTTTGAAGTCAGGTGTTCAGGAGACGCAATGCTTTCTGCATTTGACTATGATGGCAGTAATGATGATCACAAGGACTTTGGGGTGGGGAAACTGCTTCTGATTGTCTTAGAGTGCTTAAAGAAAGAATTAACAAGCTGAGACTGTTACCAGACAGACAATGGGTTCTGAACTCAGGTTCAGCTGCCTGGCAACCTGGGAACATGGTGGGACTAACATTCCAAAGACCATCTACCCTGTCTAGGTGAAGCTGGAGGGTTTTAAAGGGGAAGACAGGGGAAAAGGGAAGGGGAGGCTACGTTCAGGAGAATCAGGTGCCCAGGCAGTTAGTCATATATTGATATGACCCTGAACAGACTTGCTAGCAGCAGTGATAGCTGTTTTCAAATGCAGCCAGGTCTTATCTTCTGGGAAAGCCTGGTCCTTTACTTCTCAAAGCCAGTGGTCTGTAGGTTAGTTCTGCTACAGACCAACGAACTTAGGTCAGAAAGCAAGAAGTGCATAAGCTCAAAGCAAGTTAACCCTTAGACCAGTTGAGTGCTGTTACAAGGACACGACCGAGCAATCAACAACTACTCTGGTGGCCCCTCAGAGAATATCTTATTCTTACAGCCACAGAGTTAAGCTAAATAAATCCAGACATAAACATTAATTGTGCAAGTTGCAGAACTACACCTTATGTTGGATTCACAGCTTTACCAAGTATCTCATATGAAAATTAAGATATTTATTAGAAAATATTGTGGTCCTAACATTTGGAATGGGAATATACCTGTAGACTTAGATGAAGCTAAGCATCTTGATTATCAAGTTATTTTGAGTCTCTTTTGCCAATGGATTCAGCATACTTTCTTGTTTCTGAGGAGTCTAGTTATCTTTCTCTTGAATACCCTGTAATAGCTTCATCTGGGGTGTTGCCTTACAGGGGAATGTTATTATTCTCAACTTGCTCTGTATACCTATATATTATTACCATTAGAATCATAACTTAGAATCCCTGGGTAATCTTAGAATCCTTTAGGGAAAAAAACCTTAAAATTTGGCCCAGCAGAAAATAGCTAATCCTCTTAAAAATTCTCAAGACTTTGCTCATTTACACTAGCAGAAACCTGGGAATATATATGAGAATGGAGTCTAACAGCTTCCTTGGAGCCCCTCAAAGATAAAGAAGGCTCTAGTATAACCTCGATTGGGCAAAATATGTTGATATGGATGTAGTTATGAGAGATTCTGAATTTAGTATTCACCAATCTAGAAGGTTGGTAATAGTTTTGATAGTAGACTGAAACTTGAATATAGTGATTTGCCTCATTTAATATGATTGAGATGCCTGAACTTCCATGGAATAAGGTAAATTAAAGAATCCAAAGGTTCACAGAGGTAGAAATGTGGGATAGAATTAACATTCAAGGCTTCCATTTCATTACATCCCCAGTACATCCTCTAGGACTGCCCTGAAGGTAATAGCTTCACTAAGGCATTGAGAAATACACTAATGATGAGATCATTAGTATCCTTGGAAGCTCTGTGGTAGCTTCCCTGTCTAGGTTGGTTAGGACAGCAGGAAATAACTGCCTGATTTCAAAGGAGATGATAGGATCAGAGGAACAAGAGACAATTGGCAGTAACTAACCGTCACAGACAAGTTGGAAATATTTGTTATAACCAACAGCAGGGATGTAGTAGAAATCAGACTACTTATACCCATAGAGAACTTTTGATGTCATTAATTATGATGCCTTTAGGAAAAATTAGATGGTTGGTCTAATAAATATTACTTGATCCACATTAAAAAAAAAAGAAAAAACATACTCCAGTTCTGGTGATTTTTAATTAAGGTCATGTAAAATCACGGCCATTCACCTAATTTTCAGATCATAGTTAGCTTACAAATCTGGAGCTGCTTGTCCAGAGGGGGAATCCCTTCTTAGGAAAAAGGGACACACTGCCACAAATATATATGTAAATATCCCTCCAAACTCTCTTCAAAGGAGCATGAGCCCCTTTAATAAAGGGAAATGGAATTACTTAACACTTACCAAGATCAGTAGACACTATATTTGATCTGACAGTAATTTCTGTGAATCCCAAATGTGATTATGATCTGTAAGTTAATTAGGGGACAATTGTGTTTAGGCAATAAATGGAGTTTTGGACCAAATTTGCATTAAAATAGGCCAGAAGTTTTGTCAGTACACTATAACGTATTTTCCTACTCCTCAAATGAATAATTGTAATAGGCAGACATAGCCAATATCAGAATGCACATAATATCTCTTAGTCCATTGACCGAAGGCTATTGTAAAAGGGAAAACTAAGTGGAAGCCCCTAGAATTCCCTTCCTTTACCAGAATAAGATAGAATCATACCATACCCCCATGAAGACTGCGAAGTGTAGTGTTTCTATCAAAAAGTTGAAATATTCATGAGTGCTGATACCTATCATACCTCATTTAGTCTTCCTGTTTAACCCATGATAAAGGGAGAAGCATCTCCAAGAATGACTGTGATTATCCTAAACTTAATTAAGTGGAAACTCCAAATAGAGCTGCAGTTCCAGATAAGGTAAAGTAACTTTCGGAACAAATGAACACATTTCCTGGAAACTAGAATGCAGCTATTTACCTAGAAAACCTTTCTCCCCCCTCTATACCAGTTTGCAAGATCTATCCATTAGAGGCAGATCTGTTTTACCCCACAATTAATCTTAACAAGGTTGCCTCATGGCAACATCCAATCTCATATTATCTATGACTCATATTATAGTCTGCAGAAATCTTGAATACCTTAAAAATTGTCCATTGCACTGATGACATTGTGCCAGTCAGACCAGAAGAACAGATAATGGCAATCACTTCAGTTGCTTTGGAAAAATGCCTGCAATCCAGATGGTGAGATGAACTTTCTGATGGTTCAGTGACATACTATCTTTGTGAAGTATCTGAAGGTCCAGGGAAGTATGTTGAGCTATCCCCTCTGAGGTAAACGACAACTTGCTTAATCATGCACTGATACCATTAAATAGGAGGCACAGGAATTAGGAGTGAGGAGGGAAGATGGCGGCATAGGAGGACGCTGGGCTCACCGCGCGTCCTGCTGATCACTTAGATTCCACCTACACCTGCCTAAAGAACCCAGAAAACCACCAGAGGATTAGCAGAACTGAGTCTCCAGAGCCAAGCGCAGACGAGAGGCCCACGGAAGAGGGTAGGAAGGGCGGCGAGGCGGTGCGCGCTCCCGGACTGGCAGGAGGGAGCCGGGGCGGAGGGGCGGCTCGCCGGCCAAGCAGAGGCCCCGAGTCTGGCTGGCAAAAGCCGAGGGGCCGGACGGACTGTGTTCCGACAGCAAGCGCGACTTAGCGTCTGGGAGGTCATAAGTTAACAGCTCTGCTCGGAAAGCGGGAAGGCTGGAGGACAAAGGGAGGGAGAGCTGCTGAGCCCCCGGACGGCAGAGCTCAGCTTGGTGGGGAACAAAGGCGCTCGCCAGAGCCATCTCCCTCGCCCATCCCCCAGCCAAAATCCCAAAGAGAACCAGTTCCTGCCAGGGAACTTGCTCGCTATGCGCTAACACCCAACTCGGTGCTTCTGCGGAGCCAAACCTCCGGCAGCAGCAGCGGATCTGACTCCTTCCCGCTGCCACAGGGCTCCTCCTGAAGTGGATCACCTAAGGAGAAGCGAGCTAAGCCTGTCCCTCCTGCCCCCGTGCACCTTGCCTACCCACCCCAGCTAATACGCCAGATCCCCAGCACCACAAGCCTGGCAGTGTGCAAGTAGCCCAGACGGGCCACGCCACCCCACAGTGAATACCGCCCCTAGGAGAGGGGAAGAGAAGGCACACACCAGTCTGACTGTGGCCCCAGCGGTGGGCTGGGGGCAGACATCAGGTCTGACTGCGGCCCCGCCCACCAACTCCAGTTATACACCACAGCACAGGGGAAGTGCCCTGCAGGTCCGCACCACTCCAGGGTCTATCGAAAATGACCAAAAGGAAGAATTCCCCTCAGAAGAATCTCCAGGAAATAACAACAGCTAATGAACTGATCAAAAAGGATTTAAATAATATAACAGAAAGTGAATTTAGAATAATAGTCATAAAATTAATCGCTGGGCTTGAAAACAGTATACAGGACAGCAGAGAATCTCTTGCCACAGAGATCAAGGGACTAAGGAACAGTCACGAGGAGCTGAAAAGCGCTTTAAACGAAATGCAAAACAAAATGGAAACGACGACAGCTCGGATTGAAGAGGCAGAGGAGAGAATAGGTGAACTAGAAGATAAAGTTATGGAAAAAGAGGAACCTGAGAAAAAGAGAGATAAAAAAATCCAGGAGTATGAGGGGAAAATTAGAGAACTAAGTGACACACTAAAAAGAAATAATATACGCATAATTGGTATCCCAGAGGAGGAAGAGAGAGGGAAAGGTGCTGAAGGGGTACTTGAAGAAATTATAGCTGAGAACTTCCCTGAACTGGGGAAGGAAAAAGGCATTGAAATCCAAGAGGCACAGAGAACTCCCTTCAGACGTAACTTGAATCGATCTTCTGCACGACATATCATAGTGAAACTGGCAAAATACAAGGATAAAGAGAAAATTCTGAAAGCAGCAAGGGATAAACGTGCCCTCACATATAAAGGGAGACCTATAAGACTCGTGACTGATCTCTCCTTTGAAACTTGGCAGGCCAGAAAGGCTTGGCACGATATCTTCAGTGTGCTAAACAGAAAAAATATGCAGCCAAGAATCCTTTATCCAGCAAGTCTGTCATTTAGAATAGAAGGAGAGATAAAAGTCTTCCCAAACAAACAAAAACTGAAGGAATTTGTCACCACGAAACCAGCCCTACAAGAGATCCTAAGGGGGATCCTGTGAGACAAAGTACCAGAGACATCACTACAAGCATAAAACATACAGGCATCACAATGACTCTAAACCCGTATCATTCTATAATAACACTGAATGTAAATGGATTAAATGCGCCAACCAAAAGACATAGGGTATCAGAATGGATACAAAACAAGACCCATCTATTTGCTGTCTACAAGAGACTCATTTTAGACCTGAGGACACCTTTAGATTGAGAGTGAGGGGATGGAGAACAATTTATCATGCTACTGGAAGCCAAAAGAAAGCTGGAGTAGCCATACTTATATCAGACAAACTAGACTTTAAATTAAAGGCTGTAACAAGAGATGAAGAAGGGCATTATATAATAATTACAGGGTCTATCCATCAGGAAGAGCTAACAATTATAAATGTCTATGCCCCGAATACCGGAGCCCCCAGATATATAAAACAATTACTCATAAACATAAGCAACCTTATTGATAAGAATGTAGTCATTGCGGGGGACTTTAACACCCCACTTACAGAAATGGATAGATCATCTAGACACACAGTCAATAAAGAAACAAGGGCCCTGAATGATACATTGGATCAGATGGACTTGACAGATATATTTAGAACTCTGCATCCCAAAACAACAGAATATACATTCTTCTCGAGTGCACATGGAACATTCTCCAAGATACATCACATACTGGGTCACAAAACAGCCCTTCATAAGTTTACAAGAATTGAAATTATACCATGCATACTTTCAGACCACAATGCTATGAAGCTTGAAATCAACCACAGGAAAAAGTCTGGAAAACCCCCAAAAGCATGGAGGTTAAAGAACACCCTACTAACGGATGAATGGGTCAACCAGGCAATTAGAGAAGAAATTAAAAAATATATGGAAACAAACAAAAATGAAAATACAACAATCCAAATGCTTTGGGACGCAGCGAAGGCAGTCCTAAGAGGAAAATACATTGCAATCCAGGCCTATCTCAAGAAACAAGAAAAATCCCAAATACAAAATCTAACAGCACACCTAAAGGAAATAGAAGCAGAACAGCAAAGGCAGCCTAAACCCAGCAGAAGAAGAGAAATCATAAAGATCAGAGCAGAAATAAACAATATAGAATCTAAAAAAACGGTAGAGCAGATCAACGAAACCAAGAGTTGGTTTTTTGAAAAAATAAACAAAATTGACAAACCTCTAGCCAGGCTTCTCAAAAAGAAAAGGGAGATGACCCAAATAGATACAATCATGAATGAAAATGGAATGATTACAACCAATCCCTCAGAGATACAAACAATTATCAGGGAATACTATGAAAAATTATATGCCAACAAATTGGACAACCTGGAAGAAATGGACAAATTCCTAAACACCCACACTCTTCCAAAACTCAATCAGGAGGAAGTAGAAAGCTTGAACAGACCCATAACCAGCGAAGAATTGAATCGGTTATCAAAAATCTCCCAACAAATAAGAGTCCAGGACCAGATGGCTTCCCAGGGGAGTTCTACCAGACATTTAAAGCAGAGATGATACCTATCCTTCTCAAGCTATTCCAAGAAATAGAAAGGGAAGGAAAACTTCCAGACTCATTCTATGAAGCCAGTATTACTTTGATTCCTAAACCAGACAGAGACCCAGTAAAAAAAGAGAACTACAGGCCAATATCTCTGATGAATATGGATGCAAAAATTCTCAATAAGATATTAGCAAATCGAATTCAACAGCATATAAAAAGATTTCTTCACCATGATCAAGTGGGATTCATTCCTGGGATGCAGGGCTGGTTCAACATTCGCAAATCGATCAACGTGATACATCACATTAACAAAAAAAAAGAGAAGAACCATATGATCCTGTCAATCAATGCAGAAAAGGCCTTTGACAAAATCCAGCACCCTTTCTTAATAAAAACCCTTGAGAAAGTCGGGATAGAATGAGCATACTTAAAGATCATAAAAGCCATTTATGAAAAGCCCACAGCTAACATCATCCTCAACGGGGAAAAACTGAGAGCTTTTTCCCTGAGATCAGGAACACGACAGGGATGCCCACTCTCACCGCTCTTGTTTAACATAGTGCTGGAAGTTCTAGCATCAGCAATCAGACAACAAAAGGAAATCAAAGGCATCAAAATTGGCAAAGATGAAGTCAAGCTTTCACTTTTTGCAGATGGCATGATATTATACATGGAAAATCCAATAGACTCCACCAAAAGTCTGCTAGAACTGATACATGAATTCAGCAAAGTTGCAGGATACAAAATCAATGTAGAGATATCAGTTGCATTCTTATACACTAACAATGAAGCAACAGAAAGACAAATAAAGAAACTGATCCCATTCACAATTGCACCAAGAAGCATAAAATACCTAGGAATAAATCTAACCAAAGATGTAAAAGATCTGTATGCTGAAAACTATAGAAAGCTTATGCAGGTAATTGAAGAAGATATACAGAAATGGAAAGACATTCCCTGCTCATGGATTGGAAGAATAAAAATTGTCAAAATGTCAATACTACCCAAAGCTATCTACACATTCAATGCAATCCCAATCAAAATTGTACCAGCATTCTTCTCAAAACTAGAACAAGCAATCCTAAAATTCATATGGAACCACAAAAGGCCCCGAATAGCCAAAGTAATTTTGAAGAAGAAGACCAAAGCAGGAGGCATCACAATCCCAGACTTTAGCCTCTACTACAAAGCTGTCATCATCAAGACAGCATGGTATTGGCATAAAAACAGACACATAGACCAATGGAATAGAATAGAAACCCCAGAACTAGATCCACAAACGTATGGCCAACTCATCTTTGACAAAGCAGGAAAGAACATCCAATGGAAACAAGACAGTCTCTTTAACAAATGGTGCTGGGAGAACTGGACAGCAACATGCAGAAGGTTGAAACTAGACCACTTTCTCACACCACTCACAAAAATAAACTCAAAATGGATAAAGGACCTGAATGTGAGACAGGAAACCATCAAAACCTTAGAGGAGAAAGCAGGAAAAGACCTCTCTGACCTCAGCCGTAGCAATCTCTTACTCGGCACATCCCCAAAGGCAAAGGAATTAAAAGCAAAAGTGAATTACTGGGACCTTATGAAGATAAAAAGCTTCTGCACAGCAAAGGAAACAACCAACAAAACTAAAAGGCAACCAACGGAATGGGAAAAGATATTTTCAAATGACATATCAGACAAAGGGTTAGTATCCAAAATCTATAAAGAGCTCACCAAACTCCACACCCGAAAAACAAATAACCCAGTGAAGAAATGGGCAGAAAATATGAATAGACACTTCTCTAAAGAAGACATCCGGATGGCCAACAGGCACATGAAAAGATGTTCAACGTCGCTCCTTATCAGGGAAATACAAATCAAAACCACACTCAGATATCACCTCACGCCAGTCAGAGTGGCCAAAATGAACAAATCAGGAGACTATAGATGCTGGAGAGGATGTGGAGAAACGGGAACCCTCTTGCACTGTTGGTGGGAATGCAAATTGGTGCAGCCGCTCTGGAAAGCAGTGTGGAGGTTCCTCAGAAAATTAAAAATAGACCTACCCTATGACCCAGCAATAGCACTGCTAGGAATTTATCCAAGGGATACAGGAGTACTGATGCATAGGGGCACTTGTACCCCAATGTTTATAGCAGCACTCTCAACAATAGCCAAATTATGGAAAGAGCCTAAATGTTCATCAACTGATGAATGGATAAAGAAATTGTGGTTTATATACACAATGGAATACTACGTGGCAATGAGAAAGAATGAAATATGGCCTTTTGTAGCAACATGGATGGAACTGGAGAGTGTGATGCTAAGTGAAATAAGCCATACAGAGAAAGACAGATAACATATGGTTTCACTCTTATGTGGATCCTGAGAAACATAACAGAAACCCAT
The DNA here is from genome assembly GCF_046562875.1 of Panthera onca. Classification (NCBI taxonomy): domain Eukaryota; kingdom Metazoa; phylum Chordata; class Mammalia; order Carnivora; family Felidae; genus Panthera; species Panthera onca. The sequence goes on along the minus strand of NC_138349.1, from coordinate 22,748,834 downwards.
GGGGGAGGGGAAGGAAAAAAAAAAAAAAAGAGGTTAGAGTGGGAGAGAGCCAAAGCATAAGAGACTGTTAAAAACTGAGAACAAACTGAGGGTTGATGGGGCGTGGGAGAGAGGGCAGGGTGGGTGATGGGTATTGAGGAGGGCACCTTTTGGGATGAGCACTGGGTGTTGTATGGAAACCAATTTGACAGTAAATTTCATATATTAAAAAAAATAAATAAATAAATAAATAAATAGGAGGCACAGTGCTTAGCAGGGCTTTTGGTGTCCTATAGGCAATTTGTACATATTTTAGTATGCCACTCTAAGACTTGCACTGAGAAACCCATGAAGCTAGATATATGCCAGCTGTCCAATACCTTCTCCTTAGCAGTTTGAGTTTTAGCTCCATGGCAGTTGACCTCTACGCTTCTTAGCTATGACCTCTAGTCTAGAAGGTCAATGGTCTTGGTCCTAGCTCTACAGGAACTTGCTCTGAGCTTTTGAGCAAGAGTAGTAATCAAGCAGTAGTGGTTTATGTACCAGTACCAGATTATGTGTGGTAATCAAGCAGTAGTAGGTCCCCCTGAAAGACCTGAGTTCTAGTTCTCTGTAGTCATTTCCCCAAACCTGTGCATTTAATAACCCAACTTCTTCCATTTCTTCCCCCTGCCCTACAGGTGGTAGTTGTTTCCTCAATCATTGCCTCTGTCATACCTCAGATTTCTCTTTTTGTTTTATTCAGTTCTCTAACACATGGTTAACAATATTTTATAGAAGTTATTTCTGTTAAAATAGAAGGTCTTGCTTCTGCCTCCTTATTGGAACTTGACTGACATTTAAATGGAAATATGTTTGTGAACTTAACTTTGCTAACTCAGAGACCATAGTAGGAAAATGTTTCCAAAGAACAAGATGAGATGACTCACTATTCATAGTGCTAAAAGAAAAAGACTAATACTGATATTGCATGTACAAAATTCTCTCATCTAACATCTTCAATGTTGTAAATATATAAAATTTCATAACCCCAAAATGGCTCAGCTAGCTCCTTTACATTTTTATTTGATGCTCTATTTTGCTATAAAGTCTCCTCACCATTCCTAAATTTAAAAATCTCAATATTTGTTCTCCAGAATTTTCACACAACTGGGTCTCCTTTCTCTCTAGTGTCTGAGACTTCAAATTCTTTCAGCCAACAAACAATATTTTCATCATCTGAATTGTCCCCTTGTAGCTTTCAGCCCAGAAAAAAATATAATAGTGAATGCATTTGTTTGTATGGCTTAGACATCTCTCAGAAGGTCTTAATTTTTACCTGATCTCAATGTTTCAGATTTTGTGGGTTGATGATGGTGGTTGTCTGTTGCTAAATTTTTTTTTAAATTAATCCCTGGTGGGATTTCAGCATATCTGTGTGGTGTAATACTGCTAGCATTATTGTTTGTTCCATGCTGTCAGTAATATAATCCATAAAATAGGATGTACCTGATTTTCTAGCTTTCAACTCCCCCCACCACACAAAAGATTCTCTTTCCTCGTTCTAATGGAAAGGAAATTATGCTGCCTACAGAAAGCCATGAAAGCAGCTGAAGTGTAGCATTCCCGAGATCTTTCTAGTAGACATGAGCCTCCATGATGAGGAAGCAATTGTGTTCACTTCTGTCGTCTCCACCACTAAAGGTTCTGGCAGTAAATCTTAGACCTGAACCCAGAAGATTCAGGGAATGTAATTATGACATGGGAGACCACCTGCTTCATGGAGTTACCATTTTGAAGAGAAAAGTGTGAAATGAGCCAAAGGGGAAAAAAAGTCTCAGACACTCAGAAATGGCCCCTAGATTTGCACTTAAAGGAATAAAGAAAATAAATTACTTTGAGGTGTATAAATGTTACTTTCCAAAAAAACAAAAAAAACTGAGGAGAGAGTTACAGAGGAACCCAGATGGAGACAGATAACTAAGCAGTCTAGAAGAATCGTTTTATGCACTTTTCACACACACTTATGTTTTCATTCAATTTGTTGGAAATGTGTCTATGACTGAGAAGCTTTGACTGATTTAGCACAATAAAGAAGAGCAAGGGGAGTTAAGTTTGAAGTTAAATTGGAATTACTTCGACTATGGAAATGTGTATCTTCTCTGATACAAGAGAGAACACACAGAGTGAGCAATGATAGGAAATGTTCTCCACACCTTATTATTTAGGATAATGAAGCTTGGTGATTAAATGCTTAAGTTTTAGAACCACACAAAGGTCAGAAATTCAGGACAAATTCTCCAAAAAAAAAGGTCCCTATTCAACATTTTTTAAAGGTTATACTTTATTGGGATAACTGTTAAGATGTTGATGAAAAGATGTTAGGGGAAACCCTACCTACACTGGCCCAATTCCAGGCAATCCCCCTCATTCAGAAACTTGTTGGTGTTGCGCAGGCTCAACTATTATAATGTGTTCTGTGCTAAAGAGAATGATTAACTCAACTTTCTGCTTCTGAGATCCAAATTCTCTTGTTACAACTCTGGTTTACTTATCTGGAGAGTAGAGAATATAATAGTGCCTGTATCATAAGTTTTATGTGAGAATTAATGGTGATCATTCCTTTAAATCATGATATACTATGTGTATCATGCCTGGAACATAGTGTAATCTCAGTGAACATTAGTTGTCACTATTATTATTTGTAGAGAAGGAGATTTACCTTCTTACCCTTTTCTGACACAGGCCATACAGAACACTGATACTTGGGGTTCTTCATCTAAAGTGGATTAATGGGCAGAAAATCTTTTTCAGTGTGTCAATCATATTCTTAATTTTCTTTTCTTTTTTAAAAGTTTATTTATTTAGCTTGAGAGAGAGAGAGAGACAGAGAGAGAGAGATAGGAAGAGATAGGGGCAGAAAGAGAGACAGAGAGAGATAATCCCAAGCAGACTCCATGCTGTTAGCACAGAGACTGATGTGGGGCTCGATGTCATGAACCATGAGATCATGACCTGAGCCAAAATCAAGAGCCAGATGCTTAACCGACTGAACCACCCGGGTACCCTCATATTCTTAATTTTCTATATCTTATGATTTTTGACATTTTGGAGGGCTCTTGCTGGCTGAAGAGAGATTGTCCTGAGGGCTAGCTACTTCTTCCAGACAGTAAACAACTTGGTGACCTGCCTTTCATATGCAAACCAACTAATCCCTCTTCCATACCCTTTACTGACTCTTTTATCTAACTTTCACACAACTAAGCCAATATTTCTTTGGTCCTAAATCAACTCAGGGACAGGTACCAGACACTTAGGGACAGCTTCTATACCCCGGAGCCCACAGGAATTATTCAAACTAGCCAGTCCCAAGATGGTTACTCTGCTCTGCCTTGCCTTTCTTGCAGAAACCCCAATAAAGGCTATAACCTATGTATTTCCCTTGAACCTTTCTACCCCTGGTTGACATTGGATTTTCTTTCTGTGCCCTGTGTGGTGTTCCTTGCTCCTTATTTCTAGGGAAACAATGAGTTGCATTAAATTTGTCTTTCAATGACAATGGACTTGGTCACTTATTTAAAATCCCACATGTACACTTTGAGACACCCACATATTTCATCAAGAGGTGCATTCAAGTCCCCTCAGACATTTACTCAAACTTGGCCATGTGACTTGTCTCAGGTAAGGGATCATCAGCAAATTAAGACTTGCAAAGTACATCCTGGCACTTTCCCTGTTGTTAGGTTGCCCTGTGATCTTCATGCTAACTAAAAGCTATTCTCTCCTACTGGAAAATGAGAGGTATCATAGTAAAGAACTGAGGCATCCCAGCCCATGGGCAACACAGTGACAGACAGGTGAATGAGGTCATTTTAGACCATCTACCTTTCAAGCCATATCTGATTTCAACTGCACAAGTGAGCCCAGTGATCTATAAGTGTGATCAACACAAGAACTGTCCAGCACACCCACAGCATAGGGAATAACAGTAAAGCACAGTTGTTTCAATTAAATAAATTAGGGGGTGATTTGTTATACAGCAATCAAGAAGTGAAACACAAAAGCAACTTGTGATGAAATTTTGTGTTATTAAATGTCTTCTGCACACATCCATAGAAACACACATACACATATTTCTATATATCAACCAATTAATATGCAAACCGAGACAAATCATGAAAAATTCAAAAAACGACAAGTATACAGAAAAACAAAGTGGTCTCTTTACTAATCAACATTACTTTGGTTAGTAAAAGTCAGGAATGGGATTAGTCCACCTGGGTAACACAGAGCCTTAGGCAAGACCTTAAGGAAATACAATAGCAATTTCCCTCATAAGGTTGTTTTGAGGTTTAAAAGAGATAAAATACAGAAAGCACACAGTTCAGTACTCAGCCAGTGTTTAATAGTCCAGTACAGCAGCCATTATGATCCCATACCACTTACCTGAGATGTAGTTATGATGAATTTCTTATAGTTCAGCAGTGAGAAGGCCAATAATCTAAATAAAACATGTGGACAAACAAACTGAGCAGATGAAGAGATACTTATTTTTTTATTTTTTTAATGTTTGTTTATTTATTTATTTATTTATTTAATATATGAAATTTACTGTCAAATTGGTTTCCATACAACACCCAGTGCTCATCCCAAAAGGTGCCCTCCTCAATACCCATCACCCACCCTACCCTCCCTCCCACCCCCCATCAACCCTCAGTTTGAACAGATACTTTTTACAAAAAAAAAAAAAAAAAAAAAAAAAAAAAAAAAAAAAAAACCAACAACAACAACAAAAAAAACACAGATTGGGTGACCAAAACAACAAAAATGTATTCTCACACAATTCTGAAGACTGGAGGTTCAAGACCAAGGTACCAGCAGGGTTATTGTCTGGTGAGGACTCTCCCCTTGGGTTGCATTTAGCCACCTTCTCACTTTGTACTCATGTGACCTTTACTCAGTACATGGATGTGGAGAGAGTGATGAGGCAGGAGGGAGGGAAGACTCTCTGGTGTTTCTTCTTTAAGGACACTGATTATATCTGAACCAGGCTCCGCCCTTATGACCTCAGTTAATGTTAATTCCTTCCTTAGAGGCTTCATCTACAAATATAGTCACATGGGGCTTAGGGCTTAAACATAAAAAATTCATAGGGGTACAAATAGTCCATAACAATGTCCCCATTGACAAATAGTCTCATGAAATAATACTGAACATCATTTTTTCCCAAGTAAATGCAAACTAAATCCTCAAGGATAGAGTATGTCACATCTACTATAGGATGGCAAAGACAAAAAAAAAGGTTTATAACACGTGGTGCACCTGGCATTCTCATTCATTGATGGTGGTGCTGAAAATGGAGAAATATTTGAAAGGTTTCTTATAAAGGTAAACATGAATATACTTCTAGGTACTCGGCTAAGTACCTAGAATAAATGTACCTAAAATAAATGTCCACATGAAGGTCTGTGCAAGAACATTTATAGTAATCTCATTCATAAAAGTTAACAACTGGAAACATGGGAACAACCCAGATTCACATAAATGGAAGACTGTATAAACAAATTGTCATGCATTCAAAAAATAGAATGGTACTCAGCAATAAAAAAAAATTACTATTTTACACAACAGCATTATAAATCTTAAAACATTATATTAAGTGAATGAAACTAGACACAAGAAAGCACATGTGGTATTTTATTTATATGACATCCTATAATAGGTAAACTTAATATTAAAAAAATTATTTTGGTGGAGGCATGATGGAGCGAGTGATAAGAGGAGCAAATGAATTTTCTGGGGTGGTAAACATTTATGCATTCTAAAAAGTCTTAAATTTCACACCTCATATTTGTGAATTCCATTGTGTAAACATAAATACTCTACCAAAAAGTGGGGGGAAAAGAAACACAAGTGCTTAACTCTAGTAGGTTTCTCTTTGTTGAGAATGTGTTTGCTGTTATCAGACTATGTCCATATATTCTAGGATTGAGTAATTGAATAAATATATAGAATGTAATGGGAGCAAGTGCTCTCATTGTTGGAGAAGGGAGTTACAAATATGGAAGAGGAGAATACTTTAATGCACCATAGTGTGTTAGATTGGAATTTGAAGTTTATACAAGTGTATACACACACACACACACACACACACACACACACACAGATATTTACTAGTGTGCCCCCACCTCGATGAGCTCAGAGTGCCAGGATGTAATCCTTTGCGACATTGCAGCTTAAACGTTGTGCTCTATAGCTCTCTAGAACTGGAAGCCAAACTACCCATGGAACTGCCTGCAAGCTGCCTACCTATGACCTAAGTGGTCCACAAATTTGCAAGCCCCCATATGGCCTGCATGCTTTGATGGCCTCCTATCTCTGCCAGCCTTCTAGAGAATGGTTTATTGTTTACCCAGCAAGTCTAAACCAGCTCCAACTTGGCCAAACCAGGAACCTTCTCTGCTATCTTGTGGCATGAACAATACCTTCTCCAAAGAGGTCTGAACATCTAAGCTTGTACTCTCATGGGTATTCTCCCTCCACCTAGAATACTGTATAGATTTCCTTTGTAGTTATAGTTAGTCTAATATTTACTCTTTTATCACAGCCAATAATTCTTTATGTTAAGCCTCTCCTGTTTAACCTTCTCAAATTTTGTCTCCTGATCGAACTCACACTTCTACATGATCAAAACTAACACCATCAATACAGGAACTAATTGACATGTTGTAATCCTTAATATGAGGTACTGGGAGAGACACAGAATCTTTTCTGCTATATTTCTGCCAAAATTACATAACCTGAACCTAATCATAAGAAAACACCAGACAATCCCAAATTATAGGGTAACCTACCAAATAACTGCTTTTCAAAAATATCAAGGTCAAGAAACAAAAAAAAAGAAAGACTGAAAAAGTTTTTCAGATTAAAGAGAACCAAAGAGACATGACGTGTATACGATGTTCAATCCTTCATTAGGTCTTGGACCTGACTAAAAAATATCTTTGAAGAACATTATTGGCACATTTGGCATAATTTGATTATGGACTTTGCATTAGTTAATGATATTGTATTAATGTATTAATGTAGATTTCATGATTTTAAAAATTATACCATGGTAATGTAAGAGAATAAACTTAAGGATTATACATTGCAGGGATGCCTAGGTGGCTCAGTTGGTTAAGTGGCTCAGGTCATGATCTCGTGGTTTGTGGGTTCAGGCCCTGCATTGGGCTCTGTGCTGACAGCCTGGAGCCTGCTTCAGATTCTGTGTCTCCCTCTCTCTCTGCTCCTCCCCGACTCCTGCTCTGTCACTCTCTCTCAAAATTAAATAAACGTTAAAAAATAAAATAAAAAAGAATTATACATTGCAGAATTTGAGAGAAAGGAACACAGTGCATCCAATTTGCTCTCACGTGGTTCAGGAGAAAGGTGTGTGTGTGTAAAAACCTATGCACGCACATACACAGCGCAAATGTGACAATGTGTTTTCAAGTTAGAGAATTTGGGTTAAAGGTATATTTTTATGCAAATTCTTTTAAATTTTCTAAGTATTAAATTATGTAAAAATGAAAACATTAGAAAATAAGTAAGCTCAGGGTCTGGCCTGATAGAAGTCCTGAACCAACTTCTCCCACTGCCTCCCCTGGAAGGTCTCCCGTACACCCTGTCTCTAGATAAAGGGTTATTTTCACTAGACACTAGGCTTGGCCTTGCTCCTGCATTTTCTAATTCCCTCTGTCTTTTTCTCTTTTTCTACCTGCAGTGTCTTCTCCTTTCCCTCTGATGATCCAAATCCTTTTTTCATTTCATTTCTTTTCTTTTCTCTTTTCTTTTTTTTCTTTTCTTTTCTCTTCTTTTCTTTCTTTTCTTTTCCACAATTTTTTTCTTCCACTAAGACGACAGAAGAGATGCTTTTTTGAACACATGTTACATTCAGCCACAAATGAAAAGAATTAGTCCTGAAAGTCACAAGTCCAGGGCAAAGGACCAAGAGGGACTCTTTTAGCATGAGCAAAGCAGGTCTCTGAAAGGTGGTCATTGCAATCAGATGGCAATGGATGTTCAAGATCCATTGAATCAAGTTCTAGAAAGTAAGCATACAGTCCAACAATTTGTACCAGTGTCTCTGGCCTCTGGATTTCCTTATTTCTGCTCCTGTGGTTTCCATGGGTGTACAGGCTAGCAGTTCACTTGGACCTCTCCCTCATCTTTCTTCATGTTCACTTCAGCCTGTGCATTCACTTCTTCCTCCGCTTGGCTCTCTCATGGCATGGAGGATTCCAAGAAGATGACACTAAGATTAGGAGCCTAAATTCTTATTTTCAAAGCTAAAATAATTTTCTTATTATTGACATCTATTAAAAGGCCTTCCCAACTCTCCAGCTTAAATCATACTTGTCTGTCTTCTATCCAATTTTATTACACTCTCTATTTTATACCATGGAAAGTAGTTCTAATGTATCAGAAGTGCTTTTATCTCCTTTATTTTGGAAGTTCTCATGCTTTACCACATAACTGTAGCAGAATCTTTATGTCTATTTGATCTCATAACTCAGGTCCATAATTTATTAGCTGTGTGACTTGTGGAAGATGCCTAATCTCTTTGTACCCCAGTTCAGTCTATAAAATGGGAGTTATGAGAGTAATTCCAGAACCATACTCACAATGCTGTTGGAAGATCAAAGAGGGTGATGTTTGTAAAGTACTTAGAACAGTGTTCATCGTATAGTAAATGCTATAGAAACATTTCCATTTTTGAAGGAAGCACAGGACCTGGTATAGGAAATAGATGTTTATTACTTCCTTTTTAATAACTTGATGGATTTTGGTACTTTTTCTATGCACTGTGAACTTTGAAAGTTCATATCACAATCTCTGTATTAGCTCTTTAGAACAACTATTTATACCAGGGAGTCGAAGTTTTTCTCACGCGAGTAATGAAACAAACAAACAGCCAATAAACAAAAGTGAGCCTTGCTCCTTTCATAGTGCCTTTCTATGAAAAGAACACAAAGCTATCTGTTTTAAAAAAAATGGAAAAGAAGCCCTTTATACATAGTAATTGACATTCATTGTTATTTTTGGCTATTTTCACACATTTTAACACTTGGGATTGAAATCATTTCAGCAGAAAAGCTTCTCTCAGCTGAGAATCCTGGATTTATGTTTATTATTAGCTTGGCAGCAAGGAGACCTGGCCCAGCTTTAAAATAAGAAGTGTGTTTTTCCACACAGTCAAGGCAATGTGAGAAGATCCTGCCTCAAATTAGGGGTCTCAGAGATGTTTCTTAACTCTGTTAAACTCAATATATTAATCATCTACAGTATACTGCTCTATGTACTTCTGGGGGGAGGGGGGCGGAATCTCTGTCTAACTTAACATCTAACATGTTTGAGAGGCAGAAACACTTGAGGATTCAGAGGAGACAACCATCAGAACCACCCAAAGAGTGGTATTCGGCCAAAACTCAATGAATGTTAGTAGCACGACCTTGAAGTTTGGGTGGGATTTCAACCGAAGAAAAGGACAAGGAAAAACCACCAAGTTGTGTTTGGACTAAAAACATGGTAGAATTGGAAAATAATGAGACTCTATCCTCAAGAGATAGTGTGTTCACTATAGGAGGATAGAAATTAGGAGTAATAGGCTCAAATATTTAATTAGAATGCCTTGGACACATAGAGAGTACTCATAGCTAAATTATAATCCAAACATCAATCTCATAGACTATGAAGAGGTGATTAAAATCGTGATTGGGTAAGATCCTTATTTATTAAGCTATATAACATAACAGATAGGTCTGTAGCATGAACTAGAAGTTCCGAACTCTATTGGGTATCATAGGCATTAATGTCCTAGATGATAAGAAAATGCACTGTTCATTATTTATAAAAACAATGCCATTGACCTATGCTCAATAAGTCATATGTTCTGAGGTTCTGCAGGGATGGTGGCACTCTGCCAACTGCTCCTCTTATAACAAAGACCCACATTCACAAAATGGTCATCATAGTAAGGAGTCTGGAACTTAACAACAATGGGAAACTAGTTAGCCCGTGAACCCATGGGACTCTGCCCACCAGATGCCTGAGTTGTAGTCGCCAGTTCATGCTGAATTAAATAACTACCAGTGACATAAGCACCATACTTTCAAATATCTGGTCACATAATGCTGACCTTTTTCACATTATTTTCTTCTTTGTTGTTCTCACCGAAAAGATAATATCTCTGAGAGCCAAAAGGTCAGTAAGGGGTTAGATTGCCAAGGATATACTTGCAACTGATTTGAAACAGACTTTTCTTTTAGTAACGGTATGACAATTTAACAAAATGAAAGGCAAACAGTAAGAGATAAATAAATGAATATTATTACTATCTTTTGCTTAGTATGTCTCTCTTCTGACCATGAAGTTCTACTGCCTTCCTCCCTTTACATCATGGTTGTCAAAAATTTCCACATTAGTTTTAAAATTCCAAATACTGGTTTGAAATTCAAACTGACCGTGTTTCCCTTCTGCTTAAAATCTTTCAATAGATTCCGAAAGCTCTTAGACTTCAGATCCTGGAGTACACTTAGGGGCTGCATCATCTGATGCCACCATCCCACCGTAGCTGGATCCGTCATCATGTTGACCCCGAAACATCCCACATGGGCTGTTCTCCATAGTTGGAATGCTTAGTTCCTCCCTTCTTCACCTAGCCTTGCCCCATTAATCCTCAGGTCTCAGTTTAAACGTATTTTCTCAGGGGGCACCTGGGTGGTTAGGTCGAAAACATCTGACTTCGGCTCAGGTGATGATCTCATGGTCTGTGAGTTTGAACCCTGCCTCTGGCTCTGTGCTGACAGCTCGGAGCTTGGAGCCTGCTTCAGATTCTGTGTCTCCCTGGCTTTCTGCCCCTCCCCTGCTCACACTCTGTCACTCTCTCTCAAAAATAAATAAACATTATAATTTTTTAAAAATAAATAAATATATTTTCTCGGGAAAGCTCTCTCAGACCTTCATGATGAGCTTTTGTCAAGCCTCATAGCATCACATGCCTCTCTGTTTTGTCACTCATCACAACTATAAATCTCCATTTCTGTGATAATTTGACTACTATCTGTATTCCCCACTAAATTACCATAAGCTCCATGAGGGCAAGGGCAATGTCATTTTTCTTAATATTGTACCCCAGAACCTGGTGCAAAACCTAGTACACAGTAGTTTTCATAAATAATGTTCTATTCATTTTATAAATATTGATGAATTACCACGTAACTAAATTTGTGACGACTGCTTAAAATGCAAAGAGTAAAGAAAGAATAACGGTTATAGAACCGTAAAGCAGAATCATTATCATATAAAAATGTAAATATTTACAAGATAAAAGTTAGTAAAACAATTTCAATATTCTACAAAGGAAAGTTTCCTCTATCATTTTGCGTGTGTGTGTGCGTGTGTGTGTGTATATGTGTGTGTATATGTGTGTGTGTGTGCATGCATGCACGCATGCCAATTGCAATAAACTTATGACTTCCTAGGGACTACAAGTGCATTTATATAGCTATAACTAGAAGCACCAAAACAGTAGTGAAGAGTTTTTTAGAACTCTAGGAAAATCAGCTTAGGGAGAATAACGATATCTATATCTCTCTATTTATAGATAGATAAAGCTATAAATATACATGTTTGAAAGTACACCTAAAGGTAGCTACTTAAATTATGTGTCGTGGCATGGCAGAACGATACTATATCTGGTAAAGAACAGTTAGGTCATCTTATCTGTACAGAAATAATAGAGCCAAAAGACTGAATGCTAGCTGGAAAAAAATCTTTTATAAGCTAGTCTTATTTATGTCATTTTAGAAGTATCTAGAAAAGAGTATGTTTTTGAATGAAAAAATTTTCCAAATAAAAAATCAACTTTTAAAGAAAGGTTTGTTTTCACTAACATGCTTGAAAGCATCAATCTGAGTGTTTGTATCTATGATTTGCTGAACTGTGGAAGGAATGTACTATATGACATCCGCCTTAGGCATTGGATTGTAAATATTTCATGGTTCTATAAATGTACCACGATTAAATGTGTTTTAGTAGTCAACTGAATAATCTTTTACAACATCAAAATGAAAAAGTTTATTTTTTTGTTTGTATCTGAGAGCTTTGAAAATACATCCCTATGTTCATTTTATTTCCTACATATTAGGACCAAACCCAATGTACTCCCGGTGATACCAGAGAGTAAGAGTCCTGAGTTGTGATTTGCAATTCTTTCCTATTCTAGGAGGAGTTGCTATAAAAATTCCAATTCCAAATCCTCAGCTAGACCACACGTTTATTTTGAAATCTGTTGTTGACAGAATAATGAAAAGATGTGCACATTTTAATCCCTGGAGCTGTTGTTATGTTACCTTACATGGCAATGGAGATTTTGCAGATGTGATTAAGAATTTGGAGGTGGTCCTGGATCGAATCAGGGATCATAATGTGTGAGAGAAGTTAGAAGATGCTCTGCTGCTCACTTGAAAATGGAGAGAGAAGTCACAAGCTAATGAGTGCAGATGACCTCTAGAAGCTGGAAAAGGTAGGGGAAAAGATTCTTCTCTAGAGGCTCTAGAAGGAATGCTGTCTTCTTGGCACCTTGATTTTAGCCCACTGAGACCTCTTTCAGACTTCTGACTACCAGAACTATAAGATATTAGATTTGTTTTGTTTAACTACTAACTGGAGACAAAAGTAAAACAGTAACAAATGATATATATGTGGTATTGGTTTTAATTAATACATAAACAAGAAGTGAAATGATTTTAATGTTACAGTAGCCTCAAAAGTCAAGCAAGAAAACAAACAATTAAAACTCAACAAATGCTTTTGAATACCTATTGTCTCAAGGGCTCTTTTTATTGTCAAGCATACATATTTAGTCAGCATGTAGCTTGGTCTCCAGGACTTTGGAAATACAGACGTTTGCATTGTACCCCTAGTTCTATGTCCTGTAGAAGTTCAGATCCCTCTAGAAGAACATAGCATTCAATAGGATGGTAAAGTAAGCTCAGAAAAGATTACAATGTAGGAAAGAAGTAATATGGCTGCAAAAGTTTAGGGGAGAGAGGAAAGGAGAGAAGGAGGAAGAAAAGCTGTGAGGAAATGACACATAAATGCCCAGCTGAGAGAACCAGGGATTGGTGTCTAGGAAGATGGCAGTTATAAGGGTGAAGACCATTATAGAAAAAGGAAATAAGGTGAGTGAAATGTAATTGTAGGAAATCATAGGGCAAAAACAGAGAAAGATTCCAGTTGTGAGGATAAGACTGGAAAGCAAGCAAGAAAAACCAGTTGAAGGCCCTGAAAGCCAAATGCAAGATTTTGTTTTTCATTCTGTGGCGATGGAGAAATTACCCCAAGTCATGTCACATAAAATCCTTTATTTATGCCCTTCTACTACTGTTACAACAAGCACTTCTGACTGCCTTGAGGGAGCTATAAAGGAGAGAACACTGACCAATTTCCAAGTACTGTTCCCAACATCTCACTTGTGGATGAACCTCGTAAAGCAGAGCAGAATCATCAGTTCTGTGACAGTGCAGATTTACATACACGCTTGGGGCTGTTAAAAATATATTTCTCAAGAAATTCTTCAGTGCTTTGTGTCTCCCTCCATCTTGACAGGAAGTAGAAGACCATAGTGATGAAGACGAGTGTGAGCATGACTGACACTTTGTCAGTAGGTGTAGCCCAGGATTGAGTTTTAGTCATGGAGTGTAAACACAGTGATCAAGCCATTACCAGCAATGACCCATATAATGATATCTCATGCCTACTCTTCTCCTCACCCCTTCTGGTGGGGTGGGATCAAAAAATCAACACAATGACCTGGAAGGCTACATGCTGAATATGGCAGTCTCCATCTAGCCTGCATTTCAGTAGGAGATGTGAGCTTGTATTTGGTAATCACTCTGTAGTCTGACAGAGGGAATAAGATAACAGTTGCCATCTCTCACCAGAACTTCCTTGTATCTTCTGCTAAACCAGGGGAAGGAGACCTCAGAGGCCTGGAATTAAATCACTGAAGAGTAGGTGCTTTAAGAAAATGACTTTTACATTTATCAACTAGTATATACTCATTTACACAGTAGGGCTGATATTATGCCTAATAGAACAAAACTGTGAAAATTAAATGAAACACGAAGCAGGTAGCATTGTGCCTTATGCATAGTAGCTATTTACTCCAATGCCCAGAAAGAATCCCTTCTGTTGAAGGACCCCTGATGGTCATACATCTATTTGTCATCTGCATCTTATAACTAATTATTACTCTTTTTTAAGACCAACTCATATTATGTTATACTTAAAATCTGCTACCAAGATACTTCTAAGTTTGTCCAAAGGAAAAAACAAACCTCTTTTTTACTTAAAGAACTCTCACCATTCTGATCTACCTGTCCAATCCTACCCATCATGTTCTAGCCCTACTCCCTCCAAGAAGACTTGAATGATAGCCTTTCTTCATAAAAATTTCACTTCTTCCTGATTACCCAAAGAATTTATTGATTGACTTATATATTTTACTTAGAAACATCTACTTTGTATATATACTATTTCTAGCTTTGGCTTGTCTTGAAAAAATAAAGTTTAAGTAGTTATATAATGTATTTTGAAAAATCTTTGGTGATTCTATAAATATACATAATATACATTCCTTTCTCCTACAATTTAATTACCTATTTGCTTAGAAGCCTTTGATTGTCTCTGTGGCTGATTTTTTGTTGACCCCTAATTAGTCATTCCTCACTGATTTTGGGGTTGTATCCTAATTATTCAATCTCCCCGTCTTAGATAAAATTAGAGTTTTGGTCCATCATGGAGCCATTTCACTAAAGACTTTATTTTCCTTCCTTCCTTCTATTTGGATATCATCAGGAGACTAATGAACTATTTTCCAATTTTATCTGAATGGTCAATTAAGAAAGAACTTGTATTCTCTTTGTTGAATAGCACATGATTAGAAGTCATGAAATCTAGAACTGGCATCATCAACTTGTAGCCAGGTGTGTCATTTGCCTAGGATAGCTTGAGTTTCTCAATTGTAAAACTGGAATAAGAATATCTATTTTTAATTCTTTTCAAAGTTGTGAGTGGTCAACTGGTATGGTCAGGTAATTCATGAGTATTAAGGACTGCAGCTATAGGTCCACAATCTTGTTAATCCAAAAAAGTCTTTTATTTTTTTAAACATTTTTTCATTTCTTGGGAGACAGAGAGAGAGAACAAGCAGGGAAGAGGCAGAGATAAAGGGATACACAGAATCCAAAGTAGGCTCCAGGCTCTGAGCTGTCAGCAGACAGCCCGATGCAGGGCTCAAACTCATGAACTTCAAGATCATGACCAAAGCTGAAGTCAGCACTTAACCAACTGAGCCCCCCAGGCACCCTAGAAAAGCCTTTTAGAAGTTACTTGTTCAAGGCTGTCATTTGACATGTTAGAAAAAAAATGGAACCGAGTAAAAGAAAACCAAAAAAACCTCTGAAGCCCACCAAGTTGAATGATTTGTCCAATGTCACAGGACCCTTGAAAGCTGGGTCAAAAACCCCTCCAGGTTCCTGACTTTGTGCCTGGGCACTTTCAAATGTATCACCCTCAGCTTCAGTCCTGAGGCTCAATCAAATCCTTTGTCCTTTCTCCTCTTATTGGGAAACAAACAAGACTGGAAACTGTATGTATGAGTCATTTATTGAGCTAGTTAAGCTCAAGTTTATCTCCAGTCTGGGTACTGTGTGACCTTTCTTGAATTCCATTCTCCGAGTGTAGGAGGGAAGCCTATCCTTCCCCCACCCCCTTGGGAATTCTCTTATTTGTATTTCTGTCAATGCCAGTTTTAATGCACCAAACCCTGTGTTTAGAGTAATAACCAGTCTGAAGTTTATGAAACAAAAGATTGATACCAGCTTCATAAAACTCAGGCAAATACACTACCTCCTGTATGTCTTTTTATGCCTTTAATTCTATGAACCTTTATACTTGTGGCTACCCAAAACTCTTATAATTAGAAATAAGAAGGGGAAAAAATGAAAACAACAACTGGAAATGTCTTCCAAAAGCCAACATTTTTAAGTGTTCTTTTTTTTATTGATTTGCAGACAAGGAAGGGAATACTTACTACTTTGTCTAGGTTACAAGTGTCGTTCCTCTTTTTTAAAAAAGCAAAAGTTTGAGTGTATGGCTTAAGTGTCAGGGTGTTGTTTAAAAAACACATACCTTACTTATGCTTTGGAAACCTGGAAAACTAAAATGCATAGCCACACTTAACCCATTCCTCAAACCGGAAGTGATTTTGTGAGAAAGACAATTTTTGTTAAAAGTAAACTTCCAGTAATTAATTCAGTTACACAACTTGCTAGAAGTCTATCCTCCCTCATCTATTGGGCTATTATTTTTTTCTCATAAAGACAAATAGCAAATGTAAAGATTTGGTGTTTTAAGATAATCCCTTTCACTCTTATGATTTGGTACCATGGAAACTTGGCATTTTCTTTCCTTTCTGTAATTAGCAAGCATGATAAATTAACCAAATGGAAAAAGTCATCATTTCCTATATACTTATTTGCACTTTTCTTTGTGGGGCAGGTTTCTTTTAAAATTAAAAACAAATTAATTAATTTTATTTTTTCAGCTTTATTGAGATATAACTGATGGATATCATTGTGTAAGTATATGGTGCACATGTATTGATATGATATGCTTATATATTGTAAAATGATTACTGTAATAGATTTAAAATAAGAACTCTGTGAGCACAATTCACTTTTCTAAAGTAGAGAAGTATTGAGAACCTACTATGTGTCAAGCCCAATTTTAGGATTTTGAGATGGGAAATTACACCATTTGATTTATCTTTGTTAAATTAAAGTTTGTATTAACAAAAATTCGTTGACAGGTCATTGTGATCCAGATCATGTGACAAGCACTGGGAAGAAGACAATGAAAGAATGTATAATTCGCGATCCTTGCCTTTGAAGAACTCACAGCCTAGTTGAGGATTTGACATAGCAAATACGATGGAATCAATAAGTGATGGGTTGGGAGTCATATGAGCAAGAGATGGGTTTCCTAGGGGACGTAACCTTTAGATAACTCTTAAAGAAAGAGTTCTGAAAGAAAAAAAATAATGGCATGTAAAGGTCAGTGTTGCTGGGTAGAAGCAAAGCTTTATTTACAAAATTTGTGACATCTCAAATCCTCTTCCAATCTTGAGTTACCCATGTACATATTCTTTACTCTCCACTCTTTATTAAAACAATCAAACACTACTTACTCAAAGAACCTATTCTGATTCCCATAGGAAAAATGTATTAGTATCTCTATTGTGTATCTAATGGTCTCTAAATAGACTGAAAAGACTCTGCCACTATACGCATACCCATTTAATAAGTGTTCCACTGTTTTGTAGCTTGCACATAGCCAACAAGTCTTCCACTGCAACTTCGATTTTATTTACCTGAACTCAAATAAAATTTCATCAGGTTTGGTTCAGCCTCACAAATATTTTATGAAACTTATTAGGTCACCATAACTGCTACTTGTTACACACCATTATCATTGGCCACTTTCAGATTAGCCAATGATATAACTTCCCTTTCTTTACACTGTAATACCTATTATCTTGTACCTAGAATCTCAGACCTGAAAGAGAGCTTAAAATTCATCTCTAGCATAGTTAACAACTCCAACTACACTTTAAAATACAACAGGTGCTGGAGTGCCTGGGTAGCTCAGTTGGTTAAGCGTCAACTCTTGATTTTGGCTTAGGTCATGATCTCACAGTCATGAGATCAAGCCCCATGTCAGGCTCTGCACTGAGTGTGGAGCCTGCTTGAGATTCTTTCTCTCCCTTTTCCTCCACCCCTCCCTTGCTTGCACTCTCTCTGTCAAGAAAGAAAAGAAAAGAAAAAAGAAAAATGCAACAGGTGCCACTGAATGCAATGGGCAAATGATGTGTTTGTTTTTTTTATAAACAGAGCTAATTTCAGTTAGATATCCATATTAGAAAAAAAGTAACTTTGACTCATGCTTCATATCATATACAAAAATTATATACCTTATAAGGCTTAAAGATGACAGAAAAATTTAAAAGCTTCGAGAAGAAAACATAGCAGAAAACCTTCATAATATTGAAGGAAGCAAAAATTTCTTAAACATAACACAAAAAGCACTAACCACAAAATGAAAAATGTATGTTTTGGTTATTGGGATAGGCAGAAAGATGTGGCACTTGGATCCCCCAACAAGGACTTGTCCCAGCTGCTGGGAGGGCTGTCAGTGGACAGTGTTCAGCTATCATTCCACTTTCAGGATTGCCTCAGGTGCAGAGAACTTAAGTTGCCCAAATTCATACTCTTCCAGGGTCAGATCAGTGCCCTGATCCAGACAGAGTTATAAAAGTTCTGCCATTTTGGCCCAATTCAGGACAACTCTAAGAAATTATATACTCTCCCAGAGCTCCCTGTATTCAGCTAAGACTGTTGGTCATGCACCATCAACAGACATCTCCTTTCCTCACCTCTTTCCCATTGGTGTTGGCCCAAAGGAAAATTTAGAAACATCCTGAACACTAACTCTCTCAGAACTTGCTGTCTGGAGAAAAACTGTTAGAAATAATTCAAACTAGAACTTCTATTCATCAAAAGACACCATTAAGAGAGTCACCGCCTATTTGTAATGCTTATATCTAAAAACTTTCACACATCTAGAATAGATGAAGAACTATAGATCCATAAGAAGGTGACAATTATATTAAAAATTGAGAAAACTCAAAAGGTACTTCACAAATAGAATATCCTTATGGCCTGTAATCATAGACAAAGGTGCTCTATTCTCCAGTCAAGTGAGATTAAGACAAACTACAAAAACAGAAACCCACTCTTAAACAAGGCAACACCACTACACGCTCACTAGAAGGCCTAAGATCACAATGATTGACAACAGAAAATGTTGATAAGGATGGGGAATAATTGGTTAACCCCTCGACTGCTGGTGGGAATTAGAGTGGCTCAACTACTTTAAAGAATGTTTTGGTCATATCTACTAAACAGAAATACAGAGCTACCACCCTGTGCTCTAACAATTCCTCTACTAGGTATACATCCAAGAAGAGTGTGTTTATCTTCCAAATGACCTGTACGCATATTTTCACAATAGTACCATTTATAATATGCAAGATTAGGGAAACAATTTAATATCCACCTCCCATAACATGGATTAAAACTTGTGATCTATTCAGGGATACCCGGGTGGCTCAGTCGGTTAAGCATCCGACTTTGGCCCAGGTCATGATCTCACAGCTTGTGGGTTGGAGCCCTGTGTCAGGCTCTGTGCTGACAGCTCAGAGCCTAGAGCCTGCTTTGGATTCTGCGTCTCCCTCTCTCTCTCTGCCCCTCCCCCACTCATGCTTTCTCTCTCTCAAAAATAAAGAAATATTTAAAAATTTTCTTAAAAAATTTTGTGATATATTCAAATAATTGAATACTGTGAAGCAATAATAAATGAATTAACTACACAAAAAATATGGATAAATTGTACATGCTTAATAACAAGTGGGAAAAAAACAGACACAGGATAAGATGTACAGTTTTATTCCAGTTGTATTAAGTTGAGAAACTAGCAAAACTGATCTGTGGTGTTGGAAATCAGCATGGTTGTTACTTTTGGGGTGTGTGGGGGGAGATTGGAAGAAACCCTGCAGAAGTCTTTTTTAGTGGTAGAGTTGTTCTATATATTCGATGCAGGAGGTAACTTCATTAGAGTATATGTGGTAAAAATACATTGAACTCTACATTTAAGGTTTGTTCACTTCATTGCATGTAAGTCATATCTCAACACCAATAAATATCACTTGAGGGTATACATGTATATCGAGACTCCACCCTCCAGAGACTGGTTTAATTGGTCTGCTTTATCTTTGGTCTTGGTGCTATTTGACTTTAGCAAGCTCCCTTGGTGATTCTAATCTGCAGTCAGTATTAAGATCTGATGAAACTTTCTCGTGCTACCAATTACAGGCAAAGAACATCAGCTCTGAGAGTCAGGTGACTTACACAAGGGGACGCACAACAATTCTGGTGGAAGCCACAGCTGGCTCTGGAACCACACATATCTTTTTTTTTTTTTTTTTTTTAATATATGCAATTTACTGTCAAATTGGTTTCCATACAACACCCAGCGCTCATCCCAAAAGGTGCCCTCCTCAATACCCATCACCCACCCTCCCCTCCCTCCGGAACCACACATATCTAATGGTGTACATTGTACTTTTGATCATGACCACCCTTTTTCTTGTGTTACCAAGTAAAGACATCCTCAGATAATGCATTCTAAACCCTCTCCCAACTCCCCACTTCACAGGAGAGCAAGCACACCCTCCTGGGCCTGTCACCTTGGTTGCACTAAGTCCATTCTGATGTGCTCAGCTTTGATGGACAGAATTTGTTTTCAAGCGGAATTAAAGGACATTTCACAGCAGAAGTGCTTTCCCTTGTCTGGATTCAGTAATCAGCTGGCTGTAATCCCAGAGATGTCCACACTGGAAAACGTTTACAAGGACAACACTACACTGGATTGTCTCTCTCTCTGGGTTTTCTGAGGATTGAAGGAAACAATGCACATAGAACCTTTAGCAGAGCACGTGTTCAATAAATGACCAAGATGATAAGAATAATTTTACTACTACTAACAATGGTTATAATTTTTCAATATAACCACAATAGTTACCCACCTCAGTAAATTTCACATTAGTACCATGTTTTCATTTAACACCGTTTGTGCTTCAGTTTCACCAGGTGACCCACTACATCCTTTACAGCAGTATTTGCCCCCCAAACCAGAATCCAGTCTACAGTAAGGTGTCATGTTTAGCTGTTATGTTTTTTAGCTTCTTTTAATCTGGAACGTTTCCATAGCCTGTGTGTGTTTGTTTTTTTTTCTTTTTTTTTAATAACATTAAAATTTTGAAATAACATTGTCACCCTCTCCCTGTATTAATAAAGTATTGTTTATTTTGTGTTTGCCTGATGGTCACTTGAGATTCGATGAGGATATATATTGTGTGCCAGAACCCTACATAGATGAAGCTGTGTTTTCCTCCAGGTATCTCATCCTGAGGCACGTGATTCCTATTTCCCTTGGTGATAGTGTAAATTTTGATTACTCAGTCATAGTCTTGTCTGATATTTTCACAGTATAATTTTTGTTACCCATTTCAAGGAATAAACATTTGGTGAGGAGTAACTTTAAGGCAATGCAAATATCCTGGTTCTCATCAAACTTTCCCCTCAGGTTTTGCGTCAATGGATGATTTTTGCCTGATCCAATTTATAGTTGAAAAAGTAGATTCACATACCCACGTTATTCCAAACATAATTTAAAAGTTTCCAATAACTGAATCAAGTAAAAAATTCCTTTAGCGTTTGCATCTACATTGACAACATTGATTCATCTTCTTTTAGAAAAATTGATTTGACTTTGAAGCAAGTTGATCCATTTCAAAACTATACCTGTCCGGCTTAAATAAATTTATCAGTTCTTGTGTCAGGTTATCATCATAACATAAAATTCAAAGGTGTATAATACAACAATTGAAAAGCAACTCCAAACTTATCAGCAAAGAATTTTCAATTTGTTTTTTAAATTTTGAAGTGAATTTATACAGTTAAAATCTGCACATTGGATTCCAGTTAGAAACAATGTGTACAATACGTTTTTGTTAATATAAAATTTTTAATTTCAACAAAAATGACCACACTTGTCTAAGTAGTTCACAAATACGCTTTTCCTTCCTTCAGATCTTCAAATTTAACTTGTTCATATGGAGTGTAATATCAGTGAGAAAGACATAAATCACATTGCCAGGTTTGTCTTTGATTACAGAACATTTGACAAATATTGTTGCTCAAAACTGAATGTTTATATATCCCAATTCAGATGTTGAAACTCTAATCCACACTGTGATGGTATTTGGAGGTTGGGCCTTTATGAAATAATTAGGGTTAGATTAGATCATAAGAGTGTGCCTCTCATGATGGAATTAATGTCCATATAAAAAGAAGGAGCTCTGGTTCTTTCTCCCCAACATCTCTCTTTCTCTCTCTGCCATATAAGGATACAAATACAGAGTCAGCTGTCTACAAGCCAAGACATAGGTTCCCCCCGAGACACCACGTTGCTGGCACCTTGACCTTGCACTTCCTAGCCTCCAGCATTTCAAGAAAAACATGTTTATTGCTTAAGTCACCCAGTTTGTAGTACGTGCTATAGCAGCCCAAAATAAGACAGTTACTTTTATTTCAAGAAAATCTTGAATTGGAATTAATATAATGCATCTTGGCAATATTATTTCATGACTCAACCAGTTCGTATTGACAGACAATATAAAATTAATAAGTTCATTATCTTTTAATTCTTAGAAAGGTTCTACAAACTGGTGATGATTCATGGCATTTGTACCTATATAGTGAGAAAATTTTAAAAACTCTATCCATGATATTTTTCATATAGTCTGCTTGGAAAAAGCAACTATGCACTAATTATTTCAATATCTGGCATTCAGTGGAATAACAATCTCTTATTTTAGGGAAAATAGTACCTCATTTTAAAATCTAATACAACTTGACTTTAGACCTAACAAAGCACAATTTATTGTGATAGAAACAAAATTGTTAATATCAATCTGAAATTCTCCTTGGACGGATGTGAGAGAGAAAAATTTCTGTGCTCTGAGCTTATTTTCTTAGGCCTCAAATTGACATTTCTTTGTATATTTGCCCTTTGAGGCAAAACACATCCAATATATTAAGGGGCTATGTTTCTTACATCAAACTAAACATCTAAAGCTAAAGAAAAGTGAAATTTTTCAAATTTGAATCAATTGATCTTTTATATTATTGTAAAAATCCAGTATTTGGTAAACAATTACTTGGTGATTCAATTGAGGAACTTTTGTTTTTGCGAAATATCTGTTTATCACAGATTTTCAACAAAATTGTGTAACTGAAGTCATAATCCTGCCATCTAATGTGTGTGTGTGGTTGTATATGTGTGTGTGTGTGCACTCTCAAGCGTGCATACCATTTTATAGTAGGTAAAGTTATAATTTCAGATCCTTTAAAGAATTGTTAAAAAAATTTGTATTTGGATGTTTAATTCTGAAATCAGTTGCCTCATTTTGATTGACTTTTTTATGACTTGAGAAGAAACTTCTTACCAACTTCACTATGCATTTTCTGAGAATGTCTCTTAATACTGTTCACTTTATTACCTCAATTGTTTTTAATACAAGGCACAGACGGACTTTTTATTTTGCTCCATTTCAGAAAACTACAATTGCCATTCAATGTGAAATTTATGACATACTTTCTTCCCATTTTTTAAAGAGAAATGGTTTTATTTCTGCCCCACTCTATTCTGCATTAGTACTATGTGTACATTTTAAATATTACATTTTGTTCATACTTATTTTTTAAACATGAATAATAATTTAATTCTATTCTTATAACTATAATAGGTACTTGAATTATGTATTAAAATTCACACAGGTATCTCTTAATTCATGCTGTATGTATAACATATTCAAATAAGGATATTACAATTTTACATCAATGGATAGAAAAAAATACTTCCAATTAAGTCAAATTACTGATACTGCTTAGATTGGTCTTCTGTTTATGGAATACTAGAAATTACACCACAAATGTTAAATGAGTACTATAACAAAACAATATCTATGTGTTGCACTCTTAAAGTAAAATGCTACCACCCCAGAACAGTATGGTTTTGTTTCACACACACACTCAAAATTTATACTGTTTCGGTTTTTAAATTTAACTTCCAATTTAACTGCATTAAAACGAAATAAAATTTAAAATGCTGTTTCTCACTTGCCCTAACCACATTTCCAGTGCTCAATAGGCATGTGTGGCTAGGGACTACCATATTGGACAGTGTAGGAGAGGTCCTGATTCCATGAGGGGGGATACTTACACTAGGAGACACATCATGAGTTTCACTAAACTTAAACTGTCACTGCAACCTGTTCAGTTTGGTCCCCTCATGACAGTGGACCAGAAGACAAAGAAGGGAGGTACCATTCTGATTAAAATAGTTGGCTTTCATCATCTTGAGGAGACAGGGTTACTCCTACAAGAAGGTGGTAATGGGAATACGTTACTCGGGTGATCCATTTGGTGTCTCTTGAGGCTTCCTTAACCAAGCTTCCCCCTGAATAAGTAATAGGAGAAGACACAGCCTGAAAAGTGAAAAGTAACTAGGGTAGATGCCTCAGTAATTAGGTCTATATGATGCCATATAAGTCATGTAGACCAACCAAAGTACAAAGAAAGAGCAAGTAGAATGTGAAATGGGTTAGCTGATTGGGGGGGAGGAGGGGCAAGGCAGAGAGTGTGACTATCAGTGGTATTCTGGAGATAAACCACAGAAATAGGGGCTTTAGCTCATCTTGCTAAAATTCCTTTTGAAATTTTGAAAGATAATTGAACAAATCTCACTGACAGCAGTAATTGAAGAGGTGTGAAAATGGAAATAGAACAACCACATGAAAATATACTCAACATCACCAATCGTCAAGGAAATACAAATCAAAACCACAATGAGATACCATTTCATCCCTATCAGAATGACTAGTATCAACCTCACCTCCCCAAATAACATATGTTACTGAGAATGGGGAGAAAAGAGAACCCTGTACACTGTTGGTGGGAATGCAAAATGGTGCAGTCACTATGGAAAACAGCATGATGGTTCCTCAAAAAATTAAAAATAGAAATACCATACTACCGATCAATTTCACTTGCGGGTTTTTATCCAAAGAATATGAAAACACTAACTCAAAAAGATACACGCACCTTGTGTTCATTGCAGCATTGTTAACAATAGCCAAAATATGGAAACAATCTAGGTGTCCATTGACGGATGCATGGATAGATCGTGTTATATATATACAATGGAATATTATTCAAGGATAAAAAATTAAATCTTGTCATTTGCAACAACACAGTAGACCTCAAGGGCACTGTGCTGAGTGAAATCAGAGAAAGACAAATACCATTATGATTTCACGTATATGTGGAGTCAAAAAAAAGAAACAAAAAACAGAAAACAAAACTGTATAGTTAAAGAAAAGAGGTTGGTGGTGGCAAGAGGCAGGGAGTGAGGGAGAAACAGGTAAGCTGGGGTTTTTGTTTTGTTTTACTTTTAAAATTTTGAATAAAAATTCTGAAAATAAATAAAACCTAGACTATGATTCATCTAAATACTTATGTACCTAAAAATTGTTAATCTCTTGACTCAACTCCACCTCCTCTGGAAAACAGGAAATACAAGATCTGTCTTACAAATCCTGGAGCTTGTTTTTACTGAAATCCCTCGTTCAATCCCTTGTGTAAAAGACCCTCAGTAAGTTATTTGCTGTGATTTGGTTATTATGTGCACCATTCCCAGGGGTATTGAAGAGTCAGTTATATTTTTAAGTAATTCTTTTCAACAAATAGAACAAAACCAGTCACGTACATCAAGCCGTGTCAAGCCATATTAGAGTCCGAAGCAAAACAAACAAACAAACAAACAACAAAAAAACAGTAATTTGATTACTCTTGATTTGGGCTCAGGTCATGATCTCATGGTACCTGAGAGGAAGCCCCGCAACGGGCTCTGTGCTGAGCATGGATTCTCTCTCTGTCTCCCTCTGCCCCTCTCCCCTGCTTGTGCTTGCTCTCTCTCTTTAAAATTAAAAACAAAACGTTGATATCTGGTTCATCACTGTTTTTGCATTCATTTTTGTTATAAAATATTGAGTTAAATATTTATTTTGATTATTGGCTTTTTGTTCCCCCTTAAATTTTGCTTGGGAGGCCTCACTGGCCTAGTCCCAATGCTGAACACATTTTCATTATCTTATTGATCTTTCTGATCTTACATTGAATGTTGTGCTGTGTCTAGATTCTCCTGGTTAAGCACTGGAGCAATCATTCCCTCAGAGGCTGAGAGCTACGGGCAGATTGCCATTTAGTCCCCCCTCAGAGATTGCCCTTCATGAATGGCAGCTGTCTGGTCTAGATCATATGGCTCTTCCCTGGGGATATACAGGAATAATGACTGGTAGATGTAGGAAGTAAAGGTACTTTCCCCAGTTGGGAAAACTCTAAAGGAATCACCAGAGTTTCCTGGAGGACTGGCTCAAGCCTTTTGCATGACGATCTCAGAGCTCAACTTCCCCCTTTGTTCAATTTTATTTCTTTCACCTCCTCCACAGGAGCTGATTCCAAGAGCATTCCCCAATACATTTCATGAACCTCAGTCTCCATCTCAGAGTCTGATTTCCAGAAACAAAATCTGTGACCATTGTGTCCAGGAGGACAGTCTTGTCTCAGTTCTGAGAAAGCAGGTACTATGATGAGATTTCAGAGATCAAGTACCCACTAGAGAGTGACAATGAGAAGCCATCACTGGTGTTACATGGAGCATTGATAGCCTCTGGCACAAGACTGCAGGACAATTTTAAAACTTTCCAACAGTGAAGAACTGGGATGACACTGGGAGAAAGGAAACGCACAAGCAAGAGCAATATAGCCAGGATTTGAGAAAAACTTGGAAATAGGAACTAAATGATAGTGTTCCTAGATGCAATAGATGCTTTGAAAAAAGATAATAAAATGCTGAAGACCAATTAAACAGCAATTAAAAGCTAAGGATGAATGCCAGAGGGCCTTGTTGGTACCATATAAAGAGATTCATATTTCCTATAGCTGAAAAAGAGGAGCACAGTTTTCAGCTCTTACTCCTAAGACCCCAAGAGGCTACCAAGAGGACTGGGTATCCCAGATATGATAGGTTTGCCAAGCCAAGGTCAGGATCCTATTTGGGAAGGAATAGAATCCTGGAAAATTGTATTGGTTTGATGAACTAAAAAAATATTGACTTCTTAGATTTCCCTCAAATGATCATTGAGATTCCTTCAAATGATCTGTGCACACAGAAGTGTACTATTTCTCCCACTTTCTGCTATCCCAGGGCCCTCAATCCCAGTCGGTTGAGTGTCTGACTCTAGATTTCCGTTCAGGTTATGATCTCATGATTCATGGGTTCAAGCCCCACATGGAGCTCTGCACTGACAGTACAGAGCCTTCTAGGTATTCTTTCTCCCCCTCTCTCTCTCTGCCCCTCCCCTTCTCAGTCTCTCCTCTCTGTCTCTGTCTCTCCCTCAAAATATATAAACTTAAAAAAAAAAAGAAGTGCTACCCTGAACCCCACCCCTCTTACTTGAAGATTATGTAGAAGCCTTTGCCTTGCTGGACAGAACATCCACTCTTGCCTAATAGATGGATAAATAGAGTGAATACAGAACATAACTCAGTCAATAAATGCTGTGATTATTAAGGGAGGAAATTAACTATATTTTTAAAGAGCTGCAAGACCTACTAACCATATACAGGCAGGAGTACCCAACAATACATATGGAACAAGATTCTGAAGGTGTTGGATCAAGGGTTGCAGAATGCAGAGCTGAATTTTGGAGTATATGGGTGTATCTTTCTCAGGAGTCAGAGAAAGCAATGACCCCTACCTAATTGGAAAAGAAATGCCAGCATTTTTGTGGGAGGACCCCTACCTAATTGGAAAAGAAATGCCAGCATTTTTGTGGGAGAAGGTAGATTAAGGATTCAAAAGCCTCAGAAAAGTGAATTTGTTGGAGTTATATGCCATGTAAATACTGAAAATTCACCATCTACTTACCAAAGCAATAAGGAATGTGCTGGTGAGCAGGGAACCAGCCCCAGTGAGATGCTCAGAGATTGTTACCCTCTTTTATCCTGTGTTATTATACAGTCTGAAGATACCTAGGCCATCTGGACACCCCACAGAGCATCACACTGATGAACTTATTTATGACATCATGCTAATCAGACTAGATAAGAAAGAAGTGACAAGTTCACTGGAGGACTTGGTAAAAGGCATGCACTTCAAAGAATGGGAGATAAAGTCCATGAATATTCAGGAACTAGCTACATCAGTTAATGATTTAGGATCCAATGAGGCATGTGAGGACATCACCTCCAAAGGACAAACTATTGCATTTCACAATGCTTATCATGAAGAAAGAAACATGATGCCTGATAGACCTCTGACTTTTTGGAGGCAGCATCTTCCACCTTTGGGAGTACTGCACTGACCCACATATCAGGTCACATCAAAGGCATCCGGAAAAGATCCTGTAGCAGGACAAGGATCTGGGCAGCCCTGTGACCTAGAGGAAACTGTGGCAGAAAAAGATGCTCAGTAGATTCTGGTAAGCACAAGTAAGGATTCCATGATGTATTATTCTGGGGTTCTGAGCGATATCATGTAATCTGTAGTAATGTGTCAATCTTAAAACAAAGCAAAACAAATAAAAACAAACAAACACATAGCCCTTGGCCTCCTGAACTGTGAAAGCAGCAGGGAAAGAGTCACCACCATGACAGTGGTCATGATCCTGGAAGGATTAGAAGGAAGTAGAGATAATGTGCTTGGGGATTGGGGGAAATATGATTTTCACCCTACTGATCCACATAGATGTCTCTTGATACCAATGTTAGTAATTACTAGACAAGCACAGTACTCACAGCCTGACAAGTGTCTCAAGCTCGAATGACTAAGGATATGGGTTACCCCACTGATAAGTCACATAGACAAGAACAAGGGAATCTAGAATGGATAATCATGAAGAAACGGCTTCCTTAAATGAAGGAAATGAATTGGAGTGACTCATGAGGAAAGCTGCCGTGATGTTACATGGAACTCTCCGATTCCCCTATCCCCCTACTTAAGACTGAAACCCTCATTCGTCCACCTGCCAATGATTTTGGAGACTAAAATTTTGCAGGTTTGTATCTGCAAGATCCTGCCATGGGCTGAATAGAAACACCTTTCTTAACTTCACATCCTCCCCTCTGGGGATATGATGGAGGTTTGAAGGGCCAGCATTCTCTTACCTCCCACCTTCTCATTTACACAGACACCCAGTGTGTTCATGCTGCTTTCTCTCAGTCCCAGCCCAACCCATATCCAATTCTTGTGAAAGATTGTGTTATTACCTGACTCAAAACTGTATCCATTCACTCTTCCAATATCCAAATTTACATTCTCTGAGTATGTCAGAAACTGCTACAGCTATTAATCAGTTGCACCTTTACTGAAACCAGTTTATTTAGCTAAGTATTAGAAGAAACAAAACAAAATTAGAGATGTAGTGTGAAGTAAGAACAAAGTTGTGTCATTTGTGGAGTATTTATTTTTTAAAGGACAGAACTTACTACCCAAAACTGAGTTCCCTAAAGACACATCTGCATCTCGTTCATGTTTCTGTATCCCTCTGTATTCGCCACAATGACTTGAGTAAGTGAAGAATTCAAATAAATGTTGAGTTCACTGCAATTAACTGAATTTAAAGTTATTAAGTGGCACCCTATGGAATACACTCCTTTTGTAGTTAAAATCATCAGCTTTTGGGTCAGAAAGGCATAGACTGGTTTTTGGCTATCATGTACTTGAGGAGGCATGTTTTGTGAGCAAGTTATGAGGCACTGCTGGGTTTTAATTTCGTCATGTAGAAAAGGGACATAATAACATTACACAGAGCTGGTATAGGGATTACAGAAACTTGGAAGGTGCCCTGCATAGTGACATTCACATAGGTAATGCATGTTGTTAGTAATAACAGTAATAGTAATACTAATGCAAATAAGTGGTTTCTCTTTCTCATGATTGTAGACTTAGGGTTAATTTAGTGCACTAATTCTCAACCATTTCTTTGATCCTTTCGAACTACAAGAAAATAAAGGTTTTAATACGTAAACTCCAATTATTATTTTATTTCTGTGAGAAGTAAAAAAGAGTGAGACCTTACACCTGAAGATGTTTAGAATAGAGCAGGAATTGGCAAACTTGTACTGGATAGGAGTAGATAGTAAATATTTTAGGTTTTGCAGGAAGAATAAGGCCTCTGTTAATAACTATCCAACTATGTCATGGGCACATAAATGAATGGGCTTGATTGTGTGCTCCAATAAAACTTTATTTACACAAACAGACAATGGACTGAAGGGAGTAAAACCAGAGGAAAATATTGATATGGTGAATTTCACCCTTGAGTGATGCCTCATTTGAGTGTTTTCCATCCAGCATCCATGAGACATGACTGTATCCTTATAATAACCTCTATATACATGCCTAAACAACAATCAGAAAGCTAACACATACATACATACACACACACACACTCACGCGCGCACACACACATAGAAGAGACACTTGGCTAGATTGGGCCCCCAGACTATAGTTTGTAGAGAATATCTGAGGTCATGGTAGAGTTGATAAATGCGTCGATTCACTATTATTTCCATCAAGAACTGACAGGTGGAGCTCTAAAGAAGGCCATTCTTTCCCTGCACAGAGATAACCTAGTTATATCAGGTAAAATACGCTCTGCACGGAGGCTAATAAGACATACATTGCAAGACCATCCTGGTGGCTAAGGTAAATAAATTCAATAACTAACTTCAGCAACTCATCAATCTTGTGTTTTCAGTGTGTATTTCTTTGTTGGGAAAATAGCTGGTTAGGAAATCAGTTACCGTGCCAAACTTCCAACTTAATCACATTTTAGAGACTAGAAGGGTCTTGCTTTTTTCTTTTCTTTTTTAATGGTTATTTACACTGGATTTTGTTATACGGGCAAATGAGAGAAAAGCCAGGGAAGGAGATGGTAAGTCTTTGTTGATATGAGTTGTTCCACAGCCAGAGTGTCTTCTTTCTTTGGGTTATTTACAGAATAGGTGCACAGCAGGCTTAATTACAACATACAATTAGCCACTGGGAAAAACTCACCCCATTACGATAGATGAGAGGAAAACCTGAACTCCAACCATTGGTGGCACTGAGACCTGGGAGACCTCCAGCTATGCTACCAAACTCATGTTCTTTTCCTCCAGCTTTTGAATCTCAGTTAAAAAAAAAAAAAAGCTTCAAAACAATCCAATAGCTCCCACTTCCAACAAGATTTCATCCCCTTTATATTAAAAATAGAAAATCACTGGCGCCTGAGTGGCTCAGGTGGTTAAGCACCCAACTCCTGATTTCGACTCAGATCACATCTCACAGTTCATGGGATTGAGCCCTGTGTTGGGCTCTGTGCTGACACAGTGGGACCTGCTTGGGATTCTCCTTCTCCTTCTCTCTCTGCCACTCCCCCACTTGTGCTCACTCTCTCTCCTCTCAAAATAAATAAACTTCAAAAAAATCTTTAATTAAAAAAAAACGAAAATCAATGAGAATGAGACCATGAGCCCTGGGTAAGATTGCATAATAGCTAATCAATCTCTGAGAAGTAATAAAAGAACCAAGTTTTGAGCAAATTGCTTTTCAAAGGTTGCTTACACATAAACATATGCTAGTTCAATTTGAGCCTGATGATGATAATATATTGAACATGAATATAAACAACCCGGCCCTCCTTACCCTAGCCCTAATAGTTTGTATATGACCAGATGACAGTACATGGGTTGGCTGTCTGCTCTTAAAAATTTAAGAATGTGGATGTGAACATAAATCGCCAAATGAGCCCAAATTGCAGAAGCCAGTTTATCTTAACTTCCAGAAAATCATAAAGCACATTAAACTTGAATGAACATAACGAGACCTGAAACTCAGCTTGAATTGATGCATTTTCATTTGCATTGCATTTGATTATTCTTGTTATGTTATTACTATGTTCATAACTACTGCGATTTGTCAGTACAGAGCAATTTCTTCCCAAAAGTAATGTGGCTTAAAATCAAGAATGCCAATGATGGTTTGTTCTGAGCACCCATTTTAGAGGCAATTGGTCAGGCAGTATTTTATTTAGGAAGCCCAGAGTTTTATTTGGCCAGAGTTTGAATACTTATAATTGGGGGAAAATATCTTGTAGAAAAAGCATGAATTTGAACCTAACTTTTGTCTTTAAATAGTTTCATGACCTTGGGTGTTGCAAACTGCATAATGCCCCCATTATTTGTGTTGAAAATGCCTCCCTTCCTTCCCCAAGGTCTTCTTGGAGAATTCCTCCTCTTTATTCAAGTTTCACCTCTAGTATACATTCCCGCTGATTTTCCCATGAAGAACTGATCATTGACAATCCCTGAATAATAACAATGACATAACCTTTAATATTTTCATGCTTGCACAATGGAATGGTATTAGTAGGGATCCTATATCATTTTGTATTTTAATTTTCTGTTTTTCTATCCCTTTTCTGCCCTGAACTATTAATTTCTTGACATGAGGAAAGGTTCTTTGCTCAACTTTATGTCTGCAGCATTCATGCCAATGATGACACAGAGTAGACTTTTAATAAATATCAATTACATGTTTTTACCTCTGTAAAATGGAGATAATGGTATTTGTGTTTTCCATCTTATAGAGTTGTTACAAGAATCAAATAACACAATGTGTATGAAAATTCTGTGTCAAACAAAATATTCTCTACACATATCAGAAGTTATGATAATCTCTCAACTAGGAAAATATGATCTATATGAGAAATCACAAAGATTTGCATCAATACCACTGGCATTTGGGGGTGGTGAGAATCCAGGCTATTCCTTTACCTGTTCAACAAGAATATAAAAAAAAATTAACTTATCCTTACCAAATGTATAAAACTTACAAAAATCAGTAAAATTCCTGACATATTGACTTCTATTTTTCAAATTTATATGAAATTACTTCTTTGAATTTACAGCAAATCTCTGTTTTCATGTGAAACAATGTATCTTTACAAAAGTATTTAAGGGCACAGAAATCTCCCTGGAAGCTGAACCATGTTTAACCTTTAAATTCCAACGTTTTCTGCGTTATCATCAAACCACCTGAAAGTTAGTAAGCTCAGAGCCAGATGATCTCCAAGGCCTCAAATTGAAGCTGATGATTCTTCCCACCATTGCCCCTCCCCAACCCCCACAAACAGATTGGCAATTAGTTCTCTTCTATCTATGACATATTCTAGTCCAAAAATTGTTCTTTGATTAGTAACTTATGGGCCAGCAACCTTAAATGTATTTCTTCAATATATCTTCAAATTCCTAAGTTACTTTATTTATTGATGAAATTCATGACATTTTGGTCATCCAGCATCTCCAAACTCTGATGAGTTAGGTTGACATCAGTCATTGAAAATATTCTTCTGTTTAAAAAAAAATCATGCCATGGTTATTTCTTAGCGTTTATGACAGGCCACTTACTTGTTAATAATCAGCTGTTGAAAAACTTCATTTAAACTTTGTATTCATTTCTTTCAGGTTTTTATTTTTCTTAGTAATTCAATTTATAATGGCAAGATTTGCTTCAGCAGTGGTAAACAACGGTGGTTTCTATTGAAGAATACCTGAGTTTCTGAGGATTAATACATGATAACAAGTACCAAGATAATGGAGGAAATTAATACATTCTACTTCTGAAGTTGCTGGAAATACTTTGTCAACTTTCCTCCTCTACCCTCTAGCACTCGTTAATGCCTTCCCAGGGCCAAAAATTTTTTTTCTCTAAGTTCCAGCCCTTGGAAGAACCCTTCCATAATGAGAACAAAGAAATTACAGAGGCCTTAAATCAGAACGCTATCTTAAATGCTATCTTAAATCAGAATTCTGTCTCAATCTCTTAGGACAGGAAGGGAGGAGCCCCTCTCCCAGGTGGGTGGATTTACTTGAAAATTACTGAAAGTAAGAACACAATCCTCAGTTTGAAGGACCATCTCAAGGACACATCTCTCACTCATCATAGATGACAACTGCATGCCACAGGAAATAATTTTTCAGTTCCAGAGCACCAAATCATCAGTATGTTGTCTTTTGAGAGAAACAATTTCACATGAGAAATGGGAATTAATTTCAAGGGAAAAATTATTGTTATTCTTGCATTTACATTTGACAGTATATACCATAATTACCATATGGAAATAGATTCCCAAATCCCACTTGTTTGTCATGCAATAGTGTCTTAGTCCTTCCAGTCCGCCATAAAAAAATATCATAGACTGAGCAGGGCTTATAAACAATAGAAATTTATTTCTCACAATTCTGAAGGTTGGGAAATCCAAGGTCAAGACACCTGCAGGTTTGGTATCCAATGAAGATTTCTGATTTAGAGACACCTCTTTTTGTTGTGTCCTCACGTGGCAGAAGGGGCAAGGGAGTTTCCTGTGGTTTCTTTTATAAGGCCACTAATCCCATT
Organism: Panthera onca; assembly: GCF_046562875.1. NCBI lineage: Eukaryota > Metazoa > Chordata > Mammalia > Carnivora > Felidae > Panthera > Panthera onca. Next base: position 22,714,583 of record NC_138349.1, on the reverse strand, counting down.
CAGAGGGGCTCCACATTCATGACCTAATCATCTCCAAAGGCCCCATTTCCACATGCCATCACAGTGGAATTAGGATTCAACATAAAAATTTTGGTGCAACCCAAACATTCAATCTGTAGGAAATAGCAACCTGTATTTATGAATCATGGCTAACCTAGTACTTCTAACTACATGGATAGAATCTCCTTTACTGAATGGAATGACTTCTTGGAGTAGACATAATACATTTTTCCTTGAGCTGACTAAAAATAAGTAAAAGCATGAGACAGGCATCAACTATCCTGGGACTTTAATAAATCTAGAACACTATGCTTGAAATTAGACTGAGGGAGGGTGATAATGTCTTGGTTATATTTGAAAATAGAAATGTTAATTTTATTTCTGGATTTGAATCAGAAATTAATTCTCTTAAGGCTAAAAAATACAAAGGTGATCATCAAAATGGGAGTTGTTTGTTTCCAATTGCAGGCAGGGATTCTATTTAAAATGAGTATAGCTGTAACTGTATGGTCAACCAATCTTCAACAAAGCAGCAAAGAATATCTGATGAAAAAAAAATAGTCTCTTCAAAAAATGGTGTTGGGAAAACTGAACAGCTACATGCAAAAGAATGAAACTGAACCACACACACACACACACACACACACACACACACACACACAAGTATATTACTCAAACATAAAAAAGAATGAAATCTTGCTATTTGCAATGACGTGGATGGAGCTAGAGTGTAATAAGTCAGTCAGAGAAAGACACATACCACATTATTTAACTCATCTGTGGAATTTAAGAAACAAACAGATGAACACGGACATAAAAAAAAAAGGCAAAGTATAAAACAGACTGTTAACTATAGAGAACAAACTGAAGGTTGCTAGAGGGGAAATGGGTGGGGGATGGGCAAAATGGGTGATGTTTAATAAGGGCACCTGTGATGAGCACTGGGTATTGTATGCAACTGATAAATCTATTGTATGCAACTTCTGAAAACTAATACTACATATATGTTAACTAACTGAAATTTAAACAAAAACTTTAAAAATTAAAAAAATAAATAATAAAATAAGTATAGCTACATATATACTGACACACATACACAGTATATGTAAATGTATGTATATATACCTGTGTATATTGAAGGACCTCTCAATTACATGTTACCAGTGAACAAAAAACTTAACCGAAAGAATCAATGTTCACTATTGCTTCATAAATGTGGGGATGTTGACTGAGTAGCAAGGGTATGTAGAGAAGAGCAAGAGAAGAAATTAATGAAAAATTCACTTGTTTTTGAAGAAAACAGCCTGTCAGGGTACTGTATGTCTTTTTTTTTCCTCCAGATGTCTCCCCCTTTTGTCAGCTTTTTTTGAGGTATAATTGACAAATAAAAATTGTCAGGATCATACATCATAATAATACAAATATGTAAATATGTTGAACTTGTTTACACCCCAACCAATAATGGCTGAGGGTACCTCTTTTTCTGTATCTTGACAACAACAACTACTAACAAATTTTTAAATCTTTATGAATTTGATAGGCGAAAATGGTATCATTTTTACTTCTTGTTTACTGGTAGGTGACATATGTTCCTATATTTCTGTCCATTTGTATTTTCTCTTTTGTAACTTGCATAGTGAGACAAACTGATTTTTTATCTGTTTATAAATATTTTTTACATTTATTAAGTTTATTAACTCTTTTTCTACAACATATTACCCATGGAATTTTATTTAATGTTTATTTATTTTTAAAGGAGAGAGAGAGACAGAATGTGAGCAGGGGAGAGGCAGAGAGAGAGGGAGACACAGAATCCGGGGCAGGATCCTGGCTCTGAGCTGTCAGCACATAGCCGGATGCGGGGCTCCAACTCACGAACCATGAGATCATGACTTGAGCCCAAGTCAGACACCCAGCTGACTGAGCCACCCAGGCACCCCAATTTTGATTAATTTTAAATGGTGTTTGAATGATCTTCATCCCTTCCTTCCTTCCTTCCTTCCTTCCTTCCTTCCTTCAGCAGTCTCCATGCCCAGCATGGAGCCTGACAGGGGGCTCAATCCCATGACCCTGAGATTATGGCCTGAGCTGAAATCAAGAGTTGGATAGTCAACTGACTAAGCCACCTAGGTGCTCCTATAAATACACGATGATGCAGTTTTCTATTATTAATGGACATATGAGTAGTTTTTTTTTGGTTAATTTTAAATGGTGTTTGAATGAACATCTTATATCTCTAGTTGAAATATATATTATATGGGATGCAGAGCAATTAAGGACTTTATTAAACTGTACTTTGGTGGGGGGGGAGCAAATAAAGAGCTATCAAAATATTGTACAACATTAAATAGGCAAAGGAAGATTTCAATCAAAACTTCCTGAAACAAAGGAAGGCAAAACAGAAAGCAGGAGGGTTTTTAACTTCTGAGGCGTAGAAAGTTCTAGAGAATATTATGAGAGAGGTTAGTCTGTGGCTCTTGTTATTCTGTCTCTGGCTATTATTACTTCTGATATAACTGGGAGATAGGCTCCTGTCTATCATTCCTATGATTACATTTCAAAGGATGGTTCCCAAGTCATTGAGAAAGGCATTCTTGGCTTATAAAACCAGCAAGGGACTGGGAAAAGATTTACATCTCAAAGGGTATAGAAAGAATTTACAATTGCAAGTTTTCTCAAGTAAATGCACTAAACAAATGGAGGGCAGTGGTTATAGTCTTGAAGAAGTCTGAAGTTTGGTTCATCTGAGGGGAATGGACATTAATGTCATCTTGGTCACAGGAAACAGGCCAAAATATTACCTAGCACCATTGCTGTTTGATGTCGTTTTCATTGTCTTTATTCTATTGTGCAGGTTACCAGTTGTCTATTACATGTAATGCATATCTTAGTTTATTGATTATTAAAATCTATTGATATTTCAAATGTTACCAGGTAAAGCCAGTGGTGCCAAGCAAAACCATGCTTCTCTGAGTAACATCACTCAAAAGCAAGAGAGAAAAGTAAGATCCATAGGAAAAAAAGATGTAAAGTGTGAGTTTATGGATCACCCTAATTTCAGCTCAGAGAAGGGAAACAAATCATTAGCCCTCACATCTCCCCAGTGCTTTTGATTACAAACAAGAATATGTGCCGTTCTCAAGGCCTGGGATCATTGTAATGTACAATATGGGGGATAAAGAGAAACACACAAAGCTGACACTTGCTCAAGATTCAGGTTATATTCAATGCTGTGTTACTACTGCAGAGACCTTCAATTCAAGGAATGGCATCAGTAATGTAGGTGGGTTAATTTCCCTAAATCTCACTTTTCTTGAGAATCCCACATACATCTTACATAATTGTTTATACCCACATGATGCCGAACGTTTTCTTACTCTTAGATTACTGTTTTTTTTAATTGAAATTTATTTTGAAAAATTTCATGGTATTTTAAAAATTTCAGATTACTCTGCTTCCGATTCTGTGTCTCCCTCTCTCTCTGCTCCTCCCCTGTTCATGCTCTGTCTCTCTCTTTCTCAAAAATAAAAAAATAAATAAAAAAATAAAAAAACATGTTAGGGGCGCCTGGGTGGCTCAGTCGGTTAAGCGTCCGACTTCAGCTCAGGTCACGATCTCACGGTCCGTGAGTTCAAGCCCCGCGTCGGGCTCTGGGCTGATGGCTCAGAGCCTGGAGCCTGCTTCCGATTCTGTGTCTCCCTCTCTCTGCTCCTCCCCTGTTCATGCTCTGTCTCTCTCTGTCTCAAAAATTAAAAAACAAACAAACAAACAAACAAACAAAAAAAAAACCCAAAAACGTTAAAAAAAAATTTCAGATTACTTACTAATTCCATTCTGAAGCCCTGTTTTGGAGAATGTATCTAAGCATTAGAAATATAACACATAAATAAGCTCTTATGAACTTTTCTTTCCTATGAACCCACAGGTGTGTTTACATCTATACCAGCAGACTGCAACTATGTTGTATACTAACACCCTTTCTTCGCAGTGGTAACAAACCTTCTTCAGGGAAAAAAACACTTGGAAAAACTGGTTGAAAATAATTTAAAAGACAGGTTTCTTTATTTAAGCATTTCTTGGAGATGTAAGTCAATTGAGATACTCCAGGAAGGGGAAGTTACAGTTTAAAGAACTTCCAATCGTTTTAGCTGAGTAGTATTTTGTGTGTGTATATAATTCTGTGTGTGTGTGTGTGTGTGTGTGTAAAACCTATTTAACATATCATGGAACTAATGCTATTGTATTTTGATGTTTATTTGAGAGAGAGAGAGAGAGAGCGCACGGGAGGGGGAGGAGGGGCAGAGATTGGAAGACACAGAATCCTAAGCAGGCTCCAGGCTCTGAGCTGTTGGCACAGAACCCAACACAGGGCTTAAACTCATGAACTGAGGGATCATGACCTGAGCCAAAGTGGGACGCTTAACTGACAGAGCCACCTAGGCATGCCTGATGCTATTTTAATACACATTCATTAGAGTCCCCTAATTTGAATTCCTTCAAAGACCAGGCAAATAATGCAAATGAGTGAAGGAGACAAGGTAAAGAACTTGACAAATAAGAAAGTTTATATTCATAAAAAATGGTCAGCTACTGCTCTGCCCCAGCTGATTGCTACTGTGGAGAAGTTTAGGTATCACATATTCAGATCTTTTCATTTTCCAAGAGAAGACAATAATCCGGGTATTTATGTGAGCTGGTCTTATTTTTAGATTTTGGCAAATAATTAGAAAGTTTTAAAAATACTGTATAGGCCAAACAAGACAATCTGCTGACCAGATTCAACCCACATATTGACTATTATAGCCTCTGAATAACATGCATCTGCTACTCTGATCTGTTTTGCATGCCACAATGTTGTAATGATAGGGTGCCATACATTTTCTTACTGTATTTTTGTGTGCATACATAAAACAGTATTACTTCAGTGAGCAGTGCTTACCAAGCACTGTGCTGGGCATCCGATCTGTAATATTTCATGTAATCTTACTTTAGGAAGGTATACATGGTTCCAATTTTAAGACCACAAAATGGAGGCCTTAAAATAAGGTAAGCAGCTTGTACAAGTTCAAAAATGAGTAGTGGAAGAGGCAGGATTGAAGTTGTGCTTTACAGTAAGTCTGGATGCTTTATCACTAATGCTGTATGTTGTGTAAATTTTCTCTTCTGTAAGCCGGAAAATACTTTCTTTACTTATGTCCAATTAATGTCTCTTTTGTTTCTGAGGTTGAGTGTAACTTGTTGAGGACAGGAACCATGCCTCATAGATTTTGTATCCCATATCTTAAAATTTTCTTTCATATAGAAGATTTTTAGCAAATGTTGATTCAAAGAATTGGTGTTTGGGTATAGGCTCATTTATTTGTTTTTCCTCTACTTCATTAAAGGATACGTAGAGATAAGCATAGTGTTGGATCTCAAGAAATCAAATATGAAAGTAGTATAGAGTGGTGGACAATGTACTAGTTTTCTGGTCAGCAACATTACATTTGAAATATAGCTTGAAATATAATACCCAGGCACCGTGCACCTTCGTCTTCTCATTTCTAAATTGAAAACATTGGTTTATGGGCACCTGGGTGGCTCAGTCGGTTGAATGTCTGACTTTGGCTCGGGTCATGATCTCGCAGCTCATGAGTTCGCGCCCTGTGTTGGGCTCTGTGCTGACAGCTCACAGCCTGGAGCCTGCTTTGGATTTTGTGTCTCCCTCTCTCTCTTCTCCTAACCCACTCGCATTCTGTCTCTCTCAAAAATAAAACATTTAAAAATTTTTAAAAAAGAAAACATTGGTTTAAAAACGTTTAGTTTCAATAACTCTATTTATTATCATTATTATTATTATTATTATTATTATTATTTGGAAGCCAAGCTTGCAAATTAACTTTGGCCCAAGTTTCCATGCCATTGTATCACTTAGGACACTTTCTGTGGCAAATTTTAGGAAATCCAACCCAAGCTATCTTAAGCCAAAAAGTAATGTGGTGACTCCCAGAATTGTAAAGTCCAGAGATAGAGATGGTTTCAGGTGTGGCTTGAACAATGTCACCAAGATCCCTTTCTTTCTCAACACAGTGTTATTCTCCTTTGTGTTTTGGCTTTACTCTCAGATGACACTTGTTTCATGATTACAAGTTAGCTACAGAAGCTCTACATGTTGTATCATTTTGTCATGAGGTCTAAGTGAAAAGATAAAACTTTCTTTTCCCTAGGCCATGACAGTTGTGTAGGGCCAGGATCTCCCTGGCTTTTTTTTAGGTTGAATGCCTACCTGTGAACCAATATCACTGGACAGTGAGATTATATCAGCTGATAATCTTATACCAGAAACTATAAGATCTGCATAGACCCACATTCAAATCTCTTAGGAGATTTAAATACTTAGGTATGTTTATTACCCTAGAGAAATTAGGTCAGAGTATCTGGGAGTGAGACCCAGGCATTAATTTTTTGAATGCACCCTAGTAATTCTAGTATAAATCCTGGTGGGAAAATTCCAGTGTAGACAATTTAGGACCTAACCCTGGAGGTCTGACTAATGTCAACTCATTTCAAAACTTGTGAGCTAAGCATTGGTAAAAGGTGATTCCCCAAAGAAACTTTAAGCAACGCTTTATCAGAAACTATTTGATGGGTACTGGGCTTAAAAAATATTGGCCTTCACTATTTTGAACCAAACAAAATTGGACTCCTTTATTCCATAATACCTCCTTTTTTTTCCAATTTGGGCATCAACAAAAAGACTCCTATGAGCTCCCATAGCCATGTAGTCTGGCATATTTAATAACTTGAAGGTTGGGAGTGAAAATCTGAGAACTCTGGATAGTCACATCTCTCTTTCAAGAAGTTATAGTGTCTACACTAGCCACCAATGGGCCTTTCTCTGAAAATGCTCCTTAAAACATCACTCTCTCCCACAGATTTATGTATTTGTGACTTTCAGCCATAGTATTCACATCATTCCCATGTTCTCATGAGGTTTATTTCTTCTTACAAGTAATTGACATGTGCTCCTGAAGAAAAATGCATCCCTGGTTCATGAAAATGTAAATTAGGATCTTAATTCCCAGCTTCACAGGCTGAGCATACTCTCAGGCAGTAAAGCATGGCAGAACAATATAAAACTAATAGAAAAAAAAAATATGAGCCTTGAAATAATACCCAGACACCTGAATGCTTCTTTCAGGAAATAGGGACTCTAAATGAGCCCCATGCTTAAGGGTCTTAGAAATTCCAAATGCCCCCAGTTCTGAGGAACTATTTTGTCATTCTTTCAATGCTGTGGCAGATTTCTCATATGAAAAATAATGCCCTTCACAGACTGAAAAATTCTAAGTTTTGTACCTAAAGTTATACCTGGGTCTGGCTTTCTCGGCGACTTTACCTCTAGCTTCTGTAAAATTCTTGAAACAGGGGTCCATCTATTTCACAATATCCTTTACAGAGGTCTTTAAACATATAACAATTAATGATAGAAAAAGAAAATAAACTAAACCTCGTGTTATGGTAGACATTGTATTAGGACTCTGTAGTTAGTAATTTCACTATAACCATACCAGGTAAATAGCATTCAAATCTGCTTCCAAAGATAAAGAAACTGAGATAAAAAGAAAGTAATTGGTTTCAATTTTACACAGCTAGTAAGCTGTAAAGTTAGGCTTAGAACTTGAGATTTTTTTGTTATACCAAGCCTTAAGTATTTACCTTCCCAGAAATCCAGTACAGTTTCCACAAAGATACTCAGTGTCTGAGGTTTAGAACATTTTGAGAGTAGTGTCTTGTTCATTGTGGAATGCCCTGAACTTAGTCCAGTACTAAACACAGACTAGGTGCACATTAAACAATGGCTGAATGAAAGAGATAGGCAGGTGGATGGTGAGGAAATTTTTGCTGTGGAAGGATATTTCAGTCTCCCACTATCTTAACTCATACTCAAATCTGACAACTTGTTGATCAACTCTCTGTTATTATCAAGGAGTTAGAAATATCCATGTTCCTTCTGGTAGGTTAGGGGTACCAGATCATCTCCTTTTACTTGCTCTCAGGCTAAGAGGGTAACAAAGAACATGTGTAACTACTTGCTCCTTTCCTGTTTTTACCCGCTGACCTTGCTTTGGCCCTATTGTTAAATCGGTGCTTATAGAAAAATGTATGGCTTTAGATGCTTATATTACAAAATAAGAAAAATATAAAAATCTGTAATTGAGACTATGTCCTGTGAAAATAAAAAATAAAATAAACTCACAGGAAGTAGTGAAAGAAAATAATGGAAATGAAAATTCAATAAAATTAATATTTGGGTTTTTGAAAAGAATAATATTAGTAATCCCATAGTAGACTAATGAAGTAAACAAAGAACACAAAAAATTACCAATTTCAAAATTAAAAGTGGGAAAAAATGAAAAGTGGGATATTACTACAGATCCTATAGTCATTTTTAGGGTAAGTGGAATTGTTTCACTACTGGAATGGTTGTGTGAAATCTGTAGACACATTCCACCAAAACTGTAACCTGTGAATCGTGATATATATTAGCTCCCAGCTTCTCCCTGGAGAAGGAAGGAGTTGGACCCTGCTTCCCATGCCCCAACATTTCTGTAGGCTGGTCAAAGGTTTGGCTTCCATCTTGCCTATCTCAGAGCATTAACATGACCAGTATACTCTAGCTTTCTAGCTTCCTGGTGGCCAGTGAAAACAAAGATGATACTGTGATTTAGCATTATTGGAGTTGTTATAGTTTCTTTCAGCTTTGTGAAAAGCCAACAGGTGAAAAACCCTAGACCTCAACTAATCTCTGGGGAGGGAAAGAGTTGGACATTTCAAATTAGATGAGCACAAATCAACACTGAGATTTGTTATTATCAAATTTTCAAAAATCAGAGAGAATTTTGAAGCAGATTGAGAAGAGAATTGTCCCATCTGAGGGAATCCTCAGATTATCAGTGAATTTTTTAGCAACAACGCTTGCAGTCTAGAAGCGAATGGAGTGATATATTCAAAGTGCTGAAAGAAAAACAAAAGCCTGTCAAGAATACCCAGCAAAACTGTTTTCAAAAATGAAGTGGAGATAAAGATTCTTCCAAACAAATAAAAGCAGGAGTTCATCACTAAACCTGATTTGAAAGGAATGTTGAAGGAATTTCTTCAAATTGAAATGAAAGGATGCTTAAACATCATAGCATAGTAACATGATAGCATCAAGAATGTAAAACTTGTTGGTAAATTTAAATATATAGACAAGTGAATGCTGGTCTGGTATAACAGTGGTAGGTAAATCACCTTTAATTGTAGCATAAAAGTTAAAACACAAAATCAGTAAAATAAATATAAATAATTTTTTTAAACAAATGCACAGCATAAATAGATGCAAATTGTGACATCAATAATACCAAGTGCATAAATTCTGGTATCAATAATAAAGTGTGGAGAAATAAAAGTACAGAGTTTTTGAATGAGCTTGAAATAAGTTATCAGCTTAAAATAGACTTATAAGATGTTTTATGTAAGCCTATGGTAACCACAAGGAATACACTTATATTCTATATTCTATAACCTATAGAATATACACTTTGTACATTATAGAAGTTATACAAAGGAAAAAGAGGAAGAAATCAAAGCATATCAATACAAAACATGAAAGACAAAGGAAGATGGGAAGAAAGGAAAAGAGGGACAAAAGAACTACAAATCAAACAGAAAACAATTAATAAAAGGATATACAGTAAATACTTCCCTACCAATAACTACTTTACGTATAAGTGGATTAACCTCCCCAAAAGACATAGGACAGTCCAATGGATAATAAAACAAGATCTGACTATATGCTGACAACAAATGACTCCCTTTAGATTTAATGACACATATATGCTGAAAATAAAGAGATGGAGAAAACATTTCCTATAAGTAGTAACCAAAAGAGATCAAGATGGCTATATTTATACCAGACAAAATAAATATTAAGTCAAATACTGTTATAAGAAAAAAAAAGGGCATCACATAATGATAGTGGGGTCAATCTACCAGAAGGATATAACAATTGTAACTATATACACACCCAATATCAGGGTTCTTAAATATACAAATCAAATGTTGACAGAACTGAAGAGAGAAATAGTCCAAAATAACACTAATAGTCAGAGACTTAATTACATCACTTTTAATAACTAATTAAATAACAAGACGGAAAATTAATAAAGACACAGAAGACTTCAATAACACTATAGAGAAATAGACTTTACAAACATATACAGAATATGCAACCCAAACACAGTAGAATAAACCACTCTTAAGTGCACACAGATCATTCTCCATGGTAGACCATATGTTATGTCATAGAACAAGTATTAACAAATATTAAAAGATTGAAATCATACCTAGTGTTTTTTCTGGACGCAGTGGAAAGAATCTAGATACCAACAGCAGAAGTAAAACTGGAAAATACACAAATATGTGTACATTAACACACTTTTGAACAAGTGATAGATCAAAGGAAAATTAAAAAGGAAATTAGAAAAATCTTAATTTTTGTTAATGTTTATTTATTTTTGACAGAGAGAGAGAGACGGAGAGTGTGAGCAGGGGAGGGGCAGAGAGAGAGGGAGACACAGAATTGGAAGCAGGCTCCAGGCTTTGAGCTGTCAGCACAGAGCCCAACACAGGGCTTAAACCCATGAGTCTTTGAGCTGTGAGATCATGACCTGAGCTGAAGTCGGCTGCCTAACAAACTGAGCCACCCAGGCACCTCAGAAATTAGAGACTATCTTAAAACAAATTAAAATGAACACATACACATCTTAACATATATGGAATAAAGCAAAAACAGTACTAAGAGAGAAGTTTGAATGATAAATGCTTAAAAGAAAGATCTAAAAATACTCATAATTTTAAACCTCAAGGAATAAGAAAAAGAAGAACAAACTAAGCCCAGTATTAGCGGAATGAAATAGTAAGGATTATATCAGAAATAAATAGAGAATAGAAAATTAGAAAAAAACTCAATGAAAATAAGTTTTTTGAAGATGAAATTGACTATTAGAAAAAAAACTATAAAAAAGTGAGAGAATCCAAATTAAAGAAAAAAAGTGGGAAGAGACGACACTACAATGTACCACAGAAATATTGATCATAAGAGAATATGAACAATTAATTATACACCAATTAACTGGATAACTAAAAGAGTTGAATAAATTCCTAGAAACATGCAGACATATAACTGGTAAGGAGATTGAAACAATAATCAAAACCTCCCAACAAAGTAAAGCCCAGTACCAGATGGTTTCACTGGCTTCACTGGCAAATTCTACTGTACAATTAAAGTAGATTAAAGGCAATCCTTCTGACAGTCTTCCAAAAAATTTAAAAGCAGGGGAACACTACAAAACTCGTTTTATGAGGCAAGCATTACCCCAAGTCCAAAGCCAAAGACACTACAAGAAAAGGAAATGATGGGCGCACATCCCAGCTGAATATAGATGCAAAATCCTCAACAAAATATTAGAAAGCCAAATTCAACAGCATATTAAAAGATCACACACCATGACCATTTGGGATTTATCCCTGGGATGCAAGGAGGATCAACAAATGAAAAAAACCAATCCATGTGATACACCACATTAAAAAAATAAGGATACAAAAAAAAAAAGATTATTTCAGTAAATGCAGAAAAAGCATTTGACAAAATCCAACATCCTTTAATCATAAACACAACAAACCAGGAATAGTGGGAAATGACTTTAACACAATAAAGCCTGAATAAGAAAAGACCACAACTGGCATGATTCTCAGAGTGAAAAACAAAGTTTTTCCACTAAGATCTAGAATAAGAACGTTCACTCTTGTCACTTCTCTACAACATAACACTGTAACTTTAGCTAGAACGATTAGCCAAGAAAGAAAAGTAAAAGACATTCAAATCTGAATAGAAGAAGTAAAAATGTCCTTGTCTGTAGATGGTTTGATCTTATATAGAAAAACCCTACAGGTTCCACTAAAAAAAATGTTAGAACTAATAGATCAATACAGTAAAGTTTCAGGATATAGAATCAAAATATCAAAACCACTTGTGTTTCTTTACACTGATAATGAAACATCTGAAAAGGAAATTAGGAAAACCACCCAACTTAACAACAGCATCAAAAATGATCAAATACTTAGGTGTAAATCTAACTAACTTCCTAAATCAGGAAGTGAAATACTTGAATACTGAAAGCTCAAAACATTGATGAACAAAAGTAAATAAGATACAAAAAAGGAAAGAAACCCTATGTTCATGTATTAGAAGACATCATATCATTAAAATGTCTATACTACTCAAAACTACTGATTCATTACAATCCCTATCATAATCCCAATGATATTTTTATAAGAGTAGAAAAATAATCCTAAAATTCATATATAACAAAAAATACCCCTAAAAGTCAAAACAATTTTGAAAAAAAACAAAGGTGGAGGTATTACACATCCTGATTTCAAAATATATTGCAAACCTGCAATAATTAAAACAGTATGGTACTAGCATAAAGACAGACATACAAACTAATAGAACAGAGTAGAGAGCCCAAAAATAACCTCACATAATGTGGTCAACTTATCATTCACAAAAATGTCAAGAATACATAATGGGGATAGGAGAACCTCAAATAAATGGTGTTAGGAAAACTGGGTATCTACCTCCAAAAAAATGAAATTGGACACTTATCTTACATCATAAATAAAAATTAATTCAACATTCACTAAAGACTCACACATAATAGTTAGACTATAAAACTCCTGGAAGAAAATGTAGGAGGAAGCTTCATGACATTGGTCTTGCCAATGATTTCATGAATATTTCATGATTTCACCCAAACTACAAGGAACGAAAGTAGGAATAGACAAATAGTTTTGCACCAAACTAAAAAGCTTCTGCTCAGGAAAGGAAACAACCAATAAAGTGAAAAGAACATCTATAGAATGGGCAAAGATATTTTCAAACAATGTACCTGATAAAAGGTTAATTTCTAAAAAATATAAATAACTCCTACAACTCAATTGAAAAACAATAAAAAATTAATAACATAATTAAAAGTGGCCTAAGACTTGAGTAAACATTTCTCTAAAGAAGACATCCTAGGGTCACCTGAGTGGCTCAGCTGGTTAAGCATTTGACTCTTGATTTTGCTCAGGTCATGATCTCACGGTTCTTGAGATTGGGCCCCACATTGGGCTAGTGCTTGACAGCTCAGGATTTAAACAGAATGGAATGAAATTAGAAACAATTAACAAAGAAGTTTCAAAATTTGTGGATATTAAACACCATATTAAATAATGAATGAGACAGAAGTAAAATTATAAGGAAATTAGAAAATACTGAGCCAACCTAACTATAATATACAACATACCAAAACTTAGGGAATGCAGTAAAAGCAATACTTAAATAGAAAATTGTAGCTATAAACACTCTCATTAAAAAAGCAGAAATAACTGAAATTAATAACCTACATGTATACACTTAAGAAAGAAAAATAAAGCAAACAGAAATCAGAAAATAGTAAACTAGAAATTCACGAAAATCATGAAATCATGAAATCAACTAGAAATTTATGAAAAAGAAAAAAAATGTTAAGCAATTGGTTCTTTGAACTGTTTGAATAAATTTACAGACCTTTGTACAGACTGACAAAAAAAGAAAATGAGATTTCTATTACTAAAATCAAGAATGAAATAGGAAATGTTTCTACTGACTTATACAAATTAAGAGATACAAATAAAAGAATACAGTGAAAAACTATATATCAACAAATTAGATAATTTTAAAAAATTAAGTTTATTTTCAAGAGAGAGAGAGAACAAGCAGGGGAGGAGCAGAGAGAGAGGGAGAAAGAGAGAATCCCAAGCAGACTCTGCACCATCAGAGTGGAACCTGGTGTGGGGTTTGAACTCACAAACCATGAGATCATAACCTGAGCTAAAATCAAGAGTCAGACACTTAAGCAACTGAGCCACCCAGAGATAATTTGATCAAACGGAGACATTCCTATAAGACAAAAACTACCAAAACTGAAGAAGAAATAGAAAATCTCAATAGAACTACTGTACTAATCTCTATACTAACTGCCGTAACAAAATACCACAGACTGAGGTTTTAGAAAACAAAATTTATTTTATCATAGTTCTAAAAGCTAGAAATCCCAGGACAAGTCTCTGCATTTGGTTTCCGGTGAGAGCGTTCTTTCATGCTTGCCAACAGCAGTCTTCTCACTGTGCCCTCACATGATCTTTTCTCCATGTGTGGATAGAGAGTGAGAGTCAGTCTGATGTCTTTTCCTCTTCTTAAAAGGATACTGATCCTATTGGATTAGGACTCCATCAGTTTGAACTCATCTAACGTTAATTACTTAATTAAATCATAACACGACCATTTGGGAACATGATACAGTAACTAGTATGAGTTTATAATATAGGAACATATTTACTATAAATGATTATTATAAAAGGCAGGATAGAAAATTATATAGAGAGCATGATCACAACTATACATAGGACTATATGTAATAAAAGTAATTCTAAAATTACTGTTATCAGAATAGCAGTGATCATCTTTGGGTTATGAGGATGCCTTTCTGTATCTTTCTTTCCAGTGTGTTTTCTCCCAAAAATTCTACGATGAATACAATTTGCTCCTATAATACAAAACTAACAATGTACTTTATATACATAACAAACAGCAAACTATGCTAATAACTTCTGAAAAGTCATTCATGTTTTATGAAAATATAGTCATATTTTGGTTAGGGCTTCCACATATGTATTTTGGTTGGAAGACAATTCATTCCCTAATACCCACAAATTTAAAGAGATTTTATTAGTTATCTGAACACTACCTACCAAAAAAATTACAGGTCCAGCTGACTTCACTGGTGAATTTTTTCAGAGATTTAAAGAATCAATCCTAATTCTTCACACACTCTTCCAAAAAATAAGATGAGGCATTTCCAAAATCTTTTTATAAGGCTAGTATTCCTTGACACCAAAACTAGACAAAGATGTCAAAAGCAAAGAAAATCATAGTCCAATATTGTTTATAAACATAAATGAAAAGTCCTCAACAAAATACTCATAAACCCTACTAAGCAACACATAAAAATGATTATACATTATGACCTAATTGGAATTTTCCCAGGAATTCAAGGCTTCCTTAACATCTGAAATCATATCAAGAGAATAAGGAACAAAAACTGAATAATCATCTTAAAGGACATAGAAAAATAATTTAACAAAATTCAACAGGCCTTATGATAAATAATTCAACAACCAGGCACAGAAGGGATCTACCACAAGTTGAAAAATTATATCTCTAAAAAATTCCCATCTAAGATCATACTTAATAGTGAAAGACTGGGTTCTCCCTCAGTATCAGGTACAAGAAAATAATGACTGTGCTCTCCACTTCTTTTCAACTTTGTACTGGAAATTCTAGACAGAAAAATTAGGCAAGAAGTATAAATAAAAGACGCTAGTGATGATAAAAGACACTAGTGATATTCTTGATGATGAGCTCTGCAGATACAGTAAAGACAAATAAACAACCCCCCAAAACCCACATTGACTTGTACATTATATAGGGATGAACCGTATGGTACATTAAATACACCTGATTAAAGCTGTTATTGAAATGGGAAAGTAAGTAAATATTATGAAGAAAGGTAACCGATAAATGTAATAACTTAAATGTATCAAAAGAGAAATGACTAGAAGAAGACAAAATCCAGAAAGTAAGTACAATAGATAGCAAATGCATTGAATCAAGAATACATTAACATTCAAAAAACAAACTTTCAGGGTAGGTCGCTTCCCAGGTGAATTCCATCAAACATAAGGGAGAAACATTTCGAAATCTATACTAACTCTTTCAGAACATGGAGTAGAAAGAAATCTTCCCCAACATATTTTGTGAGACTAAGGTCCTCCTGATAGCAAAACGAGATAAAGGCGTTTCAAAAAATAAATATTACCAACCATTTTTTCTCATTTATTTAGAGAAAAAAATCTTTAAGATAATATCAGAAGATCAAATCCCATATCACTGATAATGTGTAACATCTGAATAGGAATTATACAAAGAAGCAGATTGATTTAACAATTGAACAACAATCAATTCTATTGACCATGTTAACAAAATGGAGGAGACAAATTATAGGATTATATCAACATATGCTGAAATTGCATTTGACACAAGTCAACACACATTCACTACACAAAGAATAGAAAAGAACTTTCTAAAAATGATAAAAGGTATTTATCAAAAACCCACAGCTAAAATCATGCTTAAAGATCAAAGAATGAATATGATCTGCTTAATCCTGGGACTAATACAAGGTTATATACTCTCATCACTTGTATTCAGTTTTTATTGGAGATCCTAGTCATGAATGATTCAGAAGAATAAAAGCATATGGATTACAGAAGAATAGTTAAATCTTTCTTAATTCATAGATTACTGGCCAAGGAATTTACAAACAAATAAACAAAAAATCCCAGAGCACTTGGGTGGCTCAGTCTGTTGAGCATCTGACTTTGGTCAGGTCTTGATCTCAGAGTTCGAGGGTTTGAGCCCCACACGCAGTGTGGAGACTGCTTTGGATCCTGTCTTTTTTGCTCTCTGCCCTCCCCCCCTCAAAAATAAACATTTTTAAAAAAAATCTACACCCCTCCCCCTGCAAAACCCTACTAGACTAAGACATACAATTGTAGTCACCTGATACAAGTTTTATAATTACTAATGAATTTTATTAAATATATTAGTAATAAATACTTGAATATAAAATTTAAAAATAACAGCATTGAAAATAACATCAAAACGTTAAATACTTAAGATATAAGTATAGCAAAATATGTGTTTGAACTACAGAATGACCCTACAAAATATTGCTCTAGTAAATTTAAAAAGATCTAAATAAATGGAAATACAAGCCATAGTCGTAGATTGGAAGACTTAGTATTGTTAAAATATCAGTTATGTCACAATTTGTCTGTAGATTCAACAGAAGTCCTGACACAATTTTGAGCAGCGTTAAAAAAAAAAAAACACAGATATTATCTGATACTATTTTTTTTATGAAAGTACGAAAGATTTAAAATATACAAAATAATCCTGAAAGGGAAAACATTGGAGGAATCACACTACTTGAACTTCAGCAGTTAAGACAATGCTATATTTACATTAAAATTGACATATAGATGAATTTATTTATTTATTTATTTTTTCAGGGGTGTAAAGACCTCCAAAAATCTGCTCTTCTTTTTTTTTTTAATTTTTAATTTTTTAATTTTTTAATATATGAAATTTACTGTCAAATTGGTTTCCATACAACACCCAGTGCTCATCCCAAAAGGTGCCCTCCTCAATACCCATCACCCACCCTGCCCTCCCTCCCACCCCCCATCAACCCTCAGTTTGTTCTCAGTTTTTAACAGTCTCTTATGCTTTGGCTCTCTCCCACTCTAACCTCTTTTTTTTTTTTCTTCCCTTCCCCTCCCCCATGGGTTTCTGTTACGTTTCTCAGGATCCACATAAGAGTGAAACCATATGGTATCTGTCTTTCTCTGTATGGCTTATTTCACTTAGCATCACACTCTCCAGTTCCATCCACGTTGCTACAAAAGGCCATATAGATGAATTTAACAGAACAGTGAGACCAGAGGTAGTTTGTCTGATTGTTTGTTTATTCAATTGATTTTCAGTAAAGATGTCAGATGTTAAAGTAATTCAATGTGTGAAAAAATAAACTTTTCATGAAATGAAGCTAGAACAATTGGCTATCTATTTGAAAAATAAAAACAAAAACAAACAACTTTGATCCTTACCTCACACTATGTGCAAAAATTTCCTCAAAATGCATCATATAACTAAAACCACACAATGTGAAATAATCATAGTGTGAAGCAAATCTTTATGGCTGTCGGGAAATAACAATTTTCTGAGACGGGACCTAATAAGGAAGAACTATGAAAGAAAAAATTGATTAAATGGACTTTATGAAATTTAAGAACTTTTGTATTTTATAAAAAGGTTAAAAATTAGTATTACACTATTCTCTTAGAATTGAAGGTCTACCTTCCTAGAAGGGTGTTGTGACAACAAGGGAGTACAAGGTAGGGCTTCCACAGTGCTATTAATGTTTCCTGTGGCTAAATATTTCCATAGACATTAACAAATCTTGGATTCCATTTTCTCAGTTTTCACTTTGCTTGTATGGTGCCACATGGGCAGGGGCGCTGGAGGTTTAGAACTCAGTGTTTTCATCACCCTGTTTCTGAGGCTCATTAACCAAAGGAGGAAGAGGAACATTTTTTCTAAGCTTTGTCAACATGGATGTTACTTGCTATTTACATGATTACTGACTCTGAAATCATAGCTATGTTCAAAACCTAAGGAAAGCAGCAATGTATATTAATATGCTTAGACACTGTGCTATGTGATTTATAGATATTAATTGACATAATCTTCTGGAAACCTTGGGAGGTAGGTAATGTACCTAATTCAGAGACAAAGAAGCTGAAGTTTAACTAGGGCCAACCCAGGTGCTATATGACTCCCCATATTTGGTTCTATGACACCCTCATTAGATTACTTTTTCATTATACCATGTTCATGAAATTAGCTGGCTAAATAAACTCAATTCCATTCATGAATAATTAACTCATGTCTGGCCAAATAGATGCCATGTGGCAAAAACAGTAGCAATGAATCAGGTCTATCTCATCCTTAGAAAGTTTTAAGATTATGTGAGATCTTATTTCCTTTGGCAAACTCAAATCCCCGAAATATCTTTGAATATAGAATCACAAAACACTTTTAGTTGAAACGGAAATTGATATTTCTATCAGACTCCTACTTTTTAGAGATGAGGGACTTGATGTTCTGAAGAATAAAATGCTTTGCCCAAAGTGTTGTTGGAAGACTATAGCCTTCAGTTACCAAATTACAAATTCTGCTCTCTTGCTGTTATTCCAACTGTTTCCAGTAATATTGTAGATACAAAATCTAGGGGTGGGGATGACAATGCATAGTGAATCAGAAGACAAGCAATCCTGGTGAAATTTCTGACTTTCCTTACCACACACCAAGAACAGTGAGGATATAAGAGACATTGACAGCAAGGCAGAGAAGCCTGCTGTATGGAGGAAGTGGGTGAACCAGAAGGCAAATACCATTAGCATCGGATGTGGGATGGACAACTTATTGATTTCCTTTTCATTTCAGTCACGATGCACATCAGTAAATAGCAGATCATGTCATGGGAGTCAAGCTGGAACCTGGCAACACTAGGGAGAAATGAAGCCTGGAAGGGGGGAGCTGACTGTTGTGGCAAACGTGTCACATCCATAAGTCCCTTTAGATCAGAGAAGGTAATTTATTCTGGCATTCTTACAAGTACTGTAAAGTACCACAGCTTCCTGCCTGTAGTTCTATAATTCTCTTTAACACTCATGGTAAAACAAGAAGAATGAGAAAGCTTGGTGATCTCCTTCCTGATCGCCTTCCTTGGTGATCTCCTTCCAGGTACTTCTGTTGTCATGTGGCAGATAGAGGATGATTTTGGACAGCCATGAATCCTCAAGTTCCTGCCATGATCTCAGCTCCACACGGCCTACCATCTGCTGAGAAAAAACAATTCTGGACTCGATAAGTTTAGAGGCCTTGACTTGCAGACAGCAAAAATGCTGCTAACTTGTGCACAGTAACTGCCACCCAAATGTTTTTAGCTTCTCAAACCATCAGGCAAGGAAAGGAGTTATCATGGCACATCTCATGGGCTCTGATCACTAGAAAGAGCTAAATTATAAATTATAAATTATAAATTATAAATTATAAATTAAAGAGCTGATGTTATAAAATGGGACAGGCAGGGGTGCCTGCTTGTCTCAGTAGATTGAGCATAGGACTCTTGATTCCACTCAGTGTGGAGTCTGTTTGAGATTCTCTCTGTCTCTCTCTCTCTCTGTCTCTCTCTTTCTCTCCCTCCCTCCCTCCCTCTGCCCCTCTTCCCTGCTCACATGTGCACACTGTATCTAAAATATTTTTTTAATGTGGCAGGGAAACATGAATTTGGCATCTGAATGATCCGCATGGGAATCTTTTGGCTTTGTTATCAAATGGACAACTTCATCCAGAGAAAGTCCTGGTAATTCAACTAGGACTAAGGGTCTGTCTCCCCACCTCTACCAGCAAATACGCTAGTATGGGAAGAAGATGTAATCCAAGGTAGATGAAAAAGATGTTGAGTATCATATTGGGCCTTGAAACCAGCTGCAGTAGTTAGGGCTCTAATTAATACCACAAATATTCCCCTCATACAACTCATCCAGGGTGGAAAAAGCCTACCAGAATCCTGAGGAGATTCCTCCTGGAACTTATAGGATATAAAAAGATCCAAGTGCCAAAGAGGTGATCTGTAATAGACATGGTGGTACACTGTCCAGATTTAACTTCTTTAGGACTGAAACACTCAGTCAGCTGCTGTTAGTGTTGATAACCAAAACGCACAACTTGGTTTCCCTTTATAGCATTTGCCCTTGGTTGAAGAGAGCCATCTTTTCCAAGAATCACCCCGCACTTCCTGGAGAAGGCCTCATGCAGAAAATGAAAGAAAAGAGTACTAGGACCTGAAGGATCAGCTGAGGCCTTTGTTGGCCTTGAATGGCAGCCAAATTCCTCTGCTCACTTCTGCATCCTGACTTCCCCAAGGTGTTGATTCTGAGAGGGCTCCCCAGCGAACTTTCTGTGTACTTCCTGAAAAACCTAACCTGTGACATCCTCATATTTTCCTTTCCTATGACTTTCGTTCTTTTTTGCAGTTCCATATTTATATCTGGGATAATTATTTTTTAGCTTTTAGCATATTTTATAGGCAAATGTATGGGCAACAGATTCTTCCAGATCCGTTAATCTGAAGATGTCTATAAATTGCTTTCAATTGTGGGACTTATCCTCCTTGGGGTAGAATTCTAAGATGACACATTCTTCTCCCCTTTCAGTACTTCAGATACATCATTTAATGGATGTTTTACTTCTGTTTTTAATCATTCACATAATTAAAACAGCTCATTGGTTTATTATTGTTTTCTTGGGCAGCTCATCATTTTCCCTCCCCTCTGGATGCTCTTAACTTATTGACTTTGGCTTTTAATTGTTTGTGTATCATTTGTCTAGATGGAGCTTTCTAAAATATTTTTTCCTCTTACAATTCTTGTAGTTTCTTGAATTATGTCAGGTTAAAAAAAAGGCTAGTATTTCTTCACATTTTTTTCACCTGAGACAAACTCCATGCTTTGCATATCTTTTTAACATATATCATGTGTTTTTTACAATTTTCTTTTTCAATTTTGTAACACATTTGGTCTCCTCCTTCAATTTGGATATTTTCTACAGGCTTTCTGCTGTTTCTTATATGATATTATACCCAATACTGAATTTTAGTTATTGAATTTTTCTTTTTTTTTTTTTTTTAAATTTTTTTTTTTTAATGTTTATTTATTTTTGAGAGAGACAGAGACAGAATGTGAGTGGGTTAGGGGCAGAGAGAGAGGGAGACACAGAAGCAGAAGCAGGCTCCAGGCTCTGGGCTGTCAGCACAGAGCCCGACGTGGGGCTCGAACTCACGAGCTGTGAGATCATGACCTGAGCCGAAGTCGGACGCTCAACCGACTGAGCCACCCAGGCGCCCCTGAATTTTTCATTTCTATAATTTTTGGTTTCTGCATTTTCACATTTTAAGTCTTTTCTCAAGATTTCTCTCCTATTTTCTTGAATGTATTAGTTATAATTAGAAATTATTTTCTGAAAAGTCAAATTTCTTTTGGTCTTTTTCTCTATTCATCCCATTTTATTATTGATTTGATGCTAATCAGTCTTCATTTTTGCAGTGTATCAATTTAATAATTGGATGCTTTATAAATTTCAAAAAAAAAAGGAATCTTGATAATGTTTTCTTTCTGCAAAGATGTTTGCATTTTCTTGTCAGACAGGTAGTGTTGCAACAAATAAGCTTTATTCTTTCAAGAATGGTTTTAGGGGGGACCTGTGTGGCTCAGTCGGTTAAGTGTCTGACTTCAGCTCAAGTCATGATCTCATGGTTTGTGGGTTTGAGCCCTGCATCAGGCTCTCTGCTATCAGCATGAAGCCCTCTTTGGATCCTCTGTCTCCCTCTCTTTCTCTATGCTCCTCCCCAGCTCATTTTCTCTTTCTCTCAAAATAAATAAATAAACTTAAAAAAAAAAAAAAGAATGGTTTTAGGCTTTATTGATCTATTTCGTTTTTGTGTTTAATCCTAGGTAATTGTCCTTATTCCTAAAGCCAAGCAGAAATCCCCAGATGTTCGAACTCCAACTTCCATCCCCCACTCTGAGTGACATCAGAAACCTCTATTCTGGTCTTTCAGTTACTACCTAATGTTATGTACTGGGTTTCATGGAATTTCCCCTAAGACTTTAGGTAGCTCTGTCAGTTAAGCTTCTGACTCTTGGTTCAGCTCAGGTTATGGTCTCACAATTTGTGGGATCGAGCCCCACATCGAGTCCCCAATGAAGCTTAACATCAGGCTCCATGCTTGCAGCAAGGAGCCTGCTTGGGATTCTCTCTTTTCCTCCATTTGCTCCTCCCTTTCTCCCTCCCCCACTTGTATAAGCGCATGCTCTCTCTCTCTCTCTCAAAATAAATAAACATTAAAAAAAGACTTTTGGAGTTATTCAATGACTTTAGAATATATCTTTACAGATTTTGAGAATTGTTTCTTTGTGGTTCTCTCTGCCCCAAAACTTTTCCCCTTGTATTTATGCTGTTTGGTTGTGGGGAGCTTGGTTTCTGACTCTGCAGACTTGTCAGGCCACTAAAATTGACACTTAACTTGGGACTATTCTCTGCCCTGCCAACCGGAAAATGTCCCCAGAGAAAACTCAAGAATAATGTGTCCCTCACATTATGTATTATCCTTATCTCCAAGTGTTGAAGCCCCTTAGGTAATATTTGAGTTGGTTGCCCTTTCAGACAAACATCTAACCATAACCATATATGTGTGTATATACACATATTTGTCTGTGTATGTATTTATAATTCTTTTCCAGGGGAAGATTAATGCAATCCACATGTCCATAACTGTAATCTCTGCCTCTTGTGGTAACTTCATTTTTTTAACTGCTACTTCAATGCAGCCTCTACTTTACTGAGATATTTAGTATTCTCTGAACACTGCTCTATCTTAATTTCCTGGTTTTACATATGGTATTCCCTTTTTCTTTGACACCTTTTCCTACCTCATCAGCTTTGTAAATGACTACTGGTCTTTCAGGTTAGTACTTATTTAACCATCCTTAACTGTCAGTTCTTCTCCACCAGAATGAATTGGTTAATTCTTTTAGATGACATCTGAACCTGTGTCCTTAACTCTTCCCATACCATTTTCATAATACGTTATGATCAAATGTTTATTTGTCTGTTTCTCTCCCTCGATTGTGGGTTTTCTTCTGAGAGGGATTTTGTTTTGCACATTTCAGTATCTCTGGAGTCTGCTAGTATAGTTCCTGACACATAACATGTGCTATGTCACTTCTTAGTGGGTTTACACGTGAATATTTTTGCTTCCATCACTATAGACTTCATACTTAGAGGTGAGTGTTTGAGCCCTATTATTCATAAAGAGAAAAGTTTGTGAGATGGAAAATTCCTGTCACTACCAGTGCAGAGGACCTCCCAATAGGAAATAGGCAGTAATCCCAGGTATTTTTGTTGGTTGAATTACTTGAACACTCTAATTTTGATTAGATTACTGGATCCCAATATCAGGTTCCCTCTGTAAAGCCTATTTCCTACACACCTCACTTGTACATTTCTATAAAAATGCTACATACTTATTCCTCCTGGAATAACACCAGTCAGTCTCCTGTATTGTTTCTCTCCTCCATACCCAGGAAAATACAACATATCCTTCAAGGACCAGACCAGACCATGCCTCCTCCATTCCCTGAAACCCCTCTGGACACCTGTGCCTCTAAAGGCACTATTTCCTCCTCTAATATATCGTCAGTTCCTCTCAGATTCACACTCAATTTGTTTTTGCCAATTTCCCTATGGGTTTTTACATCTCCTCACAATAGACTATATGTTTCTTGAGGACAGACAGGAGGTATTTTATCTTCCCCTTGTTTTGTCAAACACTAAAGAAACAAGCACATTGGTGAGCTTATAACAGCATCACAAAAAAATATTGCTCAATAAAATGTGTAGTCATTTGTCTCTTTTGGTTGGGAATACTAAATTATATTGATTAATAAAGAATTAAAAAAAATTCTAAACATTATCTCCATAAGAGCTTAATAACTTCTGCCTTATGCAATTTGCCATAACTTTACCACCTTTTTTACTTACTTAGGTTTTTTCCTTAAATTAGCTTTAAATTCTTTCTTTTATTTATCTGTCTGCCTATCAATCACCTATCTACCAAGCCTCTTATCAAACATGAAAGGATGAGTTAAGTGTGGTACTTAAGCTTTATTTTTCCTCAGAGCAATGAAAATAATTTTAAATAGTCTCTCTCTGTACCACCCAAAAGTTTCCACAAGTCACCAGAGCTAGACTGTCCATATGGAGGACAGGCCAGTCTTATTTTATTTTTAAATTCTGTTTTATTTTATTTTCATCCATCTTCTTAAGCCTTAAAGACATGTTTTCATTTTAATTAGATATATCCTGGTGCCGGTCAGCTCGGGGAATTAATCTAGGCCCTACCACTTTCCTTCTGCCCTAGCCTTGGCTCCTACCCCATTGGGCTAATTTCTATACCACTAGTTTTGAATCCAGATTCTTTCCTCTGGTTAAACCTCTTGGACCAATCACTCAGCTTAGCAGTCTGCCTGGCTTTTTGTAATGGGCTCCTTTGCACATTGACCATGATCTTCACCCACTTTCCTGGAGCCTAGTCCTTGCTAGTTGTGCAGAGATTACAAGATGGGACAGAATCAGACAGTGATGGCTCAAAGAAGTCACCAGTAAGAAAGCCGGTTACACATTCTCGCCCTGCCCAGTCGAATAGAAACAGTGTTTGGTTATGAGTCAGACTGAGGTCTGTGTGCATGTGATCTTCAGAAATACACTTAATTTCTTTAAGCTCATTTTTTTTATCTGAAAAAATTAAGTGAATATTAATACATGCATGTAGGGGTTTATAGGATGATTAAATGAGAATATGAATTAATGTTCTTACTATTTCTAGCATAGGAAACACTCAATAAAAGATTATACCATTATTATTTTAATGCTATTATTATGCTTATTACTATACCACTACCACTATTTACAATGGGCCTGAGTAGCTGGACCAATTCCAAATACTCCATTTCTTGGCAACTTCTAGAGAATCCAAGGAGTGTTGCTTGCTGACTCACTCTTCCCTGGCTCTGTTGGCTGTCTGTGTTGGCAGCTGTTGCTTACAAAGTCTTTTCTGAGGGAACCATGAGAGCAAGGACCCACAAGACAAAAATCAAGAGAAATTATTATTTTCTGAGATGAAACGTTGCTAACAATCAGAAAGCAGAGCCTGATAATACACTATCGTTACGTGGAAAAAAAAGAGATATACAGTAGATTAGGGACCCTTTGTCTACAGGTGACAATGGCATAACCCTTATGTTAGGGAGACCTGAAGACTGAATGTAGAGCAGTCCACCCTTGAAGGACATCTGAGTGGAGATCTGATTAACTTCTTTACTGAGGAACACTTCCTCCTGAGCAACATTCACAATATTCTGACTACTCATTCCATGTCCACCATTTTGCCACTTTTACACTTGTCATCCATTAGGCCAGGGTTTTGAGGCTTTTGGTGGTTATCCATGGCCAAAGGAACCAATCAGTGGCAGGAGACAGCACACCCTTGTTTGTAACAGTGGGGTCATAAACATTGCTTGGCCCTTCTGTTAACTCCAGCCAATAGCGAGCTATTGCTACCCACACTAAGGAACTATCTTTCAGTGTTGTGACCTGGTGGTAGTAGAAGTTGATGGAGTTTGTAAGGGAACAGAGTATTGCAAAGTGATCACAGAAATAAAGCACAGGGATAATTTCTTCATCCTAGTGATATAAAATCCAAGGGAGGTTTCCTGATTGCAAGAAACCAAGCAGTAACCGCTTCTTGGGTCCTTATTGAAACGTTGCATTTATGTGTGTGGTTATTTGGCCCAACATATATAGAGGATTGCATAAGAAATAGGCAGTGTTTAGCAATGTAACTCATCTGAGCTTTTCCAGAGGCTGAGGTCACTAAAACTCTTGAGAGGGACAGAGGATATAATACAAAGGAGACATGGCTTGGATTCATATAGGTCTATGTTTGTGCTCCAGCTCTGCCCCTTACTGGCTGTGCAACACCACGCAAATTATTTCCCCCATCTGAGCTTTAGGTAAAATGAACATTCTAAAGTTTAGAAATAGGAAATAACTTCAAATAGAGTTAATAGCAATTATAATAGCTACTTCATGAAACACTTTTGAGGACCAAGTGAACAGAATATTTATAATATTTATGTATCAGTTTATCACTGCCTCTGTAAAAAAATGACTTGGGGTGACTTAAAAAAATTGAACATTTGTTATCTTACAATTCTCTAGGATAGAATTCCAACAGATCTCAACGGGTTAAAGTCAAGGTGGTAGCAAGGTGGCATTCCTTTCTGAAGGTTCTAGGGAAGAATCCATTTCCTCACCCTTTCAGCTCCTAGAGGCCCCCAACATTCCCTGGTTCATGTCCCCTTCTTCCACCTTCAAAGCCAGAAGTGGTGTGGTTAGTCTTTCTCTGGTACATCAGTTTGTCTTCCTCTTTTGCCTCTCCCATTTTTAAGAACCCTAGTGACTACATTGGGCCCCTCTGATAATCCAGAATAATCTCCCTATCTGAAGGTCCTTATCTTATCACATCTACACCATCCTTTTTGCCATGTAATGCAGCACATCCATGGTGTGCAGGGATTAGGATGTGGATGGTTGCAGGGGGAACATTATTCTGTCCACCACAGAGCTGTATAAACTGTGAGAGCTATAGGCATGACATTATTGGCTTATCAGAACATTGTGGCTTTTAACTGAAATTCTGGGGAAGGACAGGGATTATATTTATCTAAGTTTCATCATAGGGACATTGATGTACCTCAATGTCTTCATTCACATATGTCATATATTTAGTATCAGAAAAATTTTCTGTGATATTATTCAATACCAGTGTCCAGCTGCCAGCTGAGGAGACAATGAGTCAAACTCACAGTTAGCAATCAAGCTTTTATTCCCTTAGGAAACAGCACAAGCAAGAGACAAAAGGCAAAGGGGCCAGCTCCCCAACGTGACATTTTCCCCCACAGAACTGCACCAGGCTGGGGTCAGATGACGTGTAGCACAGATGAGGGAATCATCTTACTGCTGAGGAGCCTTGCAGAAAAGGCTCGTTCCTTTTTATAGACCCAGGGACCAGAGGAAGAAAGGAAGGAAGAGGTGTGAGTGGAGAAAAACCAAGTCAGAGTGAAGAAAAGTGTATCAACCAAGGCCTCTGATAAGGAGGTCTTGGCCAAAGTGCCTCTGGATGCAGCTGCCTAAGTCTGAGTCCTTGACCACAGCTTTCTTCAGAAAACTTCAATGCACGGAGTGTGTATCATAAGGGCTGCCTGGAAACCCTTCTAAATGCCCAGGGTCAGGCCTGAAACATCACATAGGATTTTGGCCTGGAGCCAGACTTCTCAGCTGGTATATATTTAAAAGCAAACAAACAAACAAACTAAAAACCCCACAAAAAATGAAGAAATATATAAGTAGACCTCAGATCAACTGTTATAATAACCTGCTGTTAGAAAATAGGTGCTTTTTTGGTGACAAGAAAGTATTACTCATTTGTAATTTAAAAATGACACTTAGAAATTGCAGGAAGTGATGTATAAGTAGGCACATTTGTGGAAATGTTTCATACAGATCTTTTCCACATAATTTCCACGTAATTACTATCAGACATAGAACAAGCCTTAAATTAGAACTTGGGTCCTAAAATTTTTACCTGTGACTCTATGAGTCTTGATAAACAAAGAAAGAATCATCTTTTTTTTTCCTCCTTTTGTTTAAGGAATATACAACAGAGAGCCAGGGAATCTTTTTGTCCACGGATACAGCTGATCTTAGCAGCAGCTACATTATTCGCCCTAGAGAAAAATTGGGCTGAGGATGGAAATAAATCTTTTATGTTCATTTCCTTCGTTCCCATTTGGCATGAGCTGTGACATTCTGGTAGCACATATTCCATGACTTTGTCCAGTTGAGTTTTAAATAACTCTGATGATTGCCCTCTTACTATTCCTCCTGGGATCTAATTCCACCATAAAATGGAGCGGACTGTTAGGGAGTTCTTGATACAATATTCTTGTGTTGAATTCTGGAGGAATTTTCCTCTACTCAATTTTACCTCCATAAAGAAAATCAATAAGAATACAAATAGAAAAGGAAGGAAAGAAAGTGGTAGGGAGACTGCAGCAAGGGGGTGTTTGTTTGTCTGTTTTGTTTTGTTTGGATGGGGTGGGAGGGGCAGGGAGGAGGCCAGCTGTACCAGAACACAAAAAAGAAAAGAGGAGTTGAGGAGAGACACGATTAAAACATGCCCCCTCAGAATGGATCTGAGGAGGAAGCGGCAGCTGGGAATCAACAGCAAACCACCCATCAGATTCCTCTCACTCTGTGTGAAAAGAGCCTCAAGGTGTTGACTTTGGGTGTTTCTGTGGACTTGGTGAAGTCTCAGGTTGTTAACTTTCAACTGATATTTAACCATTCACAACAGCTGCACAACAATAGTGTGAACATGTGTGCTAGTGGGGTTGGGGAATCCTAGTGAAGAGGTTAACTCTCTTCCAAATTGTAATATTGTAACCTATCCATTACTTTTCCCAAGGACAACCACTACTCCTCTTCTCCATCCCAGAAGACATTGTCCTGTCCATCAGTCTTGGAACTCAGATCTCCAAGTACACAATTCCTGCAAAGAGCAACAAGAAGCTGACAGGTAGTAGTTAAGAAGTCTCTAGTCTCCAGGGACAAAAAGCACCAGATTTCCCCCCACCCAACTGTCAGGGTAGTCCTTCCGGATGGGTACCACAAAGATAAAAGCATCTGATGACATTCTTAGGGTTGTTTTGTAAAAATGATATACAGAAATAGGAAATATCTTCAAAGAAGTATTTCTTTATGTCATCCCAAAGCAGAAATGTTTTAAATGGAATCAAGACCTGTTCTATGTTACATACACATAATGCCATAGTTTTCAGGCCCTCAGGACACCTTAATCATATCACTCTCTTGTTAACCTCCCCTCTACTTCCCAACCCAATGACTATCCTAGTTCTTGAAATAAAATTTAAAATCCTGAACACCATCCATTAGACCCAGCCCAATCTGGCCGTTGTTCATCTCTCTAGCATCATCTGTGGCCATCTTCCCTGCATCCTGTCCATACTGAACAACTTTTTAAAATGAGTCACACCCCTCCATGCCTCAGATGTCTCAACATGGTACAGCTCCCTTGGCTTTTACTGTACCAACACCTTCCCCTCTCCCTCATCAAATTCCAGTCACTTTTCATATTATTAGTTAATTGTCACACCTTTGGAGAAAAATTTCTCTGTACCCCTATTCCCATACTAAGTCAATTTACCAGTCACGATCTCTCACAATGCCCTGCACATACCTTCTATAGCAGGTAAAATCACACAGATGTATAGGTAAATATGCATAGGTGTCTTTTCTCCTTTTCTTCCCCCACTGGACAGTAAACTGCCTGAGGACAGGAAGATCTTGTCTATATCACTCTATTGTAGCACAGGTCCTTAGTACAGTGCCAGGTACACAGTATACATTATGTAGCTTTTTGTTGGATAAATAACTTTCTATGTTACAACCCTAAGTGAGAATGACCAGACAGTAACTGGAGTAACTGTTCAACTTCAGAGACCTTTGGGTAGCTGTTCTAATTAACTGAATTGAGCACACAAAGCATTTTCCATGTGAAAACTTGTTTGCTGCCTTTTTAAGTCACCAAAGCAATCTCTAAGCATGTGCAATTTATCTTGTGAGAGATTCCTAGTGTTAAATACAACATGATAACACAGATCCTACTTCGCCATACAGTTGAAATATCCTCACTAATAGTTATCTTTCCATTGTGGATTCTGAAAATTTTCCACTTGATGGTTTGCACATGTGTATATACATGTTTATGTGTTTGTGTAAATTTTTTTTGATTCAAATTGTAAATCTACGGAAAAATGATGACATCTTTATTTTGTTACAGCATAAAGTGCCGTGTTAAATAATACTTAGTGGTGTGCTGGAGGCAGCTAATATTGGCTTGTAAGCGCTGATTGTGAACTTCTCTTCCCAATTCTGTGTTCAGTCATGTCAAATCTATAGCTTGAAGTCTGACATGGTGGGAATATTTACACCATGAAAATCAGCAAACACTAGAAATCAAGGCTGTCTTCCATGGAGGGTTGGTTGTTAAATATTTACCTAAAAATGGTTATGATACTAATTAAGGATAACAACTGCCTATATCATGAGAAAAGAGGCTCTCAGAACAGTCTGCAGTTAGTGGAGGACTAATGGTGTATAGTTAACTGTGATATTGAAATTCATGTAGAGGTAAGGACTGACTTAGAATAGCGAAGAAGTTCCCTATTACAGGAAGGAACAATTCCTCAATCATTCAGAAGCTGAGCCGTTCAACGATATGAATAAAGGGAAATGGGTAAATTTAAAATCCAGCATTAGCAGGTGTCAGTGACAAGAAGAAAAGAGAGTGATGCTAGTTATGTTGGGAGGAGAAACCCATTCCAGAGTTATTGCTGGGGAGAAAGGGCAGGGATATCTTTAGGAAAAAGAGCCAATAAACAGTGTGAGATGGCCTTTGCTAGGATGACACAGAAGTTTGGAAATTATGTAAGAAGAAGCATAAAAACTATCAGTGTGCTAAGTATGGATTGGGAAAGAGAATTCCACATAAATTGGTACCGATTATTGAAAACATCACGAGGCAATCTCAGAAGTAAGGCCTTATGGTCATGGTATTTAGAAAACTTCTAAATCAGAATTGAATGTTTAGCAAAGAGTGATACCCCAGCAAACTGATACCACACCTAAATTGAGCGTTCAAGGTCGGGGCCCACAGACCCAATGAAGGATGACCAGAAAGGGAGAACAGAGCTCAGCCTGGATCTGCAGGGCCAAGGTGAACTGAGCCCAGTCTCACTTCCTAAGTGTCGTCCTTCATCCCCCCTACCCTCATGGTCTCTTTTCACTTAAGACTATACTGCTTGCATTGCCTGTTTTGTTCATGGGGCACTGAGGTTTTGATGCTTCTGGTGGCCATTTTCTTCAAATGTCACACCTTGAGCCATTCTCTTTGCTCCCTCTGTGCCTGGCAAAAATGAGATGCCTACAGATGCTTCTGCTTGGGAAACAGTCATTCTCTGCATGTATGCTACATGCATTATTGCACCTACTGTGTGCCAGCATTCACCAGGCACATCCTGCCAACTCTCTTTATGTGTTTTGGTCCTAAAGCTGAACTCCCAACTGCACGGATGCGCATGTTCAGGCCTGACTACGTCATGCAGGCAGGCACCTTCTCATGTGGCATGATAGCAACCAGAACATATCTCTCTTGGAGCTAAGTACAGCTTTGGAATTTTCTTTTTCTCTTCTTTTTTCTCTTTTATTCTGTCTGTTTTGAACAAATTCCAGGTCTCTGCGATGCAGGTGGCCCAACTTGGTACACTGCTGTGTGCTTTAATTAAGCTTGCTTCTGGATCATACTATTGACTCCCTGCTGAGTGCTCCCAGATCCAAAACTTGGTGGGGGTTCTGGGAAGGCCCTTCTATTCTCTCGTTGGATCTTGTACTGGATGACTATTGGTTTTTAGAGATATTTGGACTCAATAAACTAGTTTACACTGATTTCTGAAATCCACCCACAGTTATTAGCGTGTATGTCCCCTGCTCGTGAAACTCTAGATTTGATATATAAGCACATTATCTGGAGCTAAGAAAAAGTCAGAAAAACATACCTGTTTCCATTTTGTATTTATTATCCTTATTTTTTAAATTTTTGTTTAAATTCTTGTTGTGGTTTTACCTAAGAAATTAGCAGGAAACTAACCAGAGAAATGTGTACATTCCTTTATTTTCTTTTATTAGTTTGGACGGGAAAGTGAAAGGTAGACTAGAATAGAATGTAATTTCAGCCTTGTTACTACCTCGCTGAATGACCTCGAGCAAGCCGCCTCATCTTTTCAGTTGTCTGCTTCTTCATCTGCACAATAACTCCAACGTTCTTTCTGGTTGTAATATACTATAGAGAGATAGCACAAAAGCCAGAAAGCCGTGGAGAGGGACAGAACTGCTTTAGTCCACTGAATACTTGGTTAAAGACTGAAGTCAAGATCAATAGATATTAAAAAGTCAAAGGTAATGCCTTTATTTTCTCCTTAAAAAAAGGTATATTATCCATAGCTGCCCATTTATAACACTACTGCGATAAGGCAAGATAAGAGAAAATACAGGGAGATAAAAATAAAACTTGCTATTTGCCAGCCACTGTGCCAATCAATTTGCGTGTATCACCTTCTTATAACACAACAGCTCTATAGATAGGTGATATCATCTCCATCTTACACATGAACCTTAAAGAGGTTAAGTAATTTGCTTAATGTCCGATTACTAACAAATCATGTGTATTGTATTCCAACACCAATCTCCTTTAAGTAAATAACATTGCCAATGCAGGAGGACTGGAGACAGGTGCCACCCCATATTCTTTAGCAAGTTTCTGGGTTTAGTACTTGGATGCACATTGGGGAACTCCAGAGTCCAACTGTGTAAGGAAAGAGCAGAGGAGGTTTTTTTTTCCTAGGGTATATGAAAAAATCTGGAGTGATTCTCCAACAAAAATCCAGTTTTCTGAGGAAGTGAAGAGTAGACTAAGTTGATTGGATAAATAGTCCTGTGCCCTGAAAAAAATAAACAAAACAAAACAAAAACAAGAAACAAAAAACTATTTTACCCTGAAGCAATGTTGTACACCCAGGTCATTGGTATCTGCCAACATTACCATCTAAAAGCAAACTCATGTTGCTCCCTGTTCCTTCTTTGGCTTACCGTTTTCTTTCTTTTTTTTTTTTTTTAAGTAAACAAAACATACCTATCAAAAAGAACTTTATTTTTTAAGCCTTTTTTTCACCTTTTTGTTTTTATTTTAATCACCCAGTGTTCATCACAAGTGCACTCCTTAATCCCTATCACCAAGAATCCCTGTTTCTTGGTTTGTCTTTTTCCCTTTGTTTCTTAAATTCTACATGAGTGAAATAATATGGTATCTTTCTCTTACTTTGCTTAGCATTATACTCTCTAGCTCCATCCATGTGGTCGCAAATGGCAAGATTTCATTCCTTTTTATGGCTGAATGATATTCCATTGTGTATGTATACCACATCTTCTTTATCCATTCATCAACTGATAGACACTTGGGCTGCTTCCGTATCTTCGCTATTGTCAATAATGCTGCTATAAACATACAGGGGCATGTATTGCTTTGAATTAGTACTCTTGTGTTCTTCGCCTACTTAGTAGTGTGATTACTGGATCCTAAGAGTTCAATTTTTAACGTTATGAAGAACCTCCACACTGTTTTCCACAGTGGCTGCACCAGTTTGCATTCCCACCAACAGTGCAAGAGGGTTCCCCTCTCTTCACATCCTCACCAAAACCTGTTTCCTGTACTACTGATTTTAGCCATTCTGACAGGAGCGAGGTGATACCTCATTATAGTTTCGATTTGCATTTTCCCTGATGATGAGTAATGTTGAGCATCTTTTCATGTGTCTGTTGGCCGTCTGTATGTCTTCTTTGGAGAAATGTCTGTTCATATCTTCTGCCCATTTTTAATTGGATAATTTGCTTTTTGGGTGTTGAGTTTATAAGTTCTTTTTTTTTATTATTTTTTATTTTTTTTTAACGTTTTATTTATTTTTGAGACAGAGAGAGACAGAGTATGAACGGGGGAGGGGCAGAGAGAGGGAGACACAGAATGGGAAGCAGGCTCCAGGCTCTGAGCCATCAGCCCAGAGCCCGACGCGGGGCTCGAACTCACGGACTGCGAGATCGTGACCTGAGCTGAAGTCGGCCGCTTAACCGACTGAGCCACCCAGGCGCCCCATAAGTTCTTTATATATTTTGGGTACTAACCCTTTATTGGATATCAAAAAGAACTGTAAAGCATTAGAGACCTTTGAAATGTCTTTAAAGTTTCATTTCTAAAAATAAAGCAGAACAAACATTTCTACCTAATAGATTTTAAAGAGTTTGACTGAATTGTGAAATGTTCAGTAGGGCAAGGTGGACTGAAGAGGCAGGAAACAAAGTCATATGATTTTGTTTTTCAACACAGTGATAAATGATGTCAGCTAGGAAAAATACAAATCATGGAGTGCCTTACTGTACACATTTTTATCTAGTTTTCAGATGGTACATTATGACGGCACATTCCAAAAACTATTGTATGCAGAGAGCAATCCTTTTCTAATCCTTCGTGTCCATACATTCCTGAGGATATCAACATTAAAGTGTTTATTGCCTTGAGCTCAATCAAGGTATGGCATGATTTTAATGTGAAACCTTTATTGTCCTGTAAGATCATGGCATAACTGATTTTATGTAAAACAGGTCATTCTCATTTCTTAATTAGTTGCTCTGGTCTTTTTCTTCCACATTGAGTACAGTATCCATAGTTATTCCAATGTCCTGCAGGGACCAGCCTTCCTCTACTTCCAGAGGCCTTCTGGGAAAGGAAGTAGAAAGGCTGTATAGAGATATGTGGTACCCGATTTTCATCATCCAGTGAAATAAGACCTGTGAACTGCAAGACTTAAAAAACCTTCTTCTCAGGACCCTCCCACTTGGACATCGGAGAGCAACAGCAACTACTTCGTCAGCTGTTTCAGGAGGTTCTTCAGGTAGATCAAGAACCTCCTTTTGCGTGGGCTGTTCAGGAGATGGTGAAATTTTGGTTAGAGGCTTAGGCAAGTTCCGTCTCTTTGCTGCTTCTCTGCTGTTTGATGTTTCAAAAGATGTCTGACTCCCATTTTCAAGCACCAATTCTTCATCACCCCCAAGTTTATGACCATTGCTTAATTTCCAAGTTTCACCCGTCATCTGATAAAAGCGCTCTTCCAGTTTTCTCAATTTCATCTCCTGGTGAGGTTTTAGAACATTCTCTATGTATCTGCTGACCTTTTCACCCTGTGCCTCTTGTTTTTTCCTGACAAGTTTTTGCCTTTTTTCATTCTTCTCTTCTTCTTCTTTCAGATACACTTGGGAAGATTTAAAAGAATTAAGCCATGAGGTAGTCACAGAAATAATTAAAGTAAGAAGAGCAAGTAGTAAGAAAATCCGGCCACACAGCAAAATTAGATCTTTAACTCCTAGATCTGGGATCCCACGCCGGAGCTCTAGACACAAGAGGGGGAGAGCAGAGAAGAGGAAAATGCCAATGACCCCACGAGAAACCATGATAGCGGGAGCCCCGCGTCCGGGCGGGAGGCCCCTACCATTTTCTTTTCATACTTCTATTAAAGAAGACAATCTGGAGTTAATGTGCTTATTCTGGACCGTGAAAGAAGATAGACAGTAGATGTTTAGATGATTGTTAGCTCTTCCAGGAAAGTATATACACACTGAGTTGTTTGTGTAGCATTAAAGTATGCTCAGTTATTCACCTAGTTTGGGGTGTTTTTCACTGATATTAGTAACATGTGCTAGTGTGATGAAGGCATTGATTCCCCCTGACAGCTGGATCCCTCAAAGGAAGGTCCCCCAACATTGTTAAGCTAGGAGTGACCTGAGAGACCATCTAGTCTAGTTTCCTACTCACCAGGGCTGGGATGTTGAACACAGTGGGGACCTAATATAGAATTTTGCCCTCATTAACATCCTTCTGTATTCACTGGTAATGTCTAGTTTCAAATTATAAGAAAACCACTTGATCTAGTTTAAGAATAAAATTGAAATATATTTAAAAATTTTTTTTAATATTTATTTTTGAGGGACAGAGAGAGAGAGAGAGAGAGAGAGAATGAGAGAGAGAAAGCATGAACAGGGGAGGAGCAGAGAGAGAGACAGACACAGAATCCAAAGCAGGCTCCAGGCTTTGAGCTGTCAGCACAGAGCTTGACCCGGGTCTTGAACCCACAAACTGTGAGATCATGACCTGAGCTGAATTCGGACACTTAACCAAATGAGCCACCCAGGCGCCCCAAAATTGAACTATATTTTAAGAATAAGGTAAGAGTCCCAAAGAAGCAGAAGAAAGCTTCTGAGGCTCGGGAAGGAATATGGGAGCAAGAAAGGGGAAGATGTCAGGAATCAAGGGAGCCCTCTGTGTCTCTCACATTTCTGCTTTATGTGCTCATTTGGCTTCCTTCTTCACTGGCTTTACCCTTACCCCACATTCAATAACATGGTACAAAGGGCTGTTCTTTCACTCTTTTGACCAAAAATAACTGTTCAATGTCCATGAAAGTTTTCTGGTTTTCATGTGTTAGACACTGTGGTAGATTAAATCATTGGCCCTAATTCATTATTTCCCTGTAGAAGAATAATAACATTCCCACACTTGTGATAGCTTCACAGTGGGCAGAGACTTTGGGCTTTGGTAGGTGATGTGCTTTGGCTGATGGGATTTAAATTGATATAATGGAAGCAGAAGCTTTAACTGTGCTCAGAAGGTTGTCCTTTTATGCTCCAGCGATCTGCCATTAGAAGAGCATGCTGGGAATAGCTTCTGTTCCTTCAGCATGGACCTCAGAATATATATATATATGTACAGCAGATATACACATGCAGCCTAGTACTGAGCTAGTCTAGGTAAGCCAAACTGCATCCACTGTACAGACCCATAAAATCAGTTGAAGTGCTAGTTGTTGCATGATGTTGACAGTTTGCAATATTATTGGACAATTGCTGACTGATAAAGACATTGACATTGAAAGCGGTGTGTTACCATAACCAAAGTAAAAAAAATACTGTCTTTAATGCTGGGAATGATCAGCGAACAAACATGTAGAGGATGTTGGCAAAGTGATAACCCACATAATGTAGTGGCAAAATATTTGGTAAATCAATCACCTGTGCCAACTTGGAATACAGAAGACATATTAATAAGTGAGCCTTCAGCTGGGTGGTTTTGAGTCACAACATTGATACTGTGAGCTGGTGGTTCGTAGGTAAGTCTGAGAAGGTATTGTTACAAAACAAATGAGCACACACGCATACAAAAAGATTTGTAAACGTAATTGAGAAGAAATACAGACAGCCCACCCATTCCAAGATTTGCAAGATTAAAAAAAAAAAAAAAAAAAACCTAAAAAATAATTATTTAATTATTTCAAAGTTTTGGCTATTTGAACGAAGCTTTACGACAAAGTCCCAAACTGGACACTACCATTAAAATGCAATCTAAGGGCAAAGGAAGTCTAATATGTGGTTGTCCCATTCTTTGTTAAGAATTTCTGGAAGGATTAAGGTGATTTAACTCAATTCTTTCAGCAGAACAAAAGGATTCTCAGAAGTGTTAAGGGCATGACCTAATAGAAGCCTGATAAAATGTGTCCCTAATTAACTCTGGATTCTAGAGACAGAGTGAGATATGTCAGAAAAGAATCGTGAATGTGGTTTTTGATATTCCATGTATTCTGGAACTCAACAGTACATATTTAGAGTAATCTCAGACTTCAATTTTTCATTTAAAAAATATTTATTTATTATTTTGAAAGAGAGAGAGAGAGAGAGAAATCATGAGTGGGGGAGGGCAGAGAGAGAGGGAGACACAGAATCTGAAGCAGGCTCCAGGCTCTGAACTGTCAGCACAGAGCCTGACAGTTTGTGGTCAGCACAAACCCACGAACTATGAGATCATGACCTGAGCTAAAGTTGGACACTTAACTGACTGAGCCACCCAGGCACCCCAAGTTTCTTATACACAGATAGAAAATGAGCATCTCAAAATTGCAATTGATCAAAGCATTTCAGGTGAGGTCCATTGGTTCTTAATCCACCGATTTCCTCCCAGCCCTGTGCCCATCCCAAGTTCGATGTGGGTTTCCCAGACCCCAGAAATTAACAGACACAGCTGGATTTCTTGTGCTAGGCCACACTGCTCAGTCAGAACCCACACCTTGCCCTACAGGTCTTTCTTAGGCCTGAATAGAAGATAATACAGTGGGCTAGAGAACAGCTGGGGAGCATTACCTACAAGTTGCCAAGAAGGAGACAAAACAGAGGAGACAAAATCTTAGCATTTTATTGTGTTCACAGAAGTTATCAGAAACTACAGAGACCTTTAAAATGAGATCTGGCCCAGAAAATGCAAAACAAAGGCAATGTGACCTTTTTATCCCCCTTCTTATGTAATCATTAAATTTGAAACATACAGCATTATTAAGAAGGGTCTTATCAATGCTTAATGTTTCCAAGTAGATTCCCCAACTTAAAAGTCGGCCGTGGGGATCACAGAGGATTCGAGTATAAAGAACAGGCAACAAGGTGCTCTCATGTCCTCGCACCAAGGCTCCGCTGATTTAATGTGCAGACTTTGAGAGAGTGCTGCTCTGGGGCTCCTGCTGGCTCAGTTTACAGATACCCAGCAGATGTCAATGCTCAGATCCTAGTGCAGGTTAAAGACATCCCTTTTATCTACAAGAGGAAAGAAAAGGGATTAACTAAGCCAGTCAAAGTAAGAGTAGTTTGGTCCACACATAGATAGCTGGATTTGGAGTCAAAGGACTTGGTGCTCTGGGATGAACAGAATCTAGTTCTATACACAGCACATACATGCTTAGGTTTTTGCCTTGTTTCTCCAGCTGTAAAATGAAGACGATGAGAGGTCAAATGAAAACGTTCCCGTATTAAACTAACACACAAAAGGACCCTCCCCGCCCCCCGTGTTGTGCTTCATTTCTATCATAACTCTTGCATTTATTCTGGTTATAAAGTATCAGATGCAGCTATGCTTGCCTTGTGTCTGCCGATGTTGACTCATTTTGTTGATGCAAAATGAGGAACTTTCTCTAGTTCCCCTCTACTATACTAGTGAGCAAAAAAACCTATTCTGAAGACCTCATGAGGATATAAGGATGGGCTGGGAACAGCAGGGATGTTTTATATTGTACATTTTCAGCAAGACACTCTAAATAAAAGCCACCTGTTGGAAATTGTATTCTCCTAAAGATATCTTTTGACCCCTTCACCATCAGGGGAAACACTGGAATATTCTGGCATGCTTCTTCACTTTTTCTTCTTTTATATATTCTTTTCTACTGTCTCTGTCAGTAGCTATGTGTTTTATTTCTTGCTATAACAAAATACTGCCGTGACTATAGTTGTGTACTTGAACTTGCATTTGGGGTCTTACTTTCTAGCCAGACATTTTACCCCTAAGAAAATTTCTAGTGAATAACATATTGCCATCCCTTAGAATCTGCATCCTAGGATTTGCACCTGTAAGAGACCCAAGACTGACGACTTTCCTGAATTCACATTAAGACAAAGGTTCCTAGTTTCTTAGTTTATATTTTTTTAATTTTTTAATTTTATTTTTGATTTTTTAAGAAATTTACATCCAAATTAGCTAGCATATAGTGCAACAATGATTTCAGGAGTAGATTCCTTAGTGCCCCTTACCTGTTTAGTCCATCCCCCCTCCCACAACCCCTCCAGTAACCCTCAGTTTGTTCTCCATATTTTTGAGTCTCTTATGTTTTGTCCCCCTCCCTGTTTTTATATGATTTTTGTTTCCCTTCCCTTATGTTCATCTGTTTTGTCTCTTAAAGTCCTCATAGGAGTGAAGACATATGATTTTTGTCTTTCTCTAATTTCACTTAGCATAATACCCTCCAGTTCCATCCACATAGTTGCAAATGGAAAGATTTTATTCTTTTTGATTGCCAAGTAATACTCCACTGTAGATATATATATATATATATATATATATATATATATACACACACACACACACATACCACATCTTATTTATCCATTCATCCATTGATGGACATTTGGGCTCTTTCCATACTTTGGCTATTATTGATTGAGCTGAAGTCAGATGCTTAACTAACTGACCCATTCAGGTGCCCCGATATTTTTTTTCTTAAAAGAGTTCACAATGTTTTGTTAGTTCAGGCCCCATAAACCTAAATTCAACCTTGTGCTCCTCCTATATATAATTTT
Source organism: Panthera onca (assembly GCF_046562875.1). Lineage (NCBI taxonomy): Eukaryota > Metazoa > Chordata > Mammalia > Carnivora > Felidae > Panthera > Panthera onca. The sequence goes on along the minus strand of NC_138349.1, from coordinate 22,674,259 downwards.
TCCTTTAATGACTAGAGTCTGAAAATTCAATGAGGATGTCCTTCTGCTTTCCTCTTTCTACCCAGATTTTCCCTGAGGTCAGGTGGGAAGTTTTATAGCAACAGAAAGCTACTGTAGATGACTATTGCCAGTGTCCCAGGGTGTCAGAAGTTTGATTATTGTTTTGTCCATTGGACATGAATGATGGTTAGAGGCACTGAAGATAGAATTCTGGGAAAATGGGATTATTTTGGAACTAGCAGGAAATAAAATAAGGCCATTAGACCCTAACATGTGGTGGGAGTTAGCAGCAAAATTACTTGATGGAGAAATGCTAAAATCCATGGAAAAGAAAACTGACAATCTGCTATTGTTGGGGCACTGAAGACATTTGAAAGGAAAATAGAGCAGAGCTATCTAAATGGCTTGACTTGTCTCTGCTAGCAGTTGTCCTGAACTAAAAGAGACTTTTTTCTTTTTTTTAGATTAACAAGAAATGCATTTCATAGAGAATAGCTAACTGTGTTTAAAACCACTAAGTACTCCAAGAGGGAAATCTGAAGGCAAAAACTATCAATTTTAAGTGAAGGATTGAAGAGAGGAATGGCTTTCTGATGACCAGTGAGATGTTATGAGTATTAATGACAGGAGTAGACTCGTTTCAAAATGCTCCAGTAAGCCAGATATTGTGGCTTATTTAATAACAAATTCAAAGCAAGCACCTGTTGCTTTTTGGATTTCATTGCCTGTCGCCTAACTTCAGCCACATCCTTTCCCTCGATTAGCCATAATGCAGAGGTGCTTGCTTCCCAAAGAATGAGCTAAACTACTGAAAAATACCTCGGGAAAGAGTAGTCTTCACTCCTTACCACATGCATTTTGTATTCCCATGTATTTGTATGTTTCCTTCTAAATGTTCTAGAATGTTTTCAGCGTTTGTTTGTGCTACTTGTCCATAAAGTTACAAGCTCCATTAAGAAAAAGGAAATAGGAATTGTATTTCTTATATTGCCTTCAACCATGGAATTGAGGTAAATAAACATTTTGTATCATTCCTGAATTATTGTTTTGCATTTTTGCTGTGCCTTTATAACATTGTTAAAGTTTTTCAGGAAGTTTTGCTCTGTCTTCTGAACACAAAGTTCATTTTAACAAAAATGTATTAAGTTGCAGGCACTTGGAGAGATGTGGAGTTGGTTAGGACCCAGTCAATCCTCTCACAGAGCTTTTAGGTAAATGAGAATAACACGAGAGAAATCTATTTATAACTTACTTTGTTATTTGTTTCATCTAAAGCTGTTTATAATGCTTAAATGTGAGCCTACAAATTTGTACGCTCACTAACAGCAAGCATAGCATCATCATCATCTCTGTAATCTCCAACATCAAAAACAATGCTTGGCACAGAGTAGATGTCTCGTTATGTTTGTGTGTGTGTGTGTGTTTTTTTTTTTTTTTCTGAACTATCTTACGGTTCTGTATCCAGAGAGTTGGGCATATAAAGATGCATAAGACACAATCAATCACTCAACTCATTGGAGGTGGTGAATGACTCATAATTCACAACAATGTAAGAATTTTTTTAAATAGGTCCTTAAAAATATTGCTGACTCACTACCTCCTTGAAGGTGAGAATGTCCCTGATCTACATCACATTATTCAGTGGCTTTTAGACAAACACTTCCCACTTATCCCAAACATAGAAGAAGCCAAGGTCTAAATAGAAACATAAGACTTATTAACACTAAAGGGATGATGGAATGTGAAACCATGGCTTTAATTTATATGTTACTTTCATTTATATTTTAGTAATGCTCGATACGAAGCCTTATATGAACAGAGTTACAAGCATTTCAACATTCTTAGTCATTTGAATGCATTTAAAAATAATACCTGAGTCACTGGCATTTTCCTTTCTGCTGTTTTCCCGGATGCATTTGCTTTGTTGAATAAGAACAGACAGAGTGCAGAACGTGATAGTATACTAAGAGACATCACAAAACCAACTCACAAAGTCTCAGGGGGGGAGTAAGACAAGGTAGCAGATACACGAAGCAAGGAAGTGAAATCATTTTGCCACATTTTCACATGTACATATCATGGACCTTCTGCTGCAGGATTCTGAATAATATAATGTCATTAAGATAATGTGGCTTTTTTAAAAAAATCTGTTTTTCTATCTCAAACTAAACAAGTCTTTCTCTTCAGTTTCTGATTATGCAACATGGCTTTGTAGTCTCCTTGGCAACTGACAGCAGTGATTACTATGATGGGGAAGCCATAGTTCCTATGATCTCCTGAGCAAGGACTGGCCTCACCTCCAACTCTGCAGTTCTTCTGTGACTTCTCTCCACATCGAGTACGAGTTTAGTTAACACCCCACCAATCCAAGAATGCTCTATACATGTCCCATCCTCCATGTTTTTGGACTTGTAGCCTGTGAATGATTCAGAGTCTAAGATACTTAATGCCTTACTTGTCCCTCCGAATATACATGCTATTTTGCACACATGTTAAAATACTCTATGGGCTCCCATAAAATCCAAAGTTTTGACTCTGTTCTACGATGTTCTGAATCATATACCCCTGTTCACACCTTATCTATCAGTTCAAGGTTTTCTGATAGCCCACAAGGCTATGGCCACACTGACCTTTCAATTTTCCAAAAACTAAGCACCTAGGGTTGTGACAATTCCATTCTCTCCACGTGCAACACGTTTCTCCCTATTCTTCATGTGTTCACTTCCGACTTTGCCTTCTATTGTCAGCTTCGATTACACTTAGAAGTAGCCTATGAGGGTGTTTGGTAGTGGGTACTCTGCAAGATAATGACAAATTCCTATCTCACTTCTTTCTCTTACCAGAGACTCGACCTTGGAAAATTTGTTTAATATCTAAAGCTTTATCTCCTTTGCCATAAAATGAGAATGATGATGTTAAATAGATTCAGGGATTGTGAAATAAATAAGATAAACTAAGGCAATTCTTGGAAATAGAAATGAAAGCATAATTTAAAACACTTTCCAATGCCCCATGAAATAGACAGTATCTATATAGCAACAAAAACACAAACAAACAACATAGTCAAATTGGAAAATGTGTACCTTAACACCAGTTAAATGTTTTTTTCAACATGAACCACATAGAATGTGAGGATAAACCGCCATCGGTCATAGTAATTATATTACTATAAAATTGGCAGGGTAAAGCAAAGGGAAATAACTAGGCATCTAGTGGACTTGACTCCCCCAAACACAAAAGTGGATAAATAAACATGTGCTCGCTGGGAACTTCAGACAGTCAGCTTGAAAACAGCTGCTCAAACTGGAGTGGCTTTGCCAACTCAAAAGGAAGTGAATGCAGGGGATTGATATGAGCTCTAAAGGGACTGAGCAGTTTGAATCACATGAACTCTTAAATCAGTCAAAAGAAGCTCTCTTTCAGGAAAACCCTTGCCCTGAAGAGACATGCCATAGACACAAAAGAAAGTACATGTCAAAGTGGAGGAGAGGAACAGGGGTAGGAGCCATCAAAAAGAAAACATATTTTGACCATCACACCAATACAACAGGAGCGGTTACTCAAGAGCCATGAAGTGAGGGGAAAAACCCTAATTTCTTACATTACAAATAACAAAAAGATTTACAAAGAATTTTATATGGCCTTATAAGAAAAAGAGCGTAAGGAGAAGAATGATATTCCCACATCAAGGAAGCATGCCAGAAAACATGATCACAAGAAATGAGCATTGTAACATATTTCAAAGGAAGATAACTACATAAAGAAAATGGCACAAGATATGAAATCCAACATAAATCATAATTAGAAATAGTTTTGTAAATATGTATTAGATCTTAATAAAGATTTGCAAATAAGATGTAAAAATAATTAGTTCAGAAATTAAAATTATGAGTGAACAGAAGACTGAATTAAAAAAAAGCAAATGATTTGAGAGGAAGTGGTAAATTTAAACATATGTAAGAAGATACAGAATAATATAAAATATGTCTCCCAGGAAGAATAACAAAGTAGAGAAATCGTGAATTAAAAAAAAAAAACAAACAACTGTAATTCTAAGTAATTTTTCTGAAAATAAAAAACAAAAACAAACAAAAAGACTTAAAATTACATCTTAAAACACCCATTACATCCTTAAGAAAAATTGATCTAGAATATCCAAACCTAAGACGTATTTAGTAACATTTTGCAACTTAAAAAAAAAATAATAAAATAAAGGAAGAAAGAAAGACCAACCAACTCTGGGCACCCTGACAGAACTACCACAATACACATAAGTGAAAGAGAATCCGTTTATCATCACTATTGTCTATAGCAACACTTTTAGAAGAAAGTGTAATGACACTTTCAATATTTCCAAAGAAGGAACATAGAATCCAAGGATGTTACCTCCAGCCAAATAGATTTCCAAGTATAGAGATGGAAGATAAATTTTCACAAACAATCGTTAACTCAGAGAATATTGTTCCCATGAGTTATTCTCCAGAATTCGACTAAAAACCCAGCTTCAGACCATCAAAAGCAAATATCTCAAGAGACGTTAACATAAAGGCATGGGAACAGAAAAAAAAAATATATTGGTCATTTTTATCAACAAGCACTATGGTATTTTATGTGTAACTGTGCTTGAGTCTTTTAAATTTTTTCCATCTTCACTGAGATAAACAGACGAAAATTTGCATATTCAAGGTGTATGCAGTGTTGTGATAAATGTATATATTATGAAATAATTACCAAAATAAAAGGAATTAACATATCCATCACTTACATCATGCACCAACTTTTTTCTTTTGTGGTGAGAAGACATGAGATGTACCCTCTTAGCAAATTTCAAGTATACAATATATGCTTGGTGTTACCCTGGTGGACATTAAATGTTTAAGACATGCATTTTATCACTGAAAGTTTGTTCCCTATTACCAACATCTCCCCATTTTCACCCACCCTCCAGTCTCTGGCTATACCATTCTATAATCTGCTTTTATGTGTTTGACATTTCTTAGATTCCATGTTCTGAAGAGAACACCCAATATCTATTATTCGGTGTCTGGCTTATTTTACTTCATGAAATGCATTCCGGTTTTATCCATGTCATTACAAACTGAAGGATTAACTTCTTTTTAAATGATTGAGTGGTGTTTCATTGTTTCATCAAAAGATTTCAGAATATTACTGTTGTTCATCAAAATATTCAAATGAAATGAGATATGTACAATAGCCAGAGTAGTCATAATAGAAACTTCTCCCAAATGTTGGGAGAAGACAGGGTGGAGATGGGGAAGAAGAGAAGTCTTCCTGTGAATGGGGGCAGCCATTCTCCACCCCCACCCCCAATCCCCAGCCGATCTGCCCTTTTGGCCAGGGGTTGAGATCTAAGGGGTTAACTGGACCACAAATCCAAAGTTGGACACAGGAAGCCAAATGTATGGTAGAACCAAGAATCTGGAACATAGAGTTCAGGAACAAAGCAAGGCCTCAGTAAATAGAAAGTATTCTGTGAAGATTTTCATAAACATCTTTGAAGTCTTCTCAAGTCCTCCTTATTTGCAAATGTGTGTAGAGCCCACAGGAATATCAAGTTGTTTTGAAGTTTCAGACTTAACTTCAAAAATGTGGATTAAATGGTACCTAAAAGAGAGGGAGGGGCATTGTATTCATCACTTTTTGTTTTCCAGAGAAACAAACCAAAACTGACAGGAGATAGATATATAGATGAGAAAGAGATGAGATAGAGATAAAGATAGAGATAGAGATACAGAGATACACAGAGAGAGAGAGAGAGAGAGAGAGAGAGAGAGAGAGATGATATATATACAAAAGAGACTTCTTTTAAGGAATTGGCTCATGTGATTAAGGAGACTGGCAAGTCTCAAATCTGCAAAGTAGGCTTGAGACCCAGATAAGAGTTGTAATTTGAGTCCAAACACAGTTGGCTAGCATATTTCTTGCTTGCTCGGAGGTGGTCAGTTTTGTTGCTGTTGTTGTTGGTGTTGTTTTTCCTTTTAAGACCTCAACAGATTGAATTAAACCCTCTCAAATTATGGAGGGTAATCTGCTTTACTAAAAATAAACTTGTTTAAGTTTTAATCTTATTTAAAAATTTCCTTCACAGAAACATCTAGAATAATATATCTTGGTACCATGGCCTAGCCAAATTGACATGTAACATGAACCATAAAAGCGTCCGATATCATGTCAACACCACCACCATAGTCAAGGTTTAAGATTGGAAATACATGGGACGGGTGGTTCTGCAGAGAAGTTTTCTGACTCCTGAGTGACATTCTAAGTTGTCTGTCCTTCCAGATCATTTACCTGCTATTTCCATTTTACTAATTATACAACCTACTGCAATCTTCAATCCTTTGATGTTATTTTTTTATCCTTACCGTTTCATGTCCTTCTCACCACTTGTACCCTGCTAGTTTCTATGATCCATTTTATTTTATCCTACAAACACTATGGATTATTCAATCCACCCCGCCGCCCCCCCGCCCCCGCCCCCCACCTCCTCCATTGTACTCAAATGGACAAACTCAAGTCTGGTCAAACCTTGTCAATTACTACAAATCTTGTCTCCAGTTCTGACCTTTCCTAACAATTTCACCTGACACCTTAGCACTTCCACTTAGGTAATGGGCACTACAAATTTAAGATGATCAAAATATAATAAATTATTCCTTCCAGAAACTGCTCTTCTCCCATTGTATTTGTGTTAATAAGCAAAGCGATCATTTTCTATTTGCCCAAGCTAAAATCTTGATTCTTTAATTTCTCTTTTCCCCTCAACTACCACCACAGACAAATTACCATATTCACTGAACTTTTTTTTTAAACTAATTGTGTTGACTTTATCTAGTCCCCTCTACTTCTACTACTATAATTCTGTAAATAAAATAATTATCTCTCTGGAGTTTTACAATAGTCTCCTAAGTAGTCTTTCTGATCTTACTATTGCCCTTAACTCTTCCTTATCTATTTTTCACTTGGCAGCTAAAGTGATCATTTTAAAAGTGTAAGCGAGTTGATGTCGTTATCATACTTAACCTCTCTAACGCAATTTCTCATATACTGTTAGTGAATGTAAAATGGCATAGCTACTTTGGAATATATTTTGGCAGCTTCTTATGTAGTTAGACATGCTTACCACAGGACTGAGCAATCACACTCCTGGGTACTTATTATAGATAAATGAAACGTTATACCCATATAAATACCTGTATACAAATGTTCATAGGAGCTGTATTTGTAATAGCTAGAAGCTAGAAACAACTCACAAATCCTTTCATGGGTGGATGAATAAACACATTATGATACAACCATGCAATATAAACTACCCAGCAATAAAAATAAACCATTGATACATACGGTATTTAGATGGACCTCAAGTTCATATTTAAATGTCTGACACAATTTTTGACGTTTGACTTCTGCCTCTTTCAAGCCCACACTTCCTTTTCCCCTTTTGTCCTATATGTGGGCAAGCTGATAAGAAGGCTTGGGTTCTCTTTCCTCTGGTGTTGGTGGAAAGTTCAAACCACATGAGCCCTGGACTACATTTGGGAATCCTTACCACAGTCCCACTTCCTGACCACAATAAACAACAAAGGTAGTTTCCCCTCCTTGCTCTTGGAAGACAATTTTGGACCTGCTTGCGAACATATTCTGATTCTTCCACAAATTCTTATTATATTAGGAATAAACATTTTCATACCCTCTTGGTGAATATGTAGCATCCAAACCAAATTCTGGGTAAGGTGTCCTTTTCATCTGTGCAAGATGACCACAAAGAAGGACATTATCATGAGGGACAAAAGCCAACTGCAAAAGTTACATAGTATATGACTCCATTCACCTGACACTGTAGAAATGACAAAATTATAGTGATAAATACTAAATCAGTAGTTGTGCCATTATAGGGTAACATGAGGTAGTTTCTTCATGGTGATGGAATCATTCTATATCCTGATTGTGGTGCTAGTTATATTAATCTATACATGTGATATGATTTCATAATAATGCACACATACATGCACATGCACACACACAGTGCATATAAAAATTGATAAAATCCAGTCTGTAGTTAGTGGTACTGTATCATTGTCAATTTATTCATTTTGATAATGTACTTATAAAAGTGTTTTCTGCTTGAAAGGTATACAGGGAATCTATACTACTTTTTCAAACTAACAACTAAAACAAAAATCCACACAAATATTTATCTTTCTTTTTTTTTTTTTTTTTTAACGTTTATTTATTTTTGAGACAGAGAGAGACACAGCATGAATGGGGGAGGGTCAGAGAGAGGGAGACACAGAATCTGAAACAGGCTCCAGGCTCTGAGCTGTCAGCACAGAGCCCGACGCGGGGCTTGAACTCACTGACCGCGAGATCATGACCTGAGCCGAAGTCGGCCGCTTAACCGACTGAGCCACCCAGGCGCCCCTATCTTTCTAATGATTTATCTTCTTACAGTAAATTGGGAACTAGACCTTGAGGTTCCTACAAGTTCTGTCCCTGTTTTCTTCTTTGCTCTCATCTTCTGCTATTCCTCCCTCTTGCCCATTGGTCATCCATATTGGCTCTCCTCTGTTGGCTGGAACATGTTAAGCTGTTTTTTACCTTAGGGCCTTTAGCATAGCTTTCCTTTCAGTCTAGAATTTTTCCCTCCTAGATTTTCATTTAGTATTGGGAAAATAACATGCGAAAAGCATGTAAACTTCCAGATTCATGTCATTTATGGTGCAGGGGAAAAGACGGTCATTGATGAAATGATAACAATAAGAAAAAAACAACCGTATGAGAGTAGTAAGGTGTGGTACATGCTGCTAAAAGCAGTAATAGCTGGGAGGCCTGACTGAGTCTGGGGAGGCAGGGAAGATTCCATGAAGGAGTGACATTTGAGCTGAGATATGAAGGCTAAGCTGGACTTAACTATGCGAAGAGCCTAAGAGAGTTCCAGATGAAAGAAGAACATGTACAAAGGCCCTGTGGGTGATGAAATGACAGTTTGTGAAGGGAGAGGAGCATCACAGGTAGTAGCTGAATTGGAGTCAGAGACCTGGGAAGAAGTCAAATAATTTAGGATCTTAGAGATCATATCAAGGGTGATTTCAATGGACTCCACTGATTACAAATTGCTTGTAAGGCTAGAAAATATCTAACTTCTACTCTTTGTAAATGATTCTTTTAGATTTAGGGTTGAAACACAGATGGGAGTAAAATTCACTGACATCTTGGTGTAAATGCTGTGTCTGAGAGTATCTTGTATGGAGAGAACGGTGGATGAGTTCTCCTATGAGAGCCTCGAGTGAAAGAATCAAAAATACCTGGGGGCTGCTTCATAATTTGGCCTATGAAGGCCCTTATAGGAATACCTTGGTAAAAGTAGGGGAGCAAAACCTCTCTCAGTTGGCCTAACCTTTTCTCTTCTTTGGAGGATGAGGAGCCATAGATAGTTCCTGTGGGTCAGAAAGCAGCAGTCCCAAAGCTGCCATTGTGTGGTCAGGGGAACCAGCGGGACTCAGGCCAGCGTGACATGGAATGTCTGCTGATCTGCCCTGGCATCTGGTTTTTCATTTCCATAAATTACAGGGGAAGGAACAGATATCTCTTAGAGCTCTGAGCATTGTTTGAAAATAAGAGCAACAGTAGATATGGACCAGTTTTCCAGAGTGCTGAGCAATTGCGTGTGTATTATGACTCCACATTTCAACTTCCTCTGTCTTTCTGGCTTCCTTGAAATGCCAGTGTTTTTCTTTCAGTCCTCTTGTCCTTCCTCTTGCTTTCCTGCTTCCTCCAATATTCTTCCTTCCCTGTTCCTATATTCTGAAAAGGAGAGGCTTAGGTGTTTGATAACTCAGTGTGTGCTGTACATCTCACAATCCCCTACTTTGACCATCAGCCTCAGGTTTCTAAATCTTAAGGAGCACCACTGTCCATAGGCATATGGTCATTTATACTTGGAGGAAGGGTTAGACAACTTTTGCAGTTAGCCCCATGAAATGTAAACCTCATATTTCTTCCCATATAACTTTTTTTTTTAACAAATCCCAGCTCGTTTATAGATTTTGGGGGCCCTGATTGCAATGACAAAATTCATAACCATCCCCTGAAAACCCATGGCAGTGGTTGTCCATGTGCACTTGACCTAGACCCTCTAGTTCAGTGGGATGAACTGGCAGGAGGCCAACAGCTCACTTTAACGAGAAAGATGTATTTTCTAGTGATTGATCACTTCCTCTATAAATTAAGGAAAAGCACCTTTGCTGAGGCCAATGACTTATTAAGAAGTCTTTCAAGCAGTAAATTCCTTCTTTCTCCATTCTCTAGGCAGTAATGGCAACAGTTAAGTCACAGAGAAATGCAGGAATACCCTTTGCTGAGGTGACACCTTAAAATGCAAAATTTTACTTACTAAAACCACAGTAGGGAGGACTTTGGTCAGGATCAGCAACCTCCATCAGCAGCCATATTTCTCTCTGTTCTCATTTAGCAGAGAATCTTTGGTTTATCATTATTATTATTATTAAAGTATAATTGATATAAAACACCTTTCATTTATGTCTTCTAGTGATTCTGTATTTTTACACATTACTAAGTGATTCCCACAATGAGTCTATTACCATCTGTCTCTCACCATACAAAGTTATCATAATATTATTGACTATATTCCCTATGCTGTACATTATATGCCCATGACTTACTTATTTTGGAACTGAAACTTTGCACCTCTTAATCCCCTTTACCTGTTTTGCCTACCCTCCAACCCCTCTCTTCTCTGGTAACTAAAAATCTGTTTTCTGTATTGATGAATATGTTTCTGTTTTGTTTGTTTTGTTTCATTTTTTAGATTTCACATGTAAGTGAAGTCATATAGTATTTGTCTTTCTCTGACCTATTACACCTAGCATAACACTCTCTACGTCCATTCATGTTGTCACCAGTGGCAAGCCTTCATGCTTTTTTTTATGGCTTAGTGTGTGTGTATGTATGTGTGTGTGTATCACATCTTATTTACCCATTCATCTATCAGTGGACCCTTAGGATGTTTCTATATCTTGGCTATTATAAATAATGCTTCACTTAGCAAGGAATATTGAGTGATCAGAGTTGGGTTCTTTGAAAAACCAAAGTATGGTTAAATGACTCATCAGGATACCCAGTTGCATAAACCAAAATATACAAGTTTTGCTTTGTTAGGTTTTGATTTGGGCAGAAGTATATTTGATTGTTGATTGATATGGGAGGAAGAGACAAGGAGAGGAGAGAACTTAAAACTTTTCAGCCTCTTCTCAGTGCATATGGAACAAAACCCAATTATGACTCATCATCTCAGGATTGCCTAATCTCTCTTGCCTCTCTTTCTACCATTCCCACATAAGGTCACCTTGCTACAACAGCACTGGTCTTCATTCTGGTCTTTTAATATTCTAAGCTCATTCTCACCTCCGGGGCCTTTGAACTAACTCTCTCCTGTGCCTGGAAGGCTCTTGCCAGAGATTGTCTCACAGCTGGACTCCCTCATCATTTAGAAATAGTGAGTTGAAATATTTATCAAAGAAACTCATCAATAAAATTGTATCCCCCACCCAGACATTGCCTCTTAGAGTTTCCTGTTTTAGTTTATAGCACTCTTGACTTTCTGTTATTATCTTGCTTGTTTGTTTATTCATTCTAACTCTCCATCTTTAGAATGTGAGCCCTCTGAGAGCTGGAACATTGACTATCTTACTCAGTACTTTGAACAGTCCTCAGTCCACAGCAGGTGTTAAAAATATTTTTTTTCAATGCATCAAATAAATAAATAATATCTCAGCATCCTAATTATTGACTGGGTACAAGAGTGTCTCATGAGCAGTAGAATCTGTGAAGAGTTGAAAAGGGAGGCTTCTGAACCTTAGCTCAGATTTGGGGCTATTGTTTGCTTATTCTATGTTGAATACTGATATATGAAAGAAGTAACTTCTTTCTCCAGATTCCAGCCAAAGTGAAATCTGGAAACAAAGGAAGGCTTTGAAATCAGCTGGGTAAAAGTAATGTTTATTGATTGCCTACTTGATCCAGGCCCTGAGCAAGGCACGTTAGTAATGTTACCCCCTTTACTCTTCACAGCAAACCTGTCCTACCAATGTTTTCATTCCCATTTTTTTAAAATGATGCAACTGAGACTCTAAAGCAATAAATCACTTGTTCAAACTTCACAGCTAGTAATTAGCAGACTGGAGGTAAGAAGTGAGGGAAATCCAGACTTTGAGTCTCTGTCACCTAGCCTCTCACATACTTTATATGTTGCCGCTACCCCTGGAAAAAAATTGGTTTTGTGACATTTTAGGTCCAAGTAATCTCTGTCAAGAAGTGCAATTTGCTTTCTTCTACTTCTGGCAGACAATTGAGAGAAGGGAGGTGTTGTCATTTAGAGGACACATAAAATCAAGGTCTTTGCCACTTATAGTCAATAAAATCTTCACGATGCATTTTCCATGGCTGTTCTGGATAAATTCCAGTTGGAACAATTAGTTTTAATGCCTTTAAATGTCCCCAACACTTTAGGTTGCTTAGAATATTCCAAGTGTCCAGCTAATTTTCAGTACATTACTGACTGTGAACTGTGAATGTCAACTTCCCCCAAACCTCAAGAAGAGAACAAATTCCAAGGAGAAAGACATGCATGTGGTCAATGTATTATAGCAAGCATGAAGGACAGAACCCCATGAGGGCAGAAAGGAGGGAGGCAGTCAGGGAGGAAGAAAGTATGAAAGCTAAAGAAGGAGCAAAATATAATAATTTTAAGTATACTAGTCATAATATTCGTAATGGGTGTGCTTATTATTTTGTATGCACTAGTCTGTGAATTTTTTGATTCTGTGAATTTTTAAGCATTCGTTCATTCATTCCTCAAAACAACTGTGAGCTTGGCAGTATTTTCCCCATTGTTCAGATGTGCAAACTGAGGCATACAAAAATTTAAGTAACTTGTTCTAGGTCACTGATCTACTAGAAAGGTAAGAAAGGATCAGAACCCAAATTCACTGAATCCAGAGTCTATAAAGAAAATGATACAAAATATGTTGACATGATCAAACTTCAGTAGGTTTCTTTGGGATAGAGAGATGGGGACATAATAGTTTTCTTATGTGTATGGTGCATTGAAGAGATCTTCTAACCTTACATATCTTTTACATTGGTCTATCAAACATTAAATAAGATTTATTCTAAGTTATTCATTGTGATAACTAAAACATAACTTCCCATTTCACTGCGAACACTGCATACTTTGCTGTGCATATTGGGTATTTCTGAGTATCTCTCCTCTCCTCTGGGTTCTAAAATTCAGTGAAGAATAGAGAGATACACCATTAAAAGTAAGCTTGAAATGAAGAACTCAGCTTTAGACAAGAAGACCAAGCAGGGCTTTCTATTGTTTTCCATGTTGTAAAGGACTGAACCCTCACCCAGTGACACAATAAGAATGCAGAAGAATGCTCAATTTACTCAGTCAGGTCTAACCTGGTCTGCTCAACAAATGAGCAATGCAGATCCTCAGGGCTTCTCACTCCATAGATCATGTAGGGTAGGCAGTAAATTAGGGAGGAAATATTGGACTTACCAAGGTGGATAAATCACTCCTCCTGTTCAAAAAAGGGTAAAGGATGGAGCCATGCATGATGGGAAATGTATTTTCAGTAACTTTTCCTCACACCCCAAAACAAAAGATCAGGATAACCAGCACTTTCCATGAAATCCACCAGTCCTTTTCAACTGACACCCATCTAGGAGAAGAAAACACTGAAAGGACACAGGTCTAAAAGGCAGAATGAGTTGGTGTGGAGAAACCAGTGATGTTCTGAACTAGGATATCAATTGGAGAGGGCTGGACTGTGCATGGATCCAGCAAGGATCCATATTACATGTATCCAGAATACAACATGAAGGCAATATTTGACTGTGATGTGTATGTATGTGATACCATGTGGAAGAAAAGGTTTGAGAGAACTGGGCAATTGCTATGATAAGCTTAGCTCCTTCTTAATTTCACTAATGGCATCTTCCTCCAGAGTGAAAAAGTAGACCAAAAGGATCATACTAGATTTTTAAAAGTAACAATGTCAGCTGCAGAGATTTTAGTATTTTTCTAAGCAATCAACATTTGGTTACTTCTGTATGTGGCTACTGATACATCTTCATAACAATCAAAAGAGCAGTTAATCTAATCACAAATAACTCTTAAGGTATTCATCATGGTATTGTTGATACATCTGCTACCTTTAGTCTTAGGGTCCCAGAGTATAAGGTACCACTCTGTAATATTACATTGGCAGTCTGTGATAATTAATTGCAACTGAGTACAAAACTTGAAATATTCCAAGGTTGTTTATGATAGTGTGAATGAAAACAAGCTAGTCAGTATTGTTGATGTCATTAAACATTACTCAAGTAGGAAAACTATTACGAATGTAGGAGAGCCAATTTGCCTCACTGCAACATATTGAGCTTTCCTTTTCAGAGAAGATTTTATAATCTCAAGTGGTGAATCATTTCACTAAATATATTTGACGATCAAGTGTTGCTCAGATTTTTCTTTTAGAAATTGATACGCATTATTTTGAGATTATACATGCAATTAAGGACAATTAGCACTTTTTTCCCCCTAGCTTAACATTGTCACAGAAAACCATTCGTATTACCATCTTGATGAACTCTTTTGGTAGGACTGGTAATTTCAGACGACCATGTACGGATGGATTAATGCGGCCACTCCATGAAGTTATAATTGTGGATTCTGATGTTTACAAGCTAACAAACACTGAAACATCAGCTTTTCTTTCTCTTTTCCTTGATTTATCTAGGCAATATGAATTAATTTCACACCTGGCATCCCAGTTAATGGGAATGTTTGCTCTATCTGCTCAATTTCGTAGATAAGGTGGGATAAGAACATGTTTTGCTTTCTCCATACTTGACTACTAGAAGCTCATGTAATTGAAAGGCACTAGTCAAAGCCATTTTATTTTTATAGATTCTGTTTATTAATAAACTTTGACCTTTTCCCCCAGTTTTCTTCTTTTGCTCACCTATGTACTCTGATAAAGAGGATTATCAAACAACCAGAAGCACTGAATGCCAGATGTTGTGGAACCTGGTAAACCTGCTGGCTCCTCAGGTTGCAAAACCCTCAGTGATCCAAGATCACAATTTAAGTTGACAGCAGAATAGAAATTAGGACTCAGTTCTGTGGACTATGAGGTATTTCTATTATGCAATTCTTTTTGGGATATTTACTTAAAGCCAAAGTCGGTAAACATGCATTTACTTATGCTACCAATCCCTACTATGTGCCCAAAACTGTACTGTGGCCCTGGGGACACAGTTGTGAGCAAGATAGACACAATCCCTGTCCATCAAATACGAGGCAAGATAGTGACATATCAAACATTATGATAAATGTAATCAGAATCTATTTAAGGGTCTAAAGCAAAAGTTTGAGAGTAATCAGAATTGGCCTCTAGCTGGCTTCTGGGTAGAGAATTAAATAGATCTATAAGAGTGCCATCAGAGAGCATGGCAAAAGATGAAAAAGAATTATCATGTTGGAGATGGAAAATATTTGGGAAATATTTAGGAAGGTGAAGCCCTAATTCGCCAAGTCCTAACTTGGAAATGGGGATGAATAAAGGGAGGAGTCAAAGTCAACTTCCCACTTTCTGAATGTTGCAGCTGTGTTGATGGTGTTGATTTTCACTGTGTGGGGAAAGCAGCGTAGTCAGTTAGGGTGATATACCCAAGGCAAGATAGCCATTCAGCAGTGGGAAGTTAACATCTTGGCACAAGGTATGGAATCATTAGTGGATGGACAGTAAATGAAGCCATAAAAGTGGAAGCGACCACCCATAGATCAGTATGGAATGAAAAGGAAAATGGCTGAGAGAACAGTCCTCAGAGCATCGATAGGTGCTCTGGACAAAGGGAAAAAAGGGAGGAGATCCTGCAGACGAGGGTGAGGAGTGGTTAGAGACTTAGGGGGAAAAGCCCTAAAGGACAAGTTATGAAAGAAAGAATAATCGATAGTGTTAAATATTGCCAGAGTAGAAGAATAAGGATTGAAAAGAGCCCAGTTGTTTTTGTCCAAGATGTAAAAGGTTTCTGTGACCTTATGGGGGAAATGAGCTGAATTATAATGGGGTGAAGAATAAATGGCTATAACAGGCAGAGAGGAGTTTTTCAAGAACCTCCTTTGTGAAGAGTAGTGGAGAAACAGGGTGATAGGGGAGGCTAGGTGTTCCTGGGAAGGCATTTTAATCACTTTAAAAAGTATTTTAACCATTTCTCTTACATAGGGTTAGACTTTTGTATTTTTCTTAGTTTTTATACTTAGCACTAAGTAAATAACTTAGTAACTTAATTATGATTAAGTACGTGAAAAGAGAAAGCTGTCTGATGCAATTCAAGGCCAGGGACTCTACCAGGCTTAAGAAACTGGAACCTGAAGCTTTAACAGCACCAGGGGTCTCTTCTTGCTTGACTCTGCTCTCCTCTCTGTAGCTGCTTCATTTTCCCCCTCCTCTTTTATGTAGCTTGCTCCTTCCCTTTGTGGGAGCCATAGTCCAAGTTCTTCCCCAGACATTAGAACCACACAAAAACTATTATTATCATATTTTTTTAGTCCAAAAAATGAGAGGAACAGATTAATATGGTTTGGCTTTGGTGTCCATCCTGAATCAATCAACTGAATCAGACCAATGTGTTATGATATTGTGCTTATTTTATGGTAACCATGAGGCTGATGAAGGTTAACGCACCTGTCTGTCAGGCATCTCAAAGACCAGGTTTACATCAGATCAAGTATCAGCCAGAAATGGCTTCTATTTGGGATGATTTACACCTCCCCTCAATGCAGCCTTTGGTGCAAATTAGGGAATGGCATATTTTTAGAAGAGCAATTAGAAAACGCTAGGGTGCCTGGGTGGCTCAGTCAGTTAAGCTGCTGACTTTGGCTCAGGTCATAACATCACGGTTCGTGAGTTCGAGCCCTGCGTTGGGCTCTATGCTGACAGCTCAGACCCTGAAGTCTGCTTTGGACTCTGTGTCTCCCCCTCTCTCTTCCCCTTCCCCACTCACACTCTGTATCTCTCTCTCAAAAATAAATCGGCATTAAAAAAATAATAAAATTAAAAAATTAAAGACAAAAGAAAAGAAAACTCTACCCCTACTGTGTGAAGAAATTCCCATCAGTGTCCACCTTTGGAAGCAGGGGGCAATGGGTCAGATCCTTCAAGAAGAGTAAACATAGTGTACATTTTACCTCTGTTCTGTGTCCAGGGAACCTTTGTGCAGTGTCCTAATTCTACTCAGAGCAGAGGCCACAGGGCCCAGCCTATAGGACACAGCACACCATGTTTCAGAAAATCATCCCACCTAGTGTTTCTGAAAGATCAATATAAGGCAGAGAAGGGTGAACACAGAGATCATGAGCTTTTTCTGCTACAAATTGCAACTTTACCAGCTTCTTTTTATGGAGACTGGAAATTTGTCTGGAAGGGAAGTCAGTGGCACTTTAACAGATAGTTCTGTTCCAAACACCTGCAAGAAACAAAACCATTCTTCCCTCCTCAGATTACATGGATCCTTATTTCCCTAGTTTTATTACTGCTTTTCAAAAAAAAAAAAAAAAAATGGAGGCTCTTGTTGGGATAGGGTCTTTGCTTTCTGGATGCTCTATCATTTTACTATAAACATTCCTGCCTCTCTAAATTTGAACCTGAAGGTCAAAGGAAAGATTTGAGAGCACAGAAAACAGAGTTCCATTCTACCTGTTCTGCCAGAAAGTCAGGAACAAATTGGGACAAGAAGAGCTATGGCTTCTAAATATATGCTACTGTTTTCTGATATCTTTGGGGGATTTGGCAAAGATCCCGTTTAATTTTCTGCACTGAAACTCAAGTTGGCTCGATGTGTAATGTTTCCATCCCTGCTCAAGAAACTTATAGCTCTTGTTGCCAATTCTATCCAGTTTAAGATCCTCTCCCTGGATGCCTAGGTTCTCCTTTGTTTTCTTTCTTTTTCTTTTTTCCATCTCTCTCTCTCTCTCTTTTTTGTTTGTTTGTTTGTTTACTCTGTTCAATCCATCACTATTTTTTTTTTCTTCTCTTCAGAAAGCCCTCTCCCTTACATTCTGGTTTCCTCACTGCCAGATTTCTTTTTTCAAAAAAAAAAAAAAATCCCTTTTGTCTTAAAAACTAAATTTAGTTACAACAAATAATACATGAATATTTGCTATGAAAAAAAAAAAAAAACTATGAAAACATTACTAAGCCTATGTGGAAGAGAATGGCTGGCTGCTCACCACACCTATTTCACCTACATGGCTGACTTCCTTGCATTGGATTCCTATCCCATGACGTGTTTTCCAGGTGGAGGCAGTGAGGAGTGGGTGGGCTTCTCGATTTTCTCTGTTACCCCATTTGCCAGTTGGCTGATGACAGTGTTTATTTCCAAAGCATGTGTTAAATATGGTGGCACCATAACCTGGATAGCTGTGATCCACTGAGCCACTGAGCCACTGAGGGGAGCCACTGAGGGGAGTTACATAGTTAGGAACATCTCTGTTGGGCTTTTCACATAGGACGTAAGGGCAAGAAACTTTTATTGCCTTAGGACCTGAGACTGGGAACCATTTGCTACAGAGATAGTCTATTCTTCAAAACACAGGCTATTTCAAGAGGTAAATTTATTATTATAAATTATTTATTTATTTATAATATAAATTATAAATATAAATAAATTATTTGAGAAAATAAATTGACACTGTGTCTCACACTCTTACCCTTAATTAAATGAGCAAAATTTAACTCCACCCCCTAAAAAGTAATTATTAATAGCAATCAAACAAAGGGGAAGACAGAGTATAATGCAGTGGCTCTCAACCTTGTCTACTTTTTAGAATTTCCTGTGTAATTAAAAAAAAAAATAATAAGGATGCCAGGATCCCACTCCGGACGCAGTAAGCAGATTTTCTGAAAGATAGGACCTAACTGTTTGCCTTTAAAAATTCCCAAATGAGTCTAATATGCATCTAGGATTTAGAACTGAAATTGACAGTCTTCAAGACAGTTGTGCAGGAAAGAAACAGAACCCTCTGGAGGGAAGCAGGGAGCTACAGTGACACTTTGATTCTCACTCAGACCCCCCCCCCCCAAACAGTCTTTGCTGCAACAAAATTTCAAGAATTCTTACTAGAATACCTAACTGGGACAAAAAGCCCAATTAATATTCATGGTTTCCACCTTTTTGACTGAAGAGAATTGCAAGCTGTTGAAAAAGGAACATACGGACTGGCTCTGACAAATGCTAAGATTTCAGGGTGACACGCTGACAGGCAGAACTGATGTAATTTCAAAGGTTCGCTCCCTCAAAGTAAAGAAAGAAAAAGGAAGTGTTACAGACCGGTGGGAGAGACGCTGGTTCCTGTCTCACAGAATCGAAGAACGAATCTCAGGGACAACAGAGAGTGAGCAAAGTGATACAGTTTATTGAGGGAAGGTATAAAGCTCTCAAGAGCGAGAGGGGACCTGACTGAGTAGCCTGACTTCTTATTCGGACCTTATTAGAAAATTTGTGAGACTCCACTCATGGCACGTAGCCCAAGAAGATCTGGAATACCTTCATCCTTTTTTTCCCTCCCCCGAACCCCTCTTGCTTCTTCAGCCTCCCACTGGCAGCTGCAGTCTCTCTCCTGAGACTCCCTTATCTCTCCTTTCCTAATGTTAACTCTTTCCCTATTCAGAAGGAAGGAGAGAAGGGCATCACAGAAAATAAAAACAATCAGATCTAAGTGATAAATCTATCTCAAAGAAAATAGGGAAAACAGCTACAATTTCTTTATTTTAGGCCACTACATAAAAGTAATTTTAATTTGGGGCGCCTGGGTGGCTCAGTGGGTTTGGGGACCGAGTTAGGCTCAGGTCATGATCTCCCGGTTTGTGAGTTCCAGCCCCGTGTTGGACTCTGTGCTGACAGCTGGAAGCCTGGAGCCTACTTCGGATTCTGTGTCTCCCCCTCTCTCTACCCCTCCCCTGCTCATTCTCTGTGTCTCTCTGTCTCTCAATAATAAATAAACGTTATTTTTTTTAATTTAAAAAAAAGTAATTTTAATTCTATGAAACAAGAATTGAAAGATGAGAGGAAAGGAAGACAGAAGGAGATAGAATTGAAAGCTGCAGATCTGGGTAGAAATTCTGAATGATAATAGCAAGAGTGAAAAATGAATGAGGACAAAAAAGATACAAAATAGAACATTATTACTGACAGAAGGGGGCAGATTTAAGCTAATTGTAACAGAAGTATATTAAACAAAGAAAAAAAAACTTGATAAATGCATTCCAATGCAAGAATAACTGGAGTATTTGAGTAAATGCAAAAGAGAAATTCATTCAATTATGTAATAAAATGTGTCCTCAATTTAAAAAAAATGAGAACAAAAAAGGGGGAACTCTATCTAAATATTGAAAGATTATAAAGTATTTCATGAAAATTTGATAAAAACATTCCAGGTGCTAGTTAAGCTCTTGAGGAGCAAGAATAACCCCGAAGACACTTTGGGCATCAAAAAAGGGGGGGAAAAAAAAGCACTTGTAAGGTAAAAAAAAAAAAAAAATCAGATGGGCTTCAGATTGCTCTACAGAAAAAATATTCTGAATACAAAAAAATGATGCAAGAATATCCAAATTAGAAGGCAACAGGCTGGCAGTCTCAAGCATGAAATATATCAGAGAACAAAGTACCCATGAACCCTTCTTGAATTAAAATGTTCTAATGTTCAAATCCTGTGATTTAAGATATTTTAAAAACACTCTTAGGAACGGATAAACTGAAAAGGATTGATGGTGGGCAGTTAATAAGTTTCTGTTTTATATCAAATGATGCTCATAGAACAGGCTACTCAAGATGGCAGTGGAAAAGAAGAGTGTCACTTAAAACATGCGATGGGAATAGATGCGGTGTGGGTAGTCACCTTCCACCAGAGGCAGGAACAAGGTCACATTAAATTGAAACAAGATGTTAAAGAAACACAGTATGTTTGTTTCCTTATGTTGCCCCTTAATCTTTTATTCTTTAACTTTAAGTTGTAATTTTGGAACTAATATCTCTCTGCAGTAATGCATCATGTGTTTTTAAATTCAAGAACGACTTCAGGGGCACCTGGGTGGCTCGGTCGGTTAAGCGTCCGACTTCAGCTCAGGTCATGATCTCACGGTCCATGGGTTCGAGCCCCGCGTCGGGCTCTGTGCTGACAGCTCAGAGCCTGGAGCCTGTTTCGGATTCTGTGTCTCCCTCTCTCTGTGACCCTCCCCCGTTCATGCTCTGTCTCTCTCTGTCTCAAAAAAAAAAAAATGTTAAAAAAAAAAAAGAACGACTTCAGTGTACTGTCTTCTGTTAATTTACATAAAATTTAAATTAATGCTTTTTGTATTTAAAAAAAACTATCTATACAGTCTGAAGTCATACTTAGAAAATCATCCTGTCTAGGTATCTACTATCTCTCTGTGTATGCTCTTAAAGTTTTTTGGGATGATGTCCACCAAATATAAAGGAGAGCTATTTTCTGGGTGGCATAAAGATTTTATTTTTGTGTAGTTTTCTACATTGTTTGAAATATTTCTAGTAAGCATGCATTATTTTTACAAAATATAAAGTGGAAGAAAAAATCGAATAGCTTAAAAAAGATAAATAACTGTGGTTAATTATCATTAATAGTGTAGCAGGATTCTAGCACAGACAGTCATGATGCTGAGGCTTTTTTTTCCAGGAAGCAACTTTATTCGTGCCAGCATGGCTCAGTCGGGTTCGTATCTGAAAAACTGAGCCCTGAATGCCATGTGGTGTGTTTTTTTTTATATATTTTCTACTTCTTTGTCTCCCATATTTGGTAACACACAAACATGTAGTAGTCTAATTAAGTGGTCTCATGTTACAAGGTCATGAGGGATGTTGTCACATATGCATATAGCCAAGTTGCCTTGAGGTTGTTTTTTTTCTTTTTTTTCTTTATGGAGGGGACCCTACCACAACAGCAATATGGATGCTTACTATTTTACTTTTTTCTGCATTTTTAATGACCTCTCTTAACAAAACAAAACAAAACAAAACAAAAAAGTATCCAGAGTCTCCTTTGATGACATTGGAAATCTTGTTCCTTTCCTGGAGATATTTGTTGTTAACCAGTTTGGTGTGTTTCCTTCCAGATTCTTTTTTACTGCAGGCACTAACATATTTACGTATATAATTTCATTTTTATTTGTGTTAATGTAATATTTTGCATTGCATATTTTGTTCTACGACTTTCTCTTCTATTACCAAGATCCATACAAAGAAGGTAAAGATCTACCTTATTCTTTAAACTGTGTTTTATATTTCCTAATACAGTCAGGCCACATTTTAAACATTGCTTCATTGTTTGTCATTTAGTTTTTTCCAGATCTTTGTAATTTAAATAGATGCTAAAATGAGCGCCACTGTGCATGCCTTTTGAGTCACTAGTGTGTTTCTTTAAGGTAGATGTTGAGACATGAAAATGATGGATCATTAGGAACATAGACTTTTTTTCTTTTCTTCTTCGAATTGCTATCCAAAGTGTTTTTACGAATTTATAACTTCATCAGCAGGATCATACCTTTCTAAATGAACTATTTTCATTCTCTTATGCTTACTCCACATAACCTCCCTACTTCAGTTCACATTTTGCAAATCTTATATTTAGAGTGAATTGATTATCCAGTAAATGTTTATGTCTCAGTCTCAGGCTGTGTGTGTGTGTGTGTGTGTGTGTGTGTGAGAGAGAGAGAGAGAGAGAGAGAGATGGTCTTGTGGAGGATAGAGAAATACTAATAAATAATTGATCAGAAAAGTAGAAATGAAATAATCAACTCAAGCTTTAGACTATGTCCAAGTATATGTGTATTGTCCTAAAAGATAAGAATGTGTTCTCTAAGTATGGCCGGATGATGAGGCATATATTTAAAATAAGGTATTCGAAGGACATGGGTTGTGATCTCAAGAAACTTCTAGGAGCCAGGGAAGGAACATAAAGAAGTGAAACTGGTCAAGGATAAGGCCAATAGCCTAAAAGCAGGTAATGTTTTGGCCGTGTCTTTTGGAGGTAATAGACTTGGAAGGATGACGGACTGAAGGGCTCGATAGCTATGTAGAATTTTTTACTTTTATATGTAGGAGATTGATTTGAAAATGTTTTCTAAAATACTGTATAAAATATTCACAGATAATCACTGGTCCCTGTAGAACCTTATTTTCTAATTACTAAGGGTGCGGCTACCCTGTATTCTTTCTTGTGGGCCTCTCCATCCCCTGCCGCAGAGGCTGCCAGCAGACTCTCCAGTCCCACCGGCCCCGAGCTCTCTGGCTTCTCCACTCCTCACAAGAGGCAACATGAACGATAAGTATCATTTTTGATAAGAACAAAATTTGGCACTTCTATCTAAGGAATTGAGTTACACTGATCACCATAGCAACTAGACAAAAATATAATTTGTGCTGTATATTTGAAAATAATATGGTGCAGAGGTCATGCCTGGGAAGAACAGGGGAAAGAGGATGGGCAAGAAAAATGTTCTTTTGTAGAACAACACACCAAATTGAATTACAAAATACCAGTTTTGCACCATCGAGTTCCTCTTATAGTAGTACAAAATGAGGCCCAGAGAGGCAATGTGACGATTTCAAAGTTACCCAGTAACTAATGCTGAGGTATTAGTTCCTATATCCTAAACTCAAGGCTTTTCTTTTTTTTTCTATTTTTTTAAAAAATAGTGTTTATTTTTGAGGGAGACAGAGAGAGAGAGAGAGAGAGAGAGAGAGAGAGGTGGGGGGGGGGGGCAGAGAGAGAGGAAGACAGAATCTGAAGCAAGCTCCCGGCTCTGAGCTGTCAGCACAAAGCCCTAGGCGGGGCTCCAACTCACAAACTGTGAGATCATGATCTGAGCTGAAGTTGGATGCTTCATCAACAGAGCCACCCAGGCACCCCTCTAATTTAAATAAATTGTTGCCCCAAAATGCTGAATAAATATATTTAGTGACATATAGTCTTCTCTTCTTTTCAAAAATATACTGGGCAATATTGCATATAGCACTCTGTCTAGTGTTCTTCCAGAAGCCAACTTTGGTATAGGAATTTTGTTTGGGAGAAGATTCTCGGACACATTGGTAGCTAACTGAGGAGATGATATAAGGGAGAGGAGGCAGTCAACAGGATGCATTATCAAGCACGGTACCATTTTGTGTACAAGGCTTAAATTTTCTGGAGAACTCTTGAAGCCAGGGTAATATACATGTCTCAGACTTACTTCACCCAAAGAATGAGAAAGCATTTGTAATTACTACTATCACTCATTTGTTGAATTTTGCTCCCAGTTGGTACTGACTCTCTGGAATGTTCAGCATACTAGACATGTAGACCGAGCTGGCAGAGGTTTGCAGAGAACATTTTCAAGCAAAGAGATACATTTGATGGCAGTTGGAGAAGAGTGTGGTTCAGGGAGCAGAGGCTGGGCAGCATGGCTTCCACTAGAGTCCAGCTTCTGTACTGTGCATCCAGTTAGCAGCATCCTAAGTGTGTTCCAACCTGTCATGAACACTTCAGTGTATGACCTGTCACTGAGCTTCTGTTGCTGCAGTTGTTGCTAAGGTACTTACTACTCTTCAACCTGTCTCTTCTCTACCAAGCATTATAAAATCCCCTTCAAGCTTGTCCAGTCCTTGGCTACTCTAGACTGACTAGGCTGTGCCTTAAACCAGACCTGTATCCCTATAGGATCTGATCTATTTATCATGCCCTTGCTAAGCTCTCGTGCTAACTGTGCATGGTTGTAACTGGGGACAGAAGAAACAAAATATATCCCAGCGAATATTCCAAATTACAGACATCTCTTCTGTCTCATTATGTTGCATCAACCAGATCTCATGATAATTGGGAAGATTACTACTACCAGAATAGCAATTCCTTTCTTTGACTGCTCATATAATGACAGTAAGAGACCAAATGACCAACAGTAGCTATATTCTCAGGTTTAATATAACTTTTATTTTATCCCTTAACAGGAGCATTCTCATCCTGAAAAAGCAAACTTCTTTTTTTTTAATTTTTTTAACATTTATGTATTATTGAGAGACAGAGAGAGACAGAGCATGAGCAGGGGAGGGGCCGAGAGACGGGGAGACACAGAATCGGAAGCAGGCTCCAGGCTCTGAGCTGTCAGCACAGAGCCCAACGCGGGGCTCAAACTCACAAACCGCGAGATCATGACCTGAGCCGAAGTTTGACGCTTAACTGATGGAGCCACCCAGGCGCACCCCCCCCCCCTTTCTAATTTTTTTTAACATTCTGAAAAAGCAAACTTCTAATTCAGCAGAGAACAGAGTCCCCAAATATATTACTAAGAGTGAGGGAAGTAAATCTGTTCCTAATTCCACCTTCTGGTTTCCCACTCATGCTTTTCACATATTAGGGAAATTACCCCATACAATGGCTGTTGTTTAAAGTATAAAACAGGTTTTCAAGAACAGCCTCTCAAGCCCTCAGAGGATCATCCTCACCTGGTACCTTAGATAAGCTTTCAGGAGGTCATTTCAAAATTGTATTAACTGGTAGTGCCTGAGAAATATGTAAATGGTAGGATAAGTGGACTCCATGGCCATTTGCATTTTTTGCATCTCCTTCACAGTGAAATGGGCACCATGATCATCAGCACATTATGAGCACCTCCAATCATGTATTCACGTGACAGGCAGTGGTCAGGTGCTTAATATATACAAGATGAGGCAACATGTTGCTCTATTCTTTCATTTATTCAATCATTCATTCATTAATATATTCCTACTTCCTTCATTCATTTAATTAAGTGAATTATTACCATGCATGGTAACCTGATCTTATGTGCCAAGCTCAGTGCACTTTTCATAAGTAGGCACCCAGGTAAACATGACATCAAGATGCAGACTATATCCAGAACCCCAGAAGGTCTCCTGATATCCATTTCAAGTCAATACTTCCACAGAAGGAAACTTCTTAGGCTCAAATTTAGATAAATACATGGATTATTTTAAACTCCTAAGCGTAAACAGGATCTTATAACTCATCTCTTTTGTTTCTGGCTTCTTTAGAGGAACATAAAGTTTGTGAGCTTTATCCATGTCGTTAGTTGTGTCAATAATTTGTTCTTTTTAAGAATATGCAACAATTTACCCATCCTGGTTTTAATGAGCATTTGTAATATTTCTAGTTTGGAATCAGTATGAAAAAAATGCTTATATTTTGGTAGATTTATTTATTTATCTGGGGTATGTTTCAAGGAGTGGAGACCTCAGACTATAGTATAGGTATGTTTAGCTTTAATAAATTCTACAAAATAGTTTTCCCAAGTGGTTGAATTAATTTGCACTCCCAGAAATATTCAAAGGTTCCAGTTGCTACCATTCCTGTCATCATTAGTATTTTAAGTCTTTTTATTTTATTCATCTAGTGGGATTGTGGTGGTATCACATTATGCTACTATTTGCATTGCCATGGTAAGTAGTGATGTTGAGCAACTTTCGATACACTTATTAGCCATTTGATTATCCTCTTTTATAAAGAGACTGTTCAAAATTTTCCCTCATTTTTTAACTGGATAGTTTGACTTTAATACTGATATTTGAAAATTATTTCTGTATTCTGGATATAAGATCTTTTTCAGATAGATTCTGTTACCAAAATTATTCTTGGGGTTCCTGGGTGGCTCAGTGGATGAAGCATCCAGCTCCTTGATTTTGGCCCAGGTCATGATCTTGCTCATGAGGCTCTTGTTCAAGAGCCCTGTGTTGGGCTCTGAGCTGACTGTGTGGAGCTTGCTTGGGATATTCTCTCTCTCTCAATCTCTCTCTCTCTCAATAAGTAATAAACATTAAAAAAATATTCTTGAAATCATCATTTATCTCTCTCTGTCTCTCTCTCTCTCTCTCTCTCTCTATATATATATATATATATATTCATTTTAGAGAGAGGGAGAGCATGCAAGTGAGGGAGAGGAGGAGAGTGAGAAAGAGAATCTTAAGCAGACTCCAGGCTCAGCACAGAGCTGGATACAGAGTTGGTTCCCACAACACTAGGATCATGACCTGAGCCGAAATCAAGAGTTGGATGCTCAATCAACTGAGCCACCCAGGCTTCCTGTATCTATTTTAATGAGTGCATTAATAGCTTACTTAAAAATCCTTAGGATATGAAGATATCATCTTACAACTTATATAAAGATTTAAAACTGTAATAATGTTCATATTTAGGTGTATGATTCATTTCTAATTAAATGTTTATAATAGGACTTAAGGATATGGTTCTTACATAATTGCTTCCCCATTATTTAATGCCAAGCACATTGTTTCCACCATAAAACTATATAGACACACCTTTTGTCATAAATTAAGTGCCCATTATATATTAATATATTTGGGGATGCTATTATAGTCTATCAGTCCATTTGTTCATGTTTCTGCCAATATAACATTGAAATAATCGTTGTATTTCATAATAAGCCTTGGCATCTGGTAACATAATTACTCTTTCTTTATCTTCAGGATTGTCTTGGGTCTCATAGGTCTTTGTATTTCCCTATAAATTTCAGATCCAACATGCTAATTTTCACACATTTATAAATCAGTATCATAATTCTGAGAGGAATGTTTTGAATCTATAGATAACTTTGAAGAAAACTGACATCCTAACATTGTTTCGATTGTTGATTCCTAGGCATCAATTATTTCCCAAATTATTTAGCTTTTTATCACAGCAATATGCTGTAATTTTCAGTGTAGAAGTTTTTTTTTAATTTATTCATAAATATTTATATGGCGTGGTAAATGTAATTTTTTAAAACTTTATTTTCCATTATTTTTGACTGCTAGTATGTAGGAATATATTTTGCTGTTGAATACGCATTCAGAAACTTTCTTAAATGTGGTTTTAATTTTCATAGTTTGTCAGTAGATAAAAAAAAGAAAAACTTCAACACAGTCTTAAGATTAGCGGGCTAAGAGAATTTTCTTCTTTCTGGTATCTGTCTCCCTTTCTTATATATCTGTCTATCATCTATCTACTTTATTGCTTTACTGCAGTCACTAAGACATCAAATACACTATTGAAAAGAAACTTCTTTCTATTTTGCTTCCCTGTCCATTACCACTATCTGTCCTCTGAGTGGCTGGTACCTCCCTTTCCATATCACTGGCCTTCTGAGTTTTCTTTCCAGACTCATGGGCCTCATATTTCTTAGCTCTGCAAATCTTGAAAGAAAATGCATTCTCTTTAGACCCTGTTATTTTTTTCCTTACCCATGTATCATTCCACCCCTGTTCTCTGTGCTGTTCTCTACATGGGGAAACATGATTTTGCACATAGTAGATATCCAGACATAACCCTAAAGGAAGCCAGAGGGTTTATAAGGAACCCCAGAGCCATAAGAATACTTCTAGAGATAGAGAACGAATTTGTCCACCACAGGATCTTTGTGACGATGACTCTCTTCAAGGAGCAAGAGGGAAGTGAAGGCTGGCTATACCCCCAACCCCCAACCCACAGACTGGTAGAGCCATCCATCTCTCTTCAGTCAAAGTATACTTGAATATGAGGGTAGTGGTGGTTCTTGCTCCTTGTCTCCACAGATCTGACACTTTCCCAATAGCTGTCTTCCATAATCTACCCAGGGTTCATGTGCTGATAGTTGAACAATATCTTACCTTTCCCCAGGATGACAATTATTCACACTATGAAATACCTATGTTACTTGTATTGCCACTCTTAAAACAATTTATCTTACCCAAACTACTTCTTAATGTAATGTGTAATTCCCAAATGCCTTGGATAACACTACTCTGATTAAATGTTATTTAAGAGCATGCTTTAGAAAAAAATGCCACAAATTATTCCTCCTTGGTTATTTTAATTTTTTATCATATCTTGGCAATACATAAGAAGCATACATTGAAATCATGAGACATTATACAGCATGGATTAATGATCACAGTATTAACAGATTCTGTGGCTGTGATTTAGAGCTCACAATAGCCATCTGGGACAAAACTTGAAAAAAATTAAAATTACCTGCTATTTTCCCTCCCATACAATACATGTATTATAAATGTTATGCCAAGATTGGCCTTATTTTTCTTTTTTATGCATTTTCTTTAGTTCTTCTAGATAGAGCAACTCTTGTCCTAGACAAAAGACATGAACTGATGACCTTCTAGAATACAGAAGCTGCTCAAGTGACTACCACAAGTGTCACCTACACATGTGATTTATTTCTTGGCTGATATATTTTTTTTTTGTTCTTGTTTTAGATTCTATTTTTTTTTCTTTTCCTTTGTGGCAGGAAAAGAGAATCATTGAAAGGCTTTTTCAGTTAACCTTGGATCCGTTTTGATTTGTGTAGTCTTTCTTCAAATGTCATGTCTGCTTGTCACACGTCCATCTAGCCAGATGTAGTAACATATTGAGATGCATCTGAATAGTGGTCACTCGTGCTCTGGAATCAAACTTCATAATTTTAAGTCCTAATTCTGCTATTTACTAGCTCACTGCAGGGAAGTTACTGAACACTAATTTCCTGACATGTATCCTTACACAGACAAATCCATAGTATCTATTTAGCTATTCTAAACACACACACACACACACACACACACACACACACACACATACATATACACACCTTAACTTCTCACCATAGACAAAATGGAAACAAATATGGAAGCAATGATGAATTCTGTGGGAATGGACTGAACTAGAAGTTTTAACTATTCCAGCTGGTAAATGCATCTCAAAGTAAGAAAGGATCTCAGTTTATGGTTTCTTCTCACCCTACATATTTTAATATATACATTCCTAAGAGCATCACTCTTCCTGGATGATGGGATGATACCATTCTTGTGTCCATTTTTAAGTTAGTATGTAAAAGTGCTTCTACATGATACTACTTATTTTTATTTATTGTTGGAATTCAGATGGCCACTGAGGGCCTCACTATCTCTAAGGGCCCAGGTAAAAATTTAAACAAATTTAATAACTAATTTAAACATCTACCAATTGGAGATATGTGTCCTTCTACAAGATTTTAACAAAATACCGTGAGACTTCTGATTCTGCATTACTTCTGATTCTATATTAGGGATCACTAAGTTTCTGCTTCCCTGTGATGCACTGTCTCTCCTAAGAACTATCACCTTGACATGAAAATACATTCTTGTGGCTCTAATAGACCTGTCAGAGGGTTTTTTGAGTTCCAGAGGGGACCAGAAAAAGATAGGATTAACATAATGTCTTATACAACTTTCACCAAATTTTGGCTCTTCTCTCTTCTGCCTATCAATTCAATCTTTATTTATACTTTATTCTGGATTATTCCCAAGAATTCAAAATTCTTCTCTGTAATTCAGTTTCTCCTCTATTTGACATCTTGATGCTTTGCATCCATTCAGAATAGTGGAGACTTCACAAGAAATTTTTTTTGGGGGGGTGGAAGAAGTAAAGAAATGAGTGATATTATATAATATAAAAAGGGTAGACTTATACAGAGGGATGGCATAAATATCTCTTTTAACTTGTGGAAACACGTTCATATATATATATATACATATATATATATATATATATGGAGCTTTGGGATGGCGACTGCAACTTTTGCTCAGCAAGATAATAATCATATTTATAATCATAGTTAAAGATTTTATAGAAATTACTCTTATGTAGTATTCTGAACAGCTAGAAATATCTTCAGACTTTCATCACTGTATGAACTATTGTTGTAGATTGCTTTGGAGAGGTTTCAAGGATAGGAGAGGCTGAGTTATATTTTCTGAGGATGGTTTGAGTTTCGGCATCTAATTTCCAATTTTGTGTTTCTATAATATGATTCACAGCATAACTGTGAGAGAGTTATCAAATTAAAATTCTTGCATCTATGATCAGACTTCCTTCCCAGGAACACTCAATAGTGCCTCTCAGTGCCAAAGAATACTGTTCCAGCAGAGCTCAGCACATTACTATCCCATAAAATAACACGTCCTACATGGACACTGTGCCTAAAACATTTAAAGGATTTTTGACTGTAATTAACATCAATATAGTCATACTAATGAAAAGAATAATGGCCTAAACTATAGTGGCATTTAAAGTTAAACTTGAAACTTCAGATTTAGACATCTGTAGGCATGATATGGTTTCACAACAATGCCATAAAGGACCCACTTTTTTTTTTCTTCTATCCCAGTATGTTGATGAAGTCACTCCTTATATTTCCAACATGATTCCCTCGGCAGGAATAAAATATGGATTTTCCTTTACAAATAACATTTTATTTTGGAGCTAAATATCTTTTATATCAAATGCTCTTTATATTTTAGCAATCAGAATTAGGTCACATAACCCCCTTTAGATTGAGGAAAGACTGGTAATGTATCTTTTTGACCCTCAAACTTTTATAAACATCCAGCATGCAAGAAGGTAAAATTCACAAAGTATGATATCCAATTAAAAAATTGTCAGGCATGAAAAGAGGTAGTAAAAAAAGACTCATAATCCGGAGAAAAATTAATCAATACAAACACATCTAGAAATGACCAAAATGACAAACTTGATATACAATGGTATTGTAACAGTTATTATAAATATTGTTATTATTAAAATACAGCATGTATTCAAGATGCTAGTGTAAAGAGTGTACATGTTAAATAGAGGCATAGAAGATACAAAAAATATCCAAATCAAATTTTTTGAGATGAAAATTAGAAAGTCTGATGTGAAAATTTTAATAGAAGAGATTAATGGTAAATTATGACTGGTAAACTTAAAGATGTAGTAATGGAAACCATTTAAAATAAATCACAGAGTAAAAACTGATGAATTCAAATATACATCTTCTAAATACAGGATCAACATACAAATAATTCAGTTGCGTTTTCTATAGTAGAATGAAAAATAAACGTTTCAAACTAAAAAAATACCATTTATAATAAATCAAAATACAAAGTACCTACGAGTAATTCTCACAAAAGATGTACAAAACCTGTATACAGAATACCAGAAAAGTTTGCTCATTGAAGTTATAGTAGACCTAAATAAATGGAAATTTATGTCATGTTCATGGATTAGAAGCTTCAGTGTTGTTAAGATGTCAGTTCTCCCCACAATTATCCATATGTTTAACACAATCCTAATCCCAGCAGGCATTAGTTGGTAGAACTTGATGAACTTTGTTTTAAAATTCATAAGGAAACACAAAGTATCTAGAATTGCCTCTACAACTTTTAAAAAGAAGTTGGTCACTTCAACTACCTGACCTCAAAATTTTAAAATAAGGGCACCTTGGTGGCTCATTCATTTAAGTGTCCCACTTTGGCTCAAGTCATGATCTCATGGTTTGTGGGTTCTCGCCCCATGTTGGGTTCTATACTGACAGCTCAGAGCCTGGAGCCTGCTTCTGATTCTGTGACTCCTACTCTATCTGTCCCTCTCCCACTCATGCTCTCTTTCTAAATAAACATTTAAAAAAAATTTTTTTAAAGGAGGGGTGTCTGGTTGGCTCAGTCGGTTAAGTGTCTGACTTCAGCTCAGGTCATGATCTCAGAGTTTGTGAGTTTGAGCCTTGCATCAGGCTCTGTGCTGACAGCTCAGAGCCTGCAGCCTGCTTCAGATTCTGTGTCTCCCTCTCTCTCTCCCCACCCCCACTCGTGTGCATGCGCTTTCTCTCTCTCTCTCTGAAAAATAAGTAAATCTTAAAATTCTTTTTTAATTTAAAAAAAAGATTTTAAAATAAATCTACATAACCCCGTCTAATATTAGATTAAATTTAGATAATAACATAATAAAACAAAGTAGAAACAAAGTAGAGTCCAGAAATTGATTCATACTCATAAAGTCAATTCACTTTGATAAATGTTCAAAGATAATTCAGAATAAAAAATATAATCATTTTAATAAGTGGGTCTGGTACAATTGAATATGTATGTGAAAAAAAAATTATGGCTCATAACTCATGATATAAAATTCACTCTAAATGAACTACTGGACCTAAGTGTAAAACCTAAGACTATAAAAATTATAGAGGAAACCATAGGAACAAATTTTTGTTTCAGACAGTTTTCCTCGATATAGTACCAATAGCAAGATACATAGAAAGAAATATTAATAAATGGGACTTCGAAAGATACTATTAGGGAAATTAAAATATAAGCCACAAACTGGGATAAAATATTTGCTAATCTGATCAATGACTTATATCTAGAATATATAAATAACTCTTGAAATCCAATAACAAGAAAAAAAGTTCAATTAAAAATTAGTTACAAATTTTAAGGCCAAAGACGCTATATGGGTATCAAATAGGCATATGAAAAGATTTCCAACATAATTATCTATTAGAAATGAAAACCATAATGGAATACCACAGCATAAGGAAGTGTTATATTAATAAGAACTCATTATACCAAGTGTCGGTGAGCATTTGGAACAATTGAAACTCTCATACATTGAAAATGGGAATATCAAATAGTACAAACCATGTTAGAAATGTTTAGCAATTTTTAAGAAGTTTTTTTTATACACACACATGATATAGTATTTATCTCTATTTTATACAGATAGTTATATACACATAATACAGACATGTGGAATATTATTCAGTCTTGAAGAAAATCTCAAATCAAACTTGAGGCCATTATGCTAAGTGAAATAAGATATACAGAGAAAGACAATGTCTGCACACTATACCTCGTATGTAGAATCTTTAAAAACAAAAACTGTCAGAATGGCCAAATTTAGCAACACAGGAAACAACAGATGTTGATGAGGATAAATGGAGAAAGGGAAAATTTTAACACTGTTGGTGGGAATGCAAGCTGGTGCAACCACTCTGGAAAACAGGATGGAGGTTCATCATAGGGTTAAAAATAGAACTACCCTGCGACCTAGCAATTGCACTACTAGGTATTTATCCAAGGGATATAAAAATACTGATTCAAAGAGTCACATTCACCCCAATGTTTATAGCAGCATTACCAATAATAGCCAAATTATGGAAAGAGCCCAAATAGATAGATAAAGAATATGCAGTACACACACACACACACACACACACACACACACACACTGGAATATTACTCAGCCATCAAAAAGAATGAAATTTTGCCATTTGCAACAATGTGAATGGAACTAGAGAGTATTATACTAAGTGAAATAAGTTAGTCAAAGGAAGACAAATATATGATTTCACTCAAATGTGGAACGTAAGAAACAAAAGAGATGACCATAGGGGAAGGAAAAGAAAAATCAAGAGGGAAGCAAACCATAAGAGACTGTTAACTATAAAGAAAAAGCTGAGGGTTGATGGAGAGAAGGTGGGTGAGGGATGGACTAAATAGGTAATGGGTATTAAGGAGGGCACTTGTGTTGAGCACTGGGTGTTGTATGTAAGTGATAAATCACTCAATTCTACTCCCGAAACAGTATTACACTGTATGTAAACTAATTAGAATTTAAATAAAAATTTGAAGAAAAGAAGTCAAATTTATATGGAGTAAAATAGTGGCTTCCAGGGGCTGGGGGTTGGGAAAATGGGGAGAGGCTGGTAAAAGGGTACAAACTTTCAGTTATAAGACAGATAAGGTCAGAGTGTCTGATATAACATGATGATATAGTTCATAATACTTTATTGTTTAATTGAAATTTGCTAAGAGTAGAGATTGAGTGTTATCCAATAAAGAAAAAAAAGGAAATATGTGAGGGGATGTGATGGATGTGCCTATTAAGTTGGTTGTAGAAACCCTTTCACAATGTATACTCATATCAAATCATCATGTTGTATATTTTAATTATACTATTGTCAGTTATATGTCAATAAAGTGAAAAAAAGAATTTACATATGTACCTATGAAATGATCCATTCTACCTAGTTATTGCCTTAAGTAGGATGAAAATGTATATACATGCAGAGCCTTACAAAAATGTAAAAATGTTTGTAATAGCTTTATTCATAATAGACAAATTCAAAAGCAACGTAAATGTTCATCAGCATGTGAACAGATAAATTATTATAGATTCATAAAAGAGCTTGCCACTCATTAATAAAACAGAAGAAATTACGGATATATTTAGCAACATCTTTAATAAATTTAAAAGAATATACTAAGAAGCCAGCTAAAAAATACAAATATATGATTCTATTAATACAAACTTTTTGGAAAGAGCAAAGTCATAATGAAAGAAATCATACTGGAAGTAGAGAAGGGAATTACTAAAAACTGCATAGGAAATATTTTGGGGGTGATGGAAATGTTCTACACAATGATTAGTTTCATGGTTATAAATATATATATATATATATATATATATATATATATATATATATTTATCAAAACCCATTTACACACTTTGAATTGTTGAATTCTATTGTATGTAAGTTACACCTCTGTTGAAGCAAGGAAAAAAAAGCAAAAACTATTCCATCAATGGATGTATAAGCTAGCTGGACAAAGGATTCATGAGCTCACCATCCAGCCAATTCCAACCAATTCAAAATAGAATTAAATAAAGAATAAGAAAATGGAGAAGATAAAAAGAAATCAGAATGCATGATATATTTAGGGGCATACCAAAAATTTATAAGAGTAAGAGGAGTCACAGACAGAGAACACAGCATGGATAATACTTGAGGACAAAATGTTAGAAAAATTATTAAAATTAATGAAATATATAAATCTACAAATTTAAGGAGCTCAGTAAACAAAAGACAGGATATAGACATCACAAACACAATACACACTTTGGTATATCATTCAAGCAATGCTGAAAAACAAAATGAAAGAAATAATACTAAAAGCAACAGAAAATGAATAAAAGACATTATGTTCAAGAATAACAGCACAACTCATTTATCAATACCACAGGTTGAGAGAGGGGAAGATGGCGGCGTAGGAGGACGCTGGGCTCACCGTGCGTCCTGCTGATCACTTAGATTCCACCTACACCTGCCTAAAGAACCCAGAAAACCGCCAGAGGATTAGCAGAACTGAGTCTCTGGAGCCAAGCGCAGACGAGAGGCCCACGGAAGAGGGTAGGAAGGGCGGCGAGGCGGTGCGCGCTCCACGGACTGGCGGGAGGGAGCCGGGGCAGAGGGGTAGCCGGCCGGCCAAGCAGAGTCCCCGAGTCTGGCTGGCAAAAGTGGAGGGGCCGGACGGAGTGTGTTCCGACAGCAAGCGCAACTTAGCGTCTGGGAGGTCATAAGTTAACAGCTCTGCTCAGAAAGCTGGAAGGCTGGAGGACAAAGGGAGGGAGAGTTGCTGAGCCCCCAGACGACAGAGCTCAGTTTGGGGGGGAACAAAGACGCTCACCAGCGCCATCTCCCCCGCCCATCCCCCAGCCAAAATCCCAAAGGGAACCAGTTCCTGCCAGGGAACTTGCTCGCTCCGCGCAAACACCCAACTCTGTGCTTCTGCGGAGCCAAACCTCCGGCAGCGGATCTGACTCCCTCCCGCTGCCACAGGGCCCCTCCTGAAGTGGATCACCTAAGGAGAAGCGAGCTAAGTCTGCCCCTCCTGCACCCGTGCACCTTGCCTGCCACCCCAGCTAATACGCCAGATCCCCAGCACCACAAGCCTGGCAGTGTGCAAGTAGCCCAGACGGGCCACACCACCCCACAGTGAATCGGCCCCTAGGAGAGGGGAAGAGAAGGCACACACCAGTCTGACTGTGGCCCCAGCGGTGGGCTGGGGGCAGACATCAGGTCTGACTGCGGCCCCGCCCACCAACTCCAGTTATACACCACAGCACAGGGGAAGTGCCCTGCAGGTCCTCCCCACTCCAGGGACTATCCAAAATGACCAAACGGAAGAATTCCCCTCAGAAAAATCTCCAGGAAATAACAACAGCTAATGAACTGATCAAAAAGGATTTAAATAATATAACAGAAAGTGAATTTAGAATAAGAGTCATAAAATTAATCGCTGGGCTTGAAAACAGTATAGAGGACAGCAGAGAATCTCTTGCCACAGAGATCAAGGGACTAAGGAACAGTCACGAGGAGCTGAAAAGCGCTTTAAACGAAATGCAAAACAAAATGGAAATGACGACAGCTCGGATTGAAGAGGCAGAGGAGAGAATAGGTGAACTAGAAGATAAAGTTATGGAAAAAGAGGAAGCTGAGAGAAAGAGATAAAAAAATCCAGGAGTATGAGGGGAAAATTAGAGAACTAAGTGATACACTAAAAAGAAATAATATACGCATAATTGGTATCCCAGAGGAGGAAGAGAGAGGGAAAGGTGCTGAAGGGGTACTTGAAGAAATTATAGCTGAGAACTTCCCTGAACCGGGGAAGGAAAAAGGCATTGAAATCCAAGAGGCACAGAGAACTCCCTTCAGACGTAACTTGAATCGATCTTCTGCACGACATATCATAGTGAAACTGGCAAAATACAAGGATAAAGAGAAAATTCTGAAAGCAGCAAGGGATAAACGTGCCCTCACATATAAAGGGAGACCTATAAGACTCGTGACTGATCTCTCCTTTGAAACTTGGCAGGCCAGAAAGGATTGGCACATTATCTTCAGTGTGCTAAACAGAAAAAATATGCAGCCGAGAATCCTTTATCCAGCAAGTCTGTCATTTAGAATACAAGGAGAGATAAAGGTCTTCCCAAACAAACAAAAACTGAAGGAATTTGTCACCACTAAACCAGCCCTACAAGATATCCTAAGGGGGATCCTGTGAGACAAAGTACCAGAGACATCAGTACAAGCATAAAACATACAGACATCACAATGACTCTAAACCCGTATCTTTCTATAATAACACTGAATGTAAATGGATTAAATGCGCCAACCAAAAGACATAGGGTATCAGAATGGATAAAAAAACAAGACCCATCTATTTGCTGTCTACAAGAGACTCATTTTAGATCTGAGGACACCTTTAGATTGAGAGTGAGGGGATGGAGAACTATTTATCATGCTCCTGGAAGCCAAAAGAAAGCTGGAGTAGCCATACTTATATCAGACAAACTAGACTTTAAATTAAAGGCTGTAACAAGAGATGAAGAAGGGCATTATATAATAATTACAGGGTCTATCCATCAGGAAGAGCTAACAATTATAAATGTCTATGCGCTGAATACCGGAGCCCCCAGATATATAAAACAATTACTCATAAACATAAGCAACCTTATTGATAAGAATGTGGTCATTGCAGGGGACTTTAATACCCCACTTACAGAAATGGATAGATCATCTAGACACATGGTCAATAAAGAAACAAGGGCCCTGAATGACACATTGGATCAGATGGACTTGACAGATATATTTAGAACTCTGCATCCCAAAGCAACAGAATATACTTTCTTCTCGAGTGCACATGGAACATTCTCCAAGATACATCATATACTGGGTCACAAAACAGCCCTTCATAAGTTTACAAGAATTGAAATTATACCATGCATACTTTCAGACCACAATGCTATGAAGCTTGAAATCAACCACAGGAAAAAGTCTGGAAAACCTCCAAAAGCATGGAGGTTAAAGAACACCCTACTAACGAATGAGTGGGTCAACCAGGCAATTAGAGAAGAAATTAAAAAATATATGGAAACAAACGAAAATGAAAATACAACAATCCAAATGCTTTGGGACGCAGCGAAGGCAGTCCTGAGAGGAAAATACATTGCAATCCAGGCCTATCTCAAGAAACAAGAAAAATCCCAAATACAAAATCTAACAGCACACCTAAAGGAAATAGAAGCAGAACAGCAAAGGCAGCCTAAACCCAGCAGAAGAAGAGAAATAATAAAGATCAGAGCAGAAATAAACAATATAGAATCTAAAAAAACGGTAGAGCAGATCAACGAAACCAAGAGTTGGTTTTTTGAAAAAATAAACAAAATTGACAAACCTCTAGCCAGGCTTCTCAAAAAGAAAAGGGAGATGACCCAAATAGATACAATCATGAATGAAAATGGAATGATTACAACCAATCCCCCTCAGAGATACAAACAATTATCAGGGAATACTATGAAAAATTATATGCCAGCAAATTGGACAACCTGGAAGAAATGGACAAATTTCTAAACACCCACACTCTTCCAAAACTCAATCAGGAGGAAATAGAAAGCTTGAACAGACCCATAACCAGCGAAGAAATTAAATCGGTTATCAAAAATCTCCCAACAAATAAGAGTCCAGGACCAGATGGCTTCCCAGGGGAGTTCTACCAGACATTTAAAGCAGAGATAATACCTATCCTTCTCAAGCTATTCCAAGAAATAGAAAGGGAAGGAAAACTTCCAGACTCATTCTATGAAGCCAGTATTACTTTGATTCCTAAACCAGACAGAGACCCAGTAAAAAAAGAGAACTACAGGCCAATATCCCTGATGAATATGGATGCAAAAATTCTCAATAAGATACTAGCAAATCGAATTCAACAGCATATAAAAAGAATTATTCACTATGATCAAGTGGGATTCATTCCTGGGATGCAGGGCTGGTTCAACATTCGCAAATCAATCAACGTGATACATCACATGAATAAAAGAAAAGATAAGAACCATATGATCCTGTCAATCGATGCAGAAAAGGCCTTTGACAAAATCCAGCACCCTTTCTTAATAAAAACCCTTGAGAAAGTCGGGATAGAAGGAACATACTTACACATCATAGAAGCCGTGTATGAAAAGCCCACAGCTAACATCA
Source organism: Panthera onca (assembly GCF_046562875.1). Taxonomy (NCBI): domain Eukaryota; kingdom Metazoa; phylum Chordata; class Mammalia; order Carnivora; family Felidae; genus Panthera; species Panthera onca. The sequence goes on along the minus strand of NC_138349.1, from coordinate 22,634,486 downwards.
TCCTCAATGGGGAAAAACTGAGAGCTTTTTCCCTGAGATCAGGAACACGACAGGGATGCCCACTCTCACCGCTGTTGTTTAACATAGTGCTGGAAGTTCTAGCATCAGCAATCAGACAACAAAAGGAAATCAAAGGCATCCAAATTGGCAAAGATGAAGTCAAGCTTTCACTTTTTGCAGATGACATGATATTATACATGGAAAATCCGATAGACTCCACCAAAAGTCTGCTAGAACTGATACATGAATTCAGCAAAGTTGTAGGATACAAAATCACTGTCCAGAAATCAGTTTCATTCTTATACACTAACAATGAAGCAACAGAAAGACAAATAAAACTGATCCCATTCACAATTGCACCAAGAAGCATAAAATACCTAGGAATAAATCTAACCAAAGATGTAAAAGATCTGTATGCTGAAAACTATAGAAAGCTTATGAAGGTAATTGAAGAAGATATAAAGAAATGGAAAGACATTCCCTGCTCATGGATTGGAAGAATAAATATTGTCAAAATGTCAATACTACCCAAAGCTATCTACACATTCAATGCAATCCCAATCAAAATTGCACCAGCATTCTTCTCGAAACTAGAACAAGCAATCCTAAAATTCATATGGAACCACAAAAGGCCCCGAATAGCCAAAGTAATTTTGAAGAAGAAGACCAAAGCAGGAGGCATCACAATCCCAGACTTTAGCCTCTACTACAAAGCTGTCATCATCAAGACAGCATGGTATTGGCACAAAAATAGACACATAGACCAATGGAATAGAATAGAAACCCTAGAACTAGACCCACAGACGTATGGCCAACTCATCTTTGACAAAGCAGGAAAGAGCATCCAATGGAAAAAAGACAGTCTCTTTAACAAATGGTGCTGGGAGAACTGGACAACAACATGCAGAAGGTTGAAACTAGACCACTTTCTCACACCATTCACAAAAATAAACTCAAAATGGATAAAGGACCTGAATGTGAGATAGGAAACCATCAAAACCTTAGAGGAGAAAGCAGGAAAAGACCTCTCTGACCTCAGCCGTAGCAATCTCTTACTCGGCACATCCCCAAAGGCAAGGGAACTAAAAGCAAAAATGAATTACTGGGACCTTATGAAGATAAAAAGCTTCTGCACAGCAAAGGAAACAACCAACAAAACTAAAAGGCAACCAACGGAATGGGAAAAGATATTTGCAAATGACATATCGGACAAAGGGCTAGTATCCAAAATCTATAAAGAGCTCACCAAACTCCACACCCGAAAAACAAATAACCCAGTGAAGAAATGGGCAGAAAACATGAATAGACACTTCTGTAAAGAAGACATCCGGATGGCCAACAGGCACATGAAAAGATGCTCAACGTCGCTCCTTATCAGGGAAATACAAATCAAAACCACACTCAGATATCACCCCACGCCAGTCAGAGTGGCCAAAATGAAGAAATCAGGAGGCTATAGATGCTGGAGAGGATGTGGAGAAACGGGAACCCTCTTGCACTGTTGGTGGGAATGCAAATTGGTGCAGCCGCTCTGGAAAGCAGTGTGGAGGTTCCTCAGAAAATTAAAAATAGACCTACCCTATGACCCAGCAATAGCACTGCTAGGAATTTACCCAAGGGATACAGGAGTACTGATGCATAGGGGCACTTGTACCCCAATGTTTATAGCAGCACTCTCAACAATAGCCAAATTATGGAAAGAGCCTAAATGTCCATCAACCGATGAATGGATAAAGAAATTGTGGTTTATATACACAATGGAATACTATGTGGCAATGAGAAAAAATGAAATATGGCCCTTTGTAGCAACGTGGATGGAACTGGAGAGTGTGATGCTAAGTGAAATAAGCCATACAGAGAAAGACAGATACCATATGGTTTCACTCTTATGTGGATCCTGAGAAATGTAACAGAAACCCATGGGGGAGGGGAAGGAAAAAAAAAAAAAAGAGGTTAGAGTGGGAGAGAGCCAAAGCATAAGAGACTGTTAAAAACTGAGAACAAACTGAGGGTTGATGGGGGGGTGGAGGGAGGGGAGCGTGGGGGATGGGTATTGAGGAGGGCACCTTTTGGGATGAGCACTGGGTGTTGTATGGAAACCAATTTGACAGTAAATTTCATATATTAAAAAAATAAATAAATAAATAAAATTTAAAAAAATACCTCAGGTTGAGAAAATAGTCAATTAACCTAGTCAAAGAAAATAATTTCTAACTTAGAAACAGATAGGGAATCAAAAAATAACTAAAAAATGTGGAGAATGTACACGCTGTTTAAAAATGTTGAAGTTCTAATAGAAAGAGTAAATAGTAAAGTAATGACTTTCATTAGGTTGTAATTAGTTAAGGATACATTCGGGCATTTTCAATATACCCAATCAATATAAAAAAAATAACTAACACATTACTAGAATAAAGTAGATCAATTAAAATATATTAACTCACATGAAGAACGCAAAGAATGGGGAAAGGTCGGAAAACATAAGCCAAATAGAAAATAAAAGTGGGAGTGACAAATACATTATATCATTAATTACATTAATTATAACTGAATGCATGATTCCAAGTGAAACTTTAAGATTTTTAGACTGTTGAGAAGCAAAAATAATCTGCATATTGCTTATCACTGACAAACTTCATATATTAAGTGTTATAGCACAGTCTAGGGGAGAGAAACTCCTACTTTCCCTCATGTAGACCAATAAACGTATCTTACAAGGAAAGCCAATGAATACAAAGCAAACAAACAGAATGAAAGCTAAAGATGCTCTTGTTTATTGGAAGCAGAAGCTTACATAATATGCTTCGGCTAAGTTTTCTTTCAACGTTCAATCCTTTTCTTCTTTGGGGTATTTCTTTATTTAGATATTTTTTTACTTGCTTCTTGTAGACGTTTAAAACTCCCTCATCAAGAAAACCCAGATGACATACTATGTAGGCATAAATTCTCCATTGCATACTTCCCCAGTGTTTTAATATTTCCTTCATGTATATAATTTTCTATTTTTGTCCTATTAACAAAAACAACTTCATGTGCAGCTTTGAGGAATAGTTGGAATTCCATTTGAAATTTGGAATGGCAGCTCAAATCCCATATGGAACTTAGAAACTGAATGGGATATATTCCAGATGACCATAGAGCAGTTTTCAGAAAAGGCACTTGCCACCTTTTCTCTCTATATCTAGACCAGCTGAAGTTTCTGTAAGAAAGGACTTAACAAGGGACTATATCTTGTGACAAACACAGCAGAGGGCTAACACTTGTCAATTTTATCCATGCAACTGTTTACAAATGAAAGAAAGATTTCTGATGTCCCAGTCTTAGCAATATGGAAAGAGATAGTTGTGTTTTCAAATACATTTTTTCCCCATGAATACTCTAACATGTTTTTAAAATTATACTGACAGAAAAACAATTGCAGCAGCTTTTAAACTAATGATACAATCCCATGGATAATTTCCTCTAAATAGCTCAGAGATGTGAATGAATGAATCATATATCATGGCAGGAAGCAATTTCCCTCAATGAGATTTACCTGCTGGAATCTCAATTCATTACAGATTGAGTAAAAGCTTTTATTTGAAATAAGACTCTGAAACTGGCTCTGGAGCAAAACCTCAACCCTGAGGGGGGACAGCTGCGAATACATCTAGAACTTCTCACTCTCTGGGAGGGCTTGTGTTCCAAACATCTCTCTTTTATTCACAGGAACTTGGTGAAGTATTCCGGTGCCATAAGTGATTTCCAACAATCGTACACAGATTTCAGGCTCCTTAATGTAGCACCACGCTTTCCTGATGAATTGTCACCGTCCAAGTGTTGCCGCAATATTTCCCTCTCATTTTATCTCTGTCTTCCCTTCGGTATGGCACAGGTAGCTGAATGTTTGTCAGTTAAGTAAGGAATCTTAAAAGCCAAATGCCTGACGAGGATGCAGAGAAAGAGGATTTCTTTTGCACTGCTGGTGGGAATGCAAGCTAGTGCAGCCACTCTGAAAAACAGTATGGAGTTTCCTCAAAAAATTAGAAATAGAACTACCCTATGATCCTATGAATTGCACTAGTAGGTATTCATCCATGGGATACAGGTGTGCTGTTTCGAAGGGACACATGCACCCCCATGTTTATAGCAGCCCTATCAACAATAGCCAAAGTATGTTAAGAGCCCAAGTGTCCATCGATGGATGGATGGATAAAGAAGATGTGGTACATATATACAATGGAGTATTACTCGGTAATCAAAAAGAATGAAATCTTGCCATTTGCAACTACGTGGATGGAACTGGAGGGTATTATGCTAAGTGAAATTAGAGAAAGAGAAAAATCACATGACTTCACTCATATGAGGACTTTAAGAGACAAAACAGATGCACATAAGGGGAGGGAAGCAAAAATAATATAAAAACAGGGAGGGGGACAAAACAGAAGAGACTCATAAACATGGAGAACAAACTGAGGGTTACTGGAGGGGGTGTGGGAGGGGGGATGGGCTAAATGGGTAAGAGGCATTAAGGAATCTACTCCTGGAATCATTGTTGCACTATATGCTAACTAATTTGAATGTAAAATAAAACAAATAAAATTAATTAAAAAAAAAAAACAAATGCCTGTAAGTTTCCTGGAAATCTACAAAAGGAAATTCAATGTAGTCCAACTCCAGAGAGCATTCTGTATCTTCAGATTGCTTTTGAAATATGTTTAAAGAAATAATGTCAAGCAACTTGCTTTTACGCCAGAATTAAAAAGTTAATAATGTACATACATTTCTCCCCTCAAGTTAAAAAAGAAAGTAGGCTGGAAAAGCTGTTCACTTTTCATTGGCCAGCTGTTTCTCTGCTTGACTTGGTGCTACATCTGAGGGAGGGAACAGGACAGCTTACCTGAGGAGCTTAAGATTCCAGGAGAGCAAATGACCTACGCAAAGTTCAAACCCATACCTTGTGGTTTCAAAGTTCAACACTAAGTCCTTTAATGTTCTATCTTTACACATATATTCATCCTTATGTTGGTTTATTGTCCTTGCACATAGAACATGGGCTGGTTCCCCAGAGCCTGCCATAGCAAAGTGCCACAAAGCTGGATGGCTTAGAACAATAGACAGTTATCATCTCCAAGTTCTGGAGGCCAGGAGTCTGAAATCGAGGTGACAGTGAGGCCATGCTCCCTCTGAAGGCTGTGGAGGAGCACCCTTCCCGATCTCTTCCTAGCTTCTAAGGGAGGACGTCGGTCCTGCTGTTCCCTGGCTTGTAGCTGCATCACCTCCATTGTTTCCTGTCATCATATGGGATTCTGTACCTTTTCACAGCTGTCTTCTGAAGACACCTGTCATACTGGATGAAGCCCCACCTAAATCTTCATCTTAACCTGATTAATTCTGCAAAGGCCCTATTTCCAAGTAAAGTCACATTCTCAAGCAATGGGGTTTGGGACTTACCACATCATTTTGGGATACAATTCAACCAGTAACAGACTATAAGCTCTTTATAGACCAAAAAAAAAAAAAAAAAAAAAAAAAAAAGGTGGTCTTGTCCTCTCCTTCATCACCTATGCCTTCTAGTATAGTGTTGATGACACGAATATCTGATGTTTGGTGTGCTATACAGAACACAAATTTTGTTTAAAAAGGACTTCGAGATGAGAAAGCTGCTTTGGAGAAGTGGATACTAAGTTTAGAGGATGCTCAAGTGTATAATATGGTGCAGCCATTAATGGGAGAACCAGCGAGGTGGGCAGAGTCATATGATCTGGTGTCTGGCCCTTCTGTGGTTCTTACCTAATTTGATTACCTTGTAACTGTGTTTCTTCATCAGTCATAAGAGGTAATATCTCTTCTGACTATCCTACTTGGATATTATGAATACAAAGGACATAATCGATGTAAAGAGTGTGTGTAATGCCATGCAAATCCCCAGGCATCAGTATGAACCCAAGCCTATGGTGCCGTGGCGTCCTCTCTGGCTGCCAGAAACACTTCAAAGTACAGCAGATGACTTTGTGCTCTTCCCAGGTCTGTTTTGATCCCCTTTACTACTCGCCTCCAATCACATTGTCAGTTCCTATTAGCTTTCCTGCTAAGGGCTTCCACCCATACCTTTCTTCAGAGCATACGCTTGGGCACTTGCTTTTATGGAGATCTCGAAGTCCCAGAGAATTGTACTGTGCTGCCTCTTCCACAGCAGCTCACCACCAGTAAATACTTGGTAAGGGGTAACAAAAGCTCAGCTTTCTTTCTACAACTAAGGACAGACCCGAGCTTTTGAGATTCTAGAACTCCTCACGAGATCAGATAAAGGATGGAATCTCAAATGAAATTGATTCCATGGGGCGCCTGGGTGGCTCCATCGGTTGGGCATCCAACTTTGGCTCAGGTCATGATCTCGTGGTTCGCGGGTTTGGGCCCTGCATCGGGTTCGGTGCTGACAGCTCAGAGTCTGGAGCCTGTTTCGGATTCTCTACCTCCCTCTACCCCTCCCCCACTCGTGCTCTGTCTCTCTCTGTCTCAAGAATAAATAAAATATTTTAAAAAGTTGAGTCCTACCTTGGTTTCTTCTCTTTATTAACATACCTTCCCCACTCACTTACCAGTGTCCCCTGGGAACACTTGCTTCCTAAACCTCTCGAATATGCACTTTAACTTTGCAGACTTCTTTTAGAAAATCTGACCTGAGACAGCTAGTACTTCTAAGAAAAGGGTTCTGGAGTTGGAGCACTCCCTGGCCAGCTGGCAATGAGGAAACCAGTAGGGGTAGAAAGGGAATGTTGGTAACTACTGGCATGTGATAGCACTGCAATCACTAAGGCTTTTATCTCTGCTGAACTGGGGCAGGGTCCTGATGAGACAGGTTGTGGGGGACCCCTGGGATTTGACAGGTAAAGGAAAAGGAAACATTATAAGGGCAGCTGAACATCACTTAAGAGAGAACATGAAAAATGTGACCCAATCTCAATTTAAGGTAATACATGAAATCCTGAGAGTTTAAACAGTGGTGTTTAAAGGGTCTTTCCCCAGTGGCCAGAGGGCAAAATGTAGTGACCACGGAGGACAGAACTTAATTATAGAAGTAGCAGAACCTGAGACAAGGCTGAATTTGCAGGCTTGGCAAATCTCTAATGCCAAAGTCAGGGCTTTGACAAGGAGTAATTGGAAAACTTAGACTTGGGGTGGTGATAGTTGGTTACATTTACCAAACTTTAAAACTCCAGATTCCCCCCGGAGAAGCTGGGCCTAGAGAAACAACCTGTTCCCCTCTGTGCAGACTCATGGTCAATCTTTTGGCCAAAGACTTTGCAGAGGCCTCAGGGGAAGCAGATGGCTGCAGAATGTTCCCTCTGGATAGCAGACTAATAACTAAGGTCAAGTCTCAACATGGCCTTACTGGGGAGCACCATACCAGCCAAGGAGACAGAGCGAATATATTCAGGGATCATACACAGAAGAAGACCTGAATCTTATAACCAGGCAGGACCTGAGAGATCATGCCTAATAGTGGATTTTGTGTCTGTAGGGGAACTCTCCTGAATCTCAAGACTTGACACCCTGGCCAGCACTCATGGAACTGGTTCTGATATGCCTCCATAATGACTCTTAGAAGGTTGGAAAAGGGGCTCCTGTGTGGCTCAGTTGGTTGAGCATCCAATTTCAGCACAGGTCATGATCTTGTGGGTTCATGGGTTCAACAAACCCTCTTTGCCAACAGCTCAGAGCCCAGAGCCTGCTTTGGATTATTTGTCTCCCCCTCTCTCTGCTCCTCCCCCACTTACACTCTGTCTCACTGTCTCAAAAATAAATAAAATTTTTGTAAACATTTAAAAACAGTTGGAAAAAAATAATAGCCCACATTAAGTGAAGCAGAGATGCCAGAACTGCTTTGGCAGAGATGAAAAGACTTACTGGGTAGAGATTAAAAAACTCATAAATTGGAATGCTGGAATGGAACTAATATACAAAAACTTGAAAAATTATCATCTATGCTCTTCAAGAGGGCTCCAAAGACATCCCCCCTGCTAAGATGATAAGGAATGTGCTGGTGAAGAAGGCGGAGGGTATTGGCACTGGTGAGAAGCTCAGTCGTGGGTATCCTTTGCAGGCAAGAGAAAACAGTAGGTGAGACCATTAGGAAATTGGACTCCCTACTATCAATGGGGCTGATAGGGTTCTAGAAGAGCAGAAGCTAGGTGATAGCACAGAAACAAGAAAAGTAAGGTGGATATAATTATTGTAAAGAACATTCAGTGGATCCTGATCTGCAAGGATTTTGCAGAGATAACTTAAAAATGATGTATTCCTGGGTTTAAGCTAGAGGGGTAATTGACAAGGACTTGAGGCTATATATCTTTAAAAGAGATTAAAAATGGGTTAACAAAAGCTTAACATCAGTCACACCAATAAAAATCTTGATGCTTTGCCTGGTTTCCAAATCAGAGCCAGTTGTCAGAAAAATAAAGCACATCATTTGAAAGATAGGCAAAACCAACAGGAAAGAAAACAAAATAAAATCTGCAATGGCACAGCTAGTGCAACTGTAGTGATTCTTTCTAAAATGCAACTTTCCTTGAATTACCCATCCAAGTGTATGTAAGAGAGAGTAAGATGCCCAGATCTTTCAAGAGCTGTTACATACAAGGGCTGGCCTTACAAATATAAGGGTAAACAAAATGCCAAAAGGCTCCGTGGTGGTTAATTTTTATGTGTTAACTTAGCAGGGTATGGTCCCCAAATATATGGCCAAACATTATTCTGGAAATTTCTCTGAGAGTGTTTTTAAATGGAATTAACATTTTAATTGGCGGTCTTTGAATAAAATAGATTATCCACCATGCCACAGCCCTCACCCCATAATGTAGGTAGGTTTCATCCAGTGAATTTAAGACCTGAATGGAACAAAAGCCTGACCCCTGAGCAAGAAGGAATTCTGCCATCAGAGTGCCTCCATACTTGAACTACCACAATGGCTCTTCCCTGGGTCCTCAGCCTGGATCTCAAGCCTGCTGGCCCACTCTGCAAATTTTGGACATCCTATTGGTTCTGTTTCTTTGGAGAACCATAACTAATACATGTCCCCTCCAAGAACTTCTAGCATATGGTGTTGAAGTTATAGATGGAGTCCACACCAAAGTCCCTTGCCATAGGTAGTCATTTCACTTGTTCATAAATATCTACTTATAAATTAAGGAAAACTGAAGTCACTCAAAAGATGCTATAACACAACATTGAGCATATAAGACAACCTCAGATATTAGGAAAACAAAATATCCTTAGACCTCTGATGAAGCAAGAGCATCTGAAGGTCAAAGTAATCAATGGATTCCTGGCTTAGACTGGAAAACAGTAGTCCTTTCCTGTTTCCCAAGTGCAATTGTGCAAGATAGGTTTTGTTTTGTTTTGTTTTGTTTTTTACTGTAACTGATCAGCCTGAACTTGAGTGTATAAAATTCAGCTATTGATCTGCTTAATGCATTATATTCAATATTCATCATTTCATAACCTAGCTATATTCCCTGTGAAGACATTTCCTTCACTAAGGAATTGATAAATGTATTTGTGAGGGGAGCATTTTCAACACTGAAATTATCTGTGTTTTCCCTCCTTTGTAGGCCAGGCATGACCTTGGGAAAGTCCTCCAGTTAGAGATGAGCTTTCTTATTCTAATGGTAATAATGGCATCTTTGAGTAGCAGAGGCAAGGTAGTAGAATATAAGTGCTACAGATAAATGGGCATGTTTATTATTAAAAGAAACAAAGAAGTATTATAATCAGGGTCATTTTGGACTTCAGAGATCTGTGGCTGTGGTTATTTGCTCAGTTTCTGTAGGAATTAAATAGATAGTAAGCTTAATAGAATTTTTTAAATCTATATAATAGAGATAGTTCTAGTGGCCAGCATCCTGACTTGAGTCAACACAATTCAGAGTTGTTAGTTCTCTCCTAGTTTCCAGAGTTAAGCTAGTTTATTGATCTGAAAGCCTATAGTAGCATTGTTACAAGTACCTAATTTACATCTTCCCCGAAACCTTCCCTAAAGGAACCTGTGGCTTTTGAGTAATTGTTTACAAAAGGAAATGTCTAGATATTGCAGGTATTAACAGATAATGGCTCTGCATTGGTGTTAATTGCTTGATATCCATAGTGTCACTGGAGTTGGCCAAAGTGGCAGATTATGGTGGTCTTAGTTTACATCTCATTACAGTGGTCCTGTTTGGTCCAGAGATATATCTAGCTAATTTCCCTAATTCCTGAATGTGTGATTAGAAGAGACATAAGTGACCACAAGTGAAATTCCTACATGGGCTCTTTGACCTATGGGATGAGAGGCGTTATCGAAGGAAAGGCTAAGAAATTCCCTGGGATTTCTCCTCTGTTAAAATGTAGTAAATCAGAAACAATGATGTATCCCTGGAGAAATAAGAAATATGTGCTCACTAAAGGCCTGAGGGATGCAGTGCTGGTAGTAATTACCAATCTTCCTTTAACCTGTTATTTTGCCTGTGAACAAATCACATGGGGCTTGGGTTATTGACCATGAGCTACATGCAACCTAACTCAGTGGTAAGTGCAAATTCAGATTTACTAGAGTGAACTCTCATAAATCTTGACTCTTTAATAGTAAGCTATTGATCTTGTTAATGCTTTCTTCTTCTAATCAACTTCTAAGAGTCACAAAGAAGCGATTTCACTTTACTTGTCAGATGATACGAAAGAACACACTCCAGTGTGTTATGTGTTCCCTTCAAAATCTAAAAAGGACCATCAAGTGTTGTGCCTCTCTTTATCATGGTAGGTGTTGTGAGGTGCCACATCTAGTCCTTCACCTCTGGGACCCTTTGGGCACCTCTACATTTATCTGTCATCATATCTGATCATTGGTAAGTTTCTGTGGATTCAGAGTCAAGCATCTGGTGATGGGCCTGGAGACACTGTTGGTGAGCAAGGTAAAGCATCTATAAGATGAGCAAAGACTAGAGGAGAGCACAACTAGAGCAAGCAGGGGCCACAGGGACACTTTCTCATCTGCCTGTGTCTCCCCTTATCTAAGGTGTAAAGTCCCAAGAGAGATGTTTGGTGCCTCCTTCTGCTCCCGATATCATGTTAGTTTCTTTATTGGTCATCTGCAACCCAAAATGATGCACAAAAAGGGGTTCTGGAAAACACAGTTGCCAATTTTGGACGAGTTGTCCTCGCATAATCCAGCCCACTGATTTTTTTTTGGTTGGTTCCATCAGCTGTTTGCAGAAATTTGTTAAAATTTCCCACTGCAATTATGGGTTTTTCCATTTTTCTTTTAGTTCTATTAATGTTTGCTTAATATATTGCAAAAATAGGTTATTGGGTAAATTTGAATTTGGTATCTTCATGTTGCCTTAGCCATTTATTATTATGAAATTATCCTTTTTTTTAATTTTTAAGCTTATTTATTTTGAAAGAGAAAGACAGCATGAGTGGGGGAAGGCCAGAGAGAGAGGGAGAGACTGAATCCCAAGCTGTGCTGGCAGCACAGAGCCTGATGTGGGGCTCCAACTCATGAAACCGTGAGATCATGACCTGAGCTGAAACCAAGAGTCAGATGTTTAGGGACTAAGTCACCCAGGCGCCCCTATGAGATTATCCTTTTTATGTTTAAAATAATTCTTGCATTAAGGTATACTTTATCTGAAACTCTCCTTTTTTGGCTCTGCTTATAAAAAGTGGTCCCAGGCCTCCACCAGATGCTCAACATTGGACCCACAGAGGTGTTAGCTGCTTCTCATAGATGCACAATTTCCGACATCTCTTCATGGATTTCCTCTTTGTGGTCCTACATCGGTGGGTGGAAATCCTTGGCTTTTAATTTTTTTTTTCCTATTAATGTTTCAACTTGTCCACCTACACCTGTATGTGAGACACACTGATTAGTGACTTTTTCTGATGCTGTGAAACTCTCTTCCAGATTTTATGTTCCTTAGCTTCTCGCACCTTATGCCTTTATGCACCTAATATTCACAGTGGCTGTTTCTCTGACAGACATTTATAGCTGACTTAATCAAAAAGGTATAGAAGAGGGGCGCCTGGGTGGCGCAGTCGGTTAAGCGTCCGACTTCAGCCAGGTCACGATCTCGCGGTCCGTGAGTTCGAGCCCCGCGTCAGGCTCTGGGCTGATGGCTCGGAGCCTGGAGCCTGTTTCCGATTCTGTGTCTCCCTCTCTCTCTGCCCCTCCCCCGTTCATGCTCTGTCTCTCTCTGTCCCAAAAATAAATTAAAAAAAAAAAAAAAAAAAAAAAAAAAAAAAAAAAAAAAAAAAAAAAAGGTATAGAAGATATGAGGGGTGTCTATGTGGCTCAGTCAGTTAAGCGTCTGACTCAGGTCATGATCTCATGGTTCGTGAATTTGAGCCTCACATCAGGCTCCGTGCTGACAATGTGGAGCCTGCTTTGGATTCTCTCCTCTCTCTGCCCCTTCCCTACTTGCTCTCTGTTTCTTTCTTAACACATAAATAAACTTTAAAAAATCTAAATATATAGAAGATATGAAACTATGTACATATATATGTGTGTAACAATATATAATAATACTAAGCCCTAATCCTCAATGACAAATTTAACATAATATGATCATCTGAACAAGACAGAGCCAAAAATTTGGCAAAATTTAACAGTCTTTAATGGTAAAACTCTTTAGCAAATTATGAATAGGAGGGAACATTCTTATCTGATAAGATATATTTATAAAAAAAGTATAATGAACACCATATATTGCCATAAAATAATTAAAATTTTGCTCCTCTGAATGAGAACAAGAAGATAGAATCTGACCTGTATACTTTTCTTCAATACTTTGCTGATGGTCTACCCAGTCCAATAAGGCAGGGAAAATAAAATAAATTAAAAAATGGGCAAGCAAATAAAGCAGTTCTTGCTTGTGGGATACATGATTATATATGTTTACCAAATCCAAAAGAAATTATACTCAAATTTAAGGTAAAAAAGTAATTTTAGCAAAATATCAGAATAATAGGTAAAAGATAAAAATCAATTTTGTTTTTATGATTTTATAACAAATGGGAAATGAAAAAAATGTATACTTTAAAAGTTGTTTCAAGTTTTATTTTTACTTGAGAGAGAGAGAGAGAGAAAGGCCAGGGGAGGGGCAGAGAGATACAGAAACAGAATCCAAAGCAGGCTCTGCACTGTCAGTGCAAAAACCAATATGGGGCTCAAACCCATGAACTGTGAGATAATGACCTGAATCACCCAGGTGCTCTCAAAAAAATATATACTTCTAATACATTAAAACATAATAATGTAATAAACCTTAAAAAGGAAAAAAATATGCACATCTCTGTTCTAAATATTATAAATTTTCACTGAAAAAAATTAAAGAAGACTTCAATAAATTAATATATCCTGTTTATGAGTTGGAAAACTTAGTATAATAAAACTATTAATTCTCCCACAGTCAATCCTGATCATAAGGTCACTTGCTTTATTTTTTAATATCATGCTGATTTTAAAATTCATATGAAATATAAATGACCAAGAATGGCGAGGGGATATTGACGGAGAAGAAGAAACCCAGAGGTCTTCCATTACCTGAGAGAAAGACTCATTGCACAGAGTATGGGAGGTGGTATTCTTCTGAAACAAGGCTAAGCAGCCGAACAGGAACAGAATGATCCAGGAACAGTTCCACATAAATCCAGCCAATGATTTGTGAAGGAAGATGGTACCACCATGAGGAAATGATTTTATTTTTCAGATTAACACACAGTACTGGTTCAATGGAAATACACATGGAAAAATATATCTTACCTGCCCTTCACACTATTCATAAGTATTAGGCTTTTAAAAGGAAAACATAGGGGAATACACTCATGATGTCAAAGTAGGAAAATATGTATTCAACAGGACAGAGAATTTGCTATTCAGAAAAGGAAAATATGACAAATTGAGCTATGTGAAATTTAAGAAACTCTATTTATCAAAAGGTACTACTAAGGGAGTGAAAGTTGAATCCCAAAAGAGAGAACGTATTTATAATACAAATGTATATAAAACAAAGGATTTGTCTTCATTATATGTGTATACACACACACGTAACTTATAAATCAATAAAGAGAAGAGGAAACAGTTGAATATCAGGCAAAGAAACAATAAAAAGTATGTCACAAAGGGGCCTTTTATAAACCTACAAACCTATGAGAAGTTGTACAACTTTAGTTATGAATAAGAAATATAAATTTAAAACACTGAACTAGACTTATTATGGAAACAATTTTGTAATACATACAAGCATCAATTCATTATGTTGTACACCTGGAACTAACATAGTGTTATAGACCAATTGTACCTCAATAAAAAAGTACAATGGAATACTAGTGTATAACCACAAAATAGGCAAAATTATGAAAGTTAAAAATATGAAGTGTTGCAGATGATGCAGAGCTACCAGAACCTTCTATACTACTGGCAGGAGTATACATTGGTAGAGCAACTTTGCAAAAATATTTGGTAGCATCTACTAAAATTGAATATAGTATTGTATGTATATATACAATTATACATACACAATATACAGATTGTATATATTTATTTCAGATGACCCAAGTCTATTCTTCTCTATGTTGCTCAAAATATGTGCATATTTGTATAAACCATGAGACCTGAGCTAGAATGCACCTAACAGTATTACTTGTAATAGCCACAAACTGGAAATTCCCCAGTGGCTAATCAACAGGTGAATGCATAAATGGTGAAATACTTTAAAGAATGAATAGTGAACGATCCATAGTTATCCATAACAATATTGATGAACTATACAAACTACTAAATAAAATCCATCAGACCCAGAAGAATACATACTATATGACTACGCTCATGTAAAGTTGTATCCGGTAGGGCTCAGCGACCTGAAAAGAATGTTGGTGCTAGTGAAGGTCTGTTTCTTGATCTGGGTGCTGAATGCTTGTGTTTAGTTTGTAAAAAATCTGTGAGCTCCATATTATTGTGCACACATGTATCTGGGTCTTCATTACACGTTTAACGTATAGTCCATAGAGTTTACACACACAAGAACAGTTAACTTCCTAAGGCCTAACAAACAGGATTAATCTTCTGTAAAGGAAATCCAATATGTGGTGTGCTGTACTACCTGGTTTTCCCTAAATGTAACACTGCACACTGAAAGGCAGTTGCAGTCAGTCACTAGGTGGCTAATAGAGTCAGTGCGGTTCTTCCCTTATGAGTCTTCTTGGTGATACCAAGCCTTCCCAAAGACAATGTTCAAGTGGCTGAGGATCTACAGTCTTAGATCTGCCTTTCCCCTACAGTCTAAAATCAGAATAACAAAATACACCTCAATATTTTCCTTCACCGTATATTGTACGGAGAAGCTAAATCTGCATGTACCATTCTTTTGTTCTGAGCTAGATCATCTTCATATTTCTTTTGATTATTGCTCTTCTTTATGCTTTGCAGCAGAGATGACATTTATAGATGAGACAGAAAAGCTATCATTCCCCCAGAAAGGGGGTAAGCAGGATCTGTGTGGAAATATTTCTTAAACAGCGACTTGTGGCTGATGAATCCTGCATGCAGCAAACAACTACACTCTACCTCCCCTCACGCAGACAGCCAAGGCCACAGTCCCCATTTTCTGGCTTTACCTGAACGGGGACCCTAGCTTCTGGGGAACGAAAGTCATCTTCTTTTAGAGTCACTATCTTTCAGGAAAAACCTGATGGAAGTCTACATCAGAATTCAGCGTGGCACCCTATGAGCAACCTCCAGTAATTTGGCATTGTGACACTCACTGATACGTGACTGGAAGCTCTTTTCTCGAGAACTATGAAGACCCAGGGTCTCAGCCCAGTGCTGCCACAAATTAGTTGTTTGACCTTGCCGTTTACCCAAACTGGGTCTCAGTTTCCACTTCTGAAAAATGACTGAAGTTTAGGGTGAGAGATCCCTAATGTCCCATTCTCCTCTGACAATCTATAAAACTAATTTAACAGCAACATGCATATTATTAAGTAATGTACATGTGCTGAGGATAATCACATTAGCAGTGTTAAGCTACTCCTATGAATTCCAGATGTCTAATTGGCATTTAACAAAAGAGTAATATTATTATTGCCATAATCTGTTTCAGGGTTTTCTGTCTGCTGTTTAATGATGATGGACATCTTTAAAAATATGAAAAAAATCATATGGATTGCACATTACTCTATTTGGTTCTTACGGATGGGTACATTTTCTCATTACCTTCACACAGTCTGTAAAACAATGGCTGAGTGTTTTTCAGATACTGTATTTTGGTAACTGCTCTTCTATGAACACTCTCCTTCCTCTTTACCTGCTCTCTGGTATCATTCACTAATCAGCAGAGTGACCTTGGATAAATCACTCCATTTCTCTATGCTTTAGCTTTCTGTTTTACATATCAATATGGTTGGCTTAGACCAGTGTTTGCCAAATGTGTTTGGAAAGACAAAGCAATACGCAAAGGAGTTCAGTGATCATAGTAACCTGAACAAAATGTATTAAGTATCCCCTGTATCTATGCTTAGAGAGGAAACATTAATATTCTAAAGGCTCTGAAAATTCCTGCAGCACAGAAACATACTTTGCATTATTTCACTGTACTTATCCTAGGCTCATTAATTCACAGAATTCTTTATCATTGACTGCCATTAATAATGACTTTCAGATGAAATGATCTAATAGAATTTCTTTAGGATACCCCATACTTGATAATCTCAGATATTTGTCATAGTTCATATTTTTCTCCAGACTTATTGAGATGTAAGAGAAAAATACCTTGTACTTTTCTTGTTTGTCTCTTAGCATTTGGAAGCAGGCTCGTTTCAAAGTTTGAGCTCAGTTAAAAAAAAAAAAAAAGCATGTATACGGAATGAATGAATGAATGAATAATGAATAAAGAAATGTGAGAAATCTTAATTTTATTTTTTCAGATTAAATTTTTAAGATTTTCCAGTGAAATATGTCAAATGTGTAAACATTTGTAGAGAATAGTGCAAGTTATTAAATGTGCCATCTAGACACCTAGGTGGTGAGCATCTCCATAACACAACTCCTTTTATCCTCAGAAATAACTATTATATTGTATGTGGTGTCAATATCATTCTTATATGTTTAGTTCTTCTTTATGGATGTCTAACAACGCACATTACTTTTTTTCATGTTTTTAAATGTTGCACAATTATTACATTGCATTTTTCTCTATTCCTATGCAACTTTTTGTATCAACATTATGTTAGGAAATACTATCATGTTATTACAGGCTTATCTGGATGCTCTGGTATGCTGCTCCGATTTTCTTTCAGAACTTCCAGAATTGAGCTACTCATTCCCTCAGCAACTGGGTATGTTGGCTGTGGATTGCTCTCAGCTGAGACCTCTCCAAGGGGCACCCTCAGTCAAAGGGATCTGCCTTGGCCCTGGTGACTTCACTCCAGCAGCCAACCATCCATTGAAAGGCTGATTAATACACAAAAGTGCAGCTCCCTTGTCTGAATTGGGGATGACTTTGAAAAGATTTCCCCATGTCAGAGTGCCACATGGGATTCACTGAGGGGTTTGATGAGAATGCAATACAGCAGAACATCTCCTTCCCAAGAGTAACCCCTAGGGTTAAACTTCTGTGGGAAATGTGGGACTCCAAGTCTGTTTTCTGGGAAGCCCCTAACCTTGAATATTGCTCTTCTACTGAGATTTTTTTTTCTCTCTGCTGAATAGCGTTCCATTGCATGGCCACCCTCCAATTTATTAATCCATTCTAGCATTAGTGAAGATCTAGATGGTTTCAATGTTTAAAAAAATATTGAACATAGGGGCCCCTGGGTGGCTCAGTCGGTTAAGCGTCCGACTTCGGCTCAGGTCATGATTTCGCAGTTTGTGAGTTCGAGCCCTGCGTAGGACTCTGTGCTGACAGCTCAGAGCCTTGAGCCTGCTTTGGATTCTGTGTCTCCCTGTCTCGCTGCCCCTATCCTGCTTGTGCTCTGTCTCTCTCTGTCTCTCAAAAATAAATAAATGTAAAAAAAAAATATATTGAACACTCTAATGGATGACTTTGGGTGCACACGTGGGCAGGTTTCTCTAGGGATACCCCCAAAATATAATTGTCAAGTAGCAGGTTTTATTTTCCTCAACTCTTCAAGAAACTATGAGTCAACAGTCTAAAACTGCTGTATGATTTGCTTTCCTGTGAATTCTCATATTATAAACTTCAGCTGTCTAACTCTTCATTTTGGTATTTTGGGCGCTGACTTCTATCAGTGGAGGCTCCTTGCTGCCAAGCTTGCCCCAGTGCTCTGCCTCAAAGCCCTGAACAAACCTTTGTTGTCTGTTCGGTGGGAGAGGCTCTGCCCTAACTCGATCCAGAAGCTCTGCTACTCTCCATGACAGGTGCGTGATCTGAGACCCCTACCATCGTTGCTCAGGGTCTGGAATATAAGAATTCATTTCTCTTAACTGTAAACTGTTCAGAGATTTTCAATTCAATACACAGACTCTCACATAACTGGTATTTTTCTTTTAGAACAAAAAAATTGCATTTATCTAAATGTTGTGTGTTTTAGTAGGACTAAAACAGACTGTGCGGCATCCAATTCATGTTCTCCTGGTCTGCCTCTTGTCTGACTCCCGTAATATCCTGTTCTAACAACACCCCCAGCAATAATTTACTATTAAGATTCTGTGGTCATTTTAACTAACTAGGTTTCAACTTAGTGCCTCTTATCTTCAATTTATTAATATTCTAGTGTTCAGAATAAAGTTTATTAAAACAATTTGCACCCTGTGGGAGTCAGGCTATATTTCAAAGAGAAACCTATACTAAGTAGTCATTTAAAAATTTACTGCCTGGAATAGCCCATCCTATTTCAGAGCTGAGGGTATTGTTGAAATTTCTGTCCTTACGAACAGTTACTTTTGTCTCAAGAGTTCCAATATCAGCTGGTAGTCCCTACAAGTACAGAATTCTCAGAAGAATTAGATATTTATTTATTTTCCCATGTATTTATACTTGGCCTTTTTCAAATAAGTATTTCATTTTGCTAGATTTGGTCTGAAATTTAAATTGATATAAATGTGAATTAAACTATTTTTTTTACATGTGACTCCATGAGACCCAAAGACAAGAAACCTCCCTCCCCTCAGGCAGTTAGTGGAAAATTTAGGGATAGATCACTGGCCTCCTAAGGCCCTGGTCATTTCCATTTTGTTGTGTCTTGTAGCTACTCGTACCTGACCTTCTCTTCCACTGAAAGGTAACAAGGAATGTTCTGATCTTTAGAATGACACCACTTTACTTCTTCACTATGGAGGCCAAAATTATCCACGTTCTACTTATGTGGGTTCCTTCCTTGTCTGGCACCTCTCTGAAAAGGAAACTATCTTTCTGAGGAGGATAGACACATCTTTTATTAGTGTATGGTTAAAGAGTAAAATATGAAAAGAACTGACTACAATTTTCTTTAACTCATAGGATAGAAATACTATATACTGTTTTGCTCTATATGCCTTTTCCTGCAGAACAATAATCAGACATGTAAACTATGGGGGGAAAAACTTTCAACAATTTATGATCTGGAAACAGGACACATAGAATACATGTAATTTCCCTGAAGCCAAACAAAGCCTGTGAACCAATCTCTGAATTTTTATGAATTGGAATTTCAGTGCACAGTGGTGCAGTAGGAAGTTATTATAATTTCAGACAGATACACTGAATCTTAATCCCTATTCTACCATGTATGAGCTGAGGGATCTTAGGTAAGTCACCTTAGTTCTCTAATTCTCAGGTTCTCAAAACCAAAAACAACATTTACTTACAAGTGTGCTATAAGGAATAACAATACTATACAAAAATAATTTAGCCAGTGTCTTGCTCATAAGAATGCATTGGTAAATGAGAAATACATTCAGAACTAATAATGTGACTATAATTATTTCCATTGCTTCAATGAATATTCCAATTCTATCCTTGAAACTCAAGTAGAAGCTAATATTCTCCACTCTTAGCACCTATCTAAAACAACGGCAAGGGCCATTTCTCATCTCCAGCAGAGAGATTCAGCTGACAGAGTGATATATTCCATGTAAACAAGAAACTATGAGTATTCAGTGCCTCTAGGAATACTGACAGAAAGAACGCTCGTGGGATTTTTAACAGAAACCATGCTTGATTAGCAACTATCCAGAGACAGTGGGCAACTAGAGACATTCTTTGAGTGGTTCCTACCTTCCTGGAATCAAAATGGCAGTCTGAAAACAGTCTGAAAATATTTTGAAAAAAGTGTATGTACCTTATGTTTATTGCAGCATTATTGACAAGAGCCAAAATATTGAAGCAACCTAAGTAGCCAACTATTGAAGTATGAATAAGGAAGTTAGGATACACACACACACACGACTAATAAACAGCCATAAAAAAAAGGATGGGATCATGCTATTTGTGACAACATGGATGGACATGTAGAGAGTATTACATTAGGTGAAAGAAGTCCGAATGGGAAAGACAAATACTATGATTCCCGTTATACATGAAATCTTAAATAAATAAATAAATAAATAAATAAATAAATAAATAAACAAACGAACACAACGTAGAATCAGACCTCTAAGTACAGAGAATAAACTGATCGTCGCCAGAGGAGAGGGGTTTGGAGGTTGGATAAAAAGGATGAAGGGGAGAAGGAGATATAGGCTTCCAGTTATGGAATGAATAAAAGGCAGAGCATAAAGAATATAGTCAATAAAATTGTAATAGCATTGTATGGTGACAGATGGTAGCTACATGTGTGGTGAGTATAGCATAATGTATAAACTTTATATAATAAATGTATAAATGTTTATGTTGAATAACTATGCTGTACAGTTGAAACTCATCTAAAGTTGTGGTTCAACTATATTAAAAAACATGGGGGCACCTGGGTGGCTCAGTCGCTTAAGAGTCCGACACTTGATTTCGGCTCAGGTCATGATCTCATGGTTTGTGAGTCTGAGTCTGCATCAGGCTTTGTGCTGACAGTGTGGAGCCTGCTTGGGATTCTTTCTCTCTCCCTCTCTCTCTGCCCCTCCCCCATTCACTCTCTCTGTCTCTCTCTCAAAAATAAATACAGTTTAAAACAATTTAAAAAATGGCAGCCTTGCCTGATGGGGCCCGCACACTGACCTGTAATCATGACTGATGTGGGGCCTACACAGAGTCCCATAGAAATGTCTGACCACCAGAGGTGCTTCTCTGCTGTGTGTCCATATAAATATGTGGATCAAGTCACTGAACAGTGGATAGCAGCCCTTTTTTCTTCCTCCTTTTTCTCTTTGTTCTCCCCTCACCCTTCCCTGAGGTCACAATTTCACTCTGGGACCACACGTTGGTTTGAGACCATGCAGGAAACCAAGAAACCTCCAAGTGCATATAAACTCAGGCAAGAAAATCATTAGGGGCTGACTGGAGTAACAAGACAGTACTGGCTCACGTTCAGGGGAAAAAACATTCATTTCCCACCTTGCCTGCCCTGTGATTTCCCAGAGACACAATTCACAGTCCAGAGAAGGGAGATGCTGTAAGAGTTTACTAAGAGTCACAGACTGCTCTTTGCTCAATTAACTCATAGTGAACTGGGAGCCTGGAGCATTTTCGAGCATTTGCTGTCTGTAGTCTTAACCTACTGAGTGTTACACACACACACACACCATTTCCTCCCACCTTTAGAAAAGAGAGGGCCATCTTAGGACTTTCTTTTCCGAAGGGTGTGCCTCTTCACACACTACTGACTAATTGATCTTTCTTCAAAGGGCAGTGGCCTCGGAGTGAGGGGCTCTGGGATGGACCTCAGCTTTGTTTTTCACTTGCTCCATGACCTTGGGAAAATTACTCAGCCTCTCTGAGCCTCAGCTCTCTCAGCTTTGAAACAGTGAAACTCCCACCCACAGGATAGTTGGTAGGTATAAATTATGTCTATGAAAATGTCTGGTATATAGGACTAACTAGTTCATAAGAATTAGCCAAAGTTGATATCATGCCATTCTTCTGCTCAAGAGCGTGTGGTGTCATTTCTTGCTAGTATGGGCCCAAATTCCCTTGCGTTCATTTTCCTGACAAAGGAATCTGCAACCACAGCTCGTACTTATCTGATCGTGGATCTCACATTTCCCCAATACACATTTGACTCTCCACTAGCTGATCACCGTTTTCTGTTTTACATGCATACTATGTTCTTTCCCCCTCATTACCTCGGATGATCTCCCTGTAGTCCTGATGAACCCAGGTGTTTATTGACTAAGAGTATCATAAGGCCAAAGACTCTAATCACTTCTATGGGTGGATGATATTCCCCTAATCTAATCATTAATTTTGTATTCATTCATCTACTTTTCAATAATATATTCCCAGAATTATGTGCCAGACATACTATCGGGAAAACAGGAGTGGCTAAGGTGGACACAGTCCTGATTCTCAGGTAGCATTTGATCTAGGGAAGGAGGTAGGAGAATAGAACGAACCATCAAAAATTGTTTACTTTGACAATAAGCACCAGCCTCCCTCTTGACGGGAGACTGATTAGTGGGATCATATTTATTAGGGGCTAAGTGTAGAAAGTGAGACTTTGAGTGCCTGATGCCAAGTGAGTGTATGCTCAGCTTATAAAGGAAAAAAAAAATTGGAACTTCCAGGACAGCCCTGGAGGCAGGAGATAAAGACCTTCCTAAGATGGCTGACTGTGCCCTCAGATCTCTTTTCTGATGTCCCTAAAACATCCTGTGAAGTATATTTTACTTCGAAATATGTGTGGTGAATTTTGTTCTATGGTGATGTTTATGCTGCTGGTCTAAAGAGTATATTGTGAGAAGCACTGTCCTCTGAAGGAACACAAATTTGTTTCTAAAAGAATGAGCCTCGATAAGCCTTTCGAAGACTCTCAAGATAGGGAGGAGGTCTGGCCCCAGAAATTTTGAGAAATTAGCCAAGTTTGGTTTTGGTCACCTGTTTCCACAAGCAATATTCACTAACAAGTGGCCAATACCCTATACTTATCCATTGTAGTTCCCAGAATCACCATGGGCCCAAAATTTATGATTTTGACACGCCATCCCTCAAAGCTCCCATGGCTCCTGTGATTTATTCTCCTCCATTGGCAAGTACAGAAGATCTGATAATTATGATCTCATCGAGCATTGAAGATTTGGTCCCACCTCCTTGTGACACCTCTCCAAGGAGTGTTTCTATTAACACAAAGACATTTCAGGTGCTGAGATAGAGACCGGAGAGGGATATTATGGGACATGGGGTCAGGGTGGAAAGCATTCATGCCACAAAGACAACTACTCCTCACAACTTTTGGCCATTGAGATTCACATGTATAATTACTTAACCTTAGGCTACCTGTTGGTAAAACACACTTTTCTTTTATGAAAAGCCATATTCTCTTTGCACACTCACACACACACACACACACACACTCACACCACATGCGCACACTCACAAATTAAAAACATACATACATGTTCACATATATTTGTACTCCACAGGAAACAAGGCACATAATCAAGACTGCCTCACTTCTTTTAAAAAAAATTAATGTTTATTTATTATTGAGAGACAGAGCATGAGCATGGGAGGGTCAGAGATAGGGGGAGACACAGAATCCAAAGCAGGCTCCAGGCTCCAAACTGTTAGCACAGAGCCTGACGCGGGGCTTGAACCCACAAACCATGAGATCATGACCTGAGCCGAAGTCAGAAGCTCAATCAACTGAGCTACCCAGGCTGCCTCACTTCTTGATGACAGATGAGGTCTATCTGACTTGTGCCACAGGAGATGACATCTAAAAATAAACACTAGAGCTTTTTGTTTTATCTAAAATGTCTCCCTTATACCATAACTAATTTGAGAGGAAATTATAATACTTATTAAACCAAATATATTATTTGTCGGAAAGATCGTAGATTTTGAGCATGTGAAAGCTAGTAATATTTAGAGAAATAATTGTGGACTATACACGTATGACTCCCTAGTAAATAACTATTTTACCTAACATTTAAAACATGACTTTTCAAGCAGAGAAATAAAATGAAGTTACTGAGAATTTTACTAAATCAACTGAACAGTTCAAGTTCTATGAAAGAATAAAGAGAACCTAACTATATTTTATTTAAAAGCAACAGCAGCAGGTAATGAATTTGTGGAAAAGTATGATCTGGTTGAACTCTTAACTACCACTCCTTGCACAGCATTAACTGGGACTTTAATGAGTACAAAGCTGGTATCTGTCCTCCTTCCCCACCTACTTGCCCAACATCACTCTTGGCTTCAAGTTAGCATGGAGATCTTTATCTCTAGATTTACGGCCATTACTCCTGGTGAAGCCACCACCCTCCCTTATGTAGGCTCATCTGCCAGCTTCACCCAGCTGGTGGCCTCACACACCATCTAGTCCATTCTCCTCCCCAGGACTCGAGTTTCCTTTTCCAAATATAGACATAATTATCACAGGAAGAGTAATGTTCAGCTTATCAAGGAAATGGATTCACAAGTTCCAAACAGCCCCGAGGGAGGAGATAAGGACAGACAGTAGTGCAGACCTTCCAAAGATGGCCAAGCGACTTCACGCAGACCCCTTTTTCTGAAAATCCCTTAATGGCTTCCCATAGTTAGGATGAAAGTGCCTACCCTTAGTAAGCTCTCCAAATCTCAATAGAGTTTCATCCCTGTATCCATTTGCATCCTTAAACTGCACAAAATCCTCTGGCATTCAATAACTGCTCTTTGTCAGTGTTTTCAACGGGACTTGTGCCAGTGTCTTATTGACCTTTGCAAGAATTTTTCCTCTGTTGTAAGGAATAGTTTTTTATTTGCCATCTACACCTCCCTTAAGTTATTTTCTCATTATCCTCTAGGTCTTTGTTCAGTCACTCCTTCCCAGATAAGCTTTCTCTGAATTCTTCACCTAGGTCATATGCCCATTGTACATTCTCATATTTATAAGATATATAATATATATTATGTAATATATTAATATATAATAATACATTAATTATTATATATTAATTATATATAAATAATATGTATTAATAAATATATTAGAATATATAATAAAAATAAATAATAATATATTAATTATTATAATATGTATTAATAATGTATATATTATTTAACATGCTTCTCCTGTAATAGACTATCATCTCCATGAATCCAAGCCCATGTCTGTGTGTCCTCACCATTGAATCCCATTATCTAGTGCAATGGCTGACACAGAGAATGTACCTGACTAAGACTCCTGGAAAGAACACAATGGGTTGGTTCTGTCATTGGTGACTTCAGAGGATGAGGACAGTATGATCCTACTCTTCATCTTTGTGAGAGAGACCTGAGGGAAACCCACATTAACAGTTAAGTATAACCTCTCTTAGTAACTATTCCCAGTTCTGTTATTAATTAATTCAACATATTCTTTCCAAAGTTACATGTAACAGGCATCTGTACTCATCTGTCTGTGAGGAACTTGTAGACTCTTAAGTACAGAAGGCAAATTTCACTTCCCAGTATAGGGATGAGATAGAAAGCTCTCTCCTCCGACTTCTTTTACAGCTAGGATGCGAGATGTGACTGAGATTCTTTAAATCAGGGGCAGCCACACTCAACTTTGATTCTAAAGCTGGTGACACAACAAAATCAGGAAGACAGGAATACTTTAAAGTGCATTTCAGTGAGGGCAGCAGCAGAAAGAGCCACATTCAGGTTCCAGAGCAGTATTGGCCACAGTAATGACAGTCCAGCTCACTATTAAATACCTGAACACAATGGCATTGCCATGGGACATGAGGCCTGACCTCGGCCATTTTTTCTGGAAGAACAGTAATCATTTCTTATCCGCCATCACCCACAGCTGTAAAATGCAGAGGCTAGATTTCTGGTGAGTGTGGCCAAAAGTGTGTTTCTTCTTCCTCCTACAAATAGAGCAGTGGCTTCACCGGAGGCATAGCAGGGTAAGAATAATTGGGCCCCAACTGTCTTCACTCACTCATAGGGCAGAGGTTCTGCACTGGAAGAGGCAGGCCTAGAAGACCTAAAGCTACTGTCCCCACACAGCCCCCTTCTCATCCAGTAGGGATATAGCTACCAGAAAAGCAGAACACTGATCCGGGGCCTCCAGCTCCACATCTGTAGCTCTCTGAGAATTTCCCCAGGGATGGAGCAGAGAGCCCAGAAACTACTAAGCAGAGACTGCCCCCCAGGTCAGAACAAATTTCAAAGATCAGTCTCAAGAACCAGCCTCAGTAGAAGGACTCAAATGTAATTGACCCAGACCAAGTAGCAATTTGTGCCCCAGGGCATTGTCAGTAACAACAGGACAATCAGCCAGCAAATAGTAGAGATTAACAGGTGATGTGATACTAAAAGAAACAAAGAGAAAGAGAGATCTGGAAACAGACTCCGGCTAAAATCACCCTCATTTCAGGTGATGATGCACAGGCCCAAAGCAGTACCCTATAATGACCAACTTCAGACGCTTGGTTATTTTTGTTTTGAGTAACTTAGTTTACGTTGTTTTGTTTTGCAGCCACATATAAAAGGTAGAGTGTTTATGAGATTACATGAATTTTGAAAATATTTAGCATAGTGCCCAGCACGGAGTAGATGGTCACTAATGTCAGCTGCTCCCCGGAGTCCCTGAAATAAACAGTTTACAGATTTAATGCTAAAAGTTAAAACGACCTATGCCCATATGCCAAGTACTATGTTGGATCTCAGAAAAGGAAAGAAGAAAAAAAGTTTGGTTCCTATTCTCTAGGAGCCCGCATTCCATCCAAACCAACAGAAAAATCCACCCTGTACACACTACTTCCCTGGAGTCAGCCTCAGTGAGGTCCAACACTCTTTAAACCTACACAGAATTAATTCCAATGTCTATGTCTTATTTTTCATCACTGTTCATCTTCTGATGATTAGAAGAGTAAATGCAGAGGAAAAATGAGACTTCTATTTGCTAACAGACATGAGAAGATGGTTCTTGTGCAGCTAAACATCTTGCTCAGGTCTGAGACTCTCCACCTCTGATTGCAGAGGGCTCTCTACAGGGCTACCTTTCTTCCTGCAGGGGCAGAGATGGGGGGAGGGTGGGAGTGAGGAAGGATTAGAAATTGTTCTCCACACTTGACAATGAGTATAACAAAACAGAATATAATTGCCAAGAACGGTGCCAGGCCCATCAAATATACTCCTTTTAATTTGATCTTTAAGTAAATAATATACCTGAATAATTAAGACTAATTAAGTACCTGTGTTCCATTGGTTTCCTTAGAAGCAGACCCTGAGACAAGGACTCCAGGGGTGAATTTGGGAGGTGATCCCAGGGGGTGGGGAGTGAAACAGCTATATAGGGAAATTTGCCAAGGAAGTTACCCTATTTCTGTTTACTATGTCTTACTACACATAAGGATTCAATCACATATAATCATCGATGCCATGCAACCACTTACATTTATATCCCCATCTATCTATATACCACGTATCTATATCACATATAATTATAGCACATATAATCACATATAACATTAAAAACCCTGTTTTTATGATATGTGCTATTCTAATATGTGTTAGAAAAATTGAAAGGGGAAGTGAAGTGGGTGTGTATAGGGTTGAGTATGTAATTGGTAACAGAAGGAAAATAATCTGAACGAGGAAAGCTATATATCTACAATTCATAAAATTTTCTAGTTATAAATTTATACCCCTAAACCATGAAGGTCATTACCGTAATAAAAAACAGAAAATATCAAGTGTCAGTGAGCATGTAGGGAATTTGGAACCCATGTGCACTGTTGATGGAAGTACGCAGTGGTGTGGCCACTATGGAAACAGTATGGTAGTTCCTCAAAAACTTAATAAAATTATTATATGCTCTAGAAATCTCACTTCTGCATATATACCCAAAATAATTGAAAGCAGGATTTGAATGAGATATTTACACACCCATATTCATAGAAGTATTACTCCATAATAGGCAAGATAGGGAAACATCAGTAGATACATGGATAAACAAAACACACTCTCTCTCTCTCTCTCTCTCTCTCTCTCTCTCTCTCTTGAATACTACCCAGTCTCAACAAGGAAGGAAATCCTGTCACATGTTACAAAATGCATTTACCCCTAGGGCATTACCTTAAGTGAACTAAGCCAGTTACAAAAACACAAATATGTAAGATGCCACTTATATGAGGCATTTAAAGTGGTCCAATTCATAGAAACAGAAAATAGGTTGGTGATTACAGGGGTTAGGGGAAGGAGAAATGGAGTGTTGTTTAATGGGTAGAGAGTTTCCGTTTTGTGAGATGAAAAAGTTCTAGAGATCAGTTGCACAATAGTGTAATATACTAACACCACTGAACTGCACACTTAATGGATAAGATGACCAAATACGTTTATCAAGTTATTTATTTTAAATATGTGTAGTTTATTAGTTGTCAATCTTCTTTCAATAAAGCTAATTTTAAAAGTTTAAACTACTTTCTTAGCTGTTGTTTTTAGAACTGTATGAGGTCTTGTTTTGCACCTTGTCATCTCACCCATCAGCTTTAGGAATCTTCTCGATTCCCTGTCTGCAAGACAAGCTACCTCACTCTGGATAGCTCCAATTATCCAAAAACAGTATCATCCTTATACTGAGCTGAAATTTGCAAATAGCTGACAATTACCACCAATAGGAAGACCTAAGAACAGTGTCATAATCCTGGCCCATTAAAGGATGCTCTTGTCCTAGCCCCACCTCAGAACACATCTTCAATTTTGTGGCTTAGTTCATATACTTCCCCAAATGTATCTGGGGCTCCAAATCATAGCCATCCAAACGTCCAACTAGGAATCATTTGAAAGTTGACCAAAACGTTTAAGGTTGTTCAGAAAAGAGATACACACTCCATACTTCACACATTCCACCTTATCCCACAACTGCATCCTATCAATGAATCCAGAAAGGAGGGTAGGAAAGATTATGCAGGATTATGTTTCTTTTATGGAAACTTGTTGAGGAATCAAAAATCCAAAGAACTCCTTTGATGTGCAAGATGCATTTTTGAAGTATCAGACCACAGCGTTTTCTGGGTGTT
This sequence comes from Panthera onca, assembly GCF_046562875.1. Classification (NCBI taxonomy): domain Eukaryota; kingdom Metazoa; phylum Chordata; class Mammalia; order Carnivora; family Felidae; genus Panthera; species Panthera onca. Next base: position 22,605,385 of record NC_138349.1, on the reverse strand, counting down.
GCTTCTTATTCTTTCCTTTAGTAATTCTGTCTCCACCATGAAACACGATTACCAACAGGCCATGACTTCGACCCTAAGATCTTACACTTGTTTTCTATTCTATGCCTTAGTAAAGTTGATATACTATTTATGTCCTCAGTACAGTGAGTGTTAATTAAAGCACATCAAGTACGTCAAGGGCTTTTACTTACAGATGTGAGCTGAGTACAGAACTATTCCTATAATCACAACTGAAAAATAAATTCACATGCCTCCTTTACTTCTCTCTACTAGAGGTCATTGCTTCCAACTCTTCTAAGTCATGATAAGGTGATAACATATGCAATCTAGCATCCAATTTTAATTTTATCTTTATTCTGGAATAAAGATTTAACCTCTTGAGGAACAACCCGAAGTTAAAGTGAAAAAAGGAGTATTTTCCACATGCCACCTCCATGTAGTTTGGAGGTACATCCCTTCCATTCCCCACGGGAAGAGAGAAATCAGGATAGAGACTAGGTCTCTTTTGTACCAAATACATTTTATTATCTAATCTTAGTGGTTGGGAAATGATTTGTACCAAGGCCCAAGAAGTTATTCCAACTGCAAAAGGCTCTGTGCATGCTGAGATGAATTGAAAATGCAATGTCATAGGAGGAAACAATAAAAAGTTGAAATTGAAACCCAGAAACTGATCAAAACTAAATACCCTTAAAAGTACCAAGATCCAGGGGCACCTGGGTGGCTCAGTCGGTTAAGCGTCCGACTTCAGCTCAGGTCACGATCTCACGGTCCGTGAGTTCGAGCCCCGCGTCAGGCTCTGGGCTGATGATGGCCCAGAGCCTGGAGCCTGCTTCCGATTCTGTGTCTCCCTCTCTCTCTGACCCTCCCCCATTCATGCTCTGTCTCTCTCTGTCTCAAAAATAAATAAACGTTAAAAAAAAAAAAAAAAAAAAAAAAAAAGTACCAAGATCCAGTTTTCACAGTTTGGTTGAAAATTGGGTGTTATCAGGGTGATTTGGTACATGTTGCATCATCTCTGTAAGCCTCATTTTCCTCAACCTACCCTTTTTTGTGTGAAAATGAAATGAGGTCCATGGCCCAAGGGCAAATGCTTAATGATGGTAGTTATTACTGGGAACCAATTTATGATGGTGGCTATAATGGTAGGTCAGAAGTTAGGCTGCCCAGATTCTAATACAGACCACGACATTTACAAATGGTATAATCCTGGGGAGGCAACTTAATATAGCCTTTCCTTCTTTTCCTCTTTTATAAAGTGGAATAGTGCTATTTCCTATTTCCTAAGAGGAAGAAATTTAATGAGGTAGTGTATGGACAGACCTAAACCAATGCCTACCACACAATAAGCATTCACATGATGCCATTTGTCACTATTATCATTGCCATCATAGCATTATAAATGCAGTTTTTTTCAGGATTAACCAGCTACAGCATTCTATACAATGGAATAGTGTCCAGCACTACAAAATAGTAAACTATGACACACAGTGTGGAAGAAGCTCAAGTGCATTATTGTAATCCAGACCCAAAAGGTTGTACACTGCATAATTCCATTCATACAACAGCAGAAGCCAAACCACAGGAACAGAAAACAGATCCGTGGTTGCCAGGGGACTGGGATGGAGAGATGGCTTTATTATAAACGAACAGAACAAAGGATTTGGGGTTGTGGTAGAATTGCTCTGTATTTTCATTGTGATGGTGGACACAAGACCGAATGTCATGGTAAAAATTCACGTTAGTCTACCTCAAAGAGAGCAAGTTTTACTTTTTGTAAATACATTTAAAAATTCAACTAAAGTATTAAAAATTTCCCATTGCCAGTGTACGATAACTCATTGAGAAATGTCTTTAAAAAGAAGGCTCTAGGCTTAAGTTTAAAAAGTAATCATATAATAACATGTAAGTATGTTGTCAGAGATAAAAACTCTTCTACAAGTAGTTACAGTAATTTCCTCAATTCTTTGCAGTTGCATTGTTGACACTCCAATTCCAAATACCAGACAGTAGATCCTCAATGCAGCTCTCTTGCTCTCTCCAAGGTCCTACATTGGGACCAAACTAATAAAACAGAACTTTCAGGATGTGTGTGTGTGTGTGGGGGGGGGGGGGGGGGGGTGAAGGGGCTCTTAGGTTATGGTATCTCATGCATTTAGTGAATTAGCCATTTTTAATATAGAAGTTCCTAAATTATTAACATTTCTCAAAGTGATATTTGATGGCCAAAGTAATATCTTTGTGAAGTATTAAGTGATTTTTATGAAAAAGTAGAATAAGCTGACAGAGAGTCATAATTACACTGTCAAAGAATACAAGATTCCATTTTCTCAAAGCCAGCTATATTGCCTAGTTTCAGTTGCACAGGCTGTCATCAAGATGGTAAGATTTATTTCTCCTCTAATTGAACCGTAGCAGCCAGTTTTATGCAAGAGATATCTTCTGTAGTGCTCACTTTTTCAGAAGGGTGCAAAATCCATTGCTTATGTAGGAGATTATGTACACAATTAACACCATGGCTTGCATGCCAGTGGAACTAGAGAAGAAAGCCTTCCAGAGCCCTGAGATGCTGTTCAGATATTTCAAAATATAAAACAACTGGTGATTTATTTATTAACTGGAAAATGAAAAGTATCTCCTTCTATAATAGTTTGTTCCAGACTCTAAGCTCAAAGGCACTGCCCACCAGAGATGTGAGTTTGCCCTCTTTGGTGCAATTCTTGTGGTTTGCTTTTTCATGCATTGAAAATAAAGGGTGTGCTATTAACCCATTATGGTTACATTAAGGTCTGTGTGTGGCCTATTCTTATAACCTTGGATATTTCACACACAAATAATTAGAGAAGTATAATGATCTAGCGCTTAAAACCAGGGAGCATAGTCAATAGTTAACATTGCTCTTTTGATCTGTTACTTGTGTCATTGGAGGACAGTCTGACTGGTCTGCCTTTACAATAACAATGTAAATGCTCATTTTTCTTCAGTATCAATTATTCATGGGACACCTATGGGTGTATCTTGTTTGGGGCTAAAAACTCGTGGAACACACAGAAGCAGATGGTATGTCTCAGTCCTGAGAATGCTCCAGAATAGAACCGGTGAGTTAATATTTGTGCTTATAAAAAATTGGAGGACAAAACTCCCACAAAATTCTATAATGTCCAATGCTGAATTGAAAGTAATTAGATGTGTCAGTGGGTGGCACAGTAGAGCTTAGTTGTTCAGAGTGCAGTTTTCAGCATTGGCTTTCCTAGGTCTCAGTCTGAGTTTTACCACTAACTAGATGTGTGTCTCTGAGTCAGTTAGTTAAGCTACTGTTTTTTTTTATCTGTAAAATGAGGATTTTATCACCTGCCTCATAAACTGTGTCTGAATTAAAAGCAATTCTCCCTGTAAAGTAATCAGCACAGTGCCGGGCATTGCTCTGATCACAGCTATGGATGACTTCCTTACTGCAAATCCTATCACTTATCGGAGCTTTGTCACTTAACTCTTCATGTGTTGAATTACACTTCCTTCCTGAACAATACTTCAGTGGACTCTTCTAAGTCATTCTCATCTATTAACCCTTCACACCACGCTGAGGATGACTTCAAAATATGCTTCTTTCTCAGGCTCCCCTCTTTCCATCTTAAATGCTGGTGTTCTCTAGAGTCCCCTGAGGATTCTCTCTACTTCTCATCTACTTAGTCTCCTTGAGTGGTCTTGTGTACAATGATGACATTAAGAAAGGGCTAGAGATAGAGTTGTAAGTTTCCTACAGATTCGGTTATAAAAGAAAGAAAAAATGGTAATACCTTGAGTGTTATTCAACAAATCATTAGTGTACCTTTATTCCAGGAACTATGAACTCAAAACTGATGTATACCTTTAGTAATTGACATATAAAAGTGTTTGTGAAAGCGATGCCTGGGTGGCTCAGTCAGTTAAGCGTCTGACTCTTGATTTTGGCTCAGGTCATGCTCTCATGGTTCATAAGATCAAGCTCCCCGAGGGATTGAGCCTGCTTGAGATTCCTCTCTCTCCCTCTCTCTCTGCACCAAACCCCCCCACCCATGCTTGCACATGCACTCTCTCAAAATAAACATTTTCTAAAAAAAGATGTTTGTGAAACATTATTTGGTAATAAGATTAGGTTTCTACACATGGACTTCCCTACATCTGTTTCACCTTATTTACCAGTATTTTAGTTTTTTGAAACTTTCAGTTTAACTACCACCTTTGCATGAAAATACCGACTATCCCAGTCATCTTCTGGACCCTCAGACCAACTTAATATAGGAAATTTAGCAGACATTTCTAATATTACTGTTGAATAAATTTTAGACTTACAGAAGAATTATAAAAATAATACAGAGAGTATCCTGTATGCTTCTTTAGTGGTTATCAGCTTAAGTTACCATGGTACATTTGTGAAAGTAATGTCACACACTGAGTGATGAACATGGTTGTTGTAAAAAAAAATATATATATATATATATATATATTGGAGCTCTCTGAATTATTTGTATAGCACAGAGCCTCCCCATCTCACCTAGTACAAAGCTTGTCTCAGATGGGTCACCTGTAGAGAATTTCAATTGCTCCCTTATCATTTGTGTCAAGTTACCTTAAATAATGTTTTCCTTGACCTCGGTTAAATATATTTCCATTAACAAGTAGTTGCTGTGGGTAAAGCATTTGCTACTTTCCAAGTCTGTGTCCCTTTTACTGCATCCTGTAAAAGGGGAAGAAGCAAGGTCTGCTCAGTAAGTGAACTTTGCTTTAAGAGATAATCGCAAAGAGTTGTTCAGTCTTTTCTGCCCCAGTCAAGGGCCTGGGCATTTACTTCCTTTGTCCAATTCTCTAAGTACAGTATTGATCAGTGGCCCTTTTCAGACTCTTCTCACAGGTAACAAAAGCAAGTAAATTAGTCAATCGAGGATATTTGAGGGGCCGGTGAATACACAAGACCTTGTGATTTTAAGCACAGCTTTTGTGAAGTTTATAAAGTATGTATACTTAATTAATCCTTTGTTTTATTTGTATATAAATGTTTGAATCAAGTTATTAATTCTTATTTTTGACATTAACATGAAGATTATCCTTGTCTTAGACCTGAATAGGCCTCCAAACCAATATTTTCCTACGACCCCTAGAAATCAGCTACATAAGCACTTAGCAATATTGACCAAGCACCTGCCATGGGAGCAGCCATGCACATGTGCTAGGAGAAGTAATCTTAAGCATAGAAGTTCCTTGCCCTTGAGCACAGAGCTAAGTGCTGGCAATCACTAGACTCTTCTGAGATTTGGTATCTTAGTCTGTGTTTTGGGAATTAAAAAGTCCTCTGTCTCTTCCCAGGGTATTGATGTATGAATTAAATGAACTAACAAGTATTGATAAAAACATTAATACTAATAACAGCTAACATTTACATAGGACTTACTACATGCCAGGATTTCTTTCAAGTCTGTTCTGTATATTGATTTAATAAGAAAATATCTGAACTGCCAAATATTATAAAATTCAAAGTGTGGTTGTTACCCTGAGCATGTGAATACATCAAGCAGAAGTTAAGTCCTAGAGAAAGTGGAGGCCACATAAGCTTGGAGAGACTCATCAAGCCTCAGGTGCTATATTGGAACACAAAACTGTGAGATCCCAGGTCTGCCTCCTCACCAAAGTCACCTGTAGCATCATCATCATCCTCTTGTCATTGTTGTCATTACCACCATCGGTATCATTGCTGCCACCATCACACTCAACATTTTATATCGCCTACCTCATATCAGGCACTTTGTGTGCATTATTTCATTTCATCACAGTGTGAAACTCCTGGAAAGTCACAATTATCATTCTCATTTTATGGATGGCACAAACATGTTACTTGCACAAGATTATAAAATTAATAAGCCTGGGTGTGTCAGTGGGTCAGTAGGACAAAACTTTCCATCAGTACTTGGATGGCTTTGAGTCAAGGTGCTTTCCAGTGTTTTACCTGGCATTTTGTGCTTGGGAAAGGCGATAATTCTCACCACCTAATTGTAGCTCCAATAATAAGGGCATCATCAATTCTAACTTCCCTCAAGAAAGCTAAAGGATGCCAAAAATAGCAGGGCCTGATGGACATAAGGTAGTCTGTTTTTCTAAAGTGAATGAAATTTATCTTTGTAAGGAGTAATCAGCTCTCCATGAGAGACTTCATAGCATCTACATTTATACCACCATCATTACACACTTGCCATTATAAAATTCCTCCTCTTCCTTTTTTTCATTTGCTTTTCCCAAACAAGCAAAGATAAGAATAAGGTCTAGTCCTTAATTTTTCTGTTACTTCATACTTTCTGTCATATTCACATAAACTTCCTAAGGGCAAGAACAGTATTTTCAGTCATATCCTTATCCTTACAACATCCAGCACAAGGCTGGAAATGTATCAAACACTTCCACCCATGTATTTAATTTTATGAACATTGGGTGTAGCGTGTATTTCTCAAAGGCAAACAGGCATTTGAGTCAGAGGATATAAGGTTAATCCTGCTTTTGCTATGTATTGTGTGTCCTTATACAAAAATATAACTTAGCAATTTAATTCTTATTTGAACATTGTGGATTATTTTCCACAATGATTGTAAGAGTAAAAGCTATAGACAAGTTTTAACACAGTGCCTAACATAGAACAGGTGCTCAGATATAATTCAAAGATATTCAATAATATTCAGATAAATGATTGCTTCTAGTGGAAGAAATGCAAATATGTATCTGTTGTGGTCTTGTTTGGAGCAGACAATAATAATAAATGTCGTATTTTCTTCAGTGAGTCCAACCAATCTTCAGAAATCTAGTGAACACAGAGCTTCATATAATATCAACCAACTAACTGAATTTGTTATGTGGGTCATGATCTTCATATTCTCCTTTGTCTAATGGAGAAACAGCAAGTAAAATAGACAAATTCAACACTGAATAAAAGGAAAGGAGGTTAGAAGAGAATACTTACTACATAATAAAAGAAAAGGAGACAGGTTGAGAATGGCCTGCAAAGATCAAGATTGAAGCAAGTTTAGTGAAATAAAAATGATCCTTTAGGAACATGGGAGTAGCACAAAGAGAAACACAAAGAAAGCTATAGAGTGGATCACAGGCCAGATGACAAAATACTTATAAACTAAGCCGATGCATGTTTTGGAAGTTGAAAAGTAGATTGTTACTGTGCTATGGTAAAATTTGTCCACAATGTGGACAATGGGTTGACTTGAGCCTGAATGGTTTGCTCACAGCTTGCAGAAGAAGTATAGTTAAGAGAAGATTTTAGGCCTCAACTGAGATAATAGTGGTTCTGGAAATGGGGAAAAATTAGAAAGACTTGAAAAACACTACCAGGTAAGAGAAGAGTAGGTGTGGGGATTGACTGGCTAAGAGAGATAAAGAGATAAGAGAGAGGCTTAATGGCTTTATGAATGGCCAGGCTTAATGGCTTTAACTCTAGGAGATATGATAGAAACCTAAGGACAAAGGGAAAGAAAAGAACAATAGCATCTATTGTGATGATTTTGAGGTGGAGTGCCATTTGACAGCCAGTTTGGCAAGCCCAACAGTCTTATAAAGTGGTTTGTCTGAAACTGAGAAAGAGCTTGCAACCAAATCTATACTACAGGATCTATTATAACATAGACTATAATTAAAGAGTGTAGATAAAATTGTCCAGGATATAGATACGGGGAAAGAAGGAAAAAGGCTGAATATTGAACCTTGAAAATACAGTATTTAAGCAGAGGTAGTAGGAGAGTCTCTCTTGAAGGATTCTTAGAAGAAAGAAGAACTATGGAATAATGGAGACCAACTACACAAAGAGCTTACTGAGGGAAGAGAAGAAAAAAGAAACATTAGTTTTTAAAAAAAATCTATGAAGGGGCGCCTGGGTGGCTCAGTGGGTTAAGCGGCCGACTTCGGGTCATGATCTCATGGTTCATGGTTTGAGCTGTAGGGCTCTGTGCTGACAGTTCGGAGCCTGGAGCCTGCTTCTGATTCATTCTCTCGCTCTCTCTCTCTCGCTCTCTCTCTCTCGCTCTCTCTCTCTCGCTCTCTCTCTCTCGCTCTCTTTCTCTCGTTCTCTTTCTCTCTCTGCCCCTCCCCCGCTCATGCTCTTTCTCTCTTCTCTCAAAAATAAATAAATGTAAAAAAAAATAAATCGATGAAGAAATTTAGTAAAGGTTATATATCATTTGGAGAGATAAAAGATATAAAGTAGCCAACACAATATTAAAGGAAAAGACAAGCGTGGCACTTGAAAGACTGGCACTGTCACGACTTACTATAAAGCTGCAGTAATGGGGGCATCTGGGTGACTCTGTCAGTTAAGTGTCTGACTCCTGATTTTGGCTCAGGGCATGATCTCACTGTTCTGGAGTTCGAGCCCTGCATCAGGCTCTGAACTGACAGGGCTCAGACTGCTTGGGATTTTCTTTTTCTCCCTCTCTCTCTCTCTGCCCCTCCCCAGCAAGTGTGCACACTCTCTCTATCTCAAAATAAATTTTAAAAAGCTGCAGTAATCCAGAAAATGTGGTATTAGTGAAAGAACACACAAATAAAACAATGATATAACTGAGAGCCCAGAAATGGACCCAAATATAGTCAGCTGATATTTGATAAAGGAGCAAAGACTAAGTGATGAAGCAAATAAAGTCTTTTCAACAAAATGGTCCTAGAAAGAAATGGATATCTGACACGCAAAAACAAAACAAAACAGTCTGGACACAGACGTTACACTCCTCACAGAAATTACTTCAAAATGAATCATAGAAAACATTTAAAATACAAAATTATTAAACACCTAGAAGGTAACATATAGAGAAAATGTAGATGCCCTTGGGTATGGTGTTAACTTTTTAGGTATGACACCAAAAGCATGATCCATGAAAGAAATAATTGATAAGCTGAACTTCATTAAAATTAAAAACTTCTGCTCCACAAAAGTCAGTAAAGAGAATGAGAAGACAAGCCACAGACTGGGAGAAAAGATTTTAAAGACACCTCTGATAAAGACTGGTAACCAAAATATACAAAAACACTTTAAAACTCAACAAGAAAACGAACAACTGATTAAAAAAAAAATGGGCTAAAGATCTTAACAGAGACTTCATCAAAGAAGATCTACACAAAAGTGGCCAAAAAATCCTATGTAAAGATGCTTTTTTGGGGCATAAGCCATCAGGGAAATAAAAATTAAAATAAGGAGATTTCACAGCATACATAACAGAATGTCTAAAATCCAGAATAGCAACAACATCACCTGCTGAGCAACGATGTGGAACAACAGGAACATTCATTCATGGCTGGTGGGAATTTAAAATGGTTCAGCCATTTTGGAAGACAGTGTGTCCATTTCTTTTTCTTTTTCTTTTTTTTAACTTTTTTATTTTTTAAAATTTACATCCAAATTAGTTAGTATATAGGAAGCAATGATTTCAGTAGATTCCTTAATGCCCCTTACCCATTTAGCCCATCCCCCCTCCCACAAACCCTCCAGCAACTCTGTTTGTTCTCCATATTTATGAGTCTCTTCTGTTTTGTCCCCCTCCCTGTTTTTATATTATTTTTGTTTCCCTTCCTTTATGTTCATCTATTTTGTCTCTTAAAGTCCTCATATGAGTGAAGTCATATGATTTTTGTCTTTCTCTGACTAACTTCATTTAGCATAATACCCTTCAGTTCCATCCACGTAGTTGTAATTTTTTTTTTAATGTGTATTTGTTTGAGACAGGGAGAGATCAGGCAGGGGAGTGTCAGAGAGAGAGAGGGAGAATCCCAAGCAGTCTCCCCACTGTCAGTGCAGAGCCCAATGTGGGGCTTGATCTCACAGACTGGGAGATCATGACCTGAGCAGATATCAAGAGTTGGACACTTAACCAGCTGAGCCACCCAGGTGCCCTGGTTTGGCCATTTCTTACAAAACTAAACATACTCTTATTATATGATTCAGCAATTGCAACTCATTGGTATTTTACCCAAAGGAGTGGAAAACTCATGTCGGTACAAAAGCCTGCACATGGTTATTTATATCAGCTTTACTCATAATTGCCCAAGCTTGGAAGCAATTGAGATGTCCTGTAGGTGAATGGACAAATAAACTATGAAACATCCAGACAATAGAAAATTCAGCGCTACAAAAAAAATGAGCTACCAAGCCATGAAAAGACATGGAGCAAACTTAAATGCACATTAATAAGCAAAAGAAGCCAATCTAAAATGCCTACATACCTTATGATTCCAATTAAATGGCATTCTGATAAAGGTACAACTATGGAGAGAGTAAAAAGATCAGTGGATTCCCGGGGCTGGAGTTGAGGGGATAGTTGAATAGGGAGAGTACAGAAGATTTTTAGGGCGATGAAAATGCTCTGTAATATACTATAATGATGGATACATGTCATTATACATTCATCTAAGCCCATAGGATATATAACCAGAGTGAACTCTAAACTGTAGACTTTGGGTTATTTTTATGTGTCAGTGTAAGTTCATCAGTCTCTGGGAAATTGCTATACTTTTTGCTGTGAATCTAAGTGTTCTAAATATATACATATCTTAAAAAAAAAAAAAAAAAAAAAAAAAAAGTTATCCAGGTAGGTGGGAAGTGAAAACTCATAAACTGACAGCTGGAAGTGGGGTAAGATAGGAAGGGATAAAGGTAATTGAAACAGGTTGAGCAAAAAACTAGAGGAATTAGGAAAATCTTCACTGCTTCTCAATCAACTAACAGCTAGTCCTATTAAGTGAATGACTCATTGGCAAATTAACTGATTGTAAACTAAAACTGGAATCTTCCCACTGTAAAAACTGTGTTCACAATCCACCATCATGTGCAAGAGTATCTCCAACTACAAATTTGGCCCAATTATCTACCATTAAAAAGTTCCAAAATCATATGCTACTGAAAAATGATAACCCACAATCAACATTTTCCAAAACTTTTCAGAGGACCCCTAGTGAACAGCAGTTGCTCTATACACATAACAGCTAATATCATTCATGGGGCTGGAACTTGCCAGTACTATTTTGAGGTTTCTATTTTGGATAGAAATGTCAATTATATTCAAGTGATTTTAAAAGCTAATTTAGAAGGTTTTCTTTCCAAGCTAGCCTCTATTCCTCAAAACCTTTCAACATCCACTCTTTCCTAAATTGTCTCAGTAATAAAGAGCACTTACTTCTTAATAGGACTTTCTAAAATCATGATTATGTGATCAAAGTCTTCCATTAATAACTGGGCTTTTCTTCTTGGCTGCAGGGTGTATGTTCTTCTGCTGCAAAGTAATTTTCCAAGACTAAGAGTATATGCATGGAAATGTGGCTTATAGGAACAGTATTGGATGCAACTTTGACAACTATGGAGCCAGCTCTGACCTGCTGATGGCTATCGTGTGGCCTGCACAATGTTAGCCAGCATAATACTTAACACGCTTTTCCAGTAAGTTATGAGCATTTATATTCAGGACACAGAACTTTGGATGTCTGTTGTCTCACGAAGAATTTGGGGATCTAGTGATACTGGGCTCACATTCCTCCCTTGTAACTCTATCAGCAGGAGTCATCAAGTCTCAATTTTAGTATGTCCTCTCCACTTTGTCACTCCCCCCAACTCTCCCTACTTCCCATCAATACTGAGTTCAGTGAGTTGTCTTTTTCATTGCAATTGTGGTCAAATTTCCCAATAATGTTAATGAAAACGCGAAATATTGATACATACATTTAGCAGACATGAGTAAATTAAATCAGTGCAAGAGAATCGCATGTTTCAATTAAAAAAAAAAGGAAGAAATAAAGAAAGGAACATAAATCTGTGGAAGTGGAAACTATTACATGTTCACTATGCAAATTGGAGTAAATGTGTAAAAAAACCAGTTATACCAAACCTACTTAATTTCTGTTTCTGTATCAGGAGCCAGTGAGGCAAGGGAACCCATACAATTTTAAGAAGCAGGTGCCATCTCTGGAGTTGGGAGAAAAACAGGGAGTGGTTGTACCTGGTAAAACGTGGAGGTCTCCGGAGCGGGAAAAAAACCTCTGAGAAGCAACACTCTGAGGGGTATTTGGGCTTTTGCAGAAAAGGGTATCAGATGGGGTGGCTGTCTTTGAAAAAGCACCATAAAGCTTAACCTGCAAGGGTTGGACAGCTGGCACCCTAGGATAAACTGCTAGTTCTGGAATGTACAGCTTTTACTGGGAGTGGTGAAATGTTTTGCTCACGGTGATAGAAAGAGCAATCCAAAGTAGGAACAGAATGAAAAGAGGAACTGGAATCAAAGAGAAAAAGGAAACAAAACAGAGAGGGGCAAATGCTTCCCGTCTCTTCTGGTCCCCCAACCTCCCTGTAGCGCACTCTGTAGCCAGTTTCCTGTAGCTGGCTAAGCCCGAATTTGGTTTTTAGACCCTGACGTCCCTAAATGGTGTAAAGAAAGGTGTGTTCAAAGTCGATCGTCAATAGTGTAATAGCTGATAAAACTACCTAACTGGTCCTTTGGAGACTAGAGCTTGTGATCTTTGCCTTAAAGAGAAAATGGAAATTTTAGAAACTTTTATATTTTATATAGTACATTATCGTTGATAATGTCATTTCATATATATATATATATATATATTTTAATTGAGTACAGTTCAGCTCCACAATTATGAAAGGCAGGAATGACAGACATGATCACCATGATCCATTTCCCATATGAGGACATGGAAGCAGAAAGCCATTGATATGCCAAAATTGCCTATGTCACAAAGGCTGAATTGGAAACAGGACACCCTATCGACTAGCTCACTGGCTAATCGCTGCCACAGGTGACTTCTACAAATCCACAGGTAACTGGAATCACTAAAACTAATCAAGCCCATGAATGTTGCTGCTTTGGGGGAAAGAACTCTGGTGTTTGGCATGGCTCATTGTCCCAGGTCAGAGATAAAACCCATCTGTTTGCCGGCTGGTTTTATTGAGTTCTGAAGAGGGGGAAAAATGTGTCTCCACTTGAAGGTATTGGATATCTGAGGGAGAATGAATTTAATGTTTTGTGGAACACCAATTTTATGTTTTTTAAAAACCCTGAAGGAGTACAACTCAGCTTACTACCTTAAAGGAACCGTGTATTGGATCGCACTATTTCTTCTAGTGCCTGTGGAAAGCATAACTCTGAGATGCATGGTGATATTCTCTTAGCTCCAATAAAAGGTGAATTCAGGTGAATTGGGGGTGGGGGGGGGGGGAGAAAGAAAGTAGAAAAGACATCCCTTTCTTAAGAAACGTTATCGCCATCTGCCGGGAAATTGAAATAACGACTACACAAATCTAGGAGAACAACAAGGTGAAAGGCATCCTCTTGACTTGCGCAGTGTACAACGTGAAGAATGGTAAGTGGTAACTTCTGTTTTCACAGACACTAGTTCTACAGACTAATAAAAATGTTATATGGGGGGATGGGTGACTGATATTTAGTCTTTTCTTTGTTTTAGTTGTTGAATTTGCCATACAGTTTTGTAGATTAATGGGTCTTACAGATTTCTAAACAGGAGGATAAGTTCATTCCCCAGAATTCTAGGCCCAAAGAAGGGGAGGTGGAGAATAAACCCTTTTCTTAAGGAACAAACTACTGGGAAAATGTTCTGTGAAAAATCTGGAATAAAATTTATCTGAAAAAATACCACCCTTTGGAGTGCCTGGGTGGCTCAGTTGGTTAACGGTCTGATTTCATCTCAGGTCATTATCTCATGGTTTGTGAATTCGAGGCCCACATCAAGCTCTGCACTGACAGAGTGGAGCTTGCTTGGGATTCTCTCTCCCTCTGTCTCTACTACCACCCCCCCCCCCAAATAAATAAATAAACAAAAAAAATACCCTTAATTTCTCTTTTTGTCCACCATCATTTACTTCAACTTTGCTAAGCAAGAAGAACCCTACCGCTTCCCATGTGATATGTGAGTATCTGTTGGGGTGGGGGTGGGGCACTTACTTTCCACTTAATTCTCCATGATTCCCTGAGGATATATTTGTTTCAGCTTCCTTGACCCACACCTGTGTACATATACACATGTGCACAGGTACACATGCACATTCCAAATATGCCATTTCTGAGGAAGTATTTTCATTTCATTTGCAAATTCCCTCCCTCTCTGTTCCTCCTAAAAGAGGAATTTCCTAATCTGAGAAGTATTGGGGGAGAATCTGGCATCAGTTGAATTATCTCCCACAGGAAGGCATGGCTACTGAATGGAAATACTGGGAATGGGGGTGCATCTGACAAACTCTTTCTCTCTTAAATATTGAACATTTGCCCCATATTACAGAGCTTCACATGACCAGATCCTTTTGCTCTTTTTCCCTCCTTCCAACGAATTAAGTCTCCCATTCTCAGACTCCTCATTTCTGTTCTGGCAGGTCAATTTAAATCAAGGTCTGAGATAGGAAGCCATAAACAATTCTCCAATCCAGCTTTGCCAGGAACAAAATGAATGCACTGTCAACCCAGCCTCCATGAGGTTCTTGTGTTTGTTACCAACTTACTGGCAATGAGATGGTTGATTATAATACTAGCATGCCTAAAAGTTCAAGATAATCCATTAGGTTTCAACTTCATTATGATTATATATCCTAGAAATGTCATGGGCTTTCTAATAAATCCATAAGCTATCTTATTACTGGAGGGATTACAGAAATAAACAAGTGAGTGCTTTTCAGGTATATTGAAGAGAAGTTTCAAACTTTGGATGCTGAACCAGGTGACATTTAAAATTGGGTATAACCCTAAGAATCTATTTCTGTAGATAAATTCCACTAAATTTTTAACTCTAGAATAATGAACTTGGAATCAGACAGTCTTGTGTTTGAGTTCCAGTTCTGCTACTTTTTTTTTGATACCTTGAAATGTCACTAAATTTTTCTGTGTCTCAGGATCCTAGACTGTGCAATGGGAATAAAAATATTTCTACATAAAAATGAGAATTAAATGTAATAACTAAAGATGTGTAGCATAGTTCCTGCCACATTGGAAGCACTCAATATCAGTTGTTATCATTAGCCTTGTTATTGAATATAATTAATATTCAATAATTAATTGACAATAATTATTGTCAATTACAATAAACAATCTCTCCAGCAGAAGACTAACAAGCAAACCAAACAGAAGCAGAGCTTTTGAAAGAACAAAGAAATGCAGATCTTTCCTTGGCTTGGAACATGGGGATTTGGGCAAAGGTTGTCACTTCAGCGTAATCTGTAATAGTCACACGTTTGTAACCTGCGCCCTACCCTGCTTTCTTCCTTCTGCAAATCTACAATGACCATGATCTAGGGCTGTTTTCTACACCTAAAATGGGAGTTATAAAATATGGACCTAAAAACTTATCAACATTAGTCATTCATTCCTTTTGAAAACATATATCAGTATCTATGATATGGTCAGTGGACTTGGTTCTAGAGACATGTTGGAAAATAGCAGGCTTGTTCCCTGTCATGATGTAATTCACCTCACAGTGGAGTTGTGGTAAATGGGGAGGTGATATATGGACACATCTCCCCCTCTCGCTCTGATTTAGCAGAGCAGGGGCATCCTTTTGTAATGACTGACTTTGCAGATCCTCTCAACAAAAAGTGGAGACTCTTGCTCTGCTCTTAATGTAGGTCTGCTCATGTTACGTAATTTGGCCAGTGGGTATTAAACAAAAACAAAAACGTTTCTCACACAGAAGCATGTCAACTGCTTGTCAGTGTCCTTGCTACCTCTTGCTGCTATTGGGAGCCCTGCAGTACAGGTTTATACAAGTCAGAATAGCACTGAATTCTTTGAGAAGGAGTATATTGACCGGGAGGTGACAGAAGGGAAACTTCTGACAATATTTTGTTTCTTTATCAGGATGGTATTTACACAAGTATGTGGTGCATATATGGAAATGCATTGGGCTCAAGTCATTTACTCTTGTGCATATTGTCCCTACTCTTTACACACAGGTGTGTTCATGCACACACACGTGTGTGTGTGTGTGTGTGTGTGTGTGTGTGTGTGTGTGTGTGTAACTGGAGGATTTGCCAGGAGTTATAGAATTGGGTGAGTAGAAAAATCTCAGAAGTTAATGATAATATGGGGCACCTGGGTGGCTCGGTCAGTGAAGCTGCTGACTTCGGCTCAGGTCATGATCTCACAGTCCATGAGTTGGAGCCCTGCGTCGGCTCTGTGCTGACAGCTCAGGGAGGCTGGAGGCTGCTTCAGATTCTGTGACTCCCTCTCTCTCTGCCCCTCCCCCACTTGCATGCAGTCTCTCTCTCAAAAATAAGTAAAATGTTAATATTTTTTTAAAAAAATTAAAAGGAAGTTAGCGATAATAATGGTCAACTCTGTCGATGTGGTCAAAAGACTGAGTGAGATAGAAACTGTGCAGGATCAAGCAACATGGAGGTTGTTGATAGACTCAATGAGAGCAGTATTCCTGGAAGTAGTTGGGGAGAAATCTCATTTTATAGTAGGTGTGCAGTGAATAGGAGGTGAAAAGTTTGAGATGGTATCATGTTTATCATGATGGGACATTATTATTATTTTTTTTTAATTTATTTTTGAGACAGGGAGAGACAGAGCATGAACAGGGGAGGGGCAGAGAGAGAGGGAGACACAGAATCGGAAGCAGGCTCCAGGCTCTGAGCCATCAGCCCAGAGCCCGACACGGGCTCCAACCCACGGACCACGAGATCGTGACCTGAGCCGAAGTCGGCCGCTTTACCGACTGAGCCACCCAGGTGCCCCAATGATGGGACATTATTATATGCTTGCATATGGATACAGTTCAGGAGACAAGAATTTTGAGATGGTTAAAGAAAGATGATAAATGAAGGAGGAGTGTGTTTCCTTAAAGCTGAGAATTCTAAGAGAACCTGACTTTATCATGTATTATTATTAATGATCTGCTCTTTTATTATGGGTTTAATACATGTCAGGTGTTATCCTTTTTATTAGTCTTGATCTATACCTTGTTGTAGCACCTAGACCCACTCAACCCCCTCTGTAACCTAAAATGTAAAAAACAAAACAAAATGAGCAAAACAAAATACAAAAACAAACAAAAAAACAAGAGTTGTCATCAAGATCTCTTAATTCTGTGACAGAGTTACAAACTTTAGTTTCTTATTCCATCTTGGTTACTGCAGGTAACATGCAGGCACAGTTTTCTCATAGAGACCATCAAAGATTACCGACAGAAAATATGCTAAAGAGCACTCTACTGCCCAGGAATCTAGATTTATCAGTAGCGTTGTCTTGTCTTAGGGTAGACTTGTCTTTAAAATTTCCTAAAGGCCCTTGTGTCTCTTCAAGTTTTTATTTCCCCCTTCCATACCCACAACACAAGTACATTTCTTCCTTCTCCTATAAAATTGTCTTGTCACTTGTGACATTAATGTAGAGAAGAATTCTGTTAAAAGCAGTCTTTGCTTCTCTTGATATTATAGCATGCCTCAGCTCCGGCATCCCTCAAGAAATACAGGGGAGACAATAGACGTTGCTTTCTGGATTTCAAGCAAGGTGAGGAGAGGGAGTGGGGAAGGGCATTGGGCAAGATGCTATATCTTTCCATTTCATACTGCTTTGTCTGACCTACATCAAAGAATATTAGAGCTGAAGGGGCTGTGGAGATGATTTAAATCTATCTCTATTCATTTACAGATAAAGAAAGAGTGGTGAGTGATTCGCCTAAAACCTCAGTTAATTATTGACAGAGAGGGTGTCCAATCTCCTCTTCCATGTCTGCTGCTGTGTTTTCACTGGAAAAGTAGCTTTATGTACCTGAGCCGCAATGAACTACAAGTGATGGTTCTCAGACATGGGTGATCATCAAACTTAGCTATAAATCTTAAAAAAACAAAAACAAAAACAAAACACACACACACACACACACACACACACACAGATTGCTAAGTCTCACTCCATATCTTAGGATATCTGCACTTATGCTGTAACCTCTAATTGACAGGAAAGAATTAATACAGTATGCCTAATCTTTGGAAAGATCTGTGTACATGTTGCCCTTTGACTGGTGTCTGGGTATTTGGGTTTTGTCAAGTTCTCTAAGTGATAAGAATATTTTGCCTGCCAGGTATACCAGTCACAATCACCTGATTTCCTTCCAAGAGTCTGAAGCATGATACTCATGGCCAGCCATCATGTCTATGTAGCTACTCCCTAATGAAAATCCCGGCCCCTGAATTTCCAATAGTCATCCCTCGGCAGAAGAACTGTGTGTGTGTTATCTTCTCCATTCCAAAATTCGGAGGAGAATGTGTTCTCTGTGGTCTCTTTAGGGAGAACCAAAGAAGTCTTCACATCAAGGGGATCTATTTTTCCCCTTACTGACCCAGTTGTGTATTCTTACTAGGCTGTTGCAATAAATGTATCTTGGCCATGAAAACTATGTGCAGAGTCTCTAATCCTTCTAGAGAAGTGCCATGCTTGTGGTGATCTTGGTTGGGGCTGCTGATACAAATTTAATCAAAAGTGGTTTCGTAAGTAGAGACACATTGTTGAAAAAGGAATAGAAACATGTCTTCTTCTGTGTCTGTGAGAAGCCAGGTTTGGAAACTCCTAGAGAAGACCTGTTTCAAAGTCATGAGTTGATAACATTTGCTCCAACCTTGTCCGTATATAACCTTATTCAATAGTAAGAGAAACCAAGGGGATGTTCTCCATTTGATATAGGCATTTCAAACTTCATAGTTTTAGCAAAATTTTGATTTTTCACTTAAAATCATCTCCACTGATATTCTTGCTCTTTCAATAAATGGCAGGGTCAACTTTGTCTTAATTTTCTCAGACCCCAAACTTTAAAGTAATTCTTTGTCATTACAACTACGTGGATGGAACTGGAGGCTATTATGCGAAGTTAAATTAGAGAAAGACAAAAATCATATGACTTCACTCATATGAGGACTTTAAGAGACAAAACAGATGAACACAAAGGAAGGGAAGCAAAAATATAAAAACAGGGAGGGGGACAAAACAGAAGAGACGCTTAAATATGGAGAACCAACAGAGGGTTGCTGGAGGGTCGTGGGAGGGGGGATGGGTTAAATGGGTAAGGGGCATTAAGGAATCTACTCCTGAAATCATTGTTGCACTATATGCTAATTTGGATATAATTTTTAAAAAAAGATAAAATTAAAAAGAATAAAATAAATAAAGTTTGATGTCTAACTTGAAAAAAAAAACTCTTAATTCTCTCCTTTTTCTTATCCCACATGAAAACCTTGATTATTGCAGAGACTAACTTCACAATGTATCACAAAATGCAATCACTTCATACTAACTCTGCCACTACCACTATGGATTCAATTATCCTCTCTCACCTGAAGTATCGCATTACTGTCACACCTCACTGTCACTACTGTCTACCTACCTGTTATCACTCCTTGAGGACCCATGGTTACATACTCCATGGTCAACTGATCTGCCCCAGTGTCTTAAGCCAAAGGTCATATCATATCACATCTCTCCTCAAAAATTGCCACTGGATTCCCACCTCAGTCAGTATAAAATACCAAAGCCTTATCATGGCCTACAGGCCTCTTTACAATCTGGCCCCAACTACTGCTTGAACTTACCAATTCAGTATCTCCCTCCACCATGCCCTTCCCTCCAGCCACATTCTCCTTCTTGTAGTTCTCATGCCCTCTTACCCGAGTGTCTTTGTCATTGTTGTTCCCTCTGCCCAAAACGCTTTTCTCTCAAATATGGGCCTGCCCCAGCCTCACATTCTGCAGGGCTCAGTTCTTTTGCCACAGTATTCAAGAAACCTTTCTTGAGCACCCTAAGCAAAATAATCCCCTATTTTGCTCGTATTTGTTGCCTTATCTTGCTTCCTTTTTTTCTTCACAGCACTTCTGAACCCTGGAAATAGGTGTATGTTGCTTAATCCAATACTGATTTTCTTTTCCTTATTTCTGCTCCTGGCTGTATCCACTGTGTCTAGATTAGTAACTGACTCAGAGGAGAAGGTGACAAATAGGATAAATCCATGACTGAGCTGAGATTTAGAGAGTGAGCAGTGCCTGTCTGGGGAAAAGGGATGGTCAAGGGAAGGCTTATTGAAGCAAACTTCAGAGCGAATCCGACCCAGGGGAAGGACACAGGAGACTGATTGTTTCAGAGACCAGAAGATGAAGCAGTGAAAGCGGTAACTTATACCACAGGGACTGCAGAGAAGTCTAACTCCCTTGGCCGTTCTATCTCTCTCTGTCATTCTTTGGAGTCATCAAGATTTCCTCAGTCCTCAATTCCAAGACTGACCTGACACAGTGGATTGACACCAAGAACATGGGAACAGCTCTTTCCAGTTTGTTCTTGCTAGGGAGCCTTTGTTAAGTCAGCAAACCTCTCCTTTGCAGGGCTCATCCATTGACAGAGCTGGGTTTTAAGGCCTCTCGTCTGGGGTCCTGCGGAGCTACATGAATTGATGAGAGGAATGGCCTTTGACCTTCCAGAGAAAAACAGGATAAAAAAGCCTATTTCTATTTTTTTTCCTTTTTTTTTTTTTTTTTAAAATAGGACTCTGAATTCCAAATAAGCCAAGACTATAGAGAAACTTGCAAGTGATTACAAAAAAAAATCTTGGGCACAGGATCCAAAAACTCCTCAAAGATTGAAACATTTGTTTGAAAGGGACAAAGTGCCATGCATTTTAAAAGCAGAATCACACAAAATAGATCTCTCTCTCTCTCACTCTCACTCTCCCCCTCCTGCTGCTTAAGGGGATACTAGGACAAGTGACATTTCTATTACAGATAAAAATACAGTTTTTAACTATGTTTTGGAGATATTTGCCAGCTGGCCTATTATGGCTAGAAGGAAACTGCCATGGAAAATGAAACTCCACTCAGGTTATTTGGGCATTTGCATGCTTTGCAAGAAAGACATATGTGTAATTATGGAAAGGATATTTTGGACTAAGCTGGTGGGAGCAGGTATAAAAGTAGATGCATTCAACGTCACTTTTTCTTTCACTGTAGATTTGACAGGATCTAAACTAGATTAGAAATCTATTGAGATACAATTACATTCCAGGAATATGAGGTTGGAATGGCTTTCTTCCTTGGCATCTTGTGAGTCAATGCTATGACCAACAACAAAACTCATTTATGAGTACCTACTTTATGTAAAGAAATCCCAGGCCAATATAAAACCAATATAAAGTAGTAGTTAAAAATGGTGAAGTCAGACCTTCTGAGATGAAAGTTCAATTCTACCGTCTTACCAGATGTGTGCCTTTAGAGAATGTACTTAACTTCTCCTCCTCTGCTTTGTCATACATTGAGTTATTGCAATTATAAGATAGATAATCCCTTCAGAACATGTAGAATGGTACTGGCCAAAAATTGAAGCCCGATACATGGGAAATATCATTATTTATCCAAGACACTAATTCTGTGCTGAGTCAATCACAATGCCAAGAAACAGGATTCTCCTTTTACTTTAAATTTATTATTCAACAGGTGATGCATATTTCAGAAGACTTGGTAGATAAAAGCCTATTTACTACTAATAATAATCTTGTGCTGATAGAAGCATGAGCTAGGCAAGCCCAGGTTCTTCCTCTTTCAAGAGAAGAGAGTGGATTGGATCTATCTTGATCAGCCTCAGCCCCTTCATCCTGGGGAGAGCAGATGCATCAGTATCTTGCCTGTGGGATGAGCTAGGCAGAGCCCACATACGGAACAAGGCCAACAATTTCCCTCATACCTGTGGCACCCACTTCCTTAACATTTACTGCACACCAGGCTTGCTCAGTGGCTATGACCTGGAAACCTGTTAGCCTGCAAAGAGATAGCCTGTTCTTGAAATCTAGATTCCAGAATTAATGATGGTAAGAGCTAGGTCTTTCGAAGAGAAAGCAGGAGCATAAGCAAGGTCAAGAAGGTATGCTTGTGGTTACTACAGGCTTAGGAATAGGGTGTACAATGGTACAAAACCCAGCTCTGTGATTCACGGTCTTTGTGGTTCTCTGCAGGTTACATAAGCTTTCCAAGTCTCAGTGTCCTCATCTGTTCAATGGATATAATAATGCCAGCCTTTTTGGTCTGTTGTGATTTGATGTCATTAAATAAGGTAATATATGCAAGGAAATGCAATGAAATGAGTGTTGTGATGGACATGTACTAAATGTTCAAATTTGAAAGCCATTTATTGGATGTTTTCCTTTTGGGGGAACATAGACAAAAACACAAAATATGTTAAATCTCTGCCTGCTTGTGTCAAAATGAATGGCTTATTTAGTGCTAATCTGAGACAAGGCAGTTTGCTAAAAGCTGTGGGGAATAAAAAGATGTGTACTTAGTAGCCTTGTCTTTAAATAGCTTCTAAGCCAGTAAAACCAAGTAGGAAAAAAAATGAGTTGCAAAAGGTTTCACACACACGGGGCCTAATGAACAGTCAAACAAGAAAGTACTATAGGAATTCAGATGAGGAACTGGAATGATCTGGGAAAACATTTAACAAAAGGGTCATTTTGGCGGGGGGGGGCTTTAGTCTTTCATTTTAACAGTCAATTACTAATATCAGTGTTACAACTCTTGTCTCAAGAGCTGTGCTAGAGATCATGGTAGGTTGGGCCTTCAAAGATATTTAGAAAATACACACAGAAAGAGGGGCAACTGGGGTTAATTTCTCTATGGATTTAATTGATTAAAAAGAAAGAGAATGTTACTCAGTTTTACCTTAGCTGTGGCTTTAACTACTTACTGACCATTTCTTTATGTGTCTTCACCCTCTCCCCCGACTCTTCTCACTAGTTCTTGGAAAGTAGCTCTCTAGATGTCCTAAAAACATCTCAAACTCAACACATTCTTACACATAATGGGAGTATTATCTTTTCTTGAAGAATGGGCACTGCATATGGTTGCTGTTTTGACTAAGGCCATCACTACACCTATTAGGAGAGGCTGTCTGTCCTTGCCCATTCTTATCGAGTGTGCCAAAGCTCAAGACCCAATCGTCCCCTGACACTGTGCCATTTCTTTTGCTACTCATGTAGGCAATTAAGTAGGCCAAGGCTGCTGCATCATGTACGGTACAACTCCTCACTCCCTGGAGCCTGGGGACTCTTCTGTTTACTGCTTGCTATAAAAATGTACTGGGCCATTGGCCATGGGTTCTAAAGTTGCAGTGAGACCTATAGAGTGTGTAACTGCCATCTGGGCTCATCACATCACTCTGTGGGCCTTGGGGGAACACACTGCTACTACCATGCTCACATTCCTGCTGTGTTATGTGCAGTGACTAATATTCTGACTTATTCTGATCAATGGAGTCTCAATGACTACATTTTGCACCTATGGAGTTACTGAAAACAAACCTGCTTGCTAGCATAGCCATGTCCTTGAGGGCCTTGTTACTCCTCCCTATAAGAGATTGGGTTCTTCTGATACCATCCACTATAGTTCAAGTTGAAAGTTTAACATGATTCCCAATTCTTTCCTCTCCCTGGATCTTTTAACATTATTGTCTGATGTGAACATCAGAACCTTGTCACTCTCAAGTTCTATCTTCTCTCTTGCTTCTTCACATTTCTCCTATGGTTGCTCTCCTTGGCGGAGACCTTATTCATCTCGGAGGTCTCATAATTTAATGATTGCCTGAGGGGGAGAGGTGGAGAAAATAGTCTAGATTTAAATTCCAGCAATGCTACTTGCAGTCTTAAGTCCTCTACCAGTTTCTTGATATCTTAGTGCCGTGTTTTCCTCCTCTATAGAATGGCGTTAGTTAAGATTAACTTACAGGGTTGTATGAGGATTATATGAATTAAAACATGTAAATCACCTGTAACAGTGCCCCAAAATAGTGGGAGCTCTGTAAATGTTTACCATCACTTTGACTATTTTTATCATGAACTCCAGCCTTATGGTATCCAGTCTACCATGCAGTTTTCAGAACCTTGTCACTCGCATACTTGAAAACTTATCTATGGTCATGTCCAGGAAGGAAGGCAAACTCTCCTGTCTTTGGCCTTTCAATACCTGAACACATTCTACTTCTTTAGAATACTCCCTAATCTCCTCTGTGCTGACAGCTCAGAGCCTGGAGCCTGCTTCAGCTCCTGTGTCTCCTCTCTCTGCTCCTCTCCCATTCATGCTCTCTCTCGGTCTCTCAAAACTAAATAAACGTTAAAAAAAAATTTAAGAATACTCCTTAACTTCATGCAATGTTTAAGTCCTAATAAATGTCCTTCTTCAAACATGATGCACTTTTTTTTGTTGGTTTCCTTTCAGTGAACTTCTTGGTTTTCTCAGGTTTGTTGTTGTTGTTTTCTTTCATTTTAAATGCCTATGACTAATCTATGCCTCAGCATAGATTAAAGATTCAGTCAGTATTTCCTGAATGAATGGATGAGGAAAGAGCAAGAAAATAAAGAAGGGAAGGAAAGGAGAGAAGGAAAAAAGAAGCAGAGGACAGAAGAAAAAGAAGGGAAGGAAGAAACAAAGGAAAGAAGCAAGCCATCAACCATTAGATATGCCAGTTAAGAATTTGTGCATTGAGCAAGAATTATTTTCTAAAAGATCACAATGACTGGAGAGTTTCTTATGACCATTTTCTTATGAAAATTCAGTGTTTAATATATAGATTCACAAATGATTTTTTTAATCTTAGAGGGAATAATAACACTAGATAATAGTTATACTGCCTTTTTTTAAACATACTCCTAGTTCTCTTTATTATTCTTTATTTTCTATAGAGAAACCGTCAGAATTGGGTATCATTCCTGGGATTTGAATAAATAGGTTCAGATATGAGCTTCTAGCAACAATCCTTATTTACATGTAGGGAAAAATATATATCCCCAGCTTTGCCCAGGAAAGTCCCAGTTTATGCATGGTATTTTGGTGTAATTATTAAGAGCTCCTTTTTTTACTCTCAAAAGTATCTCAGTTTTGAGGAAAAAAATCTTATTTTCTTATTAGTCCTAAGGATGTGTTATGATTAAGATTGCGTAAGAAATTAAGGAATTAGAATCAAGTATTATTGACATGGTGTAGGATATTCAGCAGACCCATCAAAAACATTTATTGAGTGTTCTCTATGTACAAAGCTCAGTATTTCTTCCTTTGAATGATAACCAGGCAGGGAGATATCCTGACCCATGTATCTTCTCATTTTTACCTTAACCTGGAGCCACTTTACCCAAACTTCAGATGCAGGGTAATAGGAGATGAGGTAAAAGGGTTCAAAACAACTATTTTAGTTCTGATTCTAAGAAATCCCACTTGGACTTTCTTAAAGGAAAAGTGAATTTATTGCCTATGAAAAAGTTCAAAACTACCTCACTTTAGGAAGAGTAGGCTTTGGGTATTCAAACAATGTTATCAAGAAGCTATCACTACCTCTCCATTTTGCTTTCTACTGTGCTGGCTTCATTCTCAAACAAGATTTTCCCTCATGGACACCGCCTACTCCCTCAGAAGATCCAGACTGACATTCTTATAACAACATATCCATTAGAGGATTGTCTTTCCAGTTGGCTCTAGCATGTCTCAAGATTCATTCTCATTGGACCATTTTTGTTTATGAATCCATATGTAACTGAGAGGCTAAGGAACTGAATATACTGGTTATCTAGACCTGAGTCCTATGCCACCTCTGAATATGGCGAACATTGGGGCCAACCAAACCACATGAAAGGAGATTGGGAATGGTTTTCTAGGAATGGGGAGTTTTAAACAAAGTTAGGAATGGCAAAGCAGGAAGATCACAACCAACTTATGTTCATTCTGATCAATCTTGCTGCCAGCTGTTCTATGATCCCATACTTGTCATGGTAGACTAATCTCTGTCCATTGTTTATTTTCTTCTCAAAATGAACACTTAGCTCATGTTCTACAGCCTGACCAAAGTTTCCTTGATACTTGTGATTGGGTGTATATCTTTTTTTCTTTTTTATGAATGACTCTCCTTCAGCTGCCTCTTAGGCTTCCAGGCTTCTTTTTTTTAATGTTTATTTTTGAGGGGGGTGGTGGTCAGAGAGAGGGAGACAGAATCCCAAGCTGACAGTGCAGAGCCCAATGTGAGGCTTGAACTCACGAACAATGAAATCATGACCTGAGCCAAAAATCAAGAGCTGGAAGCTTAATTGACTGAGCCACCCAGGCAACTCGCCCCACTACCACCCCCCCCCCCCACCCGAGGCTGCTTCTATCCTGAGACTCAGCATCTCAAAGTTTTCTTCAATTAGTCACCATCAGGGAAGCTATGGAGATTGGGAGCTTGTGTGAGATAGTCATACAGGTCAGGCCTGGAGATATGTGTAAGACTTCTACCTTTCATTTTATTTGTCCTAACTTAGGAACTTAGCTAAGCCTAACCATAGGGTTATTGGTGATGCACTGCATGTGCACTTCCAAGCACAGAAAGAACTTGGACCTCATTCATGAATCTAATAAATGACTTCTGGGTTCCTAGAAAAAGAAATCTATGCCCCAGTCCAAAAAAAAAAAAAAAAAAAAAAGCTTCTTTCCTCATTCTAAGTATCTGGGTTCCAGCCTTTATTATGGTTCTAGTACTTTGAAACAGAAGACTCTGATATATTTAGAAAGATCCTTTAGCCACTACTTATCCAAATAAGATGTTTGGATGACCAAACCAGCTCTCAGATGTTGCAAATTCTAGCTTGGATTCCCAAGTAATTTTTGTGTGATCCTGGAGGTGAGGTCTCCAGGCCAGGTGACAGGCTGTTCTGACAAACCTAACCTTGTATCACAACTCTATCTCCAAACTGACCACAGTAATTCTTTTTGCATTTGTTGCTCTTTCCCAACTTGTTTTGAGTGCAGGAGCCTTTAAGTATGAACTCTCCCACGTTCAGTGATTCTTATGGCAGTATTTCCAGCCTTGCTTTAGTTAACAGGCCACCAACCCCTTGAGAGCAATCCCTATTTATCACTCAGCTGTAAATATTGTCTCCAGGCAAAGCTTGGCCTACATGGTCTGAGCCCTAAAGCATTTTTATTTTTATTCATTCTAAATAAAACTTGAATTACTCAGTATGTGTGGGTGGGTGAACAGGAAAGAGGAGGGTGACAATGGAGAGGCAAGGGGGGGGAGAGGCAAGGGGGGGGAGAGGCGGGGGGGAGAGGCAAGGGGGGGGAGAGGCAAGGGGGGGGAGAGGCAAGGGGGGGAGAGGCAAGGGGGGGAGAGGCAAGGGGGGGGAGAGGCAAGGGGGGGAGAGGCAAGGGGGGGAGAGGCAAGGGGGGGAGAGGCAAGGGGGGGGAGAGGCAAGGGGGGGAGAGGCAAGGGGGGGAGAGGCAAGGGGGGGAGAGGCAAGGGGGGGAGAGGCAAGGGGGGGAGAGGCAAGGGGGGGAGAGGCAAGGGGGGGAGAGGCAAGGGGGGGAGAGGCAAGGGGGGGAGAGGCAAGGGGGGGAGAGGCAAGGGGGGGAGAGGCAAGGGGGGGAGAGGCAAGGGGGGGGAGTATGTGTAAGTGCATGTTGTCTTCACCGTCTTAGAAATCTTTCAAAGAAGGATTGGGGGAAAAAATGAGAGGAAGTGAGAATAAAACAGGTAGGAAAATAAAATAGAAGTCAAGAAAGGATGAGGGAAACTTGCAACTTAAAAAGTGTGCAGAGAAAAAAATAGAAAGGTAAGAGAGGGGTCATTAAGAAGCCTATTTAACTATGTGTCTCCATTTTTATTTGTTCTCTTTCTCACCAGTAAGAGAACTGATCAACAAGTGTTGAATGAGCATATACTCCTTTCTGGGTATACAGGTCTCCTCAAATTCAGGTGCATCTGTCATTTGTGCAATGATGGGTAAGTGGCAAGTGGGTAGGACAGATTCTCAGAAGAAGGGGAGATCTGTGTCAGCTGGAGAACAGAGGAAAGGAGTCACTACAGAAATGAGAGTTCAGTTGATGTTGCAGTCTGTGTAGGACCAAATCACTAGAAACAAGGGCTGAGAGCATGGTCAGCAGGGAGAGAAGCAGAGAGATACAAAGACTGGACTCATTTGGGAAATCACATGAACTTGAAATTATAAAAGTATTTGATGGAGGCAAGGCAGAGAGTGAAAACAGAATCCCATGTGCTATTTTAAGGAAAACTAGGAGTGAAGAAAAGAAAGTAATATAGAGGGATTAAAAGGAAGATCAATAAAAGAAAGAGGCGTGGAGAGAAAAAACAGCAAATGAGCTTTCAGGTGCTTACACATTTTCTGGGCCAGAACCATACTGTTGGCCTCAAGGGCACTCCAGGAAGAGTCAGGCCTGCCTTTGGCTGAGCTTCTATATCCGTGAGCTTGGTGAGATGTGGGCAGAAAACCTTCAGGTCAAGCCTTGGCTGGATGTCCTGAATTGCAGTCCCGTGGGCAATAGAGCCATGTTATACAGCTGAACATACCCAATTGAAATGCTAGTGTTATTATAGGGGTACAGAAACCCAGACAATGATAGGCAAGGAAATCGACAGTCCAATTGGATTTCTCCTTGACAATGTTTCTGGAGAACTTTTTTTAATGTGGCCCACTGAACGTCTAAATCATAACACATGAAATGCATTTTCCTCAATCCAAATAGGATTAAAATAAATTTGGGAGTTATGGCTTCATGATTTCTCGTGCACTCCATAAGTTAAAGTGATTCTTAGTTATAGCAATTATATGGCAGTCCTCAACCTTCATATGGGACAAATGCGGTATTCAAATTCCCTATCCCAAGTCCAAGTACCATAATGTCATCTATAATCCTAGTTTTTCATAACTGGACAAAAGCCTAACTATGCTTGCCTTATCCTTCACTACTCAGTGATTCATACCCAGGACTCATGCTGGTTGAACCACTTTTGGTAACATGAATAATTTTCTGCACATCTGTGGTTTGTATTCAGGCTGCTTGCTCCCCTAGGAACGTTTGCCCTTACCCATTATTCCCCTCCTCAAACTCTCTTGCTAGGCTACCTCTGTTCAATCATACTCCTGCAGGTGATTAAGTTAAAACCAGATTGTGAGGGTTGGGCCAAGTCCAGTCTGACTACTGTCCTTTTAAGAAAAGGAAATGTGGACCAAGAAGTCTCCTTCTCTCCAGTCTCTGTATCCACTGCCCTCTACCCAAGAAAAGAAATTGTTATATTGGCTTTTGACAGTATAGATTATTGCTATCTGTGTTCAAACCTGACACAAATGCACTCATGTAGCATGTACTTGTTTGTGTCTGGTTTCTCTTCCTCAGTGTTAGGACTGTGGGACTCCTCTTCGCTGCTGTATGCAGCTCAAAGTTCATGCATGCTCATCGATGGGTGGTCTTTCCAAATAACAACATATCACAGTTTATTTAGCTATTGTTGGAGATTCTTGGGTAGACCTTTTGGAATTTCTATTGGGTAGATACCTGTGACTAGGATCATTGCATAATAGGGTATGCATGTATTCAGCTTTAGTTGATGAAAAGGTTGTTTTTTTTTATTTGTTTTCTTTTTATTTTAACTTGATTTATTTTGAGAGCCAGAGAGTGCTAGTAGGGGAGGGGGAGAGAGAGAGAGGGACAGAGAGAGAGAATCCCAAGCAGGCTCCATGCTGTCAGCACAGAGCTGACATGCCATGTCAGAGCCCAACGTGGGACTCAGTCTCACAAACTATGAGGTCCTGACCTGAGCCAAAATCAAGAGTTGGATGCTTAACTGACTAAGCCACCCAGGAGCCCCATAGCTGATACAAAGAGTTTTAAATCATATTTCAATACATTTACACCCACACCATCAGTGAGTATTCCAGTTCTTCATTACCTATGCCTAGTATCATCTGTTATCATTTTAGTCATTTTGGTCAGTTTGTAGAGGTTTTTCATAGTGGTTTTAGTTTACACATCATGAGGACATTCATTTGACCATCTCTTCATGTAGTCATTTGTCATATCTCATTCTGTGGAGGTGGTTCAATTATTTTAAGCATTTTCTATTGGGCTTTAGCCTCTCAATCATTAATGTGAAGGAGTTACTTGTATATTCTGGTGATGAATCATTTGTTATATAAATGTATTGCAAATATTTTCTCCCTGTCTCGTCTTTTTATTCCCTTAATGTTGTTGAATGAAACTTCTTAATTTTAATGTCTCTATTAGTTTTTTATTTTGTTTGCTCTTCTTGTTTTACATTTAGGTAAACTTTGCCTTTCCCAAGATCTTATTTCTCTATTTTTTTAGAAAATATACTTTATAAACAATTTATGATCCATTTCAAATTAATGTTTTTAATGAAAGGTGAAAAGATTGTTTTATCCCTTTCTATCTACCTATATATCTATGTTTAATATAAATATATATACATAGATGTGATAAATTGGCTCTCCTTTACTCTTTTGATTTAAAAACTATTAATGTGTCCAGTTTAACAATATTTACTTTTTGAAAAATCTATTTGCCTACCTTAAGATCACAAAGATATTCTCCTATGCCTTTTAAAGACGTATTTATTATTTTTCAATTTCAATTTGTACTGCCTACAACTTTAAAAAAGAAGTATTCCGGGTAGTAGAGTTCTATATATGTATTTTTTGCAATATGGATACCCCTAATTTATTAAAATATCCATTCTTTTCTATTCACACCACATTATCTTTTGTATAAAGAAGAAAATGTAATTGTGGGTCTGTCGATGTGTTTTTTTTTTTTTTTTAATTGTGTTTCCATGGTCTACATGTCAATCCTTGTGCCAATCCAAACTACCTCTATTATTGTAGCTTATTAATAATATTGTGATTTGGTAGTATAAATTCTCTGGCTTTTTTTTATTGTTCCAAAAGAATGTATAGGCTGTATTTTTTCACTTTGAATTCCCAAGTATACTTTACAATCAGTTTATGATTTCAAAATATCCTGATGGGACCTACAGTGTGACCGTGTTCACTTCATAAAATGTTTTGAGGAAAATTAAGATTTTCACACATAGCAAATATGTACACTCATATAACCTTAAACAGTTTACATCAATAACATTTGTGGTTTTCTGTGTAGATTTTAGACATTTTTGAAAAGATTTATTCCCAAGTATTTAGTGCTATTTGTTGCCATTTAAAAGAAGATTGATTTTAAAATTTGTTATATATCTTTATTGGTGGCATATAATTTTATGTTTATATATGGACCTTACTGCTTTGTTAATTTATTAATCTCTGTACATTTGAATATACTACAGGCATATTCATCATTTGAAGATACTGAGAGCTATTAAAAAAATGAACAAAAAGATTTCCAAACTGGTGTCCTTTATTTGCTTATCTTAAAGAAATAGTTCAAATATCCAGTACAATGTTAAATCAAGTGATTATAAAGGACATTTTTCAAGGTGCCTGGGTGGCTCAATTGGTTAAGCGTCCAACTTGGGCTCAGGTCATGATCTCAGTTTGTGGGTTTGAGTTCGTGTTGGGCTCTGTGCTCACAGCTCAGAGCCTAGAGCCTGCTTCAGATTCTGTCTCCCTCTCTCTGCCCCTCCCCCACTCATGCTCAGACACCCTCACTCTCTCAAAAATAAAAATAAACAAAAAAAAAAAAAAATTAAAAAGGGATTATTTTTTCTTTTTCCATTTTTCTATGGTAAATTCATTATTTCACCACCGATAATAGTAAATACTATGAAGAAACATCTTTATTTTTAATACCTATATAAATCTGCAATGATCTACTACTATTCTATAATTTTCACATTGATAGCTTTTTTCTGTCTTTGGTTGTTTGATTCAGTTTCACAAACCTTGATGACGAGTGTTATAGTACCGTTGTTAGTGAAGAATGGAGTCTTTTTTTAAATCTTATTAAATGAATTTTTTTTTATGCCGGTGTAGTTTCAAGATTTCTTTTTTACATCCTTCAAGTGTAATTCGCTGTTCTTTGATCCGAACTCCTCAAAATGAAAGCTTTGCTAATGGCTGTGACTCAGAAACAGATTTCCCCCATGCTAAATGCCTAATGCCCTTCACTTCTGAGTAGCTCCCATTTTAGATTCCTCTCTGCTGTTTGAATATCCGGAGTAGACATTTCGCCTGGACCATGGCCTTCTACTCTAGTTTTTTTTTTTTTTTTTTTTTTTTTTTTTTGAGATGTAAAGACTGACCTCCCAACCCCATTCATCTGAGTGTGTACTCAACCCAGAAGGCAGATCTACATTTAGAGTAGCTTAACCCTTCTGCTGGAAACTGAATTTCTCACCCCGCCCTCTATACATATGCAGTAATAGCGTCATCATGGTAGGAAAGCAAAGTATGAGCTCTCTTTTCTCTTAAATATAAGCATGACACCTACTTTTTCCACCCTCTGTCAACAATCAACTCTTCTGAGACTACACACACACACACACACACACACACACACACACACACACAGTTGACTTTAAACAGGGATGTGTTAAATGTTTGGGATATGCAGTGAATAATTTACTGTCTGGCACAGAGGAAGTACCCCAAATAACAAGAATGAAGGAGTAAATAAATTTTAAAAACCTGGAAGGATGGGACGGTGTCTTTTTATGCTAAGATTTATTCATTTATTCAACAAATACAGGATGAGTGGGAGATGCGCGTTCTTCAGCTTCAGGCACAGAAGTGGAAAAAGGTAAAATATGTATATATATGCACATGATGTAGGTTATTTCTCCAATTGATTTAGTGCTAAATAAAAATAAACAAATAATACATAGCAACATCAGAATATTACCATATGGCTAGTGTACAACATGCATGTTGGCAAGAAGTTTATTCATTAGGGTCTTGCATTTAATCAATTTATGTTGAATTTCTCATCTATGTGAAGAACTGTGCCAATCACTGTCAGAGAAAAAGAGGCCAAGTACAGTTACCATTGACACAATCCTTGGCCTAAACTGGCCTAGCATCAAATAAAAAAAAAAAAAAAAAAGACAGAAAAAAGAAAATGTGTATCCAAATAAACATAAGTTATTAAAAAAAAGTGCTATAGGTAGATAGATAGATGACAGACACAGATCAATGTCATGTTTTTTATGTTAGAATCTATCCATTGATTCTTTAATGCAGCCAGCATCCCTTAGGTCCCACTTTACATTGGACAGTATGTGTTAGGCACTAAAATAATGCTACTTATCTGAAAACAAAGCCTCTTTCCCTCCTGTTGGAGGCAAGGCAATCAAGTCTCTGGGAGGGAGTATTTACATTTGATAGGTTAGGATCTACATAAGCAGTGTGGAAGGGAAGGGCATCCCAAGTACAATGAATGGTGTAAGTGTAAATGCAGGGACAGGGGAAATAAATTTCCTAACAGACATAATGTCTAATCTGTATATGGGAGAATTATAAAATAGAAGTTAGAGAGATTGGGAGTAAAGTGAAAGAGTGTCTTAAGGTCTCAGCCTTTCATCATTATATAATTTTTCACCTTTAGGTTAATCTACTAGTTTATTCATGGCATTGAGCATTGTCAGATCGGTTCAATTCAATGTAATCTAATACAATCAATTCAGTGCAAAATGATTAAATGCAATGTTATCTACATCAATGAATTAACTTTCAGCCATGATGCATGTTTTCTACTAATAGCTTAGCTTTAAGTAGTTAGGGTTCTCAGATCATTTGAAACAAGCTGGGGTCTGACTGTCAATCAGATATTTACTCACAGTGACTCAAAGTCAGAGAGTGAAACACAGGTACCTGAGACTGTGATCTACATTTGGGCAAAGAGGTTTTCTGTTGGAGTTAAGATGATCAGTCATAGTTCCTCCATGTGACCAGGTCCTATTTAATAGAGGAACCGACTTAAAGGAGAATACTTTTTTGAAGTCAGAACATCACAAGAAGGAGCCCCCAAGTGTTTGTTCTGTATGAGGAAAGAGGCATGAGTGGGTGTGGAATGATCGTGATGAGGATGAATGTGACATTCCTACCTTTGCTCCTATCGAATTAAATACATGGTCTGTTTTCTCTCTAATTTAGGTCAGCCTGTTAATGGGTACAATGACCCCAGCAGGGAAGCATGAAAAACCAGTTTATGAGTTATTCAAATGGTCACATTTTAATTCTAAAAGCTGGATGTTATCATGACAGTCACTCATTGGAAAAAAAAAAAAATGATGAGATGCCTGGGTGGCTCAGTCAGCTGAGCATCCAGCTCTTGATTTCGGCTCAGATCATGATCTCACTTTGTGAGATTGAGCCCCAGGTCAGGCTCTGTGGAGCCTGCTTGGGATTCTCTCTCTGCCCCTTCCCCACTCATGCACACTCACTCTCTCAAAATAAATGAACTTAAAAGAATTCCAAGACCCTAGGTTTCATAATTATTCACCAATTGGAAGCAATAATTACAGCAAAGCCAAACAGAAAAATATTTTAAATGCTCAAAATCTTCACTGGTATGTATTTTTCTCATTTTTTTTATTGCACAAAAATTGTATGGATATTGAAAGAAAATAAGAATTCAAGGTAAGCATGAAGAATAAAAATTATCCATCAACCCACCATCTAAAAATAATACCTGTAAATTTTGGTTTGTAAGCCTCTGCATCATGTCCTAAATCTACAAATTTATTCCTTTTAAAAATGGATTTACATAATATCACCTTTTTGTTTCTTAATTGTTATTTGTTTATTTTATTTATTTTTGAGATAGAGAGGGCACAAGTGAGTGAGGGGCAGAGAGGGAGCGAGAGAAAAAGAGGGAAGCAGGGTTCACCCAGAGTGGGGCTCGTGCTCACAAACCATGAGATCATGACCTGAGCCAAAGTCAGACACTTAATGACTGAGCCACCTAGGTGCCCTACCTTGTACATTTTTAAAGCAACTAAATGTAAATTTATTTCTACCTCAATATACTTATATCATTTTGATAACTTTACTATATTCTATTTTATAGAAGTCATAATTTATTTAACCAATTACTATTGTTGGACATGTGTGTTGTTGCAGATTTCCCAATACTCTGACCAATGCTGTGATCAATTTTTTTTATTAAGTTTTTCATTTTAACTCCAGTATTAATATACAGTATTATATTAGTTTCAGGTGTATACTAGTGATTCAGCAATTCTATGCATTACTTAGTGCTCAGTGAACATTCTTAGACTTACATCTTTGCATATTTCTTTAATTACACCCCAGAGTAAATTCTGAGAGTGGAATCATTGGATCTAAAGGTTTAAAACATCCTTTAAGTTGGAATTTCAACTAATTGATCTATTTCATTTTCTTTCTTTACTATATGCTATGTCTATGGCTTCAAATTATTCCATGAGTTTATACAGAAATGTGTAAAGATACCTAAAGTTGTAAGATTCCCATGATCATTGCAGCATTACTCACAATAGCCAAGATGTGGAAACAATTTAAGTGTCCATCAATGGGTGAATGAACAAAGGAAGTATATGTATGTATTATTTAGTCATAAAAAAGAATGGAATCTTGCCATTTGCAGCAACATGGGTAGACCTAGATGGTATTATACTAAATGAGGTAAGTCAGACAGTGTAAGACACATGTTGTATGATCTTACTTCTATGTGGATTCTAAAACCAACAGAACAGCCAAACAAAACCAAGCTCAAAGATACAGAGAACATATTGATGTTCACCAGATGTGGGAAGAGGGAATGGGAAAATGGGTGAAGGGAGTCAAAAGATACAAACTTTCAGCTATAAGTCATAGAAATGTCATGTAGAGCATGGTGACTACACTTAATACTATATCCCGTATTTATAGGTTGCTGAGAGAACGTCACAAGAAGAGAAACTCTACAACTAAGTATAATGATGGGTGTTCATTAGGCTTATTGTGGTGATCATTTCATAATATATACAAATACCCAATCATCATGTTATATACCTGAAACTACTAGGATGCTGTAGTTCAATTGTACCTCAATAAAAAACATAAGTAAAAACATTAAGAACCAATACATGACTAAACTTTTTTCATTTTTTTGTCAGATTATGAATAGGCTTGGTTAATTTATTTCCAACATTCATCTTTCTCTTTGTTAAATAGGTGAGATACCCCTATCCTAATAGCTGCTAATATAACCAGTGCTTGTGGCAATATTTGGACTTAAAGAGCTTTTGACGGAGGTAGGAGTGGGAGGGGAGGGGGACTTAAAAAATCCCTACCTACGTCTGGAGTACTTGTGACTTGTGACTCAGATTTTCATGACTTGCGTCAATTTCAAATTTCTCTTTGAGATGCTAACGTAACTCGTGACATCAATGAATTCCTGGATTCTTGGCAGAAAATAAAAAAAGGTTAAAACTTTAAAACTTCAATAGAAAGTTTTGTATGTATGGACCAGCTATGTACAGTTTTTTGTTTTCTTTTTTTCTACTGTGGTTTAACACCTAAACATAAAGTTTACCATCATAACCTTTTGGGTATACAGTCAGTGTTATTAAATGCATTCAAAATGTGCTACCATCACCAACATCTTTTCTGCAGAACTGTTTTCATCTCGTCAAACCCCAACTCTATACCTATTCATCACTAACTCTCCAATCCCCTTCCCCACTTACTCCCTGGAAACTACCATGCTATTTTCTCTGTACTATATAATTTTGACTACTTTAAGTACATCATGTAAGTGGAATCCTACAGTCTGTCGTTCTGCACCCAGTTTATTTCACTTAGCATATATATTACCTTCAAGATTCATCCATGTTGTAGCATGTGTTAGAAATTCCTTCCTTTTTTAAGGCTAAGCAACATTCCATTGTGTGTATATATATCAAATTTTGTTTATCCATTTATTTACAGGTGGACACATGTGGGGCTTCCACAACCCTATGACTATTTTTGATGAGATTAAAAAGGAGATAAAACTAAAGCCAAAACCCAAGACTATTACTGTTCAAATAAAAACATCAAGACCAAATAAGATATGTGATTGTTTATCTCCTATAAATCTTAATAAATCAAGAGCTAAAGAATATAAAAAAGACTGCAAAATCACTATAAAATTGTCAAATAAGAAAAATTCCAAATGTCTACAGATTTAAAAAAGGCTAAAGAAAAAATAATGTAGTTGAAAAAAGTTGTGGAAAAATGTAACACAGCTTAGTGCAGGAAGGAAAGAAGGTAAAAATAACAGATTGCAGGAAGGGGAAGAAACCAGAATGGTAGAGCAAAATAATAAAAAATAAAAATATAAACACAATAGTAAATTAGTAAATGGAAATTATAGTTGTATGTTTGAAAAATTGGTCTCAAGATTTTTAAATAAGTACTTTACATAAAAACAAGAGATATACCTAACAAAAATAGAGGATAAACCATAAATATTAGGCAAAAATCTGGTATATTAATGTCGGCATCAGAAAAAATTGATTTGAATGTAAAGTTTTGCTATATAGAAGACATACATTATGAAGTTGCATGTTTTATACTCTTTTTAGTTCCAGAGATCCTGATATTAAAATAAGTATAGACATATAAACTCATTTGTATGTAATGGTAATACCCATATTGACTATGTCATGTAGAGTATATTGGGCTCTCCAGGGGTACTGCCTATTTGGAAATCAATGTGGAAAAAAAAATTCTCCATCAAGAATCCTGAAGATATATTTTGTTTGATGATATCTGAGCATTCCACCCCACCTAAGAATTCTTACATAAGAAAACACCGCAGCCCAGGGACTTGAAAGAGATAGTACTCATTCTGAGCCTCACCAATCACTGTATTTCCACAGCACTTAAAATAGTGCTGTGTATATAGGGCTTTGGTCATTCGTGCATTCACCCATTTAACCCTTCGTTTATGCATCCTGGTCTTCAGCTGTGAAGGACTCTAGGTTTTGTTTTCCTCGGTGGTGCCAGTAAGGATTTAAGAAGCAGCCCCTCTGCAGAAGTTTCTAGCAATATAAAGGGTAAATGGTTAACTCTGAATAAGATTAGAATCTTGTCTAGTTCAATCTCCTCATTTTACATGTGGGGCAGTTTGTATGTAAACTTCTCTTTCACTGAACTTCCACCTTACTGAGTCACCTCGTTGATTTGCAGCCATATGTGGAAGGACTCTTGTTACTAGTTCAGAGATGGACATGATGGTTAGAGTTTGAGCGATGAACCGACACTTAAAATCTCCATTACTTGAACTTGCTTTGTGACTTCAGTCGTTTTTATTTCCATGTTGCAGATTTATAACTGAAGTCTCAAGAAGTTAAGACTTTTGCAGAATTTATAAGGTAATAATTAAATCACAGTGCTTACAAAGCCCATGGTTCAGCGCATGAGACCATAGATTAAGGCACTTGATCGATGAGAGTCATTACCAATATCCTGATTATTTTATTAACATTACTACCATGACATCAGCTGCTCCTTATTAGTTGGTTTAATATCTTCCAGTGATCTGTGTTTCCTCTTTGTTCCTTCTCAAGTACACAATGGAGAATACTTTCTCAACCTGATTTCCATTTCTGAGTCACATTCACTGCCTTTTAAAGTCAATCCCGTTTGTGCCCCCAGCATCTTGGTTCCTGAGCCACTTCTCAGAGGCTTATGAGTCGTGCTCGTTAGATGTTAAATTACTGCCACCGGAAAGTGACAAGCCTCACTTTGCAACCTTTTTGCCACAATAAAATTCACTCAATAAAAACAAAAAGTCATAGAAATGCAGGGTTTGGGGGATCATAAAGCATATATATGTTCTAAGCAGTGTGTGTTATCCAAGTGGCAGCATTCAGTGAGTTAATGCTTAAGAAGTAGACAGCTCCTGTTAATGAGATATATTATTTAGGAAAACAGAACTGTCACTATTGCTTGCCATGTAAAGCTGTGGATTTGTTACTTTTGAATGTTGGTTGCATTAGTAAAAACATCATTTATTCATATTGAGATGTTCCCCAGAGCTGCACTTTGGTTAATAAAGATAAAAGCTTTATGTTGGTTGTCAGATGTTATCTTCCTATCCTGGGAACCTTTCCAACAGCAACATGGGAACTTAGTCTGAGATTCGTTTAGTGGGGGATCTTCAGAGCCCCAGGTGGGTTTTTTAACTGATCTTCGGGGGCACCTTCTATGAGAACCTAAGATCCACACCTGCATAGTTTGATAAAGCATGGCATTAAAGGGAGAAAAACATAGAATCTCAGACACATAGCAAGCTTGTATGTTTTCATGGAAAATATTATGCAACTTCCGATTTTTTTTCCTTTTTACAATCAAGCTTCCTAGTTCTTCTCCACTAGGTCACCTCACCATCACTCGCCCGTTTTCACTACGATCAACAAGGGGCTCCTGGTCCGTAAATCCAATAAATAGTTTTAGTCCTTCTCTACTCTATTAGAATATTTGACATTATCAATACACCCCTGCTTCTTTAGCCAATTAGTTTCCATGATTTGCACCATTCTACTTTCCCTCTCACCGCTCTTGCCAAATTTATCCACCCCCTCCCCCATAGTCGCTCAGTGCTGGTGTCCCTTCAGGGGACACCACCTTTCTCAGTCCAAGCTCTGCTCTTTCCTCCTTCTATTCACTCTCCCTGGAGGACCTCACCTGCATCAACATTTCGAATGCTAGCTCTTTGCAGCTAACTCAAACCCTCTTGCATCTCGGACTCAGACATCTCCTTGAGCTCTGGACTCCCCTGACCAGCTGAACCTCTAATACTTTCCAAAAGAGGTCTCAAAATCTTTCAATTCTCAAAAGGTCCAGTCCAAATGTTTGAATTTCCTACCCAAACATAGGTTTCCTTTTAAAATCACTATACACATTGCTGCAAATGGCCAGATTTCATTTTTTCTCATTGCCAAAGTAGTATTCCATTGTATATATAAACTGCAACTTCTTTATCCACTCCTCAGTTGATGCACATTTAGGCTCTTTCCATAATTTGGCTATTGTTTAAAGTGCTGCTATAAACATTGGGGTACATGTACCCCTATGCATCAGCACTTCTGTATCCCTTGGGAAATTCCTAGCAGTGCTATTGCTGG
The DNA here is from genome assembly GCF_046562875.1 of Panthera onca. Taxonomy (NCBI): domain Eukaryota; kingdom Metazoa; phylum Chordata; class Mammalia; order Carnivora; family Felidae; genus Panthera; species Panthera onca. Next base: position 22,565,474 of record NC_138349.1, on the reverse strand, counting down.
GTCATAGGGTAGCTCTATTTTTAATTTTTTGAGGAACCTCCACACTCTTTTCCAAAGAGGCTGCACCTGTTTGCATTCCCACCAACAGTGCAAGAGGGTTCCCTTTTCTCCACATCCTTGCCAGCATCTATAGTTTCCTGATTTGTTCATTTTAGCCACTCTGACTGGCAGGAGGTGGTATCGCAGTGTGGTTTTGATTTGTATTTCCCTGATGAGGGGGGTATTATGCTAAGTGAAATAAGTCAGGCAGAGAAAGACAGATACCATATGTCCTGAGAAACTTAACAGAAGACCATGGGGTAGGGGAAAGGGGAGAAAAAAGTTACAGAGAGGGAGGGAGGCAAACCATCGGAGACTCTTGAATACTGAGAACAAACTGAGGGTTGATGGGGGTGGGGGAGAGGAGAAAGTGGGTGATGGGCTTTGGGAAGAGCACCTTTGGGATGAGCAGTGGGTGTTGTATGGAAACCTATTTGACAATAAATTATATTTAAAAATAAACAAACAAAATGAAAAATAAAAATCACTATACATTTTGTTTTCCAAAAGCCAGAGTTGAGTGTTATCCTTAAATTATTCTCTCTGGTTCTCCATATAGAAACTACCAACATGTCTTGCCTATTTTAACCCTTAAATATTTTTTATATAGGTTTACCTCTTTCCACTTCCAGACCCTAACTCAGAGCCTGACATTGAAGGGAAAAGCTGTCATTAAGTTTTGAATTAAAAAATCTTTATCATCAACACTCCAGTTAAAGCCTGTCCTGTTGCAGAGCTTCTGAATTCATCTCCTCAAACCAAATTTGCTGCTCTGTAGAAATTCTCCATTTTAGCACTATGGTGGATTCTCTCCTGAACCAAACAAGACCATTGCATCTCTCTTCCCTCAGGTTGAGTCATTTAAATTGTTGATTGTCAAGAATCACATCAATTAGCCACTCTCACTTTACAGACCCTTCACACCCAACACTGTCCTTTCTCTGTTTGAGACAACCACAGGTCTGTTCTCTGCTCTTGACGCCTGTTGTATTCCCTGCACAGACTTTTCTGTCTGATCCTCAGTGCCCCTTGCCCTTAGTCACCTAATTAACAGGCACTCACCCTTTATAACAAGCTCATTTCTCACTCCTTTAGGAGTATTCACAGTTACCTCCTTGACAAGGTCAATCATTTCTATTATATGCTCTCACAATACAGAAATTAAATTATAACTAGCTGTAATATAATTTTTCCGTTTTTGATTGATATTTGTAACTTCCTCTTAAATTATATTTCCCAGAGTGCAAGTCCATTAGAGCTAGGATGCCTGGTTATCCTCCCCATTTTATCTCTAGAAACAATCAGCTTGCTATCATTTATAGCAAGAGATATGTATTTAATACATCCATATATATGATTTATTTATCTAACATAATATGAGTGTGTGTGGAGATATTTATCTTGACTTGGACATTTCAATTTCCTCATCTATTTAAGGGGTTAAAGTCATAATACCTGAAGTCTTTTCATGTCTAGATATTTAACCTCCTTCATAATGGAAACAAAATTAAACCAGATTGCCATTTCTCATGTCAGACTGGAAAAATAAATATGACAACATGCGTTGGTGAAGAGGTGGAGAAAGTCACTTTGATGCTCATGAGATACTCTTTGGAATATACTTGGTAATAAACTTATGGAGATTTTGTCATTATTCAACAAAACTACTTGTATGTTCATATTATGTTCCCAAAACCCAGTATCTAGGAATTCCTCTGAAGATGCAGTTCCAAAAATAGAAAAAAAATGGTATTTAGGAATATTCATTGCAGCATTGATTATGGATGAAAGTATTGGAAACCTATGTACTTATATATAGAAGAGGGTTCAGTAAATTATCATGTGTCTACATAATGGAGTACAATGCAGTCAGAACAAAAGAATGGTGATGAGAAAGATTTCTAGGATATGGAATAATTTTCAGCGTACAAATTCAGTAAAAAAAGTCAAAATAAAAAAATTACACAAAGTATGCTATTTATTGTGTAAGAAATGAAAATATGCTTCTGTCTTAACTGTACATGTAGAACCACAGGAAGGACAAACTAGAGCTCAATGAGACTGGTTACTTACAGAACATGGATGAACAAGATGGAAAATATACAAGTATAGGGTAGGGAATGATGTTTCTCTGACCATCCATTTTTGAATAGTCTGACTTTTACAACTATGTTCATGTTTCTAATTCTCAAAAAAAGGAAAATACCAAAATGTACCAGGAGAATATTAAAACATATTACAAATAGAAGAACATTTTATAAACCATATTTGAAGAAATAATTTAGCCATATTGGAGGCAAACAAAAAAAAATCATCAAGTAACTTCTCAACTTTTCAGTATTTAGATTATATGCCTAGGCTAAAGACAAAATTACAAAATTCTAAAATATGTTGGACTCTGGCCCATAGGTTTCTTTTTCACAAAGAAATGGCTTAAAAATTCTGAAAACTACCATCTGTGTATTCTTGGTCTAAGCAAATAAGGATCTATATTGTAGCCAAAAGGAGCCAGGTTTCTCTTGGTCCTAAAAAGAAATTACAAATACTGAGAGGGAGAATGACATTACGAACTCTCTGGTATTCAGTTGAAATTGGAGGCATTGGTGTCAACTGATGATTTTAATATAAATGAAGAAATAGTTATAGATGTTTTTGGTTATATATGTATGTTCACACATATGTATCGTTGTATGTATATGCACACATCAATAAATACAGGTATGTTGAGAAATACATATAAATATATGAATATGTGTTAGTGTATACGTGTATATATATATATACACACACACACACACACACACGTATATATTTAATTCTTAATTCTGTGCACTGAGAGAGACTATAACCTAAGCAGCAATGAACACACCTAGTGGTCAGATCTCAGTTTCGCATACCATCTTCCATTTAAGGAATCTGGGTACTTAAGAGAAAGGGCTGATTTCAGGGATAGGGTGGAAGAAATTGAGTTGTGCCTAGAATATTATTTTGTGCCATAAAGTAAAGCAGTGCTCAAATAATGCTAGATTTAGCATGTGGGGCCCCATGAAGCTGGCACCCTTTATATTATTTAGACAGGCTCGGAGTTTTTAATCCATACAATAAGATAATATTCCATGAGTCCAGTTGGATATGAATAAAGTTTTTCCTTGCAATAAAAATTTAAATCATAAATGTAGAAGGAATGATGGAATTAGAAAAATCACGAATTGGCAACCATCATTATCTTCATTGCTTCAGACAAAAAATTGTTAATGGATGCTGAAACTGGCCAGTGGAAAATTGATGAGTAAGGGCCTATTTACATAGTTTCTTAGTCTGCCTGGGCTATCACAACAAAACAGTAATGACCGGGTGTCTGAAACAATAGACACGTATTTCTCAGAGTTCCGCAGGCTAGGAATTCCAAGATAAGGTTGCAGCAAATTTGGTTTCTCTTGAGATTCATTTTTCTGCCTTGCACATGCCTATCTTCCTGCTGTCCTCACATGATCAGTGATGTGAGGGATGGGGAAAAGACAGAGGATGGGGAAGGAGGGTTAGTTTCTGCCTCTGTTATTCTCATGAGGACACTAGTCTCATCATGAGGGCTGCACCCTCATTTAAAACACCTCTCAAAGGCCCTACCTCCAAAAGCCATCACATTGGGGTTTAGGTCTTCAACATATGAATTTTGGGGAGGGACACCTTCAGTCCATAAAAGTTTCCAAGTGTCTGTTACTAAGGGATCTTCATAGGGGAAGAGTAGTGACTATACCTTGGAGACACAAGGATAATAGTTAATATCACCAGAAATGTAATAGATCAACATCATGTGCCTTGGGACAAGATATACGGAGAATAGAACATAACTGGTGTAGAATTCCAGCCACTCATTATCTGAATCCAGTCATTAGCAAACATCAGGCAAGTCCCAAATTAGGGAAATTCTACAAAACAATTCTACAACTTATTTTGGAGTGTTCAAAACTATCAGTGTCCTAAAACAAAAATTTAACAGAACATCCAGATTAAAATCAGCTAAAGAGATATAAAAACTGACTGCAACAAATGATTTAAATATTTCCTTTGGACATGACTGGAACAGTGGTGAAACTAAAGAATATTCTATCAATTTTAATTTCCTGATTTGGTAACTTCACTGTGGTTATATAAAAAAAAAAGTTCACGTCCTAAGCCAATGTACTCTGAAGGGATACATCTCCAACTTATTTTTTTCTGTTTTATTGAGGTATAATTGGCAAATGAAATTGTACTTATCTGAGGTATACAACATGATGGTTTGATATACACATAGGTTATGAAATTACCACTATCAAGCCATTTAAAATATCCATCACTTCACAGCACTTTTTTTTTTGTTTGTGGTAACACCACCTAAGATCTACTCTCCGCAAAATTTGAGTATATAATACAGTATTATTCACTATAGTCACCTTGCTGTATACTTCCCAAATTTATTAATTGTACAAGTGAAAGTTTGACCAGCCTCTTCCCATTTTTCCCACCCTCAGTAACTGGCAAACACCATCCTACTCAGTGCTTCTTCAAGTTAGACTTTTTTTATATCCCACGTATAAGTGAGATCATGCAGTATTAGTCTTCCTGTGTCTGGTTTATTTCACTTTGCATAATGCCCTCCAGATTCATTCATGGTGTTGCAAATGGCAGAATGCCCTTCCTTTTAAAGGTTGAAGTATATTCCATAGGAGTATGTTTTCAAGGTTCATCCATGTTGTAACATTTATCAATATCTCCTATCTTTTTATTTCCACAGAATATTCCATTGTGTGGTTATATCGCCCTTTATCTACCCATTCATCAGTTAAGTTTATCACCAGATAAACATTTGGATTGTTTACAAATTTTGGCTGTTATAATGAATGACCCTGTGAATGTTTACATACAAGTATTTTCATGGACATATTTAAATCTCCTTGGTCTACACTTAGGGGAGGACTTTGTGGTTCATATGACAGCTCTGTGTTTAGCTATTTGAGGAATTCCCAAGTTATTTTCCAATGTACCATTTACATTCCCACCAGCTGTTTGTGAGGGTTCCAATTTCTCTGCATCCTTGTTAGCACTTGTCTTCTTAGTACTTTTGCATTCTGAACAGCAAAGACCTTAAAAATATTTGAATTTGTGCAAGTTTAGATTTTCACATTGGAATAAGAGCGTCTATTCCACTCTAGAACGGACACTCTAGAATGTCTATTGGAGTAAGATGTGCTCACTGATGGGGTGAGGGTTAAATGTAAGTATTTGTTTCAACTTGCGGCCACACATTTGTGTGTAGAAATGCAATCCCACGGTTGACACCTGTGGGAGGCTCGCGTCCCCTTCAGGACATGAAAAGTCCCAAGTGAAAGTTAATCCCACTTTGAAAAAAATTTAAAAAAAAAAGCTCCTGGAGCAGACACCATACGTATTTTTTGTTACTTTTGTGCAATTGCCAGTCAGAGTTGTTAAAGCAGACATAGAAAAAAACAAAAACAGTCAAGTCAGAGACAGGAAAATCTGGGACCCAGAAAGGAGGATGGTGACATCAGAGCAGAGCACAGTTGTGTGTCCTCTGTAAGGAAGGCTAACCAGTCCTACTGACTGGGGCCCATCAGGGAGTCCCTTATGTGGTTGCAGGAAACCACGATCTACTCTCTGAACATCAGGCTGGCTAGTGCCTAAGAATAGACAACAGTGCAGGTTTTGCAGGATGGCAAAGATACTTAAGGCTCAGTCCAGCTCCAAAACACACAGAAGGGGAAGGTAAGGATAAAAGGACTGGTAGAAACTGATTTGGGCTTGGAAAGCTTTTCAGTCAAAATAGCTTCTATCCAGTCAACCAGATGTGTCCAAATAGATATGAAACTGAGCATATGGAAGCTGTGCAAGGATTAACCTGTGGTTCTGTTCTCAGGGGTTCCAGGTCAGAGAAGCTCACATGTGATCAATCTAACATCATTTATCAGCATCCTTTAATTAAAAAATGTCAAGGATGTTGAAAGGATGGGAGAGGTAGGAGGCATAGAATCCCTTTATGACATTTTGATGAAAATTCATCTGAGTGTATTTTTTCTTTAAGGAGGTTTCCCACTATTATAAAATGAAGTCATTACATGTGGTCTCAAAAAAGAAAAAAAAATCAGAATAGAGAACAAAGAGGCTCCAGCTCTGGGACCTGGTAACAGAGTGTTGAGTAGCCTTCAGCCACAGTCTGCCTTTTCTGAGGGTCTGCAATGTTACCACTCTTTCTAAATAAGTGATTCAGATTCCAGAAAGAACATTTCCCTTTAAAATAGTGGTATTCGTGTTTTACCAAGTACAAACCACAAAAATATATGAATAGGTCATTAATAATTATGTATGTGCATAATAAACATAAAAGCCAAATTTTGATGTAATTGACCATCCATTTAAATATCACACAGGGGCACCTGGGTGGCTCAATCAGTTGAATGTCCCTTGATTTTGTCTCAGGTCATGATCCCAGGGTAGTGGGATTGAGCCCCACATTGGGCTCAATGCTTAGCATGGAGCCTGCTTAAGATGCTCTGCCCCTCTGCCTCTCTCTGTCTCTGTCTCTCAAGTAATTAATATTACTGAAATCTTTTTAGAACTTATATTTTTATTATTTTCTGAATTCCTGTAGAAAACTCCAAGGATAATGTAAACATTAAAGAGATGTTATTGGGGGCATCTGGGTGGCTCAGTCAGTTAAGTGTCCAACTTTGGCTCAGGTCATGATCTCACGGTCCGTGAGTTCGAGCCCCGCGTCGGGCTCTGTGCTGACAGCTCGGAGCCTGGAGCCTGTTTCAGATTCTGTGTCTCCTCTCTCTGACCCTCTCCCACTCATGCTCTGTCTCTATCAAAAATGAATAAGCGTTTAAAAAATTTAAAAAAGTTATTGGTCAGCAAACTATTTTAATAACTAGTGAAATAACGAGCATTTCCTATTACTGGGAAGTCTTGGACAGGGGGAAGTTCCATGGGACTCAGTTTTGTTGCAGCTAATGGCTCCTTGCTTTGGATTGACTTTGCTTCCAACAACTGGGACTTTTCTTCATGTTACTTTTCATGCCCCAGCAGATTAATTAGGACTTATGATGGAACTGAGGTTCCAAGCGACAGAGTGGAAGCATGCAAAGACTCTAGAGTCCCTGGCTTAGAACTTCTGGAGCATTCTATTGTCCAGAGCAAGTCAAAGTTTAGTCCAGATTTAAGGGTTGAGAAAATATGCACCAACTGTTCATGAAGATGGGTGGAGCTATAAACAAATTCATACACAAAGTGGAAATGAATACAGGGAAGAGTGGAGAATTGGGAATCATTTTGTTAAAATCTTGTGTGTAGGAACATCAGCATTTAAATGTAAGTGTAAGCAGATATGTTACTAAATATTCTGGGACTGCAACCTAGCCTTTAGAACATCACCAGTCAGTATTTGTGGCAAATAACCCAAACATCCATGAGATGATTAAATTCCATCTCTACATCTCCACAAAGGCCATCTCTCCAAGGATAGGAGTCTCAATCCATCCTGAGTCCTCTCTCAACTGAATCCCAGACCCACATATTCCTGAAAATACCTTTACATGGATGACGTAGAGGTATATTGCCTGGGCAAAAAGTAAATTCATTATTTCCTTCATAAAACTGTCTCTTTTCCTGTTTTCTGTATTTCATTGAAGGCATGACCAATTATGCAGTTGCACAGAAGATTTCTACTCTCACTTATCTTCTGTGCACAACTATTCGACAAGATCTCTAACTGTACCTTTAGGTGGGTTTTAGTTCCAGTTTCACCCCTCCATTGTACTGCCCTGGCTTTATTTCAGCTTCTCCTTATTTGGATTATATGACAATTTAACTTATCTTCCTGTCCCTGGTCTCATTTGTCTGTAGTCCAGTTTTCCACAATTCCTCTGGAATAAGCTTATTAAATTGCAAATCCAACTGTGACATCCATCTAGCTAAATGTCCCTGGCCCCAGTTGCTTTCCATTTTAAGAACCTGAGTTCATTACTGTGGCATTAAAGTCTTCTCTGATCTGATTCCTTCCTGCCCCTCTGGTATATTGTCATTTTCTTGCTTTGCTTTTTCTTGCCCAACTCCCTATTATTTCAGGTACTGTTGTTTACCTCCAGTGATCTTGCTCCATTGCAATATGGGAGGCAAGGTTCATGGTACTTAAGAGCAGGTGTTTTAGAGTTAGATACCCTGATTCTGAACGTTGTGTTTGTACTTAATTTCATTGAATTGCCATTTTTTTTTTTGTAAAATAAAAATAGCAGTGACATCTATCCCGTACGGTTGTTTACAATATTAAATGTAATGATGCATGCAAGTAAGTTAGCATAGTTCTAAAAACAGTCACTCCCCAATATTAACTATTGATGCTCATATTTCTATCCCCTCATTTTTCTATCTCTGAAGGTCCTATTCCTGTTTTAAGACTTTAACCATACATCTTTGAGGACCCATTTCAGCCTGGAATTCTACTATCCTATTCTATTCTTACTCCTCCAATCGATTCCCATAAAACCCTGGCTATACTTTTATTGTAGCGTTTGTTATATAATGTTGGACTTTCTCCCTCCTTCTGTATGCCTAGCTCCTCTTAGAAGACTGTAAACATCTTCTGTGGGGGAAAGGACTGTGCTCCATTCAGCTTTGAATGCCTCCTGTCAGTGTGTGGACCACCGCAGATGTTCAGTGAACAGGAGTTTTCTTTGTGAAGATGTGGGAGATCAGACCACAGTTTTAAGAGGAATGAGCATGCATAGCCATAGATGAAAAGGTCAATAGGTGACCGAAATCTGTCAAAGTGGAGCTATTCACTCAATCATTTGGATTATGTCATGGCAGGTGAGAACTGACCTGAGTAAGAATTGCTAATTCAAACATGTCTCAAGTATCTTGGATTGGGTGCCTGGGTGGCTCAGTTGGTTAAGTGTCTGGTTCTTTATTTTGTCTCAAGTCATGATCTCAGGGTCCTGAGATTGAGTCCTGCTTTAGACTCTGTGCTGGGTATGGAGCCTCTTTAAGATATTCTCATTTTCTCTCTTATAGCCCCTCCCCCTGCACTGGAACTTTCTTAAAAAAAAAAAAAGAAAGAAAGAAAAAGAAAAGAATATCTTGCCTTGAGCAAGGACAGAGAGCTTTGGTCCTAAAACATTTAGTTGATTCTAAGCCTATTATCAGTCAAGGAATGCTGTACAGATTATGAAAAACATTGACACTGAGAAACCAAAATTTTGGCAACTTATCAACATATGATGGAAAGTAATGGGAAAAATTTTTGAATCTGATTTTTTCCCCCAAATTTCCCAGAGCAACAAAAATGGGAATGAGTTCAACTATCCAACTTAATCACACAGGATTTCAAGTGAGTCCTTTATTGGTTTGACCATATTGATCTTTCAAAAAAAAAAAAAATCACTATTTTTGGTGTTAAGAATATGCTCTTAACCTTGAGACAGTATCTAAAATTTGTAGAGGAGATGGTCTTCTATCTTTTGTTTACTGTTCAAATCCCCTGAATTTGTTCCTCTATCAGGAAATTCACTACAGGGGTAGAATTTTAACAATACATTGAATTTCCAAATTTCAGAACAGGACTTTTAGCACAAGTCTCATTTCATAATTCTTTGCTTTTGATTCCAAATTATTTCTGTAGCTATTCCTCTTGACTGCTCTGGGTTATCTGGCAATTAGTGCTGTAATTATTTGTAGACATAGGAGCTTGAGAGAAATCCAGAACTGTCTGCCAATTTGTAGTTTGTCAAAACGTAGCTCTTTGCTTTCTCTCTTATCTCTTAAAACCTTTTTAGTACAACCCATTTTCCCTATTTGTCTTTCTGCTAGAGGTTGTCATTTACAAATACGATTTCAAAACCACTTCTGATTCCTTTTATTCTCTATAGAGGCAATCTTTTCCTTTAGAGGGAATCACCATCTCTAGTGGATTTCGTGGTTTATACCAGAAGAATATGGAGACCTAGAAGGATGAATTTCAAATGGCTCCACTTTTTTTATTACTGGGAACATGCCATTGCATTTGAGTTTCTATATACTAGCTCATTAGGCAAGATTAACCATTTAGAAAAAAGGAGACCTCTTGCAAGGTAATTTCAATAAGGTCACTATCCGAGTATTTTTTATGTTTCTTTGATAACTTTATGTAATTATTTGTTGTATTGCTTTGACTTCTACTTAATTTTATTACAAAAATGAATGAGGATTTAGTTGACTTGGAGTCAATGTGTGCACAAGTTAAACTTGCTGTTCAAGCTCAAATAGGATAAGGATAATAGAGAAACATACACACACATGTATACCTAGATTCTTCTACATGCATATGTGCCAGATTTTTCTTAGCTAGGGTCATCGAGTAATAAAACCATACCAATACATATTGTACCTCCATTCTATATATAAATACAACTAGATTATGTTTGTGGTTTCTTCCCTATAACTACATTCCATTCTTTTTCCTTCAATTTATATATTCTTCCTATATTTTACACAAAATATGGTCCAATGTGTCTCTAAGACTTTAAGCCCACATCCATTGGAAATTGTTAGGCTATTATTTCAGCAATCATCATTGGTTAAATTGATGGAGGCTGGTCATGCCTATTGAGAAATCATGAATCTCCTAGAAGCCATGGAAATCGAGGAATCCTGTACCCTATTTCTTTTTTCATCCATGAACCTTATTGGGTGTGCATGTAAAGGTTAGGGAAAATTTTTAAGCAGTGTCTTTTATGATACAGAGCTGGGAAGGGTACAAGGAGTTCAAGTAGATGAGACAATTCTTCTCCCCTATCTCCTCTAGAGAACAAAAGTCTTCATCTGTGTAGGGAAGAGTAAAAAGCAGTGTTATACTTAGGGCATTGGTGAAGATCCATTGTAACGGAGGAAAAAGGACAGGACAACAAACAAAAGACTCCCTATCGTAGGGAGAAGCAGAAATGGATGGTGGGCTCAGAACTATAGCCAAGGTAGGAGCAAGACCGTAGTTTAGGCTACATCCCCAAGACCCAAGACACAGTACCAATGAGACACAAGGGGGAGTAGCATTGGAAACCAGCCACTTCTTTCAATAAGGAGTTGAGTTATCTGAAGAATGTGAGGCACTGACAGTAACCATAGTAACAAAAATCTCAGTATCAGTGGGATTTCTAACTACATTAAGTCAAAGCCCATCAATAAAGACCAAGCAGAAAGAAAAATGTGCCCATTTCCAGGCATAAAAGCTGTTTCTCTCATCTCCATCTTTACTACTCTGTATAAAATACCTGGCTTTCAAGAATGAAACATATTAAGGAAGTGAAAGAACATAAAGAAAATCAGCACTACCAAGAACACAGAGGTTAGGATTATCTGACAAGATTGAAAATATCTCTGCTTGGTAGGATCCAGATTCTTGTGGAAATGTTGGACAATGCAGAAGATTGGAAAGATGGTTTCAGGAGAGAGATGGGAACTAGAAGAAACCATCACATTTAAGTGCTGAAAATGAAAACCACAGTAACAGAAACGGATCATCCCTTCTACTGTTCATCAGTAGACAGGACACAGAAGAGTAAGGGAACTTGAAGATTAGTCAAAAGAAATTATCAAACTGAAATTAAAAAAGCAGCGAGAATAAAACATCAAGACATGGATGCAATATAAAAAAAAATCTAACATGTATAATTAGAATCCCAGAAGAGAGGAAAATGGTGCTGAAAAGATACTCAAGGAGGAGCTCAAAACTTACCAAAAATAATGGTATACATCAAAAACATACTTGAGAACCCCAGTTTACCAAGCAGAATACCAAGAACACTACATCTAGGCATATACTGTTGAGATTGCTAGAAACAAAAATCGAAGACCCGGAGAGGTGGGGGGCAGAAGGGGGTGACAGCAGGGAACACTTAGCATTTAGAGTAACAAATAGAAGAATTCTACAAGACTTCGAAACAGTGTAAGATAGAAGGAAACGAAAGGACATCTTTAAAGTGATGAAATGAAAAATACAAAAACCAGAGCATCAAACCAGAATTTCATACTTAGAGAAAGGAATTTTCAAGAATATAAATAAGGATTTTCTCATACGTACAACTGAAATACTTCATTTTCACCAAAGTTTACACAACATGTGAAATGGTAGAACAATACTTGAAAATCTGATAAATTAAACCTGTTTGATGCATTGAACTCTAGGGCAACCTCTAAAAAACATTTTTGAGAAAGTTCATTATTTTAAAAAATACTATTTACAATAGTAAGGGTTCACTACAATCCTGCAAAACACCTGCAACCTGAATGCTGAAAACAGAACTCCGATAAAATACAATAGATATATAGAGAACTGTACAGATTTTAGGTTGTGGGCCGAATTCAAAGCTTTGTGGTCCTAGGACAGAGATCTCTGCTTTCTTGTAAAACGGTGTCTCTCCTACTTCCCGAAGATCACCTGAATTCCTCAGCACATTAAGCTCCCTTATCTTAAAACAAAGGTTGGTGGGTCAGGCAGTTTCATGTTTCAACACTGTCTGCCTTCACCTCTTCTACCTCTACTCTGTTGCCAGCCAGCGAAAGTTCTGTTTTAAGGGCTGTGTGATTTAATTAGGCTCACCCAGATAATCCAGAACATGCTCTATATAAGGCCCTAACTTCAGTCACATCTTCAAGGGTCCCTTTCACCATGAAATATAACATTTTCATCAGTTCGTATGATTGGGTTATGTACGTATCTGGGTGGCTATTATTCTGCTTAACACAAAAGGCATCAATAAAAGATTGAAATAAAAAATGCTAGAAATAACACATTTTACATATACACACAGATACATATATAGTAGTTTCGAAGAAAATTTTCCAGACTCAGATAGGTTTTCAATGATCTGATCACAACAAAAAGTCAGCGAAAAGTAGGCCAACAAATTACCTAAGATAAAAAGAGGAACAACTGTGAATGAAGTACCCAATGTGTATCTAAGAATCATGAGACAGTATCTCACATCCATATATATGTAACTGAATTCCCAAAAAGCCGAGAGGCAAGGAAGTTTGCTCAAGAAATATTTGAAGTGTTCATGACTAAGAATCTTCCAAAGTTAATTAACAAAACAAGCCACAGATCCAAGAAGCTCAGGGATCTCTATTCAGAATTTCAAAGAGAAGTAACAAAAACACCTCAACAAGATCAAACCCAACACATATACACACAGGCTTATCGTAGTCAAATTCTTGAAACACGAAGAAAAAGGAATAACCTTGAGTGTAGCCAGAAGAAAAAGAAACATACAGAAGGAAAAAGCTATGGATTCCTACACATCCCTTTTCAGAACTTGGGAAACTAGAAAACAAAGAAGCAATATCTTTAAAGTTTTAACAGTACTGAAAGCTGGGAGAGGAAAGCAAAGAACAGAAAAGCTATCTGTTCAGAGTTCTATAATCATAAAAAATATCTCCCAAAAATAAATCAAGTAAAGACTTTTTCAAACAATAAAATATAACTTTAAGAATTAATTCCCAGCATATCTTTAAAGTTTATTTTGAGAGGGTGGGGGAAGGGCAGAGAGAGAGGGAGAGAGAGAATCCTTAACAGGCTCCACTTTGACCCTGCGGGGCTTTAAGGGAGCAGAAATCAAGAGTCAGATGGTAACTGACTGCACCATCCAAGAAATACTGCAGTAATTTGGTCAACTGTATGTTTGTTTTTCTATTTGCAGAAGAAAATTTGAAAAGCTTAACGTTGATCCATCATAAAAACTCTCAAACTAAAATTACAAGGGAATTTCCTTAATATAATCAAGAGCATCTATGAAACACCTGCAGTTAACATCCTACCCTGAATGGCAAAATACCGAACACTTTCTTCTCAAGATTGTGAGCCAGACATCTAGGATCCCTGTCTCCTCTTCTATTCATCATTACACTGGAGGTCCCAGTCATTGAAATAAAAAAAAGAAAATTATTTTCACTAACACTTTTATAAAATCTACAACACTCCTGGAACCGGTAAATGCATTTAGCAAGATTGTAGAATAGTAGATCTAAAAATCACTATCTTCTAGTATACCTGTAAACAATGAAACAAATGAAGTATTTACACAGATTTTAGTCAAACTTCTTTCACCTTGTTCCTCTCAGTCATCTAACTAAGCACTTCTGGTTTGCCTATGCCCAATTCAAATGGATTTTTGCTCAAACTCAAAATTTATAATATTGATCAAGTCTATCTTTCAAAAATAGTCTTTCAATTTTTTTCAAGTTTTTAATTAAATTTCTTTTAGTTAACAATGTAACATTACTTTCAGGTTTAAGGTCTCATTTCTAAAGCCTCCTAGTTCATTTTCTCATTTCTTTCTACCACCATCCAGATTGTTTTTGAACAGGTTTGAAGATGTTCTTTCTTGAGAGCTCATATATTTTGTGTACCACAGACTAGGTCAACACAGCCCGTCATGGTTAAGTCGTGTTAAAGAGAAAACCCAACTGGACTCACGTATGTTCAAGTTCGAGGTCAGTACACCAAAACTTAATATAACCTACCAAACTGCAATTTCAACTGTCCCAGGAATATAACCATTAACCAGTCAAACTGGAAGTTCTCCATCAACTTATTAACCCATTGTTAAGTCCCTTCCGTTTCCCTTAGGAGGGTGAACTTTGTACTCCACCTTTAAAAACCTTTTCTTTTCTGCAGCTGGACAGAGCTTCTTTCTGTTTGCTGAGTAGGATGCTGCTCAATTCATAAATCATTTAATGAAGCCAATTAAATCATTAAATTTACTCTGTTGAATTGTGTTTTTTTAACGAGAGAACTGTCATACCACGCCTGAGAGGCCATCTGGCTTCCATTGTTACAGTGTTATTTTAGAAGAGCACAAAACACCTGACTAAGCATAATTGTGTAATACAATTACCCCACTGTTATTTTCAGGAAGGTCATTATCTCTAATGTAAATGGTATTATTTAAAACAGTGAAATATAATTGTAATGGTCTTACGTGAATACATAGGTCATGTGTACATGTAATAATTGGCTCTTGCGTCTGTTTAGGATTCTGGTAATGTAATGCATTTCTCCCTGAGCCCTGCTGATGGCATCTGCCAGTATCTTCATTTGGTGAAAAATGCTGGAAGCAACAACACTGGATGCTGATTTTGTTAATGAAGAAAGGGCTCTAAGATCTGACCGGCTTACTTATCCAGAATCAGTTTAGATTTAAAAAAAAAAAATGTCTATTTAGTTTTGAGAGACAGAAAAAGACAGAGTGTGAGTGGGGAAGGGGCAGAGAAAGAGGGAGACAAAGAATCGAAGCCGGCTCAAAGTCATGGGGCTCAAAGTCATGAACTGTGAGATATGACCTGAACTGAAGTCAGAGGCTTAACCCACTGAGCCACCCAGGTGCCCCAAGAATCATTTTAATTTAGCAAAATTTGGTCTGCTTTGGGTTGGAAAAAAAAAACTGACTTACTTCTATTGTCCTATCTTGAAGGGAAAAATAAATCAAAGAGGCAAATAGACCCATCTGATCATCATAAAACACTCATGCTGCGTTTCTGCAGCTGAGAAGGCATCAGAAAAGGCCATTTATAATACCGTAGGCACTGCCCCTTTTCTGATGCTGGTCAAGTTGATTGTGCTTGTATTATTCAGTTTGCTTTACATATTTGCCACATTCCTGCTCCCTCAGCTCATTTTGAGTAAATTCTGTGTGTCTCTAAGTGCTGATATGCATTATATTTGGGCAGGAAGCCAAGGCATTAATCAGATAAACACATCGAATTTGGAAAATCTTCCCCCCCACTCCCCGATTCTTCTCTCACAGTTCCCTTCCCCATTATCCCTGTCCCTTGAATTAATCTCACATATATGCTACAGGAGGCATTTAGTACTCAGGTGTGGGTTGGAAGACGGGTAACCACAGTTGCTGTGGGTGAGGTGGAAGGCTTTACAAGAGCCATTGCTCCCAAGACTTGCCCAGGTGTTATGATCTTCCTGGAGGCAACTTCCTTCTGCTCTCATGGATCCTCTGATTCCAAGGGGGATCTCTTCTGAGACCCAAGGAAACATGCATTGGGCAGGAGGTATAGAAATCTTCCACTTCATCACTGCATAGCCTCAAAAGTATTACTTTCCTCATTTGTAAAAGAGCCATCCCCATGGAATAGGACAAGCACTACAAAAGATCATGAAAGGAATGCAAATATTCATAGTCCACCATACAACGTGTGTGCTCAATGCAACGTATTTTAAAAGCTATTTCAGAGAATCCTGAACCTGAAACGGGACTTTTCGGGATATTAGTGGTGGCTACAACAGAGCAACCGGGCGTTGCTTGTTCAAAACACGTTTGCAAGCTTTCCCTGCACCTAGTGCATCAGATTCTACTATGTTTGGATATTTAATATCCTCCTCCAGGATTCTGAGGAACTGCTGGGCTTGTGCAGCCGGGCCACAGGAACCCCAAGTTTTAAACTCCCATCTCTTTCAAAGCATCACTACTTCTAGCTTCTCTTTAGAGGTTTTCAGGAATCAGGAACTTGGTATCTCTTGGGTAGGTCTGATAGCTGTGAAAACTGTTACTCTTTTGCAAAAGAAAAGCTGCCTCCAGATGCTAATTCTAACCCTTGGAGCTACGAAGAGCAAATTTAACCCCTTTTCTCATGAGAACAGCCTCAATTTCTTTGAAAGGACTCATCTTCCTGATTCTTCCCTCTCCTGTGACCCCACACCCTGACCAAGTTTATGTCCCAAAATCCCAGCTCCCAATTTACTAAGTTTTGCCAAATACATACCCACTGCTAGAGTTTCAGCTGCCTTATCCTTACTATTCTCTCCTAACTACCCCCTTAGAAGTTACTTTTTAAATGTCTTGTTCTTTCTCAAATGCATAGAGAATATATTCTTTAAGCTTTTGCAAAAGGAATCTCAGATCTTTTTATCTATGTGATCTCCATATCCTCAATCATATGATTTGGATCCAGAGGGTTTTTTTTTTTTTTTTTCCCCATAGAGAGCTCAAAGATTTAGAATGAGATAGAGTTGAAGGCATTAAGACAACATATGGCCCAAGTTTCTACCCTCAGACCCATTTTACAGAGAAAACATCAGAGCTTCTACAAAACTAAGGAATTTCCTCCCGTCTCCTAGTACAAAAGCTACTTCTATAAATTAAACTATGTTTGTGTTATCCACAAAACTCAGGCTAGCATTCTGGAGACTTTTTTTGTTCACCATAACCTTTTCCTGGCTAATTTTTTTTAAACTCAAATATTTCACCTACTACTCCTGAAGAAACTATAAGAGACCTTACAATTTCCACATTCCTGCGTAGTAACAAATGGCTGGAGACTGTGAGAGAGAGAGAGAGAGAGATAAGCCTATCCCAGAGAATCTTTTCAAAATAAGCGAGGGAGGGAGGGAGGGAGGGAGGGAGAGAGGGAGAGGGAGAGAGAGAGAGAGAGAGAGGAGAGAGAGAGAGAGAGAGAGAGAGGAGAGAGAGAGAGAGAGAGAGAGAGGAGAGAGAGAGGAGAGAGAGGAGAGACAGAGAGAGAGAGAGAGAGAGAGAGAAGAGAGAGAGAAGAGAGAGAGAAGAGAGAGAAGAGAGAGAAGAGAGAGATAAGCCTATCCCAGAGAATCTTTTCAAAATAAGCTCCAGAGGCCAGAGGGGAGGGAATTTATAGACTTTCTCATTGGAGGAACCGGTGGATCTTTGTCCAGCTGCAATCCCTCAACCTGAACTGAATTCCGCCCCCACCAGGACACCTGAATCCTTTGCATTCTTTGAAAGGATCCAACACCGTTTGACAAGTCTCAATCATTCCCAGGTAACCATGTTTCAATCCCTGTTTTGCATACAGGGCCTAAATGACCTTTGGCTTTAAAAATCTGCCCTCTTCGAGTTTCTAACCTGAATTTGTGTTTCCTGAATTGCAATTCTAATTCCCCAAATACATGCCTGTTTATTTAAATTTTCAGTGAATTCTTTCTTGGTTGACAAGGTAAATGTCGAATTACCTGTTCCACACTACCTGTCTGGACAACATAGACCTTTAATTTTACCTCATATTCTCTTGTATGCACTTTTTTTTTAACTTGAACTGCAGGTCAATCCTATGCAATACCCAGAATTGGCATGTGCACACACATATATAACAGATGTTTATAGATTGAGTTATCTGAGGTCCCTAACAAAAGAAGCAGTACATAGTTTTTAGTAGTTTGGAATAGTTTCCAGGATCAGCCTGCCAGCTTTAAATCCTCATTTTAGCACTTACAAGCTCTGCAATATTAGGCAAATCATTTCATCTTCCTTAACGTGGTTACTTCCGCGGCAAATGAACAATGTAACATTATTTGGAAGCTCAGATGAGAAAAAGAATGAAAATTTTTAGCTGAGAGCTTGATAAACATCACTATCCTTATTTTGTACACACTGGGCACCAGAACCCGTGTCTCCTGTTTCTGTTTTGCCTCCCTGCTACACCTGTTGTCTCACGTGTCTCCCGAGTCCATGGTTTCTGGAGCTTCACAGGAGAAAACCACATTAGACCTGTTAATGAGCACTGATGAGCCCCTGAAACTACTCACTATCTGCCCCACCCCAGAGCTTCTTATATGGTAGACATGCAGAAGGCTCCATCTGTGAGATGACCCTGATCATATAAAAAGTCTGGACTGTAAATAGGATTGAATTATTTAATGACCATTTCCCAACAACTGGTAAGGGAACAAAATGAGAGTAATCAGATTACTTAGGTACCTGATTTGTTAGGTAAATGATGGCTCGCATTTCAGCTGGTCATGACTTTAGCAAATCTTAGAGTGTTGCAAAACATATTGGCCACCCAAGTGTATGGCTTTCTTCTGTGGCATCATTAATCTGGAAAATTCACTTGTAAAAGACCTGTGCTACTTAGCATCTCCACGTCCAGAGGTAGCAGCTAGGTGTCTTCAAACTACACATTCTCAGCAGCGATCTTTTCTACTTCTGGTTTTCACTTTTTTTTTTAAGTGATTAGGATTTTGAGGGATGTGTGGTGAGCAGAGATGTTCTCATTTATTAGGACAGCATTTACTAATGATTTAGGAACACTCTGGAAAGAATCAGGTAAAAGTTCCTCACTAACATTTTTTCAGTTTAGTTTTTTTCTCATCTGCCTCAGAATAATTTGTGTTAACGTTATGAAAATGGAAGTAAAATTCCTGAGTCTATCCAAGATCCTCTACATTGAAAACTCTTTACATACATATTCCCAAACTCCCTAGATAATATTAAGATATGGAAAATTTGAGAATTAACACATCAGTAGTTAGAGAAACGTGCTAACACACGTGGAAATAGTTGGGCTCACCATAGCAGCGAGTATTACTAGAAACTTTTGTGTAAGGAATACAAAGTTGTGAGCAGAGCTCCTCAGGGGTATGGAGGCTGCTTTGGCTCTAAAAATGTAAACATAACAAAACAAAACAAAATATGAGAAATAGGTAAGAAAAAGAGAACTCCCATGAACAAGTATTAAAATGAATTATGTGCATTTAAGTGAGAAATGATATGGGGTTTCAATGGTTGAGCAATGAACATAGTGATGGTTTGGGAAGGAAGTGGTAAGATAAGAATTAGGTCTTAAAATGTGGTCAGGATTTAGACTGGACAGATGAAAAAGATTTTTGTGGTAGGGAAAGGTTTTTTTGTGTGAATAAATGTGAAGTTGTAATAAATACAGGGCTTAGGTTAGTAAAAAGTTGAGAGAATATTGAAAATAAAGGGTACACACATCTGTGCATGTCCAAAGTAGTGACGGCAAGATCTGAGATCCAAACAATTTAAAAGTACATTGCGTTGTAGAGAGAAAGTCATCTCTTGATCCAACATGGAGAACATACATGGTTTTTGTTGTTGTTTGGTTTTGTTTTATAATAGTTAAATGTTACTGGGCATCTGACAAACGGAATCCCTTGTCCCCACCAAAGGCATGGGCTGAAAATCTGTGGACCAGCTTCACTTTGGGCAAAAGGGATGGTAAACACAGTCACGGAAGAATGAACCATTTGTGACAGCAATGTGACCCTATTCAAAGAACAAAGGGAAATGAAAAGGGGAAAATAAGTTGAAAGTCAAGAGATTTATCTGTCTCTGCTTGTCTCTTTAGTTGTGTCTCAAAGGACCACTCCTCTGCTCTGGAAACCCGAGTAGTTTGTCTCTGGTAATCCGTGTGTGTGCAGCAGGACCAACCTACAAAGCATAGCTTTAGAAAATATCGTTGCTGAAATGGGAACTGGCAGCCTCATTCATTTTAAATAAGACTAAAACATAGAATCACATTCTTTCTCAAGGTTTTAGATTGAATTTAATATTTCTTATGCTAAATCCCAGATCGGTAGGAAAAAAACACAGAAGATTAAACTCATATTCTTGTATGTATATACATACTCTTGTTAACATTAGAAAAATAAAGTTTTTGCCATTCCTTTTTTTTTTCTCCGCAGCATTGAAATAAGTCAGTGTCATTAGCCTACACCTCCCTGAAACTATGCTAGGTGGATGGACAGCATCTAAGGCACTATGTGGGCAAGATTTGGTTGCTAAGGAGTTTGGTAGAGATCCGACTCAAATATTTCAGTTGTAAGGACAGTGTTGTGTGAGAGAGGCCTCCAATGGGCATAAAAGACCTACATGTTGTAGCAAGGCCAAGGTCTCCATAATTTTGGAAAGTCTTATCAGCCTTATTGCATGAGTTATTTCCTAGCATAGATTAAAATAGAATATGCATGTACATGCTGGATAAAGTGTGTATCTGTTATTATTTTAGCCATGCAACTTGGGATTCCCTTTCTCTAGTAAAAATACCCTCATTACTCTGAGCAACTGAAATTCATTTAATCTCAAGTTGTGTGCTTTGGTGGAACTGACCCCAACAAAGAGAGAGAGAGAGGTATGCAATTTAGGATTGAACACCTCCCTTGGTCACAAAATTGGATGTGCAGGTAGTTAGGGAACAGGACTGGAACCAATAAAACTAATCTTAGGAGACAGTTGGCACACCCAAGAAAGGGACACGCTTTTTGTATTTCCTTTTCCTCCTGAAATTTCTCTAGCCTTCTTTTCATCACAAAGGGAGATCCTGTCTGAAAGTGGGGCCCATGCAGAGAAGAAAGTGGAGCCCACACATATATATGGAAAAAAATGATATTGTACTCCTGGATTCATGCTACCCATGAAGGTAAGTTTTATTTTTGATTTTTTTTTACATGTGTTCATGAAAAAATATGTTTTATTTCAAACCACTGAGGTAGGATCCAGTAGTATACTGGCAAATATCAGTTGTACCCTGGCAAATGTTTGTAACTTCCGGCAGGGAGAAGAAGAGAAATGAGGGTGGAAATCAAGTTCCAGTTTGTAGTGTTTGGCAACCTCTCTCGTGTAAATGCTCTATTATGCCGATTTTAAGCTATTAGTCTGATGCCACTGACCATGGACATGGAAAGAAATTTTGTATAATTGGCTCATGCACGTTCACAGGAACTGTTTCTAAAACACCATATTTTTTTTCTCCATCTGTAAAATGTTTCTGTGACATGATAATGCCTGGAATACTTTCTTCTTAGTTTGTCAGTAGAGGAAGGAGAATAACATCCCCATTAAAAATTTAGTAGGAATAGATTTAAAATATTTTATAAAACTCTTATTAATAAAAGGTAAGATGTATTAAGAGCCACAAACATGGAGATTAGACAGACTAAAGATATGTGTGGCAGTATTTAGGTTTTTCTGTCCCTCTGGGACCTTGGGGGAAGCCAGTTAAGTTCTCTGAGTCTCATTTTACACATCTGTGAAATGGGAGTGTACTAATACCTAACACATGGGGTCAATAAGAGAACTAAATGTACTACTCTGTATGAAATGGTTTAGCATAATGCCTAGTACATGGCAAATGCTTAATAAATATTAGTGATAATTATTGTAAGGGTTGGTAAGAAATCACTACTCTTTCTCTCCTCTTCTTGTAGAGTTTCAAATACACAGATAGTAAGTCACTGGATTATCTCATGGGTTACTGAAACTTTCCTCATCTGTTTTCTACATTGTTTTTCTAATTGAGTATTTTTTATTGATTTGTTTTCATTATCACTGACCCTATCTTTTTTTTGCTGTTCAGTTGGCTCATAACAGCATCAGTATGTTTTTCAATTCGTATATTTCATTTTGAGATCCTAGAATTTCGATTTACTTCTTTTACAGGCAGCTAATTTATCTGTTGCATTTTCACCTTGAGATTTCTCCTTTTCTGCTAACTTTAACACCTGTGTAATACTGACACGTTTTTTTTTGACTGCTATTTTTTTTTAAATCTTAACTAAAATTGCTCTGTTTCTTCACATTCCTAGAAAATTTGGTATACTGGAGAAAATCATATGTTAGATATGTTAAATTGTAGATTCTGGCTTCAGCTATTTTCCTCTGAGGAGTGATCACTTTTATTCTAATAAACAATTAGTAGGTAATCACACTGACATTGTGCATTCTTAGGTTTGTGCTCTGTAATGGTGTTTTTGTTTACCTACAGGTTTTCCCTTAGTCTTACGAACTTAAGAATTCTTAGTTCTGGAATCTTGTCTATATTCCTAAGGCTTAATGCCTCTGGAGTCTCAATGGAATCACAATGTTTTTACCAACTATATAATTTAGTAGGATTCAAACCTCAGACTCCCCTCTACCTATTGTGGTTTGAGCAGCCCAAATTTATGCTCAGTTCTTTCAGTTTTGCACTTACTGCTTTCCTCTGGGTTCTCTGGAGTTTTCCCTGTGTATGTGAAATGCAGGGTCAGCTGTGGGTTTGAGGAGTTAATATATAAATTTGGGGGATGCCTCAACTATGGCTCTTTCCTTTTTAGGATGATTCCTTCAATTTCCAGCCACTATTTCAACTACAGTCTGTCTTCTATCACCTCAATCTCGTAACCCTGCCATTTACAACATGAGTTGTATACCAGAGTAATGCAGAATGCCCCAACGGTAAAATCCATAAAACACTGATCTCAAAAAATACCATTTTACTCCCTCCAAAGTTCAAATGGCTTCGAGTTTTTGCCTGCTTCTTGTCCTTCTTCAGGATGGCAAACAGCATTTTTTAATAATTTTTCCAGAGTTTTAATTTTTTTTTTTAAGACGGGTTAATAAAAGGTACTCTGGCATTGCTGGAACTGGAATCCACTCATTCTCTTTTGATTTCTACCATTTTTAGGATGTCTCTGTGTCTCTCATCTGAAGTCCTTCCTTCTTGTGTTCAAGAAATATTATATTTTAAAGATATTATCTCTGGGGATGCCTGGCTGGCTCAGCCAGCAGAGCATGTGACTCTTGATCTCCAGGTCGTGAGTTCAAGACCCATATTGGGCATGAAGCTTACTTAAAAACAAACAAACAAACAAACAAGCAAGCAATAAAAATACTAGCTTCGGCATTTCTGATAACTTTGAAAAGATGAGGTTATAGCTTATGCTTAGTTCTTCAGAGGAACAAAACTTTCTAAATAAAGTTATTAAATGGCTCTCTTTGATAAACATTTACCTCTAATTGTACTTAAATATTTTTTGATAATGGGTTTGGTTTATGTAAGTATCAGTTTTTCCTATGGTTAGAAGAAAGAATGATTTTTATTATGATTTAGGGTCTTTTTAACTAGCTCCTAAAGAGGGGGTTCCTAAGGGTTTGGGCGGAACAGTAACTTCCCTTGTGCTGTATGGAGGGCGCAGAAGTAGCTGACATCATTGCGTTCATGACTTGTTCCTTGAAATCAGTGACAGCTGATCCTGCATATAGATAATAACTGGAAAAGCAAGACAGAAGCAGGTTTAGGCTTTCAGAAAACAGCTGGCATCCGAGCCTGTCTTCCTTTTGTGCAAATTATAGTTTGGTTTGTGCTTTTCCACCAGCCTAAGCTTCCCCAGTCACCCTCAGTAAACCTGGGCTTTGCCCCAGTGGCCTCCAAATCTGCCAAATGTAAATCAGCTCAGGCTGCTAAAGGGCGGTGGGGGAGGGGAAGCAAAAAGAAACAAAAAAACAGCCACTAAGAAAAAGAGCACAAGAAACTCTTCAAAACTCCCTACCCCACTGATTTATGAGAATCTTCTAGAATGAGGAACTATAGTTTCTTTCACATTCCTGGTTATGTAAAAGAATGCGTCAAACCTACCTCAAATAAAAGTTCAATTATTCAGAACAGAAGGGAAGCTCTTATCTCAGCTGTGATCTTAATTAAGATTGATTTGAAATCCAGCTAAGAGTTCTCTTTGACCAGAGGTAGAGAGTGAGAAAGTGCCAAGAGGACCTTTTAGAAGGTCTCAAAGGAGTTCAGAATCCCTTTCCACTTGAGATTAGCAGGGAGAAATGATCATAATTTTACCTCCTTATGTTTTGCTTAGGATACATATGTGCTCTGGTACCCAAACCCGGACTATACTATGCTGTCTGGTTCCTTTCAAATAGAAATACAAATTAATATTCTTCAGAATTCTGTGTGTTAACAGTGATTTGATTTCTCATCCTATGTTTTCAGAGAAGCCTTTAAGTCACCTTAAGTCAGGTGTCATTGTAGATGTTTTGTGTTTTCTAAGTAAAGGAAATTACGAGATATTTTGGAGACAATAAGAAATGAATTTATGATCACAAACATACAGTCTATCAATCCTTGGGCATCCTGAGTATATATTTTACTTTACTTTTTTTGTTTGTTTGTTTGTCTCTTGGTTTGCGATATGGCTGATTCAGCTATAGGTGCCCTAAAGTATGTGAATGTAGGCATGTGACTTTTAAATCCATCAGTTCTATGTATATACACTGTACATCAGGCTTTCCATTCATTAACTCATTAATATCTAGTAGACACTTAATAAATGCAGGGCACAATGGGTAACTTGGACAAAGCTAGATTTGGTTTGAAAGGATAGCTGGTTATGATGGTAAGCCAGTTATGGGCAGTTTTCCAAATCAAATATTTTCCTCTTGATAATTTCTCACTGGAGCCAGATTTTGTTATTCAAATTTATTTCTCTTGGTTAAGATAGCTCCTTTGAATAAGCATTCCTCTTTTTTTTTTTAAGTTTATTTATTTATTGTGAGAGAAAGAGAATGCATGCAAGCTCAGGAACCCTGAGATCATGACCTGAGCTGAAATCAAGATTTGGACGCTTAATCAACTGAGCTGCCCAGGCACCCCTGAACAAGCATTCAAATGTTTGTGGTGGCAAGGGGAAATTTGGAATAAGGAGGTGACCAGTTTCATTCTTGACATGTTTATCTGTAGGCGCCCAAACGAATATGCCAGGTGGATCTATCATCTGGACTAGGGGGACAGATTGATGTTAGAGACTTAACGTTCAGAAGGTCTGCCAATGCGAGGCAGTAGAAACCCCAAGTACCGATACAATTGGTTAAGGAGAGGTTTAAAGGAAGATGAATCACTTGTAGCAAGCCTATGAGGCAGATAATATTATTATATTTTCAAGAGAAGAAAATTAGTCCCGTGGAATTTACTTAATTTTTACATGATCAGTAAGTTTTGAAGCCAAAATTAGAATCAATTGCTTCTCTTAATTCAAAAATATTTTTATTACACCATGCTTTGTTTCTTGCCCATGACTACATGTTGAGGGCCAACCCTGTGCTGAGCATGTGGAAGGCACTATAAAGGCAAGAAAACAAGAATAAGGGGAAGGTGTTTGACCTGCCCAACAAACTGAGACTTTTTTTATACATATAAATTTGGAATTAGTCCCATACATATACATTTCCACCCCACCCCTCTTTTAGAACTTTCATTGTGCGATTCGTGAATCATTAGAGTTTTCCAATAATTTTCTTACCCAGACTTAGTCACCTCTTTCCAAGTCTTGGTCTGCACACCCCTGCCAGGAATTATCTTCTGAAGATGCCAAATGCTTTACTTTCGTCAAAGAGAAAATACTGAACTTTTCAGTGCAAAATTCAAGTTTCCCTTGGGCTAGCCTAACCATGCTTTCCAGTTTTGTTTCACTCTTATCTCCAAGATGATAAATATATTTTTTTCTCCAGCCAGACTGATCATACAGTTACTATTCTCCTATTTTTGTTATCTATTGCTATGTAATCATATACCCAAAATTTAGAGACATGAGCAACAACAATCATTTATGATTATTGTCTCTCATGGCTCTTGGGGTTGTCTGAACTAAGTTGGGTACTCTTTGTTTGGTCTTCTCATGCAGTTGAAGAGAGGTGGCTGCTTGAGGTCTTCTTTAGTTCCATGTGTGGGACTTGAACTGGGAAGATTTGAAGACCTGGGGGATAAATCAGCAGATCTCCTTAGGCTTCTCCATTTTCTTCCATGTAGTTTCTCCATGGGTTCCCCAGTAAGGCAGCTTTAAGGTAGACAGGGTTCTAGATGGCAGTTTAGAGTTCTTTAGTCACATCTACCCTAAAAGAGGGAGCCAGGCAGAAGCTGGAACACCTTTTATGATTTAGCCTTGGAGGTCATGTGTCATCATTTTGCTACATTCTATTGGTTATAAGCAAGTCAGTAAGGCCAGGATATACTCAAGGGTATGGAATTAGACTCCAACTCTTGAATGAAGATGTGTAAAAGTGCTACCATACCAAAATAAAACATGTATCTCTATCTCTATCTCTATCTCTATCTCTATCTCTATCTCTATCTCTATCTCTATCTCTACCTCTGTATCTATATCTGTCTATATCTATCTCTATCAATATAGATTGACATAGATAGATATAGATACAGAGGTAGAGATAGAGATATAGATGATGCAGATTCTGCATTAATAGAGATACCATTTTCCAAGATTACCTCATTTTTCTACTCCCCTAAATCCTATTTATTTGAACATCACAGTTAGCTGTCACTTTCTCTAGGAAAACTTCACTTATCACAGAAGCCACTAGTGAAGTCAGAACTACTTTCTTCAACACTCGTTTGTTTGTTTTCTTCAACGCTTGTTACAGCATGCCATACTAGGTATCATTTTGAATGTATACATCCTACCTCCCCAACGAGAAAGATACAGTGAAGCCTTAAAAGAGAAGAGAACAACTCTAAATGGCTAAGTCATTGATTAATTCAAATATTGAGGGTCACTTATTATATCAGTAATAAAAACAGAAACTATTCCATAATTGATAAAAACCTAGAGCTTTCTTAATTATCTGGCAGAGTGGGGCTCTAGGTAGAGGCTCAGTTTTGGGGATAAGGAAGACTTAGCTCTAATTTAGAAACTTTTGACAGAACAAATCCCATCTACCCTGAGTCTCAACTCTGCACAATCATAAAATTCAAATAAGATCCCTTGGGTGACTTGGAGAAGGGAAACTAATCACCCTCCAGCTGCATTGTTATTTTTGGTATGATATCCCTTTTGAATCCAGCAAATCTTGGAGACTGTTGTAGACTTTAGACCCTTCAGTCTTTCTTCATTGTAATGGGGTGGCAGTAGCTTACAGAAAACTCTAATCTTGGCAAATACTTATTAAAATAAAAGGTCTCTCAGAGCCCCTGGAGGAAAACTTTATCAGGAAACCAATTACTTGAGGTCCAACCCTTGACTCTCTCCATTTAGAAGTTGAAAACTACTACCTTATTTCCTATTTTATTTTCTTAACCTGTAATTAATTACTGCCCATTATGAATTCCCAGACCACAGGAAGCATTTATCTGCAACATTAGGTCACTTGGAAGAAAGATTAAATCTGTGAAGAGAGGATGCTAAGTGATTAAAGAATTTCAGGACAAATATTCTAACTCCAGAAACAGCTCCTGATTTGGGAAATAATCCAAGACCTCCTGCTATCCATCCATAGAGAACATGATCCTGTGAGCCAGTTGAGAACGGCAGGTGCTTGTGAAACGTGTGTTACTACCAACACTGGATTTTGGGTGGTAGGGAGGTTGTCAAGGCTTGGCCTTGATTCTGAAATGACTCTGACCTTCTCCTACCAAAAAAGAACTAAATAAAAACGAATACACTTATATATTTAGGATTATGACAAATCAGACTAAACTTTGTTAAATAGTGATTTTTTTTTTCAAATTTGACTGTTGAATCTTGGCATCTTAGAATCCTTAGGTTTTAGAGACTTTATTACTTATTTCCTACCTTACATACAGACCAGGCTAGTGACATGCATTATTTCATTTAAGCTTACCATGAGGTAAATATTGTTACCCTGTATTTAAGAAGAGAAAATGAGGTGCAGAGAAGTTAAGTATTTTTTAAGATCATAGGTTATGGTAGAGATTGGATTTAAACCTAGGATCTGTTACTTCCAAAATATATGTTCATTTCATTATATCCTATTTTTACAAATAGATACTGGTTAATACATAAAACACTTGTGTTATGCAAAACATTTGTCCTACAGAACAAAAGGCAGGCTGGAGCATGGGGGGATTTGCTTTCTCAGACATCAATACATCCTGCCCCCATTAGCTGGAGAAAATTAGTACTCAGAGAAATGAATTGGTAAAGGTACATGTCACCTGCAAACCAGTCCAACACTTCCAGTTTGGTCCTCCTCTTTTCCAACTTATTCAGTACATGTTGAGATGTGTACCATGCTTTAGGTCTCTGTGAGCCTCGCAGGATGACAAAATGAGCATCATACCTGAAGGCCAATGTCCTGGGAAAACACAAGGGAATCAGTTGGTGAAACAAAAGGAGAACTGAAGTCAAGGTCATACTGTCTTACTGGCTGTAAACCATGATAACTGTTCTTTAAATGGCACTTGCTCCTATATGTATTTGGTGAATGAGTGAATGAGTAAATGAATAAATATTATTTTTGCCTCCTCTCCCTCCTCTTCCAAGTACGTTAACTGAGCACCTACTCTGTGCTGTGATTATAGTAAGATCCTATCTTTGTCCTCAATCTAATAAGAAAAGGCGATGTGAAGTACTGTGTCTCAGACTCCAATTAGAAGAAAAAGAAGATTCAGAGGGAGGTTCAGAACAGGGAATGATCATGACAGTGTGCCCACAGGATCCTACATAAACTCTCAACTCAATATTCTAGGAGCATCATCCCCATTTTCTAGATGAAGGTGATAGAGGCACAGAGTCTAAGATACTAAGTATCTTTTCTCAATAAAAATCCTCCTAGTTGTTAAAGAAGGGCTAGAAACTCATCATCTGGCCTCTATTACATTCCTACATATTCTTTCTCAAAAGATAGAAAATATAAAAACAAAAGAAATCTACTATAAACAAAAATATTCTGTTACAGTATCATTTGCAGCAATGGACACATAATACCAGCTCCTATCTAGTTAAAATTTTCAAAGTTGAGGAGTGACTGGGTTGGATCTGGTCATAATCTCACTGCTCGTGGGTTCGAGCCCTGCATCAGGCTCTGTGCTGACAGCTCAGAGCCTGGAGCCTGCTTTGGATTCTGTGTCTCACTCTCTCCCTGCCCCTCGCCTGCTCCTGTTCTCTCTCTCTTTCTCTCTCTGTCTCTCTCTCTCCCTTCCCCTATCAAAAATAAATAAATATTAAAAAATTTTAAAAAAATATTCAAAGTTGATTGAGTTTGATACATGACTTATGACTCAAGCAAATCTATTAATGCTGGGATAATTTAGAACTTTAGCATTAAGGATTCTTTTCAATAAAAACAAAACTCTTTCCCTTTTTCCAGATTCTATATCCTCCCGCACTGCAGCCAGAAGGGACAATTGACCATCTTGTGAAGATACCAATATTTGCATACACTGTGCTGATAGACCCCAATCCTTGGTGTCCCCTTGCTCCTGGCAGTAATCCCACCTTAGGACTTCCGTTCTGACAATTCCCCAGCTCTGTAGCAGAAAGGCTGAGTGCTCAGCTTTGAAAAAGTCAGGGTTCTTGGAGGCCTACGATACCTTCCATTCATTTTCATAGCAGACATCATGAGGAATTCAGTAAATACAAAGCCTGACGCCACCTCCTGGACAACTTCACCTTTCTTGCAATGAAAATTACTCATTCCCCATGAAATGGGCAGAGTATGTGAATAAATATTTATTCACATTTCAGATATTTCATCTTGTGACTCCAGACACACACACACAAAGAAGGAGAAAAGGAGAAACAAATCCTGCTCTTAGGAAATTCTCCTCTGGCAAGCAGTCATGTGTGAGCTCCTTGAGGTCAAGTAATGAATCTTTCATTTCCATCTCCCCAGTGCCTAATAGTCTGAGCTCAATAATTGCTTATTGAATAAATAAACAAATAATTCAATGTACGTTGTTTTTACTATCCACTTATTCATTGATGGGACAAATATTTATTGAACTCTGTTTGGTGAAGATAACAGCAAAATCATAATGATGGAAGACAAGGAGTAAGCTGTGGGCTGGACTTATATGGGAAAAATTTACTGGCATTTTCCTGAAGAGGTAGGAAGGGACACATTAAAGGACGAAATGGATGTGGCGTGGAAGGAGTAAATATTTTATATTCTACACAAGAAGCCAGTTTATATCGTTTTATGTAAATGAAGATGTTCCTTTCTGCCCCTAGTAGGCATTTTGAACCATCCTGCTGATTGTAAATATTACTCTCGTTTATTTTCTCATTAACATTTTGTTCTATCTTATTTCTTTGAATTGATTTATTATCCAGATAATTCAGCTTTTCTTCTTCATAAACATATGGTCTTTATTTGTTACACTAATTCTTGGGAGTTTTTCCACCATTTCACTTTTGCAGCTAAGGGGTGATGAGTGAAAAAGAAAAATACGAACATACCAATAACAAAAATGTTCCACCACATAGCTGTCCCATCAAACTGTATTTTCAATCTTTCTCAATTTTTCCCATTGCCGAAACCTCTATCTTCTTTCATATTAACATAGGGGTGCACTTGTGCTTCCTTTTCAAGGCTCACATGACATTCTTTTCCTAGCTGATCATGACCAAACACTACTCTCTGAGAAGACATCTCTGGCTCTAAACCCAGTCTGAATTAGGTGTCCCTCATCCTTTAGTACCTTGTGCTAATATCAAAATGGTCACACTTCAGACACAGCTGATCAAAGGTCTCAAATCATGCCAACAAAATCTATATTTTCCCCCTCTCTGTCCCAGTGTTAAACTCATTATGGAGAAACATTCTTCATATATTGAGTTCTGGCCCACCATCTCTGAAAGAAAAAAATAGCCTTCTCTGAATTTGCTTTAATGAAAGCACCAGTGAAAGCTTTCACTGGCCAGGGCCTGAGTTATGCACTTACCTTTGGAACCGGGATGTACAGTTCACCCAACCTGAATTTAATGGACAGAGAATGGAAAAAGTGATGATTTCTCAAGAGTATATTGAAGTGGGGGTGTAGGGTACAATTACTCAGAAGAAAGAACAAGTTAAACAATAGAGGTTGTTAAACAATAGAGAGGCAATAGAGGTTGCCAGATGGGTTGAAGGAAAATAATCTTAAAATTGGTGGACAGCCCTGCTCAAAGCACCACACACACACACACACACACACACACACACACGGAGGGAAATGGCAGCCCCAGTATCCTTAGTGTTCAATAAAAGAGGGGTTTTCTCCTGTAGAGCTGTTCATTTGGAAATTAACAAGATGTCTTTGCTGAAATGATAGGTTTGGGACTCAAATTAAATCTTTCTCCTGGGTGATGCTAGAGGGTACTAGTCATGGAACTGACTTTGGTGAACAACTACCTTGATGCAGACATTTAGCCAGAGTGTTGTGGACATTAAAATTTCTCCTTTAACTGTCACAACAATCTGGACTACCATTATCTCTGTTTCAGAGATGATGAAAGAGCCTGCAGTATTAAGTAAACTGCTCAGCAGTCTCACAGATGGTAAATGGTCAATGGAGGACTGGATCCTGGGTCTGTATTTGCGATAGTCCCTGCTTCTCCCACTGCATCATGGGGCCACTTTGCTTGTCTTCAGTTTGGCTTGTAGGTACAGTTCCAACTTTCCATTTGGCATACTGACATTACCCCTTTTCTGTTAGTTCTTATATACAAACCTTTCTGACTCTAAAAAAACTGGTACAGAAAAATCAACCCCTTTTCTGCCAACTGAGGGTACTTTCTCTGATGTCCACACTATCTGGTGAAGCAGCCATGCTAATAATAGGTTGAAATCATACAGCATTGGAAAGCCTAGTTGTTGTGTTTCCCAAGGGGACTGATGTGGAGGTGTATACATGCAATCAGCTCTTAGGCAGAATGTTGACTTTATTACCAAGATGTGCTGGTAATAATTTGAAGGCTTGTTTACATGGTCTGTTGCCTACTTGTGTGAACTATTGACCATCTGTGTGTGTTGCCTAGGCAATGGATTGAGAATGAGGAGTCCAAGATTTATCTGTGCTGGTCATAAGCAAAAAAGGGACTTTTCCAAGCAAAGGTTTGATAAAAAATAAATCAGTCTGAAACTGATTCTCTAGACACAAATTACTTAGGGAGGGAGAAGTGGCTGATGGGAAGCTTTGCTAATACTGTAATTTTTATGAATTTGTTGTCCTTTAAAATAAAGCGTAAATAACTGACAGATGAGAAATGAGCTACACAATGAGTTATAAACACAAATGAGTTCATAAAATATTTACCTGCAGTGAAGTAGATTTGACACTCTTTGACAATAAATATATACAAATATAGCATTCCACTGCAAACAGATTTTTTTTATTTGTCCCTTAAAAAAGTTCTTTTTTGAAATAAACCATTTTGAACCTTAATAGGTACTTGCAAATATGTTTGTCTTCCTGTTTCTATTGCAGTCTTCTCCAGATGCCAGTATCTTAACTATAGGGTGGGATATACTTGAATCTCCTTGTTATTTTGGGTTATAATGGTCACAATTTTTACTATTTGCAAGTGGTTCCAAGGT
This sequence comes from Panthera onca, assembly GCF_046562875.1. Classification (NCBI taxonomy): domain Eukaryota; kingdom Metazoa; phylum Chordata; class Mammalia; order Carnivora; family Felidae; genus Panthera; species Panthera onca. Next base: position 22,532,532 of record NC_138349.1, on the reverse strand, counting down.
GCATATTTAAGAGTAATTACAGCTATCCCACAGTGTTGTTGTGGAGGTAAAAGAGACCACGAGGGATCTGAATCAAGTTAGCAGTGAGGCTGGTACAAAGGAGCACATATGGAGCTGCTAAAGGTCTCTAGTCGATTGTCCAGCATTCAGGTCTGTTAGTGTTAATTCCCTACACTCTGGAGTCCATACAGTGCAGGACTTGAGAGCACTGGACTCAGATTGTCTGGCCTTGATTCCCAGTTCTTCCACTCCCTAGCTATGTGATCATGGGAACGTTACTACTCAATGCCTCGAGTCCTGACTTGTAAGTTAGTAGCATGTTCTTTGTAGGCTAATTAGTGGAGGGTGGGGAGAGATAGGAGAGGGAGATGGAGAGAGAGGATGTGTTGAGCATAGTTACATATGTTGAGTGTCAGTCATATTCCGAATGACTTAATGCCAGTATGGGCTCAGTGGCACTCCCCAGGCTCCTGTTGATAGAACCAGCAGTATGCATAGAATGGCAGTATGTATAGATACATGTTGGTAATCTCTTCTCTTCTAGGAGAGTCAATAATGTCAACCTTTGCCTTCTTTGCAAATAGAGTCTAGACAAAACCCTCCGTCCTTCTCAACACCTATTCTAGACAGCACTATTAATCCATTCCAGTGCCTGAGATGTAACAAATTTGCCAACTCCAGGCTGACATAATGCTGAATTGAAGCTCAGATACAGAGTTAAGCTGGAGAAAGGACTGGAGTTTCACTCAGATGGTCAGAAAGAGGACCAAGACCGACTGCTATTGCCCGCAACTTGTGCTAAACTCATTTCCTGTCATTCTTCATTAACCCAGCATTGTGATTTACAAGACCTTAAAATTAGCTAATTTTGGAAATTTATCAATGAAAAAGCTAACATAGTAAAAGTTTCAAATTCATATAGATGCTTCCATTAAAAATGACAGAAGAATTTATCTGTGCAACTCGGGGTGTAGAGCAGAGAAAATGCAGAGAGTGTCACCTGGCAGTTATTCTTAATGAGTGGGAAAAGACTATGAAATTTATTGTTTAACTTACGGGAAGGTTGATTAACCCTCAAAGCAGATAATTACTGGATTAATGCTGGGTATATTTTTTAACTGAGTGGGATTTGGTGCATTCCCTGCAGCCATGGTTTTTTTAAAAATTTTTTTTCAACGTTTTTTATTTATTTTTTGGGACAGAGAGAGACAGAGCATGAACGGGGGAGGGGCAGAGAGAGAGGGAGACACAGAATCGGAAACAGGCTCCAGGCTCCGAGCCATCAGCCCAGAGCCTGACGCGGGGCTCGAACTCACGGACCGCGAGATCGTGACCTGGCTGAAGTCGGACGCTTAACCGACTGCGCCACCCAGGCGCCCCGAGCCATGGTTTTTTATTTGAACAGGAAGTAGTGGGAAACTTTTACACACTGACTCCCCAAGAAAATTCTTAGCCTAATGTAAAAACCAAATGTTTTCTGATGGGAAATTGAAATATGAAGGTAGTGATGGAAAAAATCTCTAATCCCCACTTCTTCTGACTGAGGAAAACAACAGTCCGCCATATTTCTTCCTCCAGACTCTGTCCAGTTGAACATTTCTTGTCTTAGCATGTCCATTTCCCATTGCTTCACTTGAAGCAAACCAGTGAGAAAAACTGCTACTAAATGCCCTGTGTAAAGTGGGGAACTCTTTGGGCAACTATTGCTTATTTGCCTTTTGTAGTACCTACTAGCTCATACTGTTTTCTTGCCAACAGTATGACCCTGACCCTCTGGCCTCTGGCACTTGCTGCAAGTTAGGTAAGTATCACCTCTCTAATAGGTGTTGTGAATGCAAACCAGAAGCTGATTTGGCCAGAGGGAGTCTGTGCCTATGTGTGGAATTACAATATGTGCATTTGAGAATTGAGGGAAGCTGTCTACTACCACCATATGACCTCTGTAGCAGAGAAAAGTTTTCTGAAAGAGGAGAGAAAAACCAGAGAGAAACCATGAGAAGTAGAAATAAGGAATATAAAGAAGAAGCTAAGTAGCCATGTCCTGGATTTCTGCAAGTTTTAATTTTCTGGGATCTGGAAACTTCTGAAGATCTGGCTGCATGGTTTCATCACAAAGACAGGTCTGAGTGAGTCTAACAGAGGCAAACACTACTTGTTAAGGTGATTATTTGATAGGTTTATTTTTCCTGCTTGCCCTACCTTTTTTACAGGACACTCACATTAGTAGCTGTCAGCTCTAAACATGCAACAGTTTACTCTGTTGTTTTTTTTTTTTTCCCCACCATCTCCAGCCTTTAGACATTAATTCCACTGCCAATGAGAGATGTTTTTCAGTCCCCAATTAACACGTCAAAGAAATTTTTGCACCTTCTGATCAGGGATTGATAGTCTTTATCTGGACTATTCATTATCATCCCAATCTTTTTAGCCTAAGTCAAGAGGTAGCATAAGAAGGACACATAGTCTTTCCTTATTCTCTTCCTATAAATCATTCCTTTGCATGATTAAGCTGCTCTTTTCTAAGTATTAAGAATAATCCTTACAAGAGCCACAGGGTGGATTTATTATTTCCATTTGCTGATGGGCAAGCTAAGAAAATTAAAATGGCATATCCATTGCAAAGAGTTGGTACATCCAAGGGCTGGAATTTTAACTGAGGGCTGCCTATCTCCCAAGCCAAAGCTTTTTTTAGGACCCTATACTGCCTCTTGCTCCCCCTCAGTATCAAGAACTTCATCTTGGATTCTTTGTTTACCTCATTCCTATGGCATTTTATAATATTCAATGCCAAGAATGATAGTAAGCACTTCTGCATTTCATTCTTCATTACAATCCTAAAATGAATGCATTTATTCACATTTTAAAGATAAGGTAACCGAGTCTTAGAGAGATTAGCGAACTTAGTAAGGCCACAGCATTTATGCATTGTTGTGTAAGACATCATACCCAGATAGGTCTGGCTGCCATTCTAACCCACATCACATGTGCTAGATCTTTACTTTTTTCAGGCATAATCAGCATATGTCAAACTGGGACACACTTGGCCCAGCCTCATGCTGCTCTCAGAATCCGATGATTTGATGCACTAATTTTTTTTTAAACAGAAAGGAGAATGGAGAGAGGGTGAGGGAGAAGTTACCACTACCAACAGATTACAAAAGGAAGGAAGGACTTATTCAATTAACAATAACCTAGACCTGAGAGGTTTATCTCTTGACTCTAAGAAAAAACTAAGTTGGTTGACTTCGTATCACATCTCTCTCCTAGCTGTCACATACTCCAGCCCCCGTGCTGAAAGTTGCCACCTTATAGCACAGTTTCTGGTTTTTATTTCTTCCATACTGTTGATGCTCATTTCAACCTGATGACACTCATCCTGCAAGTTACTGAATGATGGATGCATCCACTGGGAGCTTTCTTCCTGTCTTCCCTATTCCTTTCTTCTTGTCATGTCTCTTCTATGCTCATTCATTCATTCACTCACTCATTCTTTCCACTACCCCCACCCCATTCTCCCAATCTCTTCTCTCTCTCTTTCTCCTCTATACTGTGAATTAAATATAGGATGAGGGGGAACTAATCTCTTTCTTCTATCTATTTCTTCTTATTTCTCTGACATATACCTTAACATTTATTTCTGTAATGAGAAGAAATCTTGCAAGGACATTGTAGGATTTTTTTTTTTTAACCACAATTGGTAATCTGTCCTTCTCAGACCTGGAGAGATGTGACTTCAATTACTACTGTTTGGCCTCCATTCTAAAGCCTATCCATCCACCTGGCTCAAAAGTTTTAATTCTGCCTTGTCCAAATTCTTATAGGTACATGGCCAGCTCATTCCCACTTGCTTAGACCACTATTTATTAAGGTTAGTGACTGAACAATTTATCCTACGTAAGAGCTACTCACATTGAACCTGAAGCTTTTCTCAGAGATCCACTTTGCCCTTCTTTAATTCCACTGCCAATGAGAGATGTTCCTCCCACCAGACCTCTCTACACTCCTGATGACACTTGAGAACAGAGTTGGTTATCAACTGGGCCCTCAACATGCTTCACCCTATCTCCCCCCTACCTGATTCCTGAAACAGCTTCTTGACGAGAAAGGCTACATAATTATTCTCTAAGCTCAGTCTTAGCCTGGCTTCAATAAAGATCTGTTACCAGGAAACTTATGTAGGTTTTTATGAGTCCTGAGATGCTTACTTAATCACTGCCTACACAGAGCACAAGATCTGTTGGGAACAATAAAGGATCCTTCTCATTATAAACTCAAATTTACCTGTATCCCACCCATGACATCAAGTTTTATGAGTGTAAATTCTGACCATGAGAAACCAAAGATAGTAAACCAAGGTTAATCCATTTAAGATATGAGGGCCGGCATGTCACTGCTTTTTGTTTCAGTGTGGGATGAGGAATAGAAAATGTCAGTCAGTGGATGTATAAAAATGATTCAATCTCTTTAAGAGGATAATTGTCTTGGCAACCTATCCCTTACCCAGTTCAGGGTTAGAAGGTTCTCTTTCTGAGGTGGAAAATGTGGAGGAGCAAAGGCAAAAAAAGCAATGCTCACACAGACTGGCTGAGGGCCTGGTGAAGGAAGAGAAGGGACAGGAGGAGTGGGGGGGGGGGGCAGCTTTCTCAGAAGCAGCAATATGTGAAATTACTCCCGTAAAAGAAATAATAAACCAACAGTGCAAGCTAAATATATGACATTTAGTTATTGAAAAATGCATCTCTTCGCAGCTCCTCACACACTTTAATATTTCTAAATAGGACACAGTGGAACAGCTTCATTTTGGATGTTTTGTAATAAATATCCGTGTTCTCCTGATTTACCTTTTGTTTAGAGATCCCAAAATCTTTTGCTCAATTGTATTTAAAGTTATTAAATTCTCCTTCATGCAACAAAAACAACTCTGCCACCACCAACAAAGGGAATTGAAGTTGTTACTTGTGGGAAGGGCTGTATTTGGCGGTTCTGATATGCCACCAGGATTCTGTCTCTCATTCTTGGTTCTGTGGCCTCTGCTGGATTCTCTCTAAGGCAAACTCTGTCTTGTGGTGGGAACACCGTGACTTCCAGCAGCTGCATTCCTAAGTGCTCCTCAATGGTCATAAGCATGACTTGAGATGGTTCATCTACCTCAGTCTTCAAAAGAGCTATTAATGGCTGGACTGGGGCCAACCTTCTTTCCCAGGATGAAGTGTCAATATCCCTTGATTCACAGCCATAGCAGAATCAAAGAGAGGGGAAGAAAAGTTGCAAAAGAGTAACAGTCCAGGACATGTCATTTTCTGCAGAATCCTTTCCCAATAAACCCTCATTCCTTTAAATCTAGTCCCTCCTTCCTAATACTGATCTATGCCACATAATGTACATCATTGAACTCGCAAGGCGGTTATTGCATTTCTCCATCTGAATATCTTTGCTTGTACTGGTGCCCATACAGGGAAAGCTCTTCCTTTATCGTGTTTCCACAAGACCTCCCCTAACACTACCCCCCCTACTTAAAAAATCGTTAACAGCTTGGAACACCCAATTTTGTACTTAAAATAGAATACTTTATGTTTATTGACATTTCCTGTCATACTTAGTATCCCTTAGTTCCTACGCATTTTGCCTTTATCGGCCACCACACCTAACACACTGTATGCTATATACTCTGATTAGATAAAAACCATATATCTTGAATCAATTGTTCAGTGATCCATCACATGAGGATAAAAATACTGACCTGGTATGCCTGGTGTGAGATAATGTCTCTAAAGAACTTACCATTTAATAGATACACGACTCAAAATCTTATACACATGCACCCAATTTTTATGACAAATTACTCAAGAACAAGGCTTTCAAACCCAGAGGTAGCATACATTCTTCACTCAATATATGCATTTACTGCTTCATTCTAATACACATTTTTGACTACTTTTACCATGTTTCTCATGGTGGTAACATATAGAATGACTGCCACTATAAATATATCTTTTCTGGGGGCACCTGGGTGGCTCAGTTTGTTAAGTGTCCAACTCTTGATTTCAGCTCAGGTCATGATCTCATAGTTTGTGAGTTCAAGGTCTGCATCAGTCTCTGCACTGATGGTGCAGAGCCTGCTTAGAATTTTCTCTTTCCCTCTCCTCTGTCTGTGTGCTCTCTCTTTCTCAAAAAAAGTAAATAAACTTTAAAATACATATATATTTGTTTTTCCCAAATCTCATTCCTCAAAATGAGTAGAAGTCTCCAAATTACATTTGATTTTTGAATATATGAGTTAAGGTTAAAGAAAATATTTGCAAGTATGTTAAAGAAACATAGGCAAGCAATATATGTAAATTCTTCCAGCAGTCCTCCTTCCGGTTCCTGTCTTTGGAGAGTAATTTAAGATTCCTGTGCAGTTATCTGTGGAACTACTTGCTTTCCTCATCTTTCTGTGGTACTCTTAAGGAAATGACCAGCTGCAACATTTTGTAAAGAAATGGAAGTTAAAGTTAGTATGACTAATTTCCATTTTCAAAGGCTTGCTCCAAGGGGAAAAATGTCCATGGGTCTTGTTCCAATGTTTGTTTGCAAGTTGACAACATTCACACACTGGCCACTCTGAGTTTTGCCTTTTAATTTATGGATCACCCTGCCCATAAATTAAATTTTTGAATTGCTAAGTTTATTCTTGTTTGAAAACTGAGAATCCTATAAAAGCCATAAGGGGTTTAACATAGCAAAAAAATGTTACAAATTATGTATACAGGAACACATTATACATGTATATTTATGTATGTATATTTAGATGTATATATATGTGTGTAATGTATGTAAAATTTCTAACATGAAAATTAAGGGCGTGCTAGCTTCTTAATGAGAAGGGTTCAAAACTAAAAATAATGCTATAAACACTGGGGGACTTGGGCCCCTATGAATCAGCACTCTTGTATCCTTTGCATAAATTCCAAGTAGTGCTGTTGCTGGGTCTTAGGGTAATTCTATCTTTAATTTCTAAAGAACCTCTACACTATTTTCCAGAGAGGCTGCACCAGTTTGCATTCCCGCCGGCAATGCAAGAGGGTTCCCTTTCTCCACATCCTCATCAACATCTGTTGTTTCCTGAGTTGTTCATTTTAGCCACTCTGACCAGTGTGAGGTGGTATTTCAATGTAGTTTTGATTTGTATTTCCCTGATGATGAGTGATGTTGAGCATATTTTCATGTGTCTGATAGCCATTTAGATATCTTCTTTGGAAATATGTCTATTCATGTCTTCTGCCCATTTCTTTACTGGATTATTTGTTTTTTGGGTGTTGAGTTTGGTAAGTTCTTTATAGATTTTAGATACTAACCCTTTATCCAATAGGTCATTGGCAGATACCTTCTTCCACTCTGTTGGTTGCCTTTTAGTTTTGTTGATTGTTTCCTTTGCTGTGCACAAGCTTTTTCTCTTGATGAGTTCCAATAGTTTATTTTTGTTCTTATTTCCCTTGTCTTGGGAGCTGTGTCAAGTAAGAAGTTGCTGCGGCCTCTAGGATTTTGATGGTTTCTGGTTTCACATTCAGGTCTTTAATCCATTTTGAGTTTATTTTTATGTATGGTGTAAAAAAGTGGTCCAGTTTTATTCTTCTGAATGTTGTTGTCCAGTTCTCCCAGCACCATTTGCTAAAGAGACTATCTTTTTTCTACTGGCTACTCTTTCCTGCTTTGTCAAAGATTAGTTGGCCATACATTTGTGGGTCCATTTCTGGGTTCTTTATTATATTCCATTGGTCTATATGTCTATTTTTGTGCCAATACCATACTCTCTTGATGATTACAGCTGTGTAGTACAGGCTATCAACAATAGCCAAATTATGGAAGGAGCCCAAATGTCCATCAACTTATTAATGGATATAGAAGATGTGGTGTGTGTATATGTATGTGTATATATATACACACATGCACACACACACACGTATACACATATACACACTGGAATACTACTTGGCAATGACAAAGAATGAAATCTTGACATTTGCAACAACATGGATGGAACTGGAGAGTATTATGCTAAGTGGAATAAATCAATCAGAGAAAGACAGATATATGTTTTCACTCATATGTGAGAGTTGGGACACGTAACAGAAGACCATGGGGAAAAGGAAAGAAAAAAATATATATAGTTATAAACAAAGAGTGAGGTAAACCATAAAATACTTTTAAATAGAGAGAACAAACTGAGGGTGGAAGGGGATGGGGAGGCGGGAAAATGGGTAATGGACATTGTGGAGAACACTTGTTGGGATGAGCTCTGGGTGTTTTATATAAATGATGAGTCACAGAAATCTACTCCCGAGGCCGAAAGCACACCATATACACTGTATGTTAGCTAAATTGACAATAAACTGTATACAAAATATGAAAGCATGTACGATGACCATTATACTTGGCATAATAAATTGGAAAGTATAATTTAAAAAACTAAAAATAATGAAAGGAAATATTTTGAAAGTATAAATGTCGAAATCTTAATATTACCAGGTATCTGAGATTATTTTTATTGGATGGGATAAGATATAGAGGCCAGGTTTTAAAGAACATAGGGGCTATGTATTGGTTGGGATGGAAATCATCAAGAATGGAAACATCTGTTTCTTCCATATTTCTGGATCTTGTAAAGAATCCTGAAATGGCTCAGTCTTTGATTGCTCTTACTCTGCATTCATGAGGGGGATGGAGCTTAGTGGACAAGAGCATGACGTTTGAATCTCACAGACCCAAACCTAACCAAGATTCTATATTTTTGCAGGTATGGGACCCAGAGCAAGTTCCCTATAAGTTTCAGAGTTGTTTTTGTTTGTTTGTTTGGTATGAATGTCAATTGTAAAATTAGGGTAATCAAATATCTCTTTGAATTTTCTAACAGAAGAGGAAATGAGCTTATGTATGCCTGATACATCAAAAGCATTCAGTAAAAGATTGCAATGATGTCAACGATGATTCCAGATGTTGCGCCTACAACATGTCCAACCACAAAGATTTTCAAAGAACATTATAAAGTTCTCTGACGTGCATCATTTTCATGACAAATTGCATCAGGGAACTAAATCCTGGAAGCAAGCAATGTTAAAACTGGAAAAAGCAGAGTCTGACATCTTTATTTATAGTAGTTGAAAGTGAGGATCAATAACATAGTTATTGGCACGTATGGCTCTAGAGTCTCAGTCCTGTGAGTTATACCACACTGAAAATTTTCCATGAGTTTCCACCTTTCCCCCAAACTCTCTAAGAGATCCTTTCAGTAAGGTTGAGCCGATGACACAACACAGATGGAGACAGTACAGACAAAACCAGAGGGAGAAAGCAGAAGCACAGTTAGCATGCTTCTGCACTGCGCAGTGTATTGAACACTCAGCTGCACATACTGGCTATGAGCATAGGTACTACATTCATTTTTTGAAATGTAAGCCAAGTTAATATGTGACCGAAGAAATATATTTCATGGATTACTAAGTGTTCTCTACACCAGTGGCTATGGGAAAATTTCAGAACGTGCCTTTTAAAACATCCATCTTCCCCAATTATAGAGAGGTAATCTTGGTTTTCAGAGGTGTTTGGACAATAATATTTACATATATCTGCCATGTACAATTCCAGACCTGCAAGGAACGTCACTGTGATTGACTGAATACCAAAATGTCCCAACGTTCCAACCCACAACATTCCGCAAAGTGACTTGCATATTCCCATACTTCCCTCTTCCCACCATTAAAGATGGAATTTATTGCCACACTTTTCAGCCCCATTAAAAATCTTTTTGATCAGTAGAAGGCAATAGAAGTGACAGTGTGCCAATTTTGAGCTTAGGTCTCAAGAGGCCTTTTCTTATTCTGTTCTGACTCTATGACTGAATCTGATATGAGAATAAGCCTCAGCTGGTTTACTAGAGAATGTAGGACCATTTGGAGCAGAACAAAATTGTCTTATCCAGGACTACCCTAGCCTACTATCCAATAGTAATGATAATAATGATGATGATGATGATGATGATAATAATAATAATAATAATAATAAATTGAAAGGGGACTCCTTTTCTTGAGAGACATGGAGGAGGGAAAAGCTAAATATCTGCTCAAGAATTTGGAAAGATTTCTCAGAGAGGTAACCTTTTGACCGACATACGATATCACCAGTCACAGAAAACCATTTCAGAGAGAATTTAAAACATGTGTAATGGCATCAGTGAACATAGTATATTTGGGAGATGGCCAGAGTGTGATTATATGGTTGGAATATCCAGTCGGGACAAAATTCTGAAATTTTTAACATGACATGCCAAGAATTTGGATGTAACCTACAGGCAAATGCAAAGTCAAGAGAAATGTTTAATCATAGTGGGGATACAGTGTGTGGTATTTAAATCGGATGTCAGTGAGTATAAATTTTAGTTGGGGAAGAATAAATGTCCTCAGATATACAAAAATTGGAACTCTGAAAAATGATAATATAATCCTTCTGATAGAGTCATTTAATGAAGATACCACCTCGAGCTAGAGAGGAAACCAATACAAACTCTTTTAAGATTTCAGGAATCCATCTTCTTTCTGTAGCTATAAAAAGGGATGGAGGTTCTGGCAAGAATATCTTGTCCACCTGCCCATGCATAATCATGCTCTAATTGCTAGGTGCTCTTTACCTTGAAAATGACATTCTTGAACTTATCATGAATAAGTCATACATGTTGATTTCCCTAAAATTAATGTAGGTCCATATGCACTGACCTAAATATGCCTTCTCCCTTCCTTCACATTGTGACAAAGCGATACCTCTTTATGAAATGATTAAATAAGAATTTAGCCACGGCCCAGGGACAGGGACTGAATTTAACTAGGACACCCAGGAAGTGAATCCTTCCCTGTAGACTCTGTACTGGGCACTAACCATGGACGACTTTAATCATCACAGAGGCGATATCATCCAGTCCTTTGACATGAGATGGTAGCTAAGCACCTGAGCCAATCAGGGATAGTTGAGTTTTCCCCACTGCACAGCTGATAAGCAGCAGAAAATAGAGATTTCACCTTTCCTTGAAATTCAAGGTAGAATTGTTGCATGACCTCCTGAAAAATGGATCCATTTTCAAGCCCTAACCTTGTGCAGTAAACACAGAAAAATAAGAGGCTCTGCTAGACATTTTAAGCAGTATCTTTTCCCTACTCCCTTGGCATTTCCTCCATCACCCCACCTCATGTGTCCTGTTAGTTCCATGATGAATTGAGCAGTCAAAATGCCTCAGCCTACTTCTCAGTTTATTATAGAGACTCCCTGGTACCTGACAAAATGCATTGGTGAAGCTCTGATGACCTCAGTAGGCCTCCCTTGCTGCTTAAATGCTCTCACACACAAAAACAAATGGTGTTAAATAAGAGTGATGAAGTGAGTGACTTTCCCTGAATGAAGGTGCTGGAAAGAAATGGAGAGGCTCACAAAAGCACTGGAGACATATCGGCAGACCTTAGAGAAGCTGTTCACACCTGAGCACAGAGGCAAATATAAAAACTAATGGAGGGTTTGTAAAGGGATGTGCATTTACCAGGAAGAACAGTGGAAGAAAAGTGGGGATCCTAGCCTCCCCTAGAGGGAAGGCTATGTGTTTTGTTAAGGAGTAGAGGGTAGGGCAGAGAAGAACACCAGCTCCCAAGCTGTTTTGTTTTGTTTTTGGTTTATGAAAAGGGGATGGGGGTAAGATTGCAAGGACTGCAGTGTATAGTGGACCCTGTGTGTTTACCTACCTAACATCTCTTTTCTTTTTAGCGCTCATTGCTTTCTTATCTTCCTTGGTGAACCATCCTTTTCCTACTCTCAAACCATGTGTTGAGTTGGGGATGTGGTGTCTCCCCTGTCCTCTGTTCCAGGGATGGAAAGATATAGTTCAAGAGCCAGACCATCGCATCATCTCAGGCAACAACTGGCCGGGACGGGGTATAGATACAACCCATTGATCTAAGACAATGATGTGATGTATAATTCCAAGCCTTTTATTGGAATTTCCAAGAAAGAAAACATGTCTTTCTGTTGAACTTGAAACTATCTTCTGTATGTCTGTAGCTGCCTGGGGTCACCGTGCCTGGGGAACTGCTTCAAAATGAAGCTACCACAAGAAGCAAGCAGAGTGGAAAGATGCTCATAAAATTATCTAAGCCCTTAGATCCAGACTTGCCTAGATTTAAGACTTAATTTGGCTAATAAGTCACATTGTGTGTTTAAACCATTCTGGGTTAGATATCTGTCACTTGAAAGCAAGAGTTCTAACTTCCATAAAATACTAAGACATTGATTTTAGGATAGGTGATCCCCTAACTTCACCTCTACAGTCCATACATCAGAGCCTGAAGCAAGGCTCATGTGCAGGTAATTTATTCTGGTAAATAATACCATGGGACAGGTGTGAAACAGAAAAAGAGGGAAGGTAAGTCCAACAGTGGGTTTTCAAGCTTTCTCCACTAGGAGCATAGAGGAAACGGAACTGGATCCCATATGGGATTTTGTGAAAATTTATGCAGAGTGAGTCTCAGCATTTTATATATGGGGAATGGGGAAAGAGAATTGGCTTCTGTCTCCATGGGTCACAGACTGTCCCTCAGAGTTTTAACTTCCTTCTACTTCCAGACATAGGTATTAGACATGGCTAAGAAGATTCCTATAGGTGTTGTCTTAAGCAAGGTACAGGAAGTACCTGATAATAGTCCATCCTTGGGTGACTCAGATCCTCTGATGTTCACATGAAGTCCAATCCATAAAAAGGTTCTTAATCTATGACAAGCCATACATGTCTTCAAAAGACCTAACACACCAGGCTTAGTGTAACAAATTATAGTAACACAGCTGAGGGCACAGCTGTGAAGGCACAGCTGAGGCACCAGGTTGAGTTGACAATCCATGAGTGTTGGTCAACATTTTAAAACTTAAACCAATAGTCATGATATAGTATTGTGGTTCCAATGGGTCTGGGATTTTAAAGGTAAAGACAGGAGTGGCCCTTCTTCCCAACCCTCATAATAAACAACTTGAAACATTTGTGCACCATGTCCCCATGGATATAGAAGTAGTTGTTCTTAATTAGGGAATCCCTTGACCAAGTGTAGGATGACCAACTTGTTCCTAGTTTGCCTAGGACTATCCAGGTTTTAAAACTGAAGGTATTGTCTCCTAGGATCTTCCTTCATCACAGACAAAATTGAATGGTTGTTCATTCTAACCAGGCAATATGAGTTCCACTAACCTTGAAATCTGGATTGGTCACTTTTGCTTCCTGAGCAAATAAAGAAAGAAATTTTCATATGAGCATTAATAACTGAACTTGATCATCAAAAGATAGGTGCTACTTTATTATGGGACATAGAAAACTGTGATTGACATCCAGTTAATATATTTGAACATCTATTGCTATTTCCATGCCCAGGTTTAACTGTAAGTAGATAATTTCAGCAACCATGGCCTGATAAGTGCATGTCACGGTAGGCTCAGACCATTCAGGAATAAGTGTCTTGGTTGCTGTTAGATGACAGGTATATAACCCAAATTTGCTTAAGAACGCAATGTAACATATTGGCCAAATTAACTACTAAATCTAAGCAAGTCTCAATCCATAGTCAGAAGTGCTGTCAACTTACCGTTGCATGCAACTGGTTGCTTAGCAATGACTAGAATAAAATATGACCTGAGTTTGGGTAAGAGTGGTATACCATAGAGCATTCCTACCCATCTGTGTGTTGAGTACTGGGGCAGGTGCTTTTCCCTTCATGGTCTTTATGAATGAAATTCCTAGGGCCTGTTTCAGGAGTTTACAATTGCCTACATGTCAGGAACTCAAGGAACCACTCTCTTCTCTGTTGCCTGAAAGTCTTCACTTCACTTTGTCAGGATATCCACATCTTTCATGATTATTGGCTTTCCTCCAGCCAGTATTGATTTCTCCATTATTAATTTCTTTCAACAATTTCTTATGGTAAACCATTAGTGCGCAATGATGTTAAGAAGGACATAGCAATTAGCCAAAACTAAACCTCACCTTCACATTCCTGTGAAATAACTGGGGAAAAATAAGTATCAGAACTTCCATACCATCATAGTTTTCTCTTTCTTACTTCTGGAAACAATTTTTGTGTCTTTGAGTTAAAGGACACTATTCTAGGTTTTCAGAGATGAAATAAAATTAACTGGAGTCAGGAAATGAAGACGTAGTTTAGCATCTCCAAGGTTTAAGTTGGTAAACAAGAGACTAAAAACGGATATTTAGTTAGAGAAAAATGATCAGATATTGAAGTCCGGAACTCAAAAATACAGATTCTTTGGAAGAAGATAAATGAAAAAGTTGACATTATTCTAGGCCATGGAACAAATGTTCTTGAGCAATATTTTTAAATGGTAGAAACATGGTATTTTCAGAGTTGACATTTGAAATTTCAACTATTATCAATGGTTCTGAAAATCCAATAATGATTGATACCTTGTAAGACAGAGAATTAAATCCTAAACACACCATTGACATGCAGGAAAGAGAACTGAACTGAGGAGTACCTTGGCCTGCTGCACATTGTCCCTATCCAAACACATGAAAGGGTAGAAGGACTACATGGTGAGCAATGGAGGCCTTAGTCTTTCATGCACTTCTAGAAGGTGGCTTGTTCCAGAAAGAGGGACAGAGCCACATGTTGACTATGGATTCCCTTGGAACAGAGGCAGAGGACTTAAGGCAAGAAAGGGTAATATGTGCCAAATTAAAATAAGTAATAAATCTAACTGGACATTGTACTTGAAAGGTTTGTGAGGCCATTCCTGGGCTGAGTGCAGAAGAGTTCCATGATTCATTAGTGGTGGGCAATGGAGGAGAGAGCATCAGCACAAGTGACTTATAATTAACATCTTTGAAAAAGAGTAAGAAAAATGTTCTCTTAGTATGGGTTCACCTTATAGCTTAGCATGAGAAAAAGTGTTCTGAGAAGGTAAACTCATAGAGGACATATGAGGTACAGAGGAGGTAAAGTAAGCCAACACAAGGACAAGCTATTGATTTGGCCACTGTTAGGGGTGGTTGATCCCATGCACCTTCTGAGGAGATTTTAAAATGGCTCTCTAAATTTATTATTCAGGGGATGAAAGGGGGAAACGTATTCATAAACCCCTCACCTATGGGTCAAGGGGTGGCTCCATGGGCATTGATTGGTTGAACTTCCACATTGTGCATACCTGAATGCCAAATAAATTCCCATCAGTTTTCTAGGACACAGCTTCATTAAAAGAGTATGTGGCCCAGGGCCTGAGGTTGAATTTGAACAAAGTTGTTCATAGTCTGTGTTGAACTGAGAACTATAGCTATTTCTGGAATCAGATTAACCTCTCAGAGCAAAAAATGTTGCACGGGAGATTATTGATACATATATCTTCACATCCTTCTTTATGTTCCTGTTTTCCGCAAGCCTATGCTGACTCTACAAACAAAACGCAACCAAATATCACCAATTCGAGGGGGTATGCACACAAGCCGTGACCTTCTCAGGAATGATATTGCCTGGATTTTTTCCAAGTCCAGATTTAATCTTTGAGTAGTAAATCATGCCGTTCATGCTTAGGACCCAGCTGCTACAAAGGCAACAGTGTCAACAAAATAAAATTAACAGTGCAGCATGCTAATAAAATGGGGAAATCCCAGTGTTCCCTATTAAAAAAAAAGATATTAGCCTGACCCATATTTATTATCCTTTTCTGCAAAAATTAGTTTTCCCAGAAGCTTTTGAGGAGCACACGAACAGTAATGAAGCAGAAAAATGATGGATGTTAAGAAATTAAGGTACTCCAGAATGGGTTATAAACTTGTACCTCTTTGTTGCCCATGCACTTTTGATGAGCTTGCAAAGTTTTAGACCTCTTTAATTTAAGATGGAACAGTTTTATTTCTTTCAGCTACAGTGGAAATAATTTCCTTATCTATCATTAGAATGGTTTAATACTTTCATTAATCCACACATCATAAAGCAGAAAGTGATTTTTATACCTACTCCAATCAGTCATTGGGCCTGCTTCAGAATAGAAAACGGTTGTTTTCTGCTGATTCCAAAGATAGACTTAAGGCCAGTATCTTCATGAGCCATCACAATTACAGGGGCAATACTGAGACATAGAAATGCTGCTGTCACCACCTCTCCCTTGGCATAATTTGGATTATTGCTATGAGCAGCAGAATGTTTGCAAATACATCAGAGACCCTTGGCTTTGTGGCAGTACATAGATGTGGGATATCAGGAGATGTCTATGGGATGTAGGGAATTTGTTTCATCACATCTACAGGAAGCCTGTGGGGTTTTGTATCTTATTCTGTTCATTCTCTCAGTGGCCAAGACGGAGGACTGGGATTGAAAACAAATAAAACAAATCCTAGCATAGGAAGTCATATGTTCTCCATGTTAGATGTCCCTGGGCCTGGATAAGCCCCACCTAACGTTCTTGTCTCACCAGTCCACTAAACACATTCAGTATACTCTCCCTTTTCCCATACAGAACACTTGTGTTTCTATTCAAAACATGCTAGAAAGAGAGAAGAAACACTTACATTGTTATATTAAATTTGTCAGTCCCTAGTGACATGGATCCCAATGGAATTTTAGCCTTTCAGGTGATTATTTGGTCCTGTGCAATTTAGACAGAATGCAGTATGAAGAAAAGACACTGAGGAAACTGCCAGACTGGTTGGAATTCACAACGGCAAGGCTCTGAATACTGGAAACATACCACTAATGAAATCCTGTGTGATTTGTGACCTCACTGGGCAATTGTGAATAATGTGCCCTATGTGTCCTGAGAAGCAATATGGGTCCCTAACACCAAGGAAGAAGAATGGAGACCTTAGAAAAGAAGAAAATGAAGAAGAAAATGCAGAAGAGAAATGGCAAATGCACAGCACCCCATCCCCGTCCCACGCATGGGATGAAGCATGTTTTCTTTTCTCAAAACCCCAGATATGCTAAATCTTAATCCTTGAGCGATACTGAATGTCTAGAAAAGGATAATTACATAAACTACCAATACTACTTAATTTTCTCCATTTTTAGAACACTCCTGGTTTATAACATAATTTATTACTTAAAAAATGTGCTAACTTTGTGCTTTTGTTGTCATGCCCTAATAATATCTTAGATACATGTGATATTTTCACGGTATTTTCACATAAATTACCTGTTTGATTTTTATAACACTCTGTGGAGTAAGACAGCTGTTATTATTCCGATTCAAATATTAAAAATAAGTGAGGCTTAGAGAAATAAAGTGACTTTTCAATTTCACATTTTTAGGAATATTTTTAGCTAAGATGAAAATTTGAATTTCTTATCAGAGCACTTGGCTTCTATGCATTATTTGTGTTGAATTAATTGTCGAAGACTGACTTAGAAAAAATGTCAGCAGCCAAAAGAAGGTTGTAAATCATGAAAATAAATGATGTTGAAGTTCCTTTCCAGAGAGGAACTAGAGAGATCATAGAATTACTTACCAGGTTTCCCAAAGTCTTTGGTGTAACCTATTTGGATTTGAAAGCAACCCTGTGTAATGTAGCAATCTTGTCCCCACACTGAACAATATCTCGGAAAATTAGACAATAATGTGCCATGGTGAAAGAGAATACTTTCTGGTTCTCCAAGGCAATAGTTTTATTCACTGAAACTTGATTACTCTTTTAGCTGACTTCAGTGGAAAGGCTGAGAATGATATTAAGCACTAGGATAATACCTAGCCTTGTTAAAATTATGGAACAAGTTCCCCATAACCATGGCTTGCACATATACACTTTTTATCACTCAAATGCACCATGCTGTTGGTGGGGACACTGTTGGGTTCCAGTCTCAGTAAGTACCTGAGGTCAAAATTCATGAGTTACTTTTTGTCTTTAAATTCATTGCTGGTGCCTGAAATTGTGTGCTCAAGTTTTTTTTGTTTTGTTTTGTTTTGTTTTTTCTGGAATGAAATGACACTACATATTTTTCCTATAGAAGGGGGAAAAATCCCCACCCTAAATCTTTAAATCTAATGGGAGTGCATTGTTCAATGAAATCTTGTTCTGATGAAGAACTTAAATCCTCTTGGTTTATCACAATGGGAGCAGAGTTATTCTGAGGTACATGTTTGCCTAGCCTAGTCCTCTGAGCCTTAATCATTAAGCATGTATATACGGACCGTCTGTTGTATGTGTATTGTAGTCGGTTCTGTCCGTACCTTATCTCCTGAGATTATCAACAAGTTTTGATACATTGTCTTTAGGTTTCTCAGGTGATTTCTTCCACAGGACAAGTGTTTTGAAGTCTTAACAATATTTTGCCTTATTGGAGTGCCTGGGTGGCTCAGTCAGTTGAGTGTCTGACTCTTGATTTCAGCTCAAGTTATGACCCCAGGGTTGTGGGATCCACGCTCAGCATGGAGCCTGCTTAGTATTCTCTCTCTCCTTCTCTCTCTGCCTCTCTCCTGTCCTCATGCTCTCTCTTTCCCTAAAAAAAAATATGTATATATGCATATATTTTTGGCTTACTTATTGACTTAATGAGGATTTTGTCTTCATATTACAAAATAAAAGTATAATCTATATAGTATTATAAAAATAATCCTGGGGTAAAAATAGGGAGACTGTAGTAATGAGGTAGAATGAGGAAGGAAGAAGTAAGTTGTATCTAAAATTAAGAATGAAGCTGAAATAAGTGAAAATTAATGAATTTGTGGCATAAAGGTTTAAGACAGATTGTTAGGACGTTTCCTGGCTATCTCTATCTCTAAAATTATAGACTAATAAAGACCAATCAGATCTTTCACATGAAATTTAAGAACTAATGCCAAATTGAAGGGAGATTAGGCTCTATGTTCATGTACACACACACACACACACACACACACACACCTTTTTTTTTTCTCTCTCAGTGGGCTGCAGAATTTAGTCCAAACATTGTAACTTGGCCATCAGACTTATCCTCTGCCACTTCTTCCATTTTTCTCCTTATATTTCCGCCCAGGAAGGGGGCCTGCTGGGAAAGTAGTTGTCCAGGACACTAAGCTATAAAGCACACTAAAATAGAGCTCAAATCTTTTTTTTTTTTTTTTTTTGGCTGATAGAAATTTATTATAGAGTAAACATTAACAGATATACATGCATGTAAAGTAGCATGAAAATGACTGCAAATATAGACAATATTTTTATACAAATTTATACAGTAAAGTAAAAGGAGGAACAATCAAAATTCTCGAATTTTTAAAAACAAATAGGTGCATCTTGTGACTTTTCTCCCATATTTTTTTTTTTTATTTTTTAATATATGAAATTTACTGTCAAATTGGTTTCCATACAACACCCAGTGCTCATCCCAAAAGGTGCCCTCCTCAATACCCATCACCCACCCTGCCCTCCCTCCCACCCCCCATCAACCCTCAGTTTGTTCTCAGTTTTTCACAGTCTCTAATGCTTTGGCTCTCTCCCAATCTAAACTCTTTTTTTTTTTTTTTTTTTTTTTTCCTTCCCCTCCCCCATGGGTTTCTGTTATGTTTCTCAGGATCCACATAAGAGTGAAACCATATGGTATCTGTCTTTCTCTGTATGGCTTATTTCACTTAGCATCACACTCTCCAGTTCCATCCATGTTGCTACAAAAGGCCATATTTCCTTTTTTCTCATTGCCACGTAGTATTCCATTGTGTATATAAACCACAATTTCTTTATCCATTCATCAGTTGATGGACATTTAGGCTCTTTCCATAATTTGGCTATTGTTGAGAGTGCCGCTATAAACATTGGGGTACAGGTGCCCCTATGCATCAGTACTCCTGTATCCCTTGGATAAATTCCTAGCAGTGCTATTGCTGGGTCATAGGGTAGGTCTATTTTTAATTTTCTGAGGAACCTCCACACTGCTTTCCAGAGCGGCTGCACCAATTTGCATTCCCACCAACAGTGCAAGAGGGTTCCTGTTTCTCCACATCCTCTCCAGCATCTATAGTCTCCTGATTTCTTCATTTTGGCCACTCTGACTGGCGTGAGGTGGTATCTGAGTGTGGTTTTGATTTGTATTTCCCTGATAAGGAGCGACGTTGAACATCTTTTCATGTGCCTGTTGGCCATCCGGATGTCTTCTTTAGAGAAGTGTCTATTCATGTTTTCTGCCCATTTCTTCACTGGGTTATTTGTTTTTCGGGTGTGGAGTTTGATGAGCTCTTTATAGATTTTGGATACTAGCCCTTTGTCCGATGTGTCATTTGCAAATATCTTTTCCCATTCCGTTGGTTGCCTTTTAGTTTTGTTGGTTGTTTCCTTTGCTGTGCAGAAGCTTTTTATCTTCATAAGGTCCCAGTAATTCACTTTTGCTTTTAATTCCCTTGCCTTTGGGGATGTGCCGAGGAAGAGATTGCTACGGCTGAGGTCAGAGAGGTCTTTTCCTGCTTTCTCCTCTAAGGTTTTGATGGTTTCCTATCTCACATTCAGGTCCTTGATCCATTTTGAGTTTATTTTTGTGAATGGTGTGAGAAAGTGGTCTAGTTTCAACCTTCTGCATGTTGCTGTCCAGTTCTCCCAGCACCATTTGTTAAAGAGACTGTCTTTTTTCCATTGGATGTTCTTTCCTGCTTTGTCAAAGATGAGTTGGCCATACGTCTGTGGGTCTAGTTCTGGGGTTTCTATTCTATTCCATTGGTCTATGTGTCTGTTTTTATGCCAATACCATGCTGTCTTGATGATGACAGCTTTGTAGTAGAGGCTAAAGTCTGGGATTGTGATGCCTCCTGCTTTGGTCTTCTTCTTCAAAATTACTTTGGCTATTCGGGGCCTTTTGTGGTTCCATATGAATTTTAGGATTGCTTGTTCTAGTTTCGAGAAGAATGCTGGTGCAATTTTGATTGGGATTGCATTGAATGTGTAGATAGCTTTGGGTAGTATTGACATTTTGACAATTTTTATTCTTCCAATCCATGAGCAGGGAATGTCTTTCCATTTCTTTATATCTTCTTCAATTACCTGCATAAGCTTTCTATAGTTTTCAGCATACAGATCTTTTACATCTTTGGTTAGATTTATTCCTAGGTATTTTATGCTTCTTGGTGCAATTGTGAATGGGATCAGTTTCTTCATTTGTCTTTCTGTTGCTTCATTGTTAGTGTATAAGAATGCAACTGATTTCTGCACATTGATTTTGTATCCTGCAACTTTGCTGAATTCATGTATCAGTTCTAGCAGACTTTTGGTGGAGTCTATCGGATTTTCCATGTATAATATCATGTCATCTGCAAAAAGCGAAAGCTTGACTTCATCTTTGCCAATTTTGATGCCTTTGATTTCCTTTTGTTGTCTGATTGCTGATGCTAGAACTTCCAGCACTATATTAAACAGCAGCGGTGACAGTGGGCATCCCTGTCGTGTTCCTGATCTCAGGGAAAAAGCTCTCAGTTTTTCCCCGTTGAGGATGATGTTAGCTGTGGGCTTTTCATAAATGGCCTTTATGATCTTTAAGTATGTTCCTTCTATCCCGACTTTCTCAAGGGTTTTTATTAAGAAAGGGTGCTGGATTTTGTCAAAGGCCTTTTCTGCATCGATTGACAGGATCATATGGTTCTTCTCTTTTTTTTTGTTAATGTGATGTATCACGTTGATCGATTTGCGAATGTTGAACCAGCCCTGCATCCCAGGAATGAATCCCACTTGATCATGGTGAATAATTCTTTTTATATGCTGTTGAATTCGATTTGCTAGTATCTTATTAAGAATTTTTGCATCCATATTCATCAGGGATATTGGCCTGTAGTTCTCTTTTTTTACTGGGTCTCTGTCTGGTTTAGGAATCAAAGTAATACTGGCTTCATAGAATGAGTCTGGAAGTTTTCCTTCCCTTTCTATTTCTTGGAATAGCTTGAGAAGGATAGGTATTATCTCTGCTTTAAATGTCTGGTAGAACTCCCCTGGGAAGCCATCTGGTCCTGGACTCTTATTTGTTGGGAGATTTTTGATAACCGATTCAATTTCTTCGCTGGTTATGGGTCTGTTCAAGCTTTCTATTTCCTCCTGATTGAGTTTTGGAAGAGTGTGGGTGTTTAGAAATTTGTCCATTTCTTCCAGGTTGTCCAATTTGCTGGCATATAATTTTTCATAGTATTCCCTGATAATTGTTTGTATCTCTGAGGGATTGGTTGTAATCCTTCCATTTTCATTCATGATTTTATCTATTTGGGTCATCTCCCTTTTCTTTTTGAGAAGCCTGGCTAGAGGTTTGTCAATTTTGTTTATTTTTTCAAAAAACCAACTCTTGGTTTCGTTGATCTGCTCTACCGTTTTTTTAGATTCTATATTGTTTATTTCTGCTCTGATCTTTATGATTTCTCTTCTTCTGCTGGGTTTAGGCTGCCTTTGCTGTTCTGCTTCTATTTCCTTTAGGTGTGCTGTTAGATTTTGTATTTGGGATTTTTCTTGTTTCTTGAGATAGGCCTGGATTGCAATGTATTTTCCTCTCAGGACTGCCTTCGCTGCATCCCAAAGCCTTTGGATTGTTGTATTTTCATTTTCGTTTGTTTCCATATATGTTTTAATTTCTTCTCTAATTGCCTGGTTGACCCACTCATTCGTTAGTAGGGTGTTCTTTAACCTCCATGCTTTTGGAGGTTTTCCAGACTTTTTCCTGTGGTTGATTTCAAGCTTCATAGCATTGTGGTCTGAAAGTATGCATGGTATAATTTCAATTCTTGTAAACTTATGAAGGGCTGTTTTGTGACCCAGTATATGATGTATCTTGGAGAATGTTCCATGTGCACTCGAGAAGAAAGTATATTCTGTTGCTTTGGGATGCAGAGTTCTAAATATATCTGTCAAGTCCATCTGATCCAATGTATCATTCAGGGCCCTTGTTTCTTTACTGACTGTGTGTCTAGATGATCTATCCATTTCTGTAAGTGGGGTGTTAAAGTCCCCTGCAATGACCACATTCTTATCAATAAGGTTGCTTATGTTTATGAGTAATTGTTTTATATATCTGGGGGCTCGGGTATTTGGCGCATAGACATTTATAATAGTTAGCTCTTCCTGGTGGATAGACCCTGTGATTATTATATAATGCCCTTCTTCATCTCTTGTTACAGCCTTTAATTTAAAGTCTAGTTTGTCTGATATAAGTATGGCTACTCCAGCTTTCTTTTGGCTTCCAGGAGCATGATAAATAGTTCTCCATCCCCTCACTCTCAATCTAAAGGTGTCCTCAGATCTAAAATGAGTCTCTTGTAGACAGCAAATAGATGGGTCTTGTTTTTTTATCCATTCTGATACCCTATGTCTTTTAGTTGGCGCATTTAATCCATTTACATTCAGTGTTATTATAGAAAGATATGGGTTTAGAGTCATTGTGATGTCTGTAGGTTTTATGCTTGTAGTGATGTCTCTGGTACTTTGTCTCACAGGATCCCCCTTAGGATCTCTTGTAGGGCTGGTTTCGTGGTGACAAATTCCTTCAGTTTTTGTTTGTTTGGGAAGACCTTTATCTCTCCTTCTATTCTAAATGACAGACTTGCTGGATAAAGGATTCTCGGCTGCATATTTTTTCTGTTTAGCACACTGTAGATATCGTGCCAAGCCTTTCTGGCCTGCCAAGTTTCAAAGGAGAGATCAGTCACGAGTCTTATAGGTCTCCCTTTATATGTGAGGGCACGTTTATCCCTTGCTGCTTTCAGAATTTTCTCTTTATCCTTGTATTTTGCCAGTTTCACTATGATATGTCGTGCAGAAGATCGATTCAAGTTACGTCTGAAGGGAGTTCTCTGTGCCTCTTGGATTTCAATGCCTTTTTCCTTCCCCAGTTCAGGGAAGTTCTCAGCTATAATTTGTTCAAGTACCCCTTCAGCACCCTTCCCTCTCTCTTCCTCCTCTGGGATACCAATTATGCGTATATTATTTTTTTTTAGTGTATCACTTAGTTCTCTAATTTTCCCCTCATACTCCTGGATTTTTTTATCTCTCTTTCTTTCAGCTTCCTCTTTCTCCATAACTTTATCTTCTAGTTCACCTATTCTCTCCTCTGCCTCTTCAAGCCGAGCCATCGTGGATTCCATTTTGTTTTGCAATTCGTTTAAAGCGTTTTTCAACTCCTCGTGACTGTTCCTTAGTCCCTCGATCTTTGTGGCAAGAGATTCTCTGCTGTCCTGTATACTGTTTTCAAGCCCAGCGATTAATTTTATGACTATTATTCTAAATTCACTTTCTGTTATATTATTTAAATCCTTTTTGATCAGTTCATTAGCTGTTGTTATTTCCTGGAGATTCTTCTGAGGGGAATTCTTCCGTTTGGTCATTTTGGAGAGTCCCTGGCGTGGTGAGGACCTGCAGTGCACTTCCCCTGTGCTGTGGTGTATAACTGGAGTTAGTGGGCGGGGCCGCAGTCCGACCCGATGTCTGCCCCCAGCCCACTGCTGGGGCCACAGTCAGACTGGTGTGTGCCTTCTCTTCCCCTCTCCTAGGGGCGGGATTCACTGTGGGGTGGCGTGGCCCGTCTGGGCTACTTGCACACTGCCAGGCTTGTGTTGCTGGGGATCTGGCGTATTAGCTGGGGTGGGTAGGCAAGGTGCACGGGGGCTGGAGGGGCAGGCTTAGCTCGCTTCTCCTTAGGTGATCCACTTCAGGAGGAGCCCTGTGGCAGCGGGAGGGAGTCAGATCCGCTGCCGGAGGTTTGGCTCCGCAGAAGCACAGAGTTGGGTGTTTGCCCGGAGTGAGCAAGTTCCCTGGCAGGAACTGGTTCCCTTTGGGATTTTGGCTGGGGGATGGGCGGGGGAGATGGCGCTGGCGCCTTTGTTCCCCACCAAGCTGAGCTCTGCCGTCCGGGGGCTCAGCAGCTCTCCCTCCCTTTGTCCTCCAGCCTTCCCGCTTTCCGAGCAGAGCTGTTAACTTATGACCTCCCAGACGCTAAGTCGCGCTTGCTGTCGGAACACAGTCTGTCCGGCCCCTCCGCTTTTGTCAGCCAGACTCGGGGGCTCTGCTTGGCCGGCGAGCCGCCCCTCCGCCCCGGCTCCCTCCCGCCAGTCCGTGGAGCGCGCACCGCCTCGCCGCCCTTCCTACCCTCTTCCGTGGGCCTCTAGTCTGTGCTTGACTCCGGAGACTCCCTTCTGCTAATCCTCTGGCGGTTTTCTGGGTTCTTTAGGCAGGTGTAGGTGGAATCTAAGTGATCAGCAGGACGCGCTGTGAGCCCCGCGTCCTCCTACGCCGCCATCTTCCGGAACCTCCTAGAGCTCAAATCTTACAAGAGGAAAATATTCACTAACCACATCTCGTTTGGGGGTAATTTTACAATGGTTGTAAGTAATAGTTTTCTGGGCTTCTTTGGGTCCATAGGGAGACTTCCAAAATGCAAGGCTGAATTTCATCATCTGGTCTCTACACTAGACCCTATACTAAGACAAGTGTAACTATGGAATGTAACTTTGGCTACAGGTGAATTTGGGATAGATGTGAACGTCTCACAGCAATAAAAACCAGGCAGATTCCCAATAGTCCTTTTTCTTGAGCTTGATGCCAAATGACAATAAGTCACATGTTTTAAAATAAATATGTATGTGTGTGTATGTATATTAATATGTATTTATTTATAATGGTCTAAATGAACACCTAGATATTAGCTTGTTCATATCTCTACCTGTATTTTTCTTTTCCTACTCCAGTCACATTGAAGGGCCTCCTGTTTCCTCACCACTGTGGGCACTTTGTGTCCTTGCCCATTCTCTTCTCTGAGACTGAGACACATTTAAATGCCTTCTGCTCGCTGCAGCTCAGCATTTTTATCCTCAGTGACTTAACTTAAAACATGCCAGTGTTTTCCTTGCTGCTTCTTCTGTAATCTAATTGTATTTGGTTCAGACCCTACTTACTGTGCTGATTGCAAAGCCCTTTTTCCATGACAAGTTTTCAGTCTTCACATGCAAGGTGTGCCTAACCCAGGACCTGGCATTGGAGAAGTACTCAATAAATACTTGTTAAATTACTCATGCTAAGTTGTATGGTGTTGGGTTTTAGTCCTGAATAAGTTACTAATCAGCTGCTTAACCTTGGAGAAGCAGCTCTATTTCTTTTTTTTTTTTTTTTTAATTTTTTTTTCAACGTTTTTTATTTATTTTTGGGACAGAGAGAGACAGAGCATGAACGGGGGAGGGGCAGAGAGAGAGGGAGACACAGAATCGGAAACAGGCTCCAGGCTCCGAGCCATCAGCCCAGAGCCTGACGCGGGGCTCGAACTCACGGACCGCGAGATCGTGACCTGGCTGAAGTCGGACGCTTAACCGACTGCGCCACCCAGGCGCCCCAAAGCAGCTCTATTTCTGATGCTTCAGAAAAGTAAGAAAATTGCCACTGTCCCACTTACCTTGAAGCACTTGTTCCAAATTCAAAGGAAACATGATTTAAAAATAAGTATAAAAGCCCTCTGCAATTCACTGACATGGAGTGAAATGGAATACAGTGGACCAGTGACAGATCAATGTCCAGGCTGGTGCAGAACATATTACTATAAAACTTCAAGGTTTGATTACAGTACCTGTCTCCTGACTAAGACACTTTGAAATCCATAAGCACCACCATTGGAAATTTTCATTCTTCCAAGAACATCTCCAAGATGTGGCATTTATTGTCAGTTCGCATGTGACGCTCAAAGGGCCTAGCAATAGTTTTGTGCCTGAGCATTCTTTGAGACACTCTGGAAAGCAAAACAAAATCTTAGGTGCTAGATTTTAAAACTAAGGTTCAATATGGCAAAATCTGCTAAAGGGACTATACAGAGAAAGAGTGTCAAGGAAGGTCTTTGCACATCCTCGTTTGAAATAATATATAAAGTGAAATTCAGTTGATTGAAAGGACATACTGGTTTGAACCAACATTTCTAGGTTTATTTATCACTTACATTCTGTACTTCCAACACACCCCACCAAAAAATTTTTTGGGAAACAAATATAAAAACACATTGGTTTCACTTAAATTATTGTATTCCTTAAGTGCTGGTGGTGGATATATGTTGTTTTATTTGCTCTAAATTGCAAATAAATTTCTTTTCTATTTTAAATTGCTGTGTCACAAATTATACCCAAACTCATTTGCTTAAAATAGCTAATTTAGTATTCCTGTGGATTCTGCAAATTGGGAATTTGGTAATTGTTCCTGAGGTACTTTATTTTTATTACCGAAGCCTCAGGTGGGTATTCTCAGAGACTGGAAGGTGACTCTGTAGCTGACGGCTAGACTCATCAAAAAGATAATTCACATGCATTCATGTGATGGAAATGACTCAAAGATCAGTACTGCCAGCCTTAGAGTTTATATGTGATCATTTTATCTGGCTTGGCTTTCTCAAAGCATGGATTCTTTAGGGGAGTTAAATTTCTTAAATGGTAGTTCAAGTCTCCAAAGATAGGTGTTGCAGTGAAGCAGGCGGAAGCTGTAATTAATCTAAGAGTCATGCAGTGTCCTTTCCTCTGCATTTTATTGATTACACGCAAGTAATATCCCCACTTGTGAGAGAGGCTTCTCATTGGAAACAGTGGCAGTTCATTCTCTTGGGGGAATCCATTGGTTTGTCCTTAGGAGGATTTATGTCCAGAAATTGGACACTTCATTTTTATTACTCATATACCAAATCAAACACCTTCCTCATCCCTGGCAGACTCCTTTGAAATGAAGCAATTGAAAGTGAGGATTTGGGATGGATGTGAAAGTTAGGAAGTTGGCATTTTGTCTCAGTAGATCATATATCTCCTAATGTCCTGTGTGTAAATTACTTTCCTCTATTCCCCATCTCATAACCCTGCTCTCTTGTAGCTGATTACATTTGTCTTTGATAGCTTTAACATTCAGAAGCCCTCATGTCCTAGGTCCCTATCAGGCGGCTTCCTGAAAGCCTCTGTTTTTGGTAAATTCTCTGCTATTTCATGGGTTTTTTTCTGATAAATTCCCTGGAAATGGGACCTGGAAAGTGCCTCACATTATGTGTTCTATGAATAAAGAAGCTCTATATAATCACAGTGCAACTGAATACTTTTTAAAATTAATACAAGTAGAATATTTAAAGATCTGGACTAGGATATGTTGGATGAATTTTTAAAATATGCCAATACTTTAGAAATTAATGCACTTTGGCTAGTTTGTGAAGAGATGAGTTTTCTTTTGCTGTGATTAAGAATACATTTAAATTAAAATTCACTTATCAGGTAGAACAGAAAAGCTTAAATGCCTCATCCAACTGAAAACATCTCATGGAAGTAATTTCTTCTGCCTACTTAGACATGGTTTATGGCATGTACATTGTGCTAGAGGGACAATAACAAAGTTTGCAGCTCAATGAGAATATTGAGATTGATTCACATTCCTTTTCATTGGAGCATACATTTATTTCAGTCGCCATGAGAAAGTAAGGGCTTAATTTTCTAACTGTAACTTTTTTAAAGCAGTCAAGAAACTTGTTTTCTTCTGCAAGAAAACTTCCCAGTAATTTTCAATGGCATAACATTCTTCCTTGAGAACATTGAAAGGAACTTGTATAGTTTGTCTGGGAAGTGAAATGGTAGATTTCAATAAAATGGTGAACGCTATTGGAAAAATATTAAATTTTCTATAAAACTAAAGTTCTAATCTATTATGATGACTGTGATCATTAATTATTTTGCTATTAAAATCACCTGACATTCTTTTGACAACAAAGTGAAGAGAGACAGAGAGAGACAGAGAGAGAAGCATAAATACTTAAACAGAAGAGACTAGGAAAAGCTAACATGTTTACAGTTCCACATGCCTGTGGCCTTGTATATAATATGGCACTAAAATGTGCAGTGTGGCATTGGCAATGGTATCCAGTAAATAATAATGAATAATAGAGCCGTGAACATTCAAATCGTCAGAGTTCTTGCTAGATAGAGCACGTGGGACTTGGGCCAACCCCTGGTAACTAACAGAATTTGAATGAGTGGAAGAGAGGGCACAAAGTTTGGACTGACGATGGTATGGGGTGGAAAGGAATGAGGCATGAGCCTAGAAAACATCACAAGTATGCCAAACAAGGTGTCCAGGACTTCAAAGAAACAAGTATGGTGTGAATAAATGTGAATTTGTTTCCAATGAACATGATAGGTATTGATACCTCCACCACACTTCTCAAATTTCTGGACTGAGTGACACTGACTGAAACAGTTTAATATTAGCTTAGTACAATGAATGAACATATACCCAAAGCTAGGAACCTATTTCAGAATTTCAGAAGGCCAGGGATAAAGACAAAATCCCACAAGAGACGTTAAGGATCCTATGATTAGAAAAAAGCTCCTTGAAAAAGTGAGAATGATCCTCCATCCAGAAATGGATCAAATCATTCCACAAAACTTGAAAATACTGCAAGATGAAACATAGCCAGGGCTTGAACTGTCACAAAATAACCTATTTCGTTGCCTTATCCAAAGAGATGTGTTAATGGGATGACTGTCTTGAGATTAGAGTGGTCTGGTTGGCGCCAAGCTGGTCCAAAGCTTTCATCCTCATTAAAACTAATATTTTTGAGTCTGTTTCCTGACCTCTCTTTGGACTGCTTGCCCAGGTCCTTCCCATGATTGTGTTGTCTACTGGAGGCTCAGAATCTGCCTGCCCTTGCCTGCTTAGTGATTCTCCTTCCCTAGGCTCTACTGAGACAAAATGGATCTTTATTGGGCTTTTCTTGGGGTTTCTATCATTGTTGTTTCATTGTTCCCAGTGGATTAACCTTTGGTGTATACAGGATCTGAGATCCAATGCATTCTAAAGAGGTCATATTAAGTCCATTTAAATTGTTCTTCATCAAGAAGCACACATTTTAATAGTGTCTAACATTTTTTCTTCAGCTTTCTTGAGGTACAATTGACAAATAAAATTGTATATATTTAAAGTGTACAATGTGATGCTTTGATGTGAGTATATTTTGTGAAATGGCTACCATGATCAAGTTAATTAACAAATACATCACCTCACATAGTTAACCTTATTTTTTTATGTGTGTGTGGAGAATGCTTAAGGCCTACTCTTTTAGAAAATTTGAAGTACACAATACAGTGTCATTAATTATAATTAATTTTTAATTCACATAAAATCTAGTGATGGAGCTCTTGTGGCTTGTAAGCAATTAGGATACAATTATATTTAAATTGAATTTAATATAACAAAAATGTATAACTGTAATGGATTTTCACCATGACCCTGCCCAATTTCCACATTGTACAGATGCAAAAACTAAGGTCCAACAATGCTGTATCAAAGAGTTCACATGGTTTGTGTGGGTGGAAATAAAACAGAAATCTTGGAGTCCTATCCTCTCCTTTTTTAGGTAGTGATCCTCTAACAGGGTTTTGATCCAGAATATACAAAGACACCCAAACCCAGTAAAGCCTTAGTAGTAGAATGACAGGCATGCAGTTTGACATTAGATGATCAGAGGCCAGTCTTGAGGGACGTCACAACACAGGACTATGTTTCTGCAACTGTCACTTCCTTTTTTTAAATGTTTATTTATTTTCTTTTTTTTTTATTTATTTTTTTTTTTTAATTTTTTTTTAACGTTTATTTGTTTTTGAGACAGAGAGAGACAGAGCATGAACGGGGGAGGGACAGAGAGAGAGGGAGACACAGAATCGGAAGCAGGCTCCAGGCTCTGAGCCATCAGCCCAAAGCCTGACGCGGGGCTCGAACTCACGGACCGTGAGATCGTGACCTGAGCTGAAGTCGGAGGCTTAACCGACCGAGCCACCCAGGCGCCCCAATGTTTATTTATTTTCAAGAGAGAGAGAGAGAGGGAGAGAATCCTAAGTGGGATCCACACTGCCAGCACAGAGCCTGGCGCTGGGTTTGAACCTATGAACCGTGAGATTATGACCTGAGCCAAAATCAAGAGTCAGATGTTTAATAGACTGAGCCACTCAGGCATCTGGAAAGAAAAAATAATGAATTTGAGTTGGTAGAAACAGAGAGGAACATAGTAACTGAAGGGACACAGAGCTGCGTCTGAGAACAAAGTCTCTGTAAGTAGTGTGTGGGTACTGTAGATTACTAACAGGGTAAGATTTAAGACTATATATAGATCCAAAAGCATTTTCAAATCCTTAAAAAAAAATAAAAAAATAAAGATCCCATGAGGAGAGATTGGCCACTACACGGATGCCGTAGATTATCACTGGGACTTGATAAATTTTATATCAAATTATATTGTTAATGACTTGATGGGACATCAATTAATACTGTAATACAGTAATTATAAAATGATTACAACTAAATCCCAACAAGGAACTTTACAGGCAAAAAGGAAATGAAGAAGATAGGATACAAAATTCAACAGTAAAATTGCATAATTAACCAAAAAATGATGGTCTTCCCCCCCCCCCCCCGCCCCCCAAAAAATCTCTATACTACCAGCATTCATTGCAGGGAGAAGGATGAACTTCTGGCATGCAGCTGTAAAAAACAAGTGATTCCACCCTCAGCATGGAGAATTCTTTATGGAAAACAACTAACACAATTAAACTCATCCCTGTCCTGATCCCAGCATGATGTAACACTGAAGGACTCTAAGATGCCTCTCATTGGGCCACCTGATTCTGCTATTCACAAATACTTCTCCTCCACAGCTTCTAGATTCTGCCTACAGGATCCTCAAGCATGCACTTCTTATGCACATGGTCTTTTACAGCTGGAGCATTGGAAATGAGGATAATACAGTTGTAAAGTAAGAGTAAGAGGTAGGAAGCCTACTGGGCCAGCCGATTTTGCTCATACCTTATCTTGATTTGTCTCTCCTGCCATCCACAGACACAAATTGCAGAAATCTATATGGCTACCTGTTCTGGGCTGAGCGCCCCAGCCCTTAGCTCTCAGCACTGTCCTTTCACAAAAGCCAGCTCTGTCAGAGTTACATTCGCTCAAACTTTAAGCTGTTTAAATGTACATGAAGTTCATTCCTTGGCCCTTCAGAAACGTTTTCCATATAATTAACACTGGGACTATCAGATGTGTGCTAACAAGGAGTGCCTGTTAACGCAGACGTGCACTGAATCCAGAGAAAAAAAATCCAGGAGAAAATATCTAAACTCTTGATTACAGAGAGAGAGAGAGAGAGAGAGAGAGAGAGAGAGAGAGAGACTCCATGACACCAAATGACCTTCTGAGAACAATTTGAAAAATATTCAGGGATAAGGGACATAACAATTTCCCTAACAAGGACTTGGATGAGAGACTTCTAAGGCGGGGGGAGGAGGTATCTAAGAAGAGTGACAATTCTGTCAGAGTGGCCAAGCCTCAGTTTCCTGAAGCAGAGGTCAGAGAGTGGTTGTTTTGCCAGACTTGGAGAATAACTGCACTGTTTGCATAATTCTTTTCTGAGGCAGGTCATCAGCCCCTGGAGCACTGAGCTGCCACAGAATTGTCAATCTCTGAGCTGCTGCAGAATGCCAGTCCCCGAGCTGCCACAGAATGCCAATTCCTAGCACACTTGGTGATTTGCACATAAGCAGTACTCCACCAAACGTCTGTTGGTGACATAGATGCAAATGGAATAGGTTGGATTTGTTAGCATCTTACGACTCATCCAGAAAATAATCTGAAGATTTGAGAAGTACAAAATGAAGCAAAAAGTTAAGTAAATTTTTGTTACGTATTTCATACCAAACTTTATTCTGGAAAATGAGAAATTGATCTTTTATTTGGACTACATTAAGCCCAAAGCACAGACAATCTATTTAAATCAAAGTAAGTTCATTCTTGGACCAGGCTGTTGGCTAGAGAAGTTAGACATTGACAACCCCTTCCCTTTTCTGCCACAAACGTGAATGGTTTTGTAAAAGGGAACTATATTAATCATCTAACAAAGATGAGCTGAATATTTCCTTGTGTTTTTTTGCCAGATAGGCAACCACGCTGTCTTACTTCACAATCAATCTTAACTATATTTTCTAGTATGTACTTCCAGTTGTTCCAGACAAGACTCATTTATTTTATGCAAGTCACTGAGCAGTCACCACTAAAATGAGATTGATTTTGAATTTCTCTCAAGCAACCCCTCCTTGTTTTTATAGTTTTAAGTCAGCATTAAAAAAAAAACAGAGAGTCTTGCAAAATTCATTTTATGATTATTTTTCACCTGCAGAACTTTAGACCCCTAAGAAATCTTTCATTTGTGGAACATAAAAATAAGAGACAGGATTTTTTTTCCTAAATAATTTTATAAAATGAAAAATCTAGAAAGCATTTTGAGAAAAAAAGGAGGCATATGTCTCTTCACATGTATATCCTCCTCGAGGAGTCGGTAATACTCAGTATTTGAGAAGGATTGCATAACCATTATTTGTTAAGTCTTAATCTGAAACAAAACAGTCCACTGAAAACTTTTTTATATTATTTTATGAAAATGAGTATTTGGTATATGATTCAAATGCAATACTTTTTCCTTCTGTTTTTCCTAGAATGAAACATCATTTCAGATATTATTTCTTAAATAAAATGTCAAGATGACATTTAGCCAGTGCTAGATGAAATTTTGTTCTGTAGTAAATGCTCACATACTACAAAAACAATAGTTTAATACATTGCCATTTTCCTTTATTTAAAAAAAATTTACATTTATTCATTTTTGAGAGACAGAGAGGGACAGAGCACAAGTGGGGGAGGGGCAGAGAGAGAGGGACACACAGAATCTGAAGCAGGCTCCAGGCTCTGAGCTGTCAGACAGAGCCTGACGCGGGGCTCGAACTCACAAACTGTGAGATCATGACCTGGGCTGAAGTCGGACACTTAACTGACCGAGCCACCCAGGTGTCCGCCATTTTCCTTTATTTAGCCATCTATTAAATATTTGTTTGGCACCTACTATATGCTGGGCACTCTTCTTGGTGCTGTTTATTTTTACTGTTATATTTACTCTTATAATTATCTTTTTCATACATAATATAATTGACCCTACTCCCAAAACTAGCTTTAACTTATCTTTAATACTTAAAAATAAAAATCAGGTTACAGTGTCTTGGATATTTGGGTTTTAAAGATCCTTCAGTTAGCATGATATATTTCCTGCTAACCATATTCATTCTGAAAATCAAATGGGAAATAAGACCAGTGCACACTCTAAGGGGTGTATCTGAAAGCATTTCTTATGAGTAGAGTTTGGGTAAAATAACTATATTTAAGCAAATGTTAGTAGGATTGGGTGCTGGCCCTGTCTGTAGTGGCTTTCTTCAGCTGGATTCTTGAGTCTCTGGCACACAAAATGCATCATAACTTTGTTTTCATGCTCTCGATTTGGAGCCTACAGTCATGTCTCATAACTAGTCTTGGTGACAGTCACCAAAAACTTTCAGAATTTGGTGGGAGAAGGTTAATGAAGTCAATAGCCTAGGCTCTCATTGGATTTCTCCTATTAGAACGTACTTTCTCCATTCTCTCACTGCAATTAGCACCTGCACTACAGCACTCTCCTGCATGATGGGAATGTGCATGCCAAATGTGCATGAGTGAGTGAGCGTGTGTGTGCACACATACATTGAGTTGCATAGAGGGTTAAGAGCTTCGTGGTAGAATAACAAAATAAACTTCTCTCTGAATCATGGCTCAAGAACTTCCAGAGCATGGTTTGTAAATTCCTCTGTCCTCATTTACTGGAGCTGTCCAGCGGGCTTGTTATATAACCCTTTACAGGATTGTTTTAAGTATTATAGACTTTATGCCTTGGACCTAGGGGTCCTCAGTAAATAGCAGGTGTTTCTTTCTAAGCTTATTTATTTATTTTGAGAGAGAAAGAGACAGTGTGAGTGGGGGAGGGGCAGAGAAGGAGGGAGAGAGAGAGAGAGAGAAGAATCTCAAGCTGGCTTCATACTGCCAGCTGTGGAGTCCAGAGCACAACATGAAATCATGAACCATGAGATCATAACCAGAGTCAAAACCAAGAGTGGATCGCTTCACCAACTGAGTCACCCAGGCGTCCCAATAGTAGGTGTTGTTATTCTTGAGTAGGAATCGACCAGCAATCTCAATTTTCTAACTGAATGAGTGTATGTGGGGACAGGAGGGATATCTCATCAATACAGGAAAGGCCTAAAAACTTTTGTTAAATCGAATGCCTTTACCCAATATTCTATGTAAAAGAATTCTTAGCACTCCTGATATCAAAATAACTCTACTGATTACCCAATTACTGATGAATATATAAAATATGTTCCCATCCAACACTGACACTTCACCTTTCATAATTCTTCCTGGGAGAAGACACTCCAACTATTTGAATAATTGCCCAATGATTTCAGCCTCTAGACCTCATTTTCGATAGTTCATTAATGATAGTATAAGGATTGTGTCAGTTTAAGAAGTTAATATTTATAATAGATAGTTCAGCAAAATCATAAAAATCACTTGGACATTTCATTAAAAAAAAAAAAGTTGTGCGAGGACATATACTTTTTATTCCAGCCTTTTACAAACTTGTTCTTCTCAACATTTCAAGAAAAATATTGTCAAGTTCTGACTTGCCTTAAGATGGAAGCAAATTACCCTGTCATAATTAATTAAAAGAGAAGACGCTTGGAAACACTGTTTGTTTTTCAACCTCAGTCTGACACGCTGATGAAAGCAATTAAGCCGTAAGGCCTGCTGCCAGGAAGCACAGACCAGCCCAGGGGACGCAGGGCATTTGTGAACAAGTTACTAGCTATATTCTCTTCATTTCCACTTAACCAGGCCATGTTTTCAGGAATAAAATGCACATTTTAATTTTATTTCAATAGTAAAATGGTCTTTCTTTTTGTAAAGTATCAAAAGCATATTCAACATGGTTGCTCATAGCGAAAGATGGACAGGACACAGTGAGTTTCCTGGAAGTCAGCAAATGTGAGGCAAATACCACTTTTTTTTTTTTTTTCCTTTAATTTTTTTAAAACATTTATTCATTTTTGAGAGACAGAGAGAGACAGAGCGTGAGTGGGGGAGGAGCAGAGACAGGGGGAGACACAGAATCCGAAGCAGGCTCCAGGCTCTGAGCCGGACACAGGGCTCGAACTCACAGACCACAAGACCATGACCTGAGCCAAAGTCGGATGCTTAACCAACTGAGTCACCCAGGCGCCCCAGCAAACACCACTTTTAAAAACAAAAATTAAAAATCAGAAATGCTCTTTGATGAACAAAACATTAGCAGGTGATAACTGATTTGCCATTTTCAAATTCCTCAAATCCTTAAAAAGAAAAAGAGCTGTGCATGAACTTAAGTCTAAGGAAGGTACCTGTGTATTATGAGATATTGGAGGAAAGCAGTTACCATCTTTCCGCTTATTTCCATACTACTAGCAAGAGATAATTTGGTGGCAAACAGGTAACTAAACAAAGGTTGCAGTTTGGAAATGTGGTTATTATGACTTTAATGAAGTTTCCAGTTCCCTAGACCTTTGTGTGCCGCTGACAAGAGCCAGGAGGCAATGAATAATGCTTCCCTATTTAGCCACATTTCAATTACCCTCAGCCCACCCAGAGGACCAACTACGGGCTTTATAGTCTGCCTGATTCAAATGTCAGGGTTGCGTGAGCCTTGGGTGTCACTAGCCTCTGTGCTAAGCAATTATTTTGTAGTAGGATGTGTTTATGTCTTAGTTCTGGGGCATGGAGGGTCCTATCCGACCTTTCCTAGGTTCAAATTTTCCTTGACATTATTTCTACATTAATCAAAGTTGTATGTTTTTATACAATTGCAGAATAAATAATTCTGATGTATGTTTTAAAATTTAGTCATTCCATGTACTTTTCACAGTCCAGTTTTAACGATGACATCTAAAGTTTCCTCCAACTGTTAGAAGTGAACGAGGATGTATCATCTCCCTTCTAGTATGGTTGTGAATTAAAATATGGTACAAAATTGGGGCACCTGTGTGGCTCAGTCAGTTGAGAGTCCGACTTCGGCTCAGGCCATGATCTCACGCTTTGTGGGTTCGAGCCCTGTTTCGGGCTCTGTGTGGACTGCTCGGAACCTGTTGCCTGCTTCGGATTCTGTGTCTTCCTCTCCCTCTGCCCCTCTCCTTGCTCTCTCTCTCTCTGTCTCACTCTCTCTCTCTCAAATAAATAAACATTAAAAAAATAAAAACGTGGTACAAAAGACAGCGGGGTGAAGAAACCCCAAAGAGTATATGTTGGGCTTGAATCAGAAAGATTTTAGCTAATCAAAATAGCTTAGAATAAGTGTGTTTCTTCTGTCACTAGGCAAGATGTAAAAAGGTACAGGGTGTTTTCATTAGGTATCACAGTGGTGTCAGTAACCCATGTGTTTCCAACTTTCTTCCTAGCCCTCTTCGGTTTGCTGGCCACAACTCTCATCTGTGCCCTCCAGATTGTGACAGATCACACGCTGGCTGCCCTTGCTCCAGGCATGCTCTTGCACATCTGTGCTCCATGGCAGGAAGGAAACTATGTCCTGCAGCTCTCCCATAATTTCTCTGCCTACATCTCCCATCTTCCCTCTGGCCACTCTTGCTTTCTCTTAGTAGATATCCTCTCACCTATTCTAGGTGTCATTCACCAACTCTAGGTCCAAACTAACTTCAAAGTAGGGTAGGAAATCAAATATATTATCTGATTTTTTTAGCCTTTGTGAGCAATAAAGGAAGCAGAGAGAGTCAAAAGACATGGCACCACTTCAGTTCAAATAGTCTCATCTTCAGTCCTAGACATTCAAATGCCATCTGTCTATATAGAGGGTCCAGTACATGTGCTGTCGTGGGAAGAGTGGGGATAAGCAATAGAAATACAGAATGGAGAAGACACTGAGGGATCTTTAGGCCAGGCTGTGCTCATAACCCAGTTTTATCAACGGACATCCAAGAACCAGCCAGAGGCCAAAGGCCAAAGTATTCCATTTGCGTAGGAAATCATCTGAGAAATGGCACTGGAGGATGCTCAAAAATGAAGTTCAGAAGCTTCGTAACTGCGTGGCAGGCAAGGATTTTAAACACCTTGTGTTTGCACCATGAATGTTACCCATGGGACATCCAAAGAAAGCCACTGAACTTTGGTACTTAACCGCCCAGAGTTTGGAAAGGGAAGCTGTAACCTTTCAAAACAGATATGATTTTAATGCAATATTATCACTAGTTTATTTCTTTCAAAAGGCAGAAGTTCTGTTTCCAAAATTTCATAGCTTCCTCCTGATTACTGCAGAATTCTGAAAGTTTTTTGGCTTACATTATGATTTGGGAGGTAGCTTAGAGCTTGAGAGCTTTTTTTTTTCTTTTTCTGAAGATTATTCATAGCTTTTTAATAAGAGAATTCACAGAATCGTAGACTATCGGGAAAGAAAAACGTACTCAAATCCAACTCTTCTGGTCCTTGGGGCAAGAAACCTAGGCCGAGACAGAGTGGCGACCTGGGGTCTTCAGTGTTGGTTCTGAACTCAATTGTATGCCACGAGGAAACACCAGATTGGAAGATGCAGACTCTCGCCTTAGGGCGTATACCTTCTACCTGGAGACATTAGAATCACACATGAAACAATTTAATGGTGAACCTCACAAGACTTCTGGTGCAATATTTCAGAGAAGGACCATGGGTATACGGGGAGAGCTATTTGCTTCTGCAAGTTCTCCCTGAGACAGGACACAAGTAATATAAAGATGATTCTGTCCTGCCTGGAAATCATAGGCACTGAGAGGGCTCACTCATCAGTAGTCAATTTTGAATTGTTATTATTTTTTCCATAGGCAAAGTGCATAACAAGTAACTTAAAGGGTATCTCTATACCTACCTCCCAGCCAAAGAAATAGAACATTACCTATAGATTTTAAGCCATCTATAAACTCTCTCAATATTCCATGTTATTATTTCCAATACAGACTTGACCATCCAAAATACTGGAAACGAATGGTGTCAGTGTCATCAGAGGCAGGATTTCCTAATTACTTGGAGGATACGAATGACTAGTCACTCATGAAAATGTGTTGGTTTACATCAAAACAGCCACACGTGATAAAAAATTATGGCCTTTTATCTGAATTTTGGTACAATTTTAAAGTTCAAGTTAATAGTTTCTTACCTTAATACCAGGTAATATACTGTGCATTTCCTATTTTGCCTTTTGCCTCCTCTTCCAAGATAAGGAAACTGCACCTCTGAGAAACTAGAATGTTTGAGTAAGAGCCACTCATGAAAATTAGGGTAATTTGGATTTAAACTCAGTTCTCCTGGCTCTAAATCCAGGTCTGTTTCTCTACTGTTACCAAATTTTCCATAGACTTTTCAAAGCTTATGTTCTGTGGTCATTCTGAATTGGTTTCTAATATTGATTTATTGTACATGTGTGTTCAAGGGCAAGCTAAGTAACCTACATAAACCTCAATTTGCTTACATGAAAAATAGAATATCATGTGTCTTTTTGTTATAGAGTTGCTATGGATAGTAAATGAAATTATTGTAAAGTGCTCAGCCCATTGTCTGACATCAGTAAGTGTTCAATAAATGATTAGCTACTCTTGCCTTTATTCTTGAAGAAGAGGATTTGAAAATTCCAAAGCAAATAGTGCTTACATCTGAAATGTCTTTGTAAGTGGGAGGGTCTGCCCATGGGGTATGATGTGGATGTCATATGGGAGCGATCATTTCTGAGTGCTGAGGAGGTAGGTTGATGCAATTGTAACTATGTTTGATATATGGTCTTGCTTATTATTTATTACATAATTCTCTCTATGTGTCATATAAAATTACATATGCATGTATTAATATATGTACACGTATGCACATGTATGTTTTGTTAATAAAGGGTGAATCTTGGTTCTTGCTTATTCTTGCCTCAGCTCAGAATTAATCCAGGCCAATTCAGGGGCAGGGTGGATAACGTTTGTCTCCTCAAAGCAAAAATGTTTCCAATGGCAAACATGAAAACCACTTGAAAATGAAGTCTTAAAGTTCATTCTAATTCATGTTTTGGATGCAAACCCTTTCATTCCCAGGCAGGCTGAGGAGACTCTGGTGCCCTCAAGTAATGAGTTGCTTGCCAAAAGCTCTAGGAAGAACAATCTCATGGTGCAGATACTAAGATTTACAGTCTTTCCTGAATGAAACTCTAAAAAATCAACACATGTAAAGTATCTGTTCATTCACCAGTCCAGTGACCAGTGAAAGAAAGTTTGAATCAACTGAGCAGCATTTTAACATAGGCCTTTGAAAATTGGATATTGCAAATGTTAACTTCCACAAACCCCACAGGCCTTTTCTTTCAACCAAACACAAATACTGAAGTGGACAGGAACATCTGACGAAAAGTAGTTTAGAATATTATTTCATATGGGAAGCAAAGGAAGATTTACAAGCAAGCAGCTGGCCTTCTCTAAGACACTTTTTGATTTAATCTGTTTCACATTTTGCTTTTCTAAGGCACTTCTTTGAAACTTTCTCCAGTATGGATGCCAATTATGAAACTTGTTGGGATCACAGACCATTGCTAGGTTTTATGTTACCTCAAGAGAAAGCATGGGTAAGAGAAGGTGAAGCTTGTTCCCGATCAGAGAAAGAATACTTTCATAGAAGCTACAAGGGGTGTCCGGGTGACTCAGTTGATTAAGCATCCAACTATTGATTTAGGCTATGGTCATGATCTCAGGGTCATGGGATTGAACCCTGCATTGAGCTCTGTGCTGAGTATCGAGCCTGCTTATGAGTCTCTCTCTCCCTTTCTCTCTGTCCTTACCCCCACCTCCTGCTAAAAAAAAAAAAAAGAGAGAGAGAGAGAGAGAGAGAGAGAGAGAGAGAGAGAAACCCAGGAGCATCAAGACTCAAACTCTGCCTCTTTCATAAAACCTCTGCCTATCTCCCCTCTCTTAACCTCAACCACACTTATTTGCTGCAGGAGCATACTCTAGTCCTATTTGTCTTCTTTCTGTCTCTTAAATGTACCAAGATTATGTCTCCCTTGGGTCCAAGCTATATCTTCTTTCCAGTTTGCCCCTCCCCCTTTCCCTCCCTGTTTCATTTATTTCCATTATTCAGAATAATGTTCACATCTGCAGACAGAGTATCTTGAAAGTCCAAAATAAGTTAAGTGCCCCTGTTTTTCATAGTAGTCTGGACTATTCCTTCATAAGAATTTGATAGTGCATTAGTGTTTGATTGTTTAGTGTTTGGGCCCTCATCACACTGGCAGAATAGGTTTTTTATGATTGTCTTGTTACATGTATTCTGTAAGCTCCATGATAGCAGAGATGTATGTTTAAGCCTTTTGGAGACTAACTGTCTTTTTCACAGAGGAATCCAATGGTATTTGTTGATTGACATTTGATGTGTTCTGAGTATAAACTTTAAATATCTCACAGAGAAGTTTACAAACATTATGGAGAGTTCTGGTTCCACTAGGATGTTAAAACCTGTTGGAAATGCAGTAAGAAATAGCTACATTGAAACAGAGCGAGTGGAGTCTCCCTGCATTTATATGTGGGACTCCAGGATACTATAGTACACTATGAATTTATGCCAAGTACTCTAGCTGTCTGTTTGTCTGATCGACATGCCTATCGGCAAGAAAAGTGATACAAGCAATGAAAAACGATGAAACAACAAGAATTTCTTCTTCAGAAAACTATAATTCATTATTATCATGAAACTGAAATAGAGTTTGAGAAACACTTGGGTAAATATTGAGATCACAAGAGATCAAGTGTCAGATCTGGAGAAGCAGAGACCAAAAAAAGAGCCAAGGTTTGCCTCAGGGCCCTAACCTCCACATCAATGGCAGATAATACTCCCCCACCCCCCAACTCTTGCACCTGACCTTTCATTTAAAGGCAGTTTCTATCTCTGGATTATGTGGATTTAATAAGGCACAGGTCAGTAATTCTGCTCTCTCTGTCTCCCTCAGGAGTGCTCCTCTGTGCTGAATAGTGATGAATCTGCTAAACAATTTAGCCAGGCATTTGCATGCCAATTGTAAGTCAAAAACGTTCTAATGAAACTGTTGAAGTGAGATTTTTTTCCCCTCATAAATATATTAAAAATAAAATAGAAGAAATGCTATGTCTATTCACATGAAGCTGAGATTTTTGTTCAGTGATTTTAATGAATGCACGGACTTACTTTAACTCCCCCTTCCAGGAACTGATTGCCAGATAAGATCAATGCCAAGTCTCTGCAGTATCCAGTTCTCCCATTACACACACAAAAAAAAGGATTTCATTTCCATTCCCATTTTATAGGTATGACATTCCAGTGCTTCATTAAGAAAACATAGAAGCTATACATTTATAAATACATCCCAACATTCTTGGGCTTTTCTTTCTAGAATATGTTCTCCCTTGAAGAGATATTGCTGTCACTCACCTAGAGCTCAGAATAAAATGAGTAAATATGAACTTTAAAATGATAGGGATACCCAGAAGGGTAAAATTAAGTGCTATTTGAAAACAATTCTGACCTGATCATATATCAGAGCTTTCTGTATTTCTTTTCTTGCTTCATTTCAATGAAACTGACATAAAACAAACTTTGTTTCTCCAATACCCAGGGACATCGGGAAAAGATGTTTGGAAGATATTGTGTCAATTAAAGACAAAACTGAAGGATCCAGGCCCTTTCTCTGGGATAGAATTGGTTTATTCTCTGAAGACAGCTGCCTAGAAAGTCTCAACTGGTACTAGACCCTTGCTGGTAATAAAGAATCAGGACAATTACAGATTCCCATTTGTCCAGAGAAACAGAACACGCATACTCCCAGAAAGGCTCTTCTGCCCATTTCGTATCCCAACATCAAACCACTCTTGGTTTTAGCCATGTCCCTGGACATGTTACTTATTTTAGAACAATCTTACAGAAGAGTAACAAGTAGGTCACATGCATTTTAAAAATACTATAACCCTAAGAGTTTTATAAATTGGGCCATTAAATGCCTCTTCCATAAAGAGAACAATGACAAACTTTTGTGATTTCAAAATTGGTAAAACGAATGAAAATCTGACTTCAGTTCCTTTTATTATATAGGAAGAACCACTTTCTTTCATTATGCAATTAGAACTCTGTCATATGTCCCCTTTGCCTTTTTGCTTTGGTTCTCTGGAAGATCATTACTGAGTTTTATATCTCATAATCTTACAGTTCTGAAATGTAGACTTTCTGATTTCAATCCTGTCATTATTATTCATTATTGCTTAATTCTTTCTTTTCCATTGGTGATTATATTTACCTTTGTTTGAGCTTTGTTTTCATTGTTTTGGGATTTTTAGTTAGTGAGTTTTGTCCTGTTTTGGTATTTGTACATTTTATTAAACACTACTTTAAGTGTTTTTGAAAGCTCTTAAGGAAAGAGGAATAAAGAATACTTATAAGGACACTCAGCACTTCTGGAGAGCAAAATAGTTTCACATAAAAATCAAAGTTCCAGTAAAGAGAGCATCATGCATAATGCATTTGTGTGTTTCACAGTGCTTTCAACAAAGAGGTACCCCAACTGCTTGAATCAGACCACCTGGATGTGAAATGAAGGGAGAGAAAGGCCAAATTACCCTAATTTGACGACTTTGTAGAACCAACACATTTTCTTTACAGGCATTGTGTAAACTTTATAATGCACAGTGTAATCTATACTATTGGATGTTTTCTAAATCCTGTGGTAGAAGTTGGGAAAGCATGAACCAGGTGGATTTTAGAGACAGATGCCTTGGGTTAGAGACCCCAGCTCTTTTACTGCTATGAGACTATTTATAAGGTACTTGACTTTTGTCAACTGCATTGTCCTTCACTATGAAGTGGAGATAGTGGTAGAGTCTGCATTCAGTCTGACGTTCAATCAACAGTGATTTGGTACTTATTAGTGCAAGTTAATTTTATTATCTTATTAGCTCACTTGATCTTTATGCTAGCCGTATGATTTTGGTAAAACAGCATTGAGTTCCCTCAATGCTTAGAAAGATCGAGCAATTGGACGTTAATAAGAAGCACATGGGCTCTGAAATTTTCTACCTTTTAATTGACATGATATTCAAGGCCATCCTTTGGAAATGTAAAGTGTAAGTGTTCCTTCAGCGAGCACATCATCTGGGAAGTCTTCACTTACCTCTGTCCTGGGGCCCACCTGCCCTTCCTTCGTGCTTCCTTAGATGCACCATGGTTCTCCTTTCATAGTGGGTACCCCATGGCAGTGCAACCATCCATATGTCTGTTTCACTGGACCATATGTTTGAAGAAAGGGATTGTATCCATGTTTTGTACCATCAGTACCACTATTAATAATAACTCAACCAACATTTGCTTAATGAGTATGTGAATGAATTAATATAATTTGCTTCATATTTAGTTTCCTCCAAAGCGGGAGCTCCTCTGCACGAGACTATCATAGGTATAATGTCTTTTACGTAACCTTTATTTTAGGATGGTCAGTAACGTGGCAAACTAGAATATTCAATTTCCCAGTTTTTCTTGAAGGTAAGAGAGGCCAAATGATAGTACTTTCCTAGGAAATTAAGCAAATATCTACTGGGAATTTCTGGAAATACTTTAGTTTTCTAAGGTAAGCATTACCATTTCTTGTTGCTTCTATCTTTTCTTCTACCTGGAATACTGACATGAGCCAAGAGGTGGGGAAGCCTTCTTGTAAGTTGAGAAAGAAATCCCTGAGCTAAGTTATAGGAAAACAGAAGAAGCCTGGTTCTTGGATCAGCTGA
Source organism: Panthera onca (assembly GCF_046562875.1). Classification (NCBI taxonomy): domain Eukaryota; kingdom Metazoa; phylum Chordata; class Mammalia; order Carnivora; family Felidae; genus Panthera; species Panthera onca. Next base: position 22,487,862 of record NC_138349.1, on the reverse strand, counting down.
ACAAACCCAAGATTATCTAGCTCTGGGTTTTCATTGCACAATGAACATCAATAATCTCCACTTAGCTAAGCCTTTATAATAGCTTTTCTGTTACGTAGAGTCTAATAAAATCCATAACTGACAGCATCTAAAAGATTTCTTGAACTAATAGCTTTGTAGGAGAACAAATGAATAGGCACATAGTTATGCTAGTGAACAAGACATTTTCTATTTCGTTTCCAAAACTTAATTAGTATAGGACTTAGGATCCATTTCTAGGGAGAAATGATAACTTTTGTATTGCACTTTGCTGGGATTAAGGGATCACTTGTGTGAAGTTCTAGAATGCCGGCATTCCCATGGACTGCTATGGCAGATAGCTCTCATATCCTCTGTAAGAGTTTGTCTTTTCAACATGCACAAATTCATGTCCAATCCCAGCTCCAACTGGAAAGAGAGATATGTATGGAAGAAAGTAACACTGGACTAAAAATTAAAAGTCATCTGTTTCAGACTTAGTTTTTGCCACTTGATGGCCAAGTTATGTAATTTTTAAATGAATTTAAAATCACTGAGGAAAGCAGCCACCACCTGTCACCCATTTTCTACTGCAATTGAGACCTTAGCCTGAAATTAAAACTCCTCTGTTTCCCCATTTACCCTTCCAACTGCTGCCTACTGACACTCATGGAACTGGCATCTTAAAGGAACCCACACATCCCTTCACACTCTTGAAAACCACAGCCAACCACCCCTGCGTTCTCACAATTGTTCCCAGGATGGCTTGTCTTGAGCTGTCACCCTTATTCAGGCAACACCCCCACTGAGCAGGGATCAAGGGATTGAACTGTCTGAGCTTGCTCATGAGTAAGTTGAGCTGTAAACTCAGGAAAATTGAGTTTTGCAAAGAGAGCGAGCCCAGTTTTACAGATTGCACTTCTGAGAAAGAAGACTTGGAGACAGCTGCAATCTCTTTGCTCATCATTTGGTGAAACATAAAAACATCCTCTGTGAAGATGACTCCATAAAGGCAGTAACTGGAGAGCCCATGCTTTTAATCACACATCATATGTAGGGACACACTCTCAACGGCAAATATCAAGAAAATTATAACTAAATTAGATGGTTGCTGGAGCCTGTGGCCCTGAAGATGTAGGCAAAATGTAGAACACAAACAATTCCATGGCCTGTGGGGGCCCATGGCTCCCTAAAAGATTTCTGCAAATTTCATGTGGGCCTCAGTTTCCTTGACCTCTCCTGCTTCTTAGGGCTGGTGCTTTTGTTTGCTTCCTGAACTCTTATCCAGATTTTAAGCTTAATCCTCTAATGTATTCCCTATCAATGCCACAAATGCAGTTAATTCACTTATTTTACTTCACTGAAGACTTAGGCATTATGAAGAAATCATTAATTTTGTGAAAACCTATACAGTAATCAATTTGATAGTTTTCATTAGACATTTTTCCTCCTGAGGTCCTTGTTAGTACCTTACAACCCAGAATCTAGACCTCTCCCTGCCAACTGCTCTTCTCTTGTCTAGTTAGCCCTTTGCTTTGCCTTGGACTCACTATCAAAGATTGGGATAAGAAAATTGCAGCCATGCATCATCAGATTTCCAAAAATGCAAAGACCCTGAAATCCTGGATATGTATGTGTGTGTGTGAGTGATCTACAACATGCGTGCGCACACACACACACACACACACACCCCTATGAGTTTTAGAAATTATGATCTATAAGGTACCAGATATTCTAATATGCTGACATCCAAACCACTTTTTCTAGATTAACTTTTACCTCTTGAAGGGTATCAAATCTATCATCAGAACGAAGTCTTAACATTAGTCCAACCACTGGAGTCCTTCTGAATCTTGAGTGTTTGTACAGCACCCTACATCAGCATAATATGGAGGTACAAGGAATTTGAAGGCGTGTTTTATCGGTTGGCATGCATTATTGGAACATAAGTCATTTTTCTATATCCTAAACTAGTATACAAATAGTCTGCCTTAAAAAAATACTCAACCCAAATCCCCAAGCTTATACCCTGAGAAAGCTGACAAATAACAAGTGTAATAATTTTAGCACCTACTCCATACCAGGTATTTTCCTAAGCTTTCACAGTAATTATATAATGTCACAATCCAATCCAATGAAATAGGTACTTTTATTTTATATATATATATATATATATATATATATATATATATATATATATGGGGGATTTAAGTCCTGGGTTTTAATCCTTATGCTGCATCCCACTCTTTATTTTTTCATTTTAATTCCAGTATAGTTAGCATACAGTATTATCTTAGTTTCAGGTGTACTGTATAGTGATTCAACAATTCTATAAATTTATCAGTGCTGATCATGGGAAGTGTATTCTTAATCCCCGTCACCTATTTCACCCACCCCCAACCCCCCACTGATCTTCCCTCTGGTAACTATCAGTTTGTTCTCTATAGTTAAGAATCTGTTCTCTAATTTGTCTCTTTTTTCCTTTGTTCATTTGTTTTGTTTCTTAAATTCCACATATGAATGAAATCATATGCTATTTGTCTTTCTCTGAGTTATTTCGCTTAGAATTGCAAATGGCAAGATGCCATTCTTCTTTATGGCTGAATTATATTCTACTGTATATATACCACGTCTTTATGCATTCATCATTTGATGGACACTTGACTTGGGCTGCTTCCATAAATTGGCATTTGTATATAATTCTGTCGCAAACATATGCAATAAACATATCTTTTTGAGTTAGTGTTTTCATATTCTTTTGAGTAAATACCCAGTAGCAGAATTGCTGGATCATATGGTAATTCTATTTTTAATTTTTGGAAGAACTTCCATACTGTTTTTCACAGTGGCTGCATCAGTTTGCATTCCCACCAATGGTGCATGAGGGTTACTTCCTCTTTACATCCTTGCCAAAACTTGTTTTTTCACCCCTATGTTTCAGATTAGGAAACTGAGGCCCAGAGATATTAGGTCAACAGGATTATAAACAAAATTGTGCAAAACTGAGATTTGAATAAAGGTCTCTCTAAATCTGTATTGTAAATCTAACATTTCTAGAATTTGGTTTGTGTGGATTTTTAATGGATATAGCTATTGAATAAAAGTGGCCCACATAGTTAGATAAACGTATAATAGTTAAGGGAATTAATGAGTGGGATCAATATAGGAGTTGTATGTTCAAACCAAGCCAAGAAGTATGTTTCCAATAGCACACCCATTTCTATAATCCTTGCCAACACTGAATACTCAGACCAGATGAGTTCCTAATCCAAACTGAAGCAATAGTAGGTGTTCAATATTTTAAAGCTTCTTGATTGTGATACCCAATAGTTAGCAACTGCCCCACCCACAACCCCACCGGCAACTGCACTACTCTAATGGGGAAGCCGTTCAAATGTTAACAGTCCATCTGTTCACTTGAGAATAAAGGACCTATCTGCTCTCAGTCCAATGTATGTTGCTTTTACAACTTTAAATACAATGCCAGAGGTAGGCTCTTATATTTCCCTCACTCTCTCTGGCATTTCTAGTTGGAGATCCTAAAATGGACTACATCTGCATCTCAGATGCAATACACATCAACTAGGAACTGCACGTAGATTTTCCAAGTTTGCCTTCATTAGTCGTGTGACTATCTGAGAAGAAAAGTGTCCTGGAGTCTAATAGATGATACCTAAAAAATAACAGGCTACACTCTGCTGTGACCATGTCTTACTTTCTAAAGTCTTTGCTCCACACAGGCCCTACTTCTCTGCTTCATTTGGCTAGGTAAATATTCTCTCCTGTTGTGTTCTCTTTGGAGCATAAGCATTCTGTACGAATGTATGTGTGGGTGTGTGGGTGTGTGTTTTGGAATAAAAACTATTCAGTGTTCCATTAATGAGATAATGTATTTATGTATCATGACAATAAACACAGCTGCAAAATGGACCATAAAGAAGTAGATGACATGCAGATTTCTGTGCCCAACGTGTCAACTGTAATTGAGAAATAAATTAAATGATCCATCTGCTTCCCATCATTTACTCCTTTATTTTTTTTTCAGTATCCATGGTTTTTAAAACCAGTCAGAATTATTTATACTAATTACTCACTAAAAAAAAAAAAAAAGAAAATCCATATATAAATTAAATGACTTTGTAATGCAATTTTGCCAGCCCTTAACATACCGTGCTTCTTTCCAACCCTCAAATCTAATGACTATGATGAACTCTTTCTCCTTATTAATAGTTTTCACTTTATCATGCCAATACTATTGAATTTGCTCTTCATTACTGTCTTATAGGCACTGCTAAAATAATGTATCATATAATAGACTTCACAGCAATCTAATCTATTACTCTGGTAGTGCTTGCCAAGGAAAAAGAAAACAAACAAACAAGAAATAAAAATAAAATAAGCAAGTGAACTAAAAACCTATTTAATGCAGCTTACAATGGTAAGATTCAATCTGCTCGCTAATAATATTCATAGGTTAGGGTTAAAATAGCCAACAGCCACTGGAACTAATTAAATATAATTGTACTATTTTTTTTTCCTACTTCAGTGTTATAATTATCCCACTGAGAAACCGCAAGTCAGTGCTGGCGAAAGCAAAAAAAAAAAAAAAAAACCTTCATTGTTTTCTCAAACATTTTCATGTTCATGCTTCTCTGCTCTGGAAACTCCGTTTGTTTACCTGAGCCCCAGGGACATCCCTGAGATAATCCTATAAAATATTTGTAGCATTTGGGGTGAGATGGAGGGGAATAAAAACGGAAAACTCTCTTTCAAAAGGTCTTTATTGGCATCATTTTCTTTTACTTTTTTATTACGAATGATTTAAATCTGTGTTCACCATAAAAAAGGAGTGAAGGGATAGAACATATAGAAAACCAAAAAGAAAAGACGTAGAAACCATCTATATCCTAATCCAGCAAATATAACCACTGCTAACACCTTGTTGTTTATTCTGGAAGCATTTATTTATGCATTGTACACATATTTTTTTTTTAAAAAGTGAGATGCTGTGAGATTGTTTTGTAACCTATTTTTCTCAACTAATAAGATGGTACATCTTCCCATGTCTGTAAATATAGATTCACATCATCATTTTAATGGTCACAGAGATACAAGTTATGTTGCCAATTTTCCATTGCTATGTACAGCTTACCCTTTGAACAACACGGGATTTAGGGGCACTGACCCCCACACAGTAGAATATCTGCATATAACGTTTTACTCCCCCAAATTTAACAACTAATAACCTACTGTTAACTGAAATCCTTATTGATAACATACTCAATTACCATATATTTTGTGTTATATATATCATCTACTGTATTATTACAGTGAAGTAAGCTAGAATAAGAGAGAAAATGTTATTAAGGAAATCATAAGAGAAAATTCATTTATGATACTGTACTGTATAAAAAAAAAATACCGCGCATACAAGGGGACTCATGCAGCTCAATCCCGTGTTGTTCAAGGGTCAACTCTATTCACTATGTGGGTGTAGCCAGTCTGGTTCAATTTCTTTCTGATTGCTCTTCCGTAGCCTCGTGGGAGGACTGGTATGGGATTTCCCTCAAAAATGGGAATGGTTCTGACCCATGTTACAGGCCTTATGGATCTGTGACAGCAACTCTCCTATCACAGTCTTGGAAGTCACTTTTTTCCCCTAGTTTCACTGAAGTATAACTGATGAAGAAAAGTTATACATATTTGAGGTTTATAACTTGATATTGTGATATTATACATATACACAACATATCCACAATGCACACACACACATACACACACACACAGTGAAATAATTACCACACTCAAGCTAATTAAGATTATCTGTCACCTCATATAATTACCATTTTATTTCTTTTTTGTGATGAGAACACTGAAGAATTACACTTTCAGCAAATTTCAGGAATACAATACAGTATTGTTAACTAAACTCACAATTGCTGTGCAAAATTTCAGTTATGCAATATGGCTTCTAGATGTCACCGTTTTTAAAAAAAATAACTGGATAAACAAAGGCAAAGCTATTTTTAAGAGTTTGAGGGTAAGTCTTGTTCTATGTCTCTCGTCTCAACATTTCCTGTTGTACAAGTCAACTCCCCTACCTGGTTAGGGTCTTGAGATTTCTGTCTGTGACATGGGTTATTGTGGTGGGTGTAGGGGAGAAAAGTAAAGCCGCTTTCTAATTAACACTATTCCTCTGCCTTAACAGTTACTCTTACCTCAGCCTGGGATGTCCTGCAGAAGAACTTTTCCACTCAGGATGTGTGTGCTTTGGGGTAAATAGCCTAACCTGTCTCTGTCTTCCTTTAGCCATTTGTTGTAATGGAATGATAGTAGTCCCTACCTTATGAGACATTCGTAACAAATAAAGGAATTTACACAGCACTTACTAAAAGTGCCCTGCCACTTACCAAGTACCATGCCTATTCTTATCGGTTAAGCCCCAAATATCCCCATCCTTCAAATTCCAGTTCAACCCTCTCCTTTAGGAAACTTTTCCTGTATCCTTAGATGGATATGAGCATTCTCTCTTTTGATCTCCCATTTCCCCAGTATTTCTCTTTTTATAAAGCAGTGTAATTAAATATATTAATTTCCCTTGCTAGACCATATAGCTCTTAAGAAGAAAGGTATCACTTTCTGTTTGTGGCTGGCTGAACAGTATCCTCACCACCACCACCACCATCACCCCCTGCCACACACACACAAATTCACTTCTTAACTCCCCAAAGCTATTAATCATACCTCATATGAAAAAAAAAATGGGTTTAATAGATGTAATTAAGGTAAGGATATTGGATTGGGGAAATATACTGGGTTATCCTGTAGGGTATGATATAATCACAAAGATCCTTACAACTGGGAGGCAGAGGAAGACCAGAGCCAGACACAGGATACTTAAGACAGAAAATATGGCCAGAATAATCTAGTGATGAGCCAAGGAATGCCAATAGCCTCTGAAAGTGGAAAAAGCAAGACAAAGATTCTTCCTTGAGCGTCAAGTGGGAACCAGCCCTGCTCACACCTTGATTTTAGCTCAATAAAAACCATTTCAAATTTTGACAGCCAGAATGGTAAGAAGATATATTTGTGCTGTTTTAAGCCATGAAATTTGTGGTAATTTGCTACAATGGTGATAGAAAACAAAGCATCTAATAGGATGCTTAGCATATTGTGGACCTTCAACAAATATTTGATGAATAAATTCATTACATACATAACACAAACAATAAGAAGAGTCCATTTAGGTAAGCCTTGGCTCAGTCAGTTAAGTGTCCAACTCTTGATTTCAGCTCAGGTCATGGTATCTCGGGTTTAATGGGTTCCAGACCTGCATGGGGCTCTGTGCCAACAGTGTGGAGCCTGCTTGGGATTCTCTCTGTCCCTCTATCTCTCTGTCCCTCCCCCACTCCTGCTGTCTCTGTCTCTCTCAAAAACAAATAAATAAACTTAAAAAAAAAAGAGAGACCATTTAATCATGTCAATTGAGAAGGCCTTAATCAGTTCATACGAAAAAAAAGAAAATTAGCAATTTCAGAGCTATGTTTTCCCCCAGGAAATAAAACACGTTTTAAAACTGTGGAAGTTAAATTACAATTCAGTTTCATGTGCCCATCACTTACAAGTCAGGGTGGATTCAACTGTGGTACTTAATTTAAATAATAGAAAAAAATAAATCACGACAAATGAGAAGAGATTGACAAGCTTTTTCCATTTTATTTTGTTTTAATGGTACCACAAATCCCTAGAAAATGTGACAATTGATTCTGTGCTATGTTTATCAAACATACCTCAGCTCTAAGGAGCCAGAACTTGCCCAAAGGAGCATGAGTAGTGTCCAACCACATGTCTCTTCCCAGTCTCTTCTCTGCTTCCTGATTTAAATATCTGTTCAAGGCATGCTCACACAAAATAATCACCACATTAAGATGGCAATTTAGAAAGAGTTACATGGAACAGCTTCTGCTTTATAATTTATAATTTGTAAGCGATGCCCTCCATTCATCCACATGGAATCATAGAACTCTGAGTGCAAGTCCCTGTCAATATTCACGTTCTCCCTGACAGTATTTCCAAGTAAAAATTAGGATGATGTTCCCACCACAGGAATGAAATTGGCCAAATTTTTCTTTCTGTCCTACATTTCTCCTTCTCTCCCTGTGCTTCTTGGGATTAGTTTTCTCTGGAGTCACACAGGAATCCAATCACCTTGTGTATATCAAGTGACTGAGAACCTATCATTTACTTCCTATACAGCACTGTTGAGATTAGAAACAGAAAAATCTGCAGGACATGCATTAACAGTCTGGACAGGTCAATTCTCAGGCATTTGGTAAGAATGAAAGATACTTAAGGATAGAATCTATGTTGTGAATAATGTTTTACTATTCCAAGAATAAGGAAATGCTAAAGACTCTAGCATATCCTTTCCTAAGCATTCAATCTATGAAGTAGCTGTCCGAGTGATTAGTGTTCTCCATCAACTTAGGCCAGGCCCACAAATCACGTGGTTTTCATGCTCCAGGCAAAGTTTTTCTTTCTCACTAAGTGTCAAGATCTTTTGGACAAATCCCTGAGCTGGGAATCAATAAACTTACATTCCATTCTTGACTGTCCTCATTAATGAAGGTGCTTTTGGCTACAAATAATGGAAAACTCAACACCAATTGGCTTAAACAATGAAAACATTTATTATGTGAAGAGTTTGGCAGTTCAAGGATTATTAAGACAGGAGTTTAACAGCCTTCTCACAGCCTGTGCTCTATCTCTGCTCTCCAGCCTCACTATGCTCCTCTTACCCATCAGACAAACTCCTCTCATGGTCACAGACTATCTGCTAGAGTTTCTTGTATCATATAGGTATGAAAAAAAAATCTAACCAAAGAAATGCTACCAGTCTCTTCTCCTGTGTTTCTTTTTAGGAAAAAGACATTTTTCCCTCCAGAAGATCATTCATGTTTTTATCAGTCATATAGATATCTTTAAACTAATCACAGGAGAAAAGAAAAAAATAAAGTGAGAAAAGAAAAAAAATGGCTAATTTGGCTTAAACTAACCAATATTTCCTCTCAAAATCACATGTGAAGAAGTAAATACCCAGGTCTGATTTGAGGTAGGAAAATACAGTGGTTATTATACTACATCTTTGACTAGTTGTACAAATTTACACAAAAGTCTTATATAAAATTTAAATATATATATAATTGAAGAAGAATTTCTTTCTGATAATCATGGGGTCACTGAACTCATCTAATTCGACAGATCTTTATCTAATGTATCTGCTAAATATAGGTTACTGACCTTTATCTTCAAAGGCATCAAAATTTCTACTCTTAAGAATTCTACATGCTTGTGGCACCTGGGTGGCTGAGTCACTTAAGCATCCAACTCTTGATTTCAGCTCAGGTCATGATCTCCCAGTTTGTGAGATCAAGCCCCGCGTTGGACTATGTGCTGACACCATGGAGCCTGCTTGGGATGTACTCTCTTTACCCCTCCTCTTGCTTACACAGTCTCTCTTCCTCTCTCTCAAAATAAATAAATAAACGTTAAAAAAATAATTATACATGCTTGTGGAAAATCTAAGAGAAGTGCAACAACAGTTATAAGACAGGCTGATTATATAAAGCCACACAAGAAATTTAGAATTCAATTTAACCTAAATTAGGAGGAAATCTAGTTCAGGTGGTTAAAAGAGGTGAATGGATCAAGATAGATTTCATGAAGGCAGTGGCATTTTAGACAGAACTTTAAGGTTGGGTAAGATTCAACAGGTGGAAATGGTAAGTGACGGTCCTTCATGTGAAAGAACAGCCTAACTGTGATGGAAAGTTGTTTCTGCCTCTTAGCATCAGGTCATTATTTTCTTGGTAAAAATACCACTACTGTTTTCTATAGAAATAACTGTCCCACTCATATGCCTTTTGAATCCAGATATTTTTATACACTCCCTTGTTCCAGGACTGTATGTGATCATGAGCATGTGATCTATGTGATCTAGGCTCATTATTCTATTTTCCTGTCCACAATGCTAGTTCAGATCCAATCAGAACTAATCCTGGGACTTTTTTCTTGTTTTAATTACTAAAAAAATTGGCATCTTTGCCAATGAATTTGAACATGGGGGTATACAGGCCTAAAACATCTTACTGAAACTTTGCCATTGCAAAAGCACTGAATGAACATAGAGTCTGAGAATGGAGACACTGAGATCTGATCACACCATTTGATTCCCTAGTTTAATCTTCATTTAAAATCAGGTGACTTGTCTCTTCCATTTTGGAGATCAGAAAAGTTTGTTCTTTTGACCAAGAATATTTTAAAATATTTGTACCTAGGACACCTGGGTGGCTCAGTCAGTTAAGAGTCTGACTTCAACTCAGGTCATGATCTCACAGTTTGTGAGTCTGAGCCCCACATCAGGCCTTGTGCTGACAACTGAGAGCCTGGAGCCTGCTTTGGATTCTGTGTCTCCCTCTCTCTCTGCCCCTTCCCTGCTCACCCTTTCTCTCCTCTCTCTCTCTCTCTCTCTCCCTCTCCCTCTCTCTCTCAAAAATAAATAAACAATAAAAAATTTTAAAAAATAAAATGTAGTCCCTGAAAATCTGATTTTAGTGAGACATTCAGTCACTTATAATAAAATGGATCCAACTGATCATTGAACAAATGTATAAAATTGGGAAAACACTGGGGTTTAATAGAAACGAACAGGTTGGAGAAGGGAAAATTCTTTGGAGAACAAAATATTTTCTGCAGTTGACATTTACATCCAGTGGGAGCCCACACTTCACATTCTCATGAAAAACAATCTCGAAGGGAACTCTAGTATGATCAAAGGTGCTGACAAATCATTTGTTACTTTTCCTATAGGGAAGTGGACTCTAATTCTCTCTTGTTGAACCCAGTGTGGTATTAGTGACTTGCTTTAGAAAACGTATACAGTGAAGGGAAGTTCTGAGGCATCTGATGCTAGGTCATTACAAGCCTTGGGGTTTCGATTCAGGCCTCTTGAAAAAGTCATTGAAAGTTGTAAACCCATAAGTAAGAAATCCAAACCTGAAAATCCATGCCGAAAAAGCACAATGTAAGTATTTAGCTTGAGTTTCCCATATGAGCCCAGAATTCCTGTCATCTACATCCAGGTACAACAAATATGAATGAAGTTATTTTGGAGCCTGCATACCAACTCATTCTGCAGATGAATATAATCTGTTGACCTACATTAGTGCTTTGTGAACAAAAGTCTCACACAGCCAATCCTTGCTTAAAGTCCTGACCCATAATATTTAAAATTTAAGCCACTAGGTTTTGGAGTAGTTTCTTACTCAACAACCACTTCTTGGAATAGAATTTGGTACGTGGAAGCGGGGTGCTTCTGTAACAAAATCTAACACTGAAATAGGACTAGGCAGCAGGCATGCTGGAAATGTCTCAGGCAGGCTGATGATGAAGGCAGAAAGGACAAGGAGAAAATTCTTGTTGGAATGTACATTAAAAGCAACACTTGTAATGTGGTGGCAGAAAGTTTGGCCACACTGTCACCTATGGTACAATGGAAAATATAAAACATACCTAATGAACTGGTGATTTGGCTAAGATGATAACTACACATATCTGGTCTCTCTCAGTGACAGATGATAAAATATGGATATCTATCTATCTATCTATCTATCTATATCGAGTTTTAAAAAAAGAGCTATTCAGACTTTAGGCAAACTTCATATGAAATATAAATGAGCAAAGTTAAAACTATTTTTCATTACCAGCCTATCCAGAAAGCAAATACCTCTTGAAATAAGAAATGACACCAGGATAAAGAACATTTAGAAGGTTTAAAACCTAGGCCCTTTGTTAATATTTCAAAAAGATATAAAGCTATGCTTCCTAGACCCTCTTAACCAGATAAAGGGGCTTTTAAGTACCTTAGGAGCTTTGTCTCTAGCATTCTGACTCTCAGCCCAACCATAGAGAAACCTGCCTAGAAGATATTTGCATGTATGACTTCTTCTAATGTATTGAACCCCAAAACATTTCAGAAGAATCTTATGAAGATTTTAAGATAATTTCAATTAAGGAAAAAAAAATGAAAGAATGATTCACAGAAATGAACTAGGGGCAAGGAGGTAGACCCCAAAGCTGCAGAGAAACATTCTCAGGTAGTAGAGTTGAACTTTAATCCAGGAACAGATGCCATGTTTCCAGCTGGATTTGAGAATCACTTTGGGCCAATGACTCCTATTTACCTCTTACTGTACTCCTTTTTTAAAAACAGGATTATCTATTTCAACTCGTATTCTTTGCAGGACTCAATGTTCCTTTTCCTCATACCAAGAAAGGCCAGTAGTATTGGTCAGAGCTGTGGCTGAAGAAAGTGGAGATGGATTTTGGAATCAGAAACCGTGTATTTCCATCTCAGCTTCTCTATGCACCAGCCCTATTGGTCAGGGAAATTTTCACTTAAGTGATAGATGCTTACTGAAAGGGGTATAATAAGACCTATCTTGTAGAAGTATCAGGAGGACTAAATGAGATACCACCCATCAATGTGCCTGTTTAGCACACTGCCTGACATATAGCAGGTATTCAGTAGATATTAATTTGTATCAGGAATGGAAGTAGTGCTCTGTAAGTCAGATTCTACTAAAATTTTGGCAACATAGACATTTGGATTTCTATCACTTTCCCTTTTCTTTATGGGATTGAAGGACTGATGTAAATGCCTTTGTGACTGATAAACTATTAACAGTAAATCTTAGTGACTCACTGTTTCCCATACTTAGGTTAGCATTACTGTAGAAATCTTGCCTATTTCTGAGAAGTTTAGTATTAACAACCTACTAAATCTTTAGGGGAGGAGAGAACTCGAGAAAATAAATAGTACCTGCTATTAATGTAAGTACACCTTTACTTGGATGGGCAACTTTCCTTGGCACAGGAAAAATGTGTGGCCTTCTAAGGAGAGTTGCTGGAATTTATGTGTTGCCAATTGGTACTTTTTGATAAAGCAAGATGAATGTTGCCAACAGAACTAGAATTCTGAATAAGAATGGCTCAGTTAAAAAAAACTTTTAAAATAGTTTTCTTGGGTTAAATAACTTTAAGAATCGGTGCATATATTATACTCCTCCTTGAACAACGAGAAGTTCTGTTATACGCATTTTCAGTCAACTTAGAGAAAAACTGGAAACTGTTAATGCTAGAAACTTTTTCACAAGTAATATCTATTAATATTCCCAGGAATTAGCCCATTGGACAAATATTCACAAAATGAAAATCTATGCTGATAGTACGCAATAAATCTCAAATATAAAAGTAATGCCTCTGCACTAGGTTGTAAGAAGTGTTTTTTTTTTTAATTTCAACTGGCTTGAAATTTCACTGGGTTTCAGAGACAATCTGGAAAAGCATACTTTAAGAAAACATAGGATGTTGTTTGTTTCTCATCCACTACCTTCATTTTTATAGAATCAATGCCTATTTTTAGAGGTACAAGAGATCTAAACATCTATTTAATCCAATGTGAGAAAATAAAAGGCAAGTAAGGGTCAATGATTTGTTTGAAGCTTACAACTTGAGCCTCTGAAAGAGCCAGAACTACAAGTCAGATCTCTGGACTCCAACCAAGGGGAATATTATGTAGTGTTTCTAGGCTGCTCAAATTTAAATCTCAAGCTCTGTATTCTAGCACATATAATTCATTCTTTGTAAGCCCCAGTTAACTTATTTGTGAATTGAGGATAATAATCTTAGTACATTGATCGTAGAGTCATTATGTGGACTAAATGACACAATGACATGTGAGAATACTTTGCCTACCTTTTAATGGGTACATTTATTAATGGTTATTATTTTATTAGCAAGCCTCATACTTTTCCACCATGAAGTTTTATAAAACATTTTACTTTAACATTTTCCTATTTGTTAAACATACCATTTTTCAAGTATTGCTCTAATATCCCTTCTTCTAGCCATCAAGGAAAAAAAAATATTGTATTTGCTGACAGTGTGATTTGGCAGGCTGGAAGGGACCGGTTGAAACCAGAAGCCCTGGGTTCCCATCTGAAATCTGCCATTTACAAGCTCTGCCATTTGGGCAAACATTTAATTTTTTGAGGGTTAAGTGTCTTGTAAAAGAGAATAGAAATTTTACCTTATTAAATATAATACTACCTATGAGTATGCCAAACATGGAAGGCCAGATTTTGAGTATACGATCTATGCCATCATACAAGGCTCCATTCTTACAAGGGTCTTACACTTGGTTTTTAAGCTCTGCTTTTGCTTACTTTAAATTCTTGATAATATTGGATAAATGAACCCACAGTTTTTGATGTTTATTTATTTATTTTTAAGAGAGAGAGAAAGAGAGCACAAGTAGGGTAGGGGGAGTGAGGAGGGGGGGGGATAGAGAATCCCAAACAGGTTCCACACTCAGCTGGATGTGGGGCTCCAACTCACAAACCGTGGTTATGACCTGAGCTGAAATCAAGAGTCAGCTGCTTAACTGACGGAGCCACCCAGGTGTCCTGAACTCACATTTTATTTTTAACCCTTCAAATTACTTAGCTGGTCCTGGTTACCATGTCGTCTTTCAATATTAGGTGCTCAATAAATAGCTTTAATTGGGGGAAAATTATTAGCATGTTTTAATTATTTTTGGCAACACAGACAACTCTGAGTGTTCATTGTCTCTATCTTTTTTATGAAATTTAAAACCCTTTTGAAAGCCTTTGTAATTTATTATAACATAAATGATTTTTAGTGATATAATTATTTGCCCTTTCAATTACTTGAAGATATTAGGGAAAGTTTCTAATAACCATGAGATCTGATTTTTAATAAACTTCTAATCTTGTGGGGGGTGAGTTGAGAAGGCAATTGGGCCCTCCTTTATCATAAACCCATCCAATTGATCATGGGCAGGAAACTTTTACCTGGCACATAGAAGATCCATAGTCTGTCGAGAGTGTGAAATTCCTATGTTGTTATTTAGTGACACTTTGCTAATTCAACTATAAGTACCTAGTGAGAATAACCAAGATCTGTGTATCTCAGCATTTCTCAAAGTATATTTTATGAAGTACTCATCCTATACACAAACAAACAAGCAACAAATCTTCCGAATACAAAATCACATAGAATCAAATAATTTGGGGGAGGATTTCCTTATATTAATCCCTGCATGGAAAGTCCCACTGTGCATGAACAGATCATAACTGTGGCATGAGCCATACCATATTCAACACTGGCCAAATACCCAATAAATATCATTATTTCATTCTAGATTTTTTTAATTAAAAGCTATTAATATGAGAAACACATCCAGAATAATTGAGTCAGGTTTGCCAAAAACATGTTCCTCCTTAACGCCAATCAGATCATTGGCAAACTTTGTCAAATCAAATTTTCAGAATTCCAGACATATTATAGCAATCTGAGGAGACCTTAGTTGAGAGAAATGGCTAACTCTTGCAAGGAACAATACAATTTACAGTGCTGTAACTCACTCTACTCCCATACCCCTCTCCACAGGTTCAAGGTAAACTTGAAAGCTAGTAGCTTCAGAAACCATGGAGGCTGTGAAAATCAGCACTCTAGTAATCACCTGAGGGGTAGAATAGATTTGGCACCGCTCCACAAAATTGTCATCCCCGGGGAATTTTCACAACTTTACTTCTTGGGGAACTCACTGGAAAAGTTCCATTCAAAGGGCTAGTCTTGTTTCCAGAGCTTGCTCATAGAGGAAAGCCTTACCCTAATGTTTGTTGAGAACAACCAGCAGCAATTGTTTAACATTGCAGCTACTTGAAATAGTGGCTAAATTAGGTCAAACAAGAAGCTAGGCAAAAAAACTTAAAATGAAAATCAGGAGAATGAAATGTCTACTGAGTTTTTAAAAGCACTGGCATTTTCCTAGGGTTCTAGCAGGTCAGAACTCATCCTAAGGGAAAAAAAATCTATGAAAGCCAAATATTTCACCTCTGGCTGACCTTGAAACTCTGCATAAGAAATAAATGAAGACTAATGCAGTGATTTAAACTTCTGGAATGTTGAAGGTGTGCCCCACTGCACACACAGAGGCCAGCAGCAAGGGTGGGAGATTTTCTGGTTCAAGGACTTTAATAAATCTCTGTTCAGTTATTAGTTGACTGCTAAGATTACCGAGCAGAGATTTCAATGACCATAAATGACAAGAATACAGACTTTACAGAAAAATGTATGGAGGGTGCAAAGGGTGTGAGACTGAGTGTTTCCCTTCCTGCACCTTAATTAGGCTTTGGCGAAATTGTTTCCCTTTATAGAATGTGAGAATGGAGTACCCTGGGAATATTTTTAAATGATTACTTTCTGATAGATATACAGGGGGTTTTTCTCTGATCTTCACTGTGAGAACCTGGTTAGGCTGCTGGAAGTAAAACACAAAAGTGTAGAAGTCCTCAAGACCGAGCCCCCAGCAGTCTCCAACTTTAGTCTATTTATTTAGACTAAATAACTAAACAGTTATTTAGTCCATGATTAACCTCCAGAAATTAGTCAATTATGATTTAAGTATTCCTATCAGTTTCTGCCTCCAGCAGCTTTATATCCTAGTATGTTCCAATTCCCTGTATTTATCCGTCTCTCCAGTTTTCAGGGCATTTGTTTGTTCTGAGACCTCAATCTCTACTGCATTTAGCAGTTGCTGATTTTTAGTTTGGTCACTTTTTTCTTATTGTAGGATGGGTATGGTGACTTCCAAGTTCTTTACATGTTGGAGGAAAAGCAGAAGTCCAAGTAACTTTTAAAAATATAAAGAACAACTAAGCAGAAGACCAAAAAAGGAAATAGAAAACCTGAACCACACACTATAAATCAAATAGACACAATAGATATTGATAGAATAATTCACCCCAAAACAGCACAATACACAATATTCTCAAGTGCATATGGAATCATCTTCTTATTGGATAATACTTGGGATAATACTCATAAATATAAACAATATGGATAGAAGCATATGAAATAAAAATTGTGCCCATATTTGACTATGGTATATACCATAGCAAATTTCATTTGCATGAAATTTGAGACTGAAGAAATTGTACTCTAGAACAATGCTGTCCAACAGAATTCTCTGAAATGATGAAAATACTGCATATCTGCATTGTCTAAAATGGCAGGCACTACTGAGACCTTGAAATGTGGCTAGTGCCAGTGAAGAACTGAATTTGTATTTTTATTTAGTGCACTTTAGTATATATTTAAGACTCTACTTAAATAGCACTAGTGTTTCTGGTATTGGACAACACAGAGAAGAGGGAGAGGAATGGTGAATTGGCTTCTTTATTCTACTTCCTCAGCAATTGTATGTCCCTTCTGCCCTCCTTACCATAATTAAATGGCATCTGTCATTAGACGAGTGCTAAAAAAGGTGATTATCTCTTTATAAACCTGTCTATATATGTCTTATTTGTAGGCATGAAATAATTAGTGTTGATTTTTATATCTTTCTTTCAAATGGCTGCTGGCCTAGGATTCAAAATCAGAGGTGTGCCATGTGGGGGTAGGGCTTACTAATTAGAATATTAGCAAATATCAATAACATTTTAAAATTCAAATCTTTCTATAGGAAAATGAGAGAAGTTAGCCATTCAGCCATGTCAAGTAATTTTCTCGTGACAATTTATTAACAAAACAAAACATTACTAGTTTATTTCCTTTTTATATACATAAACATTTATAATATGAATTAGTGAGCATGGCCTGTAATTAACAAACTATCAATTAAATTCGGCATATTTTGTTAAGGTATATTTTAATCTTCCCCCTATTGATTTAGACCATAGGTTGTTTTGGTTTTGGTTTAGTTTGTTTACCTGAGCAGACATTGACATTAGCCATCTGATGTGAGCTTGAGACTTGTCAGGGTTTTCTGTGTTTACAGAGTTTACAAGATTGCTGTTGCCTTCTGTGAATGTGTCAGGACAATATTTTGCTATCTGCCATACCTAATCAAGGAAATATAAAACCTAGCTCTTCTCTTCTCCCAAACCACAATCCACTCGAGAGAAGCTTAGCCCCTAAAGTGGGCATGGTATTAGTCTTATTTATAAACACAGTTATTTTAAACCACAACCGAGAGCCATATCTCTTATATCACCATCATATTTCCATCTTAGAGAAAGCGCTTTTCCCCAAAGACAAGCATCCTTAAATATTATGGTCGACAGCAACCTAGCTCTAAAACCAGTTGTAACCAGTTGCTGCGGCTGAATAACCAGCAGACTACTGGAGTAAGGCACACTGTATGTGAAATTCTGCTTTATAGACAAAGAGGAATGAAGTGGGGAGAGAGGGGGGTGGAGAAAGAGAGAGAGAAAGAAAAGAAAGACCGCCTGCCTGATACCATTCTTTGGGTGGTTGTAGCTCAGGATGAGAGGAACATCCAAATTGCACCCAAGAGTGAAATCTTCTGGTTTGACTTGGATAGAGGTTGCCCCTTGATGGCAGTTTTCGCAGAGTATACGGGAGGACAGAATCTTGTAAAATTAAGACAGTGCCATGCTTAAAGTATTTGCCACTACATTGAATTCATTAACTCTCTCGCGTGCACTGTCCTAGTTATTGGCCATACAGCCATGAGCAAGAAAAATGAGGCTGCTGCTTTTATTAGGCTTATATTCTAGGAGTCAAAAAATATGCATAAGATCTACATCTGTTACTGTATTTCCTCATTTCTATGAAGCAGTTTCTGTATCAGTTATCTCTTGCTATGTTACAAACCACGCTGAAATTTAGTAAAAAAATTAGTCAAAACAAAACAAAACACTTTTTTTTTTTTTTTTAGTTCATAATGATGAGAATCAGTTGGTCACTTCCTCTGGTTGCTCTCAGCTGGGCTCACTGTGAGTCTCTAGTCTGCTGGCTGTAGCCAGCAGATTGCCTAGCAGTTGGGTGAACCGGGATCCAGTCATTCCCAAGTCTGGCACTTGGCAGGTTGTCAGCTGTGGCAACAGTGGGGGCCTGGAAGCCTCAGTTTCCTCACACAGGGGTGCAGGAATCCAAAAGCAGCAGTAGCCAAAGCTACAGGCATCTTCAAGCCTCGGCCCAGGACCTACCTTCACAAGGTCACCTCTTCCAGAGGGCAGTCAAAACACCACAGCACAGCAGAAAGAGTTGGGGATTCAAGCCCCATCTTTTAATCAGAGGTACTATGAAGTACTGTGACCATTTTTATAATCAACCACAGTCTCCTTTGCAGATTTTTTCAGCATTCTGCAACCATTATTTATTACTAATGGCTATTTCTATTCACTCAAAGGCTGATAATATTTCTAAATTAAGAAAAAAAATGAAAACAGGAAATTATGCTTCTATGGAGCAGTATGTGCAGGAGAGATGAAATAAACAGGCAGATGCCCAAATGGCCCACAATCATCTCCAGGCAGATTAAGAAAACCTCAGCAGGTGCTATTTTTAAAACTAAGATGCTTTTCTGTGGCAACAGACGACGCTGCTCTGGGAATGTCTTTCAATAACAGAGCATTTCCACCAGAAAAAGAATTTCAACCAGTGTGGTTTTGTCCCCAGAAGAAGGTGCTCCAGGAGTTAAAAGGCCCCAAAGACACTGTTGTTACGGCTCTCTGTTTACTCCACTAATGCATCCACGAGGAAGAGAAGCCTCGCACATCACAATACATAACATTTGTATGGCACTTTGGAGCAACACTTCAGGAACGTTTAACAACAAAAGTTTTATTGGTTATGGCCTGGCTTCCGTGGTGTATTCCCTGATAGAAATCCAATAATCAGCCACCATAACAGAAGAAAGTTTCATTCAGTTAGCTTCTAGGAAGACAGGCTCCTACCACATTTCTGGGAAACCTGAAAATTCTGAACTGTATGTAGCAGGGTGAGATAATCTGAAAGGAGAGTAAAGGAAAGGGCTTTTTAATGTCTTGAAACCATTGTAAAAGATTCATCTAGGGGCGCCTGGGTGGCTCAGTCAGTTAAGTGTCCAACTCTTGATTTCAGCTCAGGTCGTGATCTCATAGTTCATTCGTTTGAGCCCCACATTAGGCTCTGTGATGACAGAACAGAGCCTGCTTGGGATTCCCTCTCTCTCTCTCTCTCTCTGCACCTCCCCTGTGCACACACTCTCTGTCTTAAAATAAATAAATAAACTTAAAAAAAATAGCTCCCACTCCCAAAAATTGTTCCCTTCTTAAAAAAAAAAAAAAAAAAAGATTCATCTCATGGCCCCAGGATAAGAAATCTATCTCTCTCACATACAAAAAGCTTCATTCTTTGTGGTGCTTCACAGACGGTGGGGCAGATTTTCCTAACTGCGCAAAGGGTAGGCAAATTAGGTGCATACATTTAATGGAATTCTAAAATATCATGTCAGAAGGGGAAAAAAATCTTAGAAATCATGTAGTTCAAGCCCTACCCGATGCCTGCATCCTTGTGATGAGATAAACAGTGTGTGATCGTTTGGGGAGTGTAAAAAACTCCAATGATGGGGAACTCATAGCTACTCATTAGTTAGTAGTAGCTAACTCAGTACTTCTATATGTGAAGATTTCTGAACTTGTTCACTTGTGAATGCATGTAATTTTTAAAAATATCTCCTATTTACAGCCACTGTTCTAGCAAGAGAAACATAACGGTGATCAAGGAATATGTGATTCCTACCCTAGAGAAGCAATAATATATTAAGAGAGAAAATTGTATCAGCCAAGATAACATTTTTTCTTACTTGAAACTGTACCCTCCTGTCTCAGATTACACTCACTGTTCTGAGGTAAATTCTACCATTAAACACAACAATTATAATTTTCTCCCATTGAACATATCCATTCTCTGTTCAAAATACTGACCACAACACTATGCTAGAGATTGGTTTATAACCGTGTTTCCTAACTGAGGGGCAATTTTGCCCCTCGGGGGATATTTGGCAATGTCTGAAGGCATTTTTTGGTCATCACACCTGTGTTGCCACTGGCATCGGTTGCAAGGATGCTGCTAAATACCTTATCACACACAGGACAGCCCCCAACATCCAAGAATTATCAGTCCCAACATGTCAGTAATGCCAAAGTTAAAAAAAAAAAAACAAACAAACCCTGATTTACATAAGAAAGTATAAAATCCTCTGCTTCAAGGAATTTCCATTATGCCTACAGAATCTTCCCTGTTCCATGTATGTTCATCCACACCATTTGTTATTCACCGACCAGGATAATATGTTATATAACATACACCAGGTTTATATATTTCCCTTTACCAGAATTACTGATAATGTCTGAAAATATGGAAAAAAATACTTTAATGGTAAGGCTTGGTTGACATAAATACAGCACAACGCGTTTGTCCAATAAGGAACATTTGCTGTAGACCGTGTCAAAGGACGTTTCCTTGACAATCTGAGCCCGGTGAAAGCGGAAGTCCCTCCTATCTGCTTAGCCCTTCCCAGCCTTGGTGGCGTTTGGCTGCACTAGCACTGTTAGTGTCTACGAGCTTTCTGTCTTGCTAGACTGTCCTTTTCAAGGTCCTTTGGCTCGAGAGAGCAACATTTTGCTGGACCTGTTTAGTCTGCATCCATGAAAACTTCTGGGTTGCCAGACAGCTGGTGCTGGCTCCTTATTGGAATGTGATGAGGCTCTTCATGGGACTGTGGGGAATAGAGTCAATTGTTGTATTCTATAATGAGCTGTTGCTTCTAGGATCAACTCCCACTAGCATGATGAAAAACTTTGGCTGAGACGAGGCTGGAAGCAACAGAAAGGAGTGTGTCTCTTCCTTTCTAGAGATGTTCAGACTCCTTTCCACGCCACTTATTGGCAGAGCCTAATAAGGAGCAGCTGGCAAAGTAAATACACGGTTTGCGTAGCTGCCGCCCCCAAATCGTGAAAAAGAGCATAGAAGGCTGGGTTCAAAGTGGAGAGATGCTAGTTTAAAGCTGCAGGCTCCTTAGAGAGGTCTCCTCTGGCCACTCATTCTAACAATACATCCATGGTAACTCTTTCTTACATGATCTTGTCTTAGGTTTCTTCATGGTTGCTTTTCATTTATGCTCCTATTTTTTTTTTTTTTAAATGTGTTCTTTATTTAATTTCCATGAAATCCTACATCCTGCTAGAATATATGCTCCATGAAGGCAGGCCAGGTTGTTTTGTTTACCAAGACAGTCTGTATTTGTTGAAGGCATGCTTGAAGTGGATATATATTTGCTTTAAATTTTACTAAGTTCAGAAAAAACTACCAGTTAATCAGGTAAATTGCTCCATTTCAGAATTCATTTGTGCTGTAAATAGACTTATTTCATTCTCTGATTTGCCTGACAATTATAGTGACATGAACTCAATTACTTCCAATAATTAATTAATAGTTGGGTTGCTTAATCACTAAACATATTCTTTTTTTTTTTTTTTTCAGTATGAAAACCTAGAGTTTGGATGCCCGTGTTTCTGTAGCATTTCTAATATTTGTGTGAACAAACACCCACATATATGTATGAACTCACACACATATACACATGATTGGTAGAGAGGAAGGACAGACAGGGTTAATGTGAACCACAGTAAGTTCCTTATTCAGAATTTCAGACTTCAGAAGAAATCCTCAACGCACTTCATAAGAAGTACACATCTTTTCTACACTTTCAGAAATACATATCCATCATTTCTGTTCAATGAAACTCCTTTCAAGTGAGAGTTTGAAGTATAGGACGATATGAAGAATTAACCAGTTCTAAAATCTCTTTCTTGGAGATAACTTTGTATTTTTTTAAACTTTATTTTAAATCATGTTAGATTTACAGAAGAGTTTCACAGAGAGTACGGAGAATTCCTGCCCTCGTATAACCCAGTTTCCCCTAATGTTAACATCTTACAAAACCATAATGCAGTTATCAAAACTAAGATACTAGTATTGATACAACACCATTGAACTGCAGACTATTTGGATTTCAAAAGTTTCTTCACTAATGTCCTTTTTTTTCTATTTTAAAATTCAATCCAGGATACCGCATTGCATTTAATTATCATGTCTACATAACCTCTTCCAATCTGTGATGATTTCTCAAGTTTTCCTTGTCTTTTATAACCTTTCTATATAAATATTTAGGTACATATTTAGGTACATGAATACGTACATATTTATATAAATATGTAGGTAAACTTTATTCCCTTATGTTTTCTTAATGCTAAATCTAGAATGAGCCATAGTAAAGGTGGGTACCTTCTCCTACATTAGTACAACATTGGGAAGATTTGAGAAAATGGTCCCCTTTTGTCAGAGTGAACACGGGGCCAGGATGTGGTTCTAAGAAACAAGGAAAGAAAAGAAAATGAAGACATTACTGGGCCTGAGCTGAGGGTCTCACTACTTTTTACTCCCCAGCTCAAAAACCATGACCCTAAGTGAGCTACATCATTTTCTACAAGGTTATCTATATGAGCAAACCAAAGACATATTGTTTTGGGTAAACTGTAAGGTTATTGATAACATTTGTTCTGAAGTACAGTTTGGGGCAGTGAAGAGTTTAATTTGTACAGCTCCCATATTTATTTTCTTTCTTTCTTTCTTGCTTTCTAGCTTTCTAGCTTTCTTTCTAGCTTTCTTTACTTCTATATTAAAAATAGCTCCAGGGAACACCATTATTAGCTCTTAGGCTTTACTATTGTTTTTAGATCCTAGAACATACAGGATGATTCTCCTACATGTTTCTTGTTGCAGGTAGAGACCATATGGAGGAAGTCTTATCCCAAACTCTTGATGAAATCACAATGAGTGACATAAAGAGGAATGTCCTGAAATCTTAACACACCTAACAATTATTGAGCACTCACATTATATAAGAACTTGTGTTTAGTTAGCACTTCACCTTACCATATCACCCTGGATTCTCAGTCTTTGAAACATTATATAAATGCATATACATGTATGTATATGCACACATGGATGCATATACATGCACATATAGACACACATGCAAATGCATATATGTATATACACATGGATAATGTGTATTATGCATATACACATGGGTGTATATAAACCAATTATATAAAAACACATTCCTAAAATTCTAGGATTTCCATCAGCTTTTTTTGCTCTATATTTCCCATACGTGCCCCTTAGGTTTTGCCTGGTTCAAAGGGAGTTATCTTTCTAACAACCTTACACACTGGAGATGGATAATAGAAATTTAATAAAAAATCACAGTACCCCAGCATATAAGGCAAAAATTAAAAAAAAAAATAGGACTCACACCATATCATATGTACATATACCTATATATCTTATTATAACTATTTGCATGATGCTAGCTGAAGTTTCTCAAAATTACAGAGTGTAGGTCATACACGAGGGAATAATTATTACAAGAATTTTTCTCTCATTCTTTTTTTTTTTTTTTCTAGAAATGCTTCACAACAACCACTTAACAAAATGTCATCATGAGATTGAGGGTTTATAATTAAAAAAACAAAAAACAAAAAAAACATCAAGTAAGAGCCCTGGCCAGTATGATTCATAAAAAATGCAATAAGATGTTTGAGAATGAAAAAACAGGAAGAATATGTATGCTCTCAGCAGGCAAAATATTGCTGACATTTAAATAGTAATGAAATCCAAGAATTTAATCAATTTTGCATGTCAAAGAATAGGCCATTAATTTGTATAGGTTATTTGGTTAAGTTTTGTGTTTCTTATGGAATAAGTGCTAGGGTATGAAAACTAAAACAAAAGCCTAGTGATTGTAGAAAAGTAACTGATAATTGACTTTTAAAACCACACTGTAAAGATATCTGTGCAACAAGTGACTTCTTAGCTCCTTCAATACAGTTGTGTTTCACTTGCAGAAGGCAGAAGGAAAAACCCACAATTAGCCAACTTACACTAATGTGATCTATGTCCCTGTGGCTGTGCACAAATTAGGGCTCTATCTTGCTTCTTGTTCTCACTGGTGAGATTTAACTGCCTTGAACCTCTGAAATTTAAATGTGTGGAGGTCATCTAACGTTACTGAATCTCTCTCCCATGGAAAAGCTAAAGGGACAGGACTGTGATTCAAGGTGAAATACAGCTTCATAGGACAAAATTCGTGTTCAGGGCCGCTGATCTCATAGGTGGGAGGCATAGCTTTTAATGCTTACATATTTTGACAGAGAGAGAGAGAGAGGGAGAGAGAGAGAGAGAAAGAGAGAGAAGCAGAGAGAAAGAGAGGGAGATACAGAACCCAAAGCAGACTCCAGGCTCTGAGAGGTCAGCCAGAAGCAGGGCTCAAACTCACCAACTGTGAGATCATGACCTGAGCCGAAGTCGAATGCTCAACCTGTTGAGCCACCCAGGTGCTCCTCGAGCCATAGCTTTTTATATCAATAAGATTTGGATCTTAATCATAGGCTTAGATGATATATTAATTTCAAATGAGGATCTATTTGCCATTTGCCTTGTGAAATCTGATAAAAATTTTCTTAATATCACAATTTCTTGAGTACTTTCAAAACATATCTTACCGGGGCGCCTGGGTGGCGCAGTCGGTTAGGCGTCCGACTTCAGCCAGGTCACGATCTCGCGGTCCGTGAGTTCGAGCCCCGCGTCAGGCTCTGGGCTGATGGCTCAGAGCCTGGAGCCTGCTTCTGATTCTGTGTCTCCCTCTCTCTCTGCCCCTCCCCCGTTCATGCTCTGTCTCTCTCTGTCTCAAAAATAAATAAAAAACGTTAAAAAAAAAAAAAAAAAAAAAAAACATATCTTACCAATCTCTTCTAAATATTCACGGGTCTCCTCTGTGGCATTTTTGAATCTTAATCTCCTCACTTTTCTCCGAATTCCTGGTTCTACCTCTCATTTTATTTGAGAGCTTGGAAAAATTACCTACATTTTCCTGGCAGAAGTATACTAATTTATGAAAGGCAGACACTACATTCACCTTTAAGTTATAAAAATCAAATGGAATAATATATGTCTAATGCTAAAAATGAGACCAAGTCTCCAAGAATGTGACAGTACAGCTATTATTATTATAACTAATACATCATAATATTTTCTCAAAATCATACTCTCTTAACAGAAACAAATGAGTTAACTGTAAACTCATGTCTCCCGGTGTTAATTGATCAATTGCTTATCCCTAAGAAAAATACCTAATGTAGGAACTATGTGTTATTTCCATTTTTTATAGATCTTTGAAATAAAATCTTTTGGAATTACAGGAATTGCAATTTTCATAAACACCTGTCTTGTTGCTGTTTAGTTTATGTTTTACATGTAAGAAAATATGCAATATAGGGAAGCATGAGTTTTGACATAGCATGTCAGATCAGCCCAGAAAAATTCAAAATATACAATGATATATATTTTAAAGAATAAGTAATAATGTACAAATTATAACTTATGTTACCCAAGGTTATAGAAAACCTTCAATTTCTTCTTTATTTCATTAGGAATATATTATAGGTTATTTCACTTATTATAATAGTAGAGTAAATTTTGTTGGACTAGCTCTCCCATAGATAAGAAATATAAATTCTAATAAATATCGTATTTTTAAAAATCTCTTTGAAGCCATAAGAAAGCAAAAAATACAAATAAAAGTGAACAGAAACTAGAAGACAATTGAACCTTGAAATTAGGGAACTGCAACGGGAAGGATTGCTACAGAATTTCAGCTGGGTATATCCTCTATAGTCAGGGTATGGGGTAGTTGAAATGCAAAGATAAAGCAAGAGTATTACTGAATTGAGACATTACAGGACTGACTCTAAGTCCACCAAATAGACTAGAAAATAAGGGAAAATTTCCTAGAAAGGACCAAGAACCAGGAGTGAGAGAAAGAATGAAAATCTAGTTCTGTTGACTGACCCTGAAATACCTTTATTAGGGGAAGGGCCAAGGGACCAAGTTCAACTTATAAGGTAAAGGATGAGGGAATTAAGCAGACATTTCCACTGCTTCCCACTGCAGAACCAAATTACCTACCTACCCTCAGAATTTCTATTATGTAGTCCACATGATATTTGGTATACAATAAAAAATTACTAGTCATGTAAAGAAATTAAAAAATGTGACTCAAAGTCAAGGAGTAAAAACAGTCAGTAGAAAGTGACCCTGAGATATCTCAGCTGTTAGAATTTGCAGAAAAAGATCTGATAGCATCTATTAGAAGAACATTCAAGGGTATACCCAAAATAAAATGAAATAAGAAAATAAGTTCATCATGCAGGAAGAAATATGATATGTCAGTGCACAAATGTAAACTATAAAAATTCTAATCTGACAATACTAGAACAATAGAGTTTGTTATCTAATAGATAAACGAATAAATACAGAAGTCTTTCTGCATGTTGGTTAGTATAAATATGTATAGTGTTTAGTTTTGTCCACTGAGCGGGCCTAGAAAAAGTAAAACCATAATAGCAATAAACATACCTAGAACCCAGATGTTGGTTTCTAAATACCATTCTCTATAAAACAAATTAGGGATCCTGGGAGAAATGGCTGGTTCTGGAGATGGGGAAAGGAAAAATATAATGATCCCGGAGCATCTGCCAACACCAGAAAGTAAATAGATGCTTTGGATAAAAGAAAGAAAGGATGGAAATATTCCAGAATGACAAAGCTGCAGCAATATGAACAAAATAAATATCACACAGACACTGGGTAATTTTGAGAAACTTCAGCTAGCATCATGCAAATAGTTATAATAAGATATATAGGTATATGTACATATGATATGGTGTGAGTCCTGTCTTTTAATTTTTGCCTTTTATGCTGAGGTACTGTGATTTTTTATTTTTTTATTTTTATTTATTTTTAAAAAAATTTTTAGGTTTATTTATTTCTGAGACAGAGAGAGACAGAGCCTGAGTGGGGGAGGGGCAGAGAGAGAGGGAGACACAGAATCAGAAGCAGGCTCCAGGCTCTGAGCTGTCAGCACAGAGCCTGATGCGGGGCTCAAACTCACAAACTGTGAGATCATGACCTGATCCAAAGTCGGTCACTCAACTGACAGCCACCCAGGCACCCCTATGATTTTTTAATAAATTTCTATTATCCATCTCCAGTGTGTAAGGTTGTCAGAAAGACAACCTTACTCTTTGAACTAGGTAAAACCTAAGGGGCACATATGGGAGATATAGAGCAAAAAAAAACTGATGGAAATCCTAGAATTTTAGGAATGTGTTTTTATATAATTGGTTTATATACACCCATGTGTATATGCACAATACACATTATCCATGTATATATACATATATGTATTTGCATGTGTGCCTATATGTGCACATATATGCATCCATGTGTGCATATACATACATGTATATGCATCTATATATTGAATGTTTCAAAGACTGAGAATCTAGGGTGATATGGTAAGGTGAAGCGCTAACTAAACACAAGTTCTTATATAATGTGAGTGCTCAATAATTGTTAGGTGTGTTAAGATTTCAGGACATTCCTCTTTATATCAGTCATTGTGATTTCATCAAGAGTTTGGGATAAGACTTCCTCCATATGGTCTCTACCTGCAACAAGAAACATGTAGGAGAATCATCCTGTATGTTCTAGGATCTAAAAACAATAGTAAAGCCTAAGAGCTAATAATGGTGTTCCCTGGGGCTCTTTTTAATATAGAAGTAAAGAAAGCTAGAAAGAAAGCTAGAAAGCTAGAAAGCTAGAAAGCTAGAAAGCTAGAAAGCAAGAAAGCAAGCAAGCAAGCAAGAGAGAGTGTGAGAGAGGGGGGTCTGGGTGGCTCAGTCGGTTAGGCATCTGACTTTGGCTCAGGTCATGATCTCACAGTCTGAGTTTGAGCCCCGCATCAGGCTCTGTGCTGACAGCTCAGAGCCTGGAGTCTGCTTCAAATTCTGTTTCTCCCTCTCTCTCTGCCTCTCCTCTGTTTGTGCTCTGTCTCTGTCTCTCAAAAATAAATAAACATTAAAAATAAAAGAAAAAAAAGAGTGTGAGAAAGAAATAGAGAGAAAAAGTGAGAGTGAAAGAAAGAAAAGAAGAGTTCTGTACAAATAAACTGTTCACTGCCCCCAAATTGTACTTCAGAACATATGTTATCAATGACCTTACAGTTTACCCAAACCAGCTTTGTCTTTGGTTTGCTCATGTAGATAACCTTGTAGAAAGTGATGTAGCTCACTTAGCGTCATGGTTTTTGAGCTGGGGAGTAAAAAAAGTAGTGAGACCCTCAGCTCAGGCCCAGTAATGTCTTCATTTTCTTTTCTTTCCTTGTTACTTAGAACCACATCCTGGCCCCGTGTTCACTCTGACAAAAGGGGACCATTTTCTCAAATCTTCCCAATGTTGTACTGATGTAGGAGAATGTACCCACCTTTATCATGGTTCATTCTAGATTCAGCTTTAACAAAACATAAGGAATAAAGTTCACCTTTCATCCCCACTCTCATCTGTTCCATTTCTCTCTCCCCTCCTCCCATTACCATTAATGATGCTTCCTAATCCTGAGAACTTTCTAGCCAATGTTAGACTCATGGGAACTGCCACTGGAGAGGCAGGGATGCTTAAATTTTTCCATTTAAAGCTTTCTCTCTTCCAATCAAAACTAAATTCTGGGTATGGTTTTCCTATGAGTTTTAGCTCTTACATTTAGATCTATAATCTGTGTTGAATTAAATTTTGCATATGATATCATTTCACTCTTTTGTATGGGTTGACCCAGCTGTCCCAGGATTATTGAAAAGACTATTCTTTCTCCACTTAATTTTACTTGTAAAATATGGGACAAATATTTAAAAGGTGGTATTTGAACAACTTGAGTTAGTGCAGTTTAACATAGTAAATAAATACATTGTATTAGTTTTCTAGCCTTATCATAACAAAGTACCACAGACTGTGTGGCTTAAGTACTGGAGATTTATTTCCACACTCTTCTAGAAGATAGAAATCTAAGATCAAGTTGTTAGGATTGTTTTTTTTTTTTTTTTGAGTATTTTTCCTCTTGACTTGTAGATGGACATTTCTTCCAGTATGTTCTCATGGACTTCTCTCTGTGTATGTCCCAATCTTCTCTTAGTATAAGGACCTCAGTTGTATTGGAGTAGGACCCACTCATATGACTTTGTTTTACTTTAATTACCTCTTTCAAGACCCTATCTCCAAATACACTCACATTCTGAGGTACTATGGTTAGGACTTCAACATAGGAATTTGGGCGGGAATGTAACGTAGTCCCTAACATACATAAATACATATTATCATATTCCCTCGTAAGAAGACTGGTCTAAATTCAATAGGCTACAGAAATCAGGATGATGACAGCCCTTTAAGGAAGGTTCTGTAATCTCTGATCCTTTCAGATTCTGAGCACTTGAACCAGAGGATTAATAGCACTCACTATTATACACACAGATTCCAGTTCCCAGTGGATGTTCAGCCCCTTAGATCAGTAGTTAACTAATGTGAAGTGGTTAACTGATAGTGTGCTTACTATGATCTCAGCCAGCTCAAATAGCTCGGGCTCTAAGAAGGAAATCATATTGCTCACCTCTGCTTTATTATCTAACCCATTTTCAATTGATTTGCTCTGATCATTTTTTTCAGAGTAAAGCAAAGCTATAAAAACAACAGATAACTCTCTTCTAACTTAGAACTTTATAAGACTGAGAGACTCCTAAAAACTGAGAACAAACTGAGGGTTTATGGTGGGTGGGAGGGAGGGGTGGGTGGGTGATGGGTATTGAGGAGGGCACCTGTTGGGATGAGCATCAGGTGTTGTATGGAAACCAATTTGACAATAAATTGCATATTAAAAAAAAAAGAACTTTATAAGACTGGAACCCAAATACATCTGGGGGAAACAAGACAGGATGTGAGCCCTGTTTAAAAATAATGTGAGGATAGGGATGAAATCAGCAAGATTTATCATGTGTGGACATCAAAGCACATTTCTGAGAAATTCATAATATGTCAGAAAATGAGCTCATAAGATACAGACACATAATCTTGCATCTATGTCAGCCTAGAGATCCAAATGTCAAAATTATATCTGTATCCATTTCTATAGTCATTTCATGTCTATATCTATATATTTATATCCATTTATATTGTCTCCATGTCTGTCTCTGTCTCGGTCATCTATGTTTTCACTGCCATAATTTTAATCCTTCACTATTTAGGTTAGACTTAAAGGGCATTCAGGCTTATTTTAAGTACAGAATCAAATATTTTCTTTCTGGATATGTTTTAGTTTGTAAATGTTTGATTTTTATTTTGTTGTTAACAATGAAATAATTTTAACAAACAGAATCATTTTAGATCACATTTGTGGTTTTCAAGACACAGCCTAGTTTATACACAGCACCCCCCCCCAAAAAAAAGGCAGTAAAAAAGGAAAATAACAAATGAATAGAAAACAAAGAAGAAGGTAGACTTTAAACTCACTCTTATCAATAATTACAGTAAAAAAGATAAAAAAATAAATAAATGGCTTCGAGAGTCCAATTAAAAGACAGATTATCAGGTTGGAGCAAAAAGCAAGTTATGGTTGTTCGTTGTTGATATGCTGGCCAAAGGGTACAAACTTTCAGTTATAAGAAGAGTAAATTCTGGGATCTAATATCTAGCATGGTGACTATAGTTAACAATACTATGTTATAATACCTTAAACTTGCCAAGAGAGTAGATCTTAAATGTCCTCAACACATACACAGTAAAAATGTAATTACGTGAGGTGATGGATGTGTTACTAACCTTACGGTGGTAATCGTTTTGCTGTATATTCATGTATCAAATCACCACACTGTACACCTTAAACTTACACCGTGTTATGTCAATTATATTTCCATAAAGCTGAAAAAACGCTTACGATATAAACACAAAAGTGAGTTAAAACTAAAAGGATGGGAAATGATGTATGACCTAACACTAATTAAAAGAAAGCTAAAGGTGAAGAAGCTATATACATATTATAAAATTAGATTTCACAACAAAGAATATTGTCAGGGATAGAAAGGGCATGTTATAATGACAATTTATTAACAAGACAAAACAAATCTAATTGATTATTATTCTCCTGTGTGCTGGCCTCTCTTCTCCTGTATTCTGCCCTATAAACTCTAGCTGCCTTGACCTCTCCTGCCTTTTAACGTTGTCTCCTCACCTCAAGGAGACCACCAGTCTCTCCCTGGATTCCCCTCATGGTGCCATGGCTCAGACATGTTCTCTAGACAATAAGCAATCAATCATAACTGACTTTATCCATTTTCTTATTTTCAGGGATTACTATCTCAGTTACCTGATGCCCAAGGTGTTAAAAACTCTTGTTTCATGTGTTCCATTTTTTTAAATTAGTTTGTGCAATAAGGTAAAATTTAGCTCTGGTTACTCTTTCTGAGCTGGAAATGAAAGTATCCTCTTTTATTATTTTTTATTTATTTATTATTTATTTTTGAATTTATTTATTATTGAATTACTTCATTGATTCTAATATTTTCTACCACTATAAACTCATAGTTATGTGGAAACATCAGAAAATATCAGATTAGAAAATAGTGCCATAAGGAGTAAAACTTAAAATGTCAAGGAAAATAATTAGTTCACAAGGTGAGGAGGGAAGGAGGTGATATTTGACCCTTGTTTTGAGGTCTGGGTATGGATTTATCCAGAGAAAGGAATGTGAGTGAAGCATTTTAAGGCAAATAGTGTATGTCTTGTTGCAAAATGATTTGGAAGCATGGCACTTTAGAGGGACAAAGAACCAAGAGGCAAGAAAGGGAAAGACTAACATATAATTAAAGACAGCTGACAAATCATGAAGAGCCTGGTATGTAATTCCAGTTAAGGAGTTTGAGTTTTAGAGTCTGAGATTAAAGAAACCACCCTGGGATTTTAAACAAGGAAATTCTTTCCTGCTTTGTCACATGGATGGAACTGGAGGGTATTATGCTAAGTGAAATACATCAGTCATAGAAAGACAGACACCATATATTTTCACCCATATGTGGATCTTGAGAAACTTAACAGAAGACCATGGGAGAGGGGAAGGGGAAAAAGTTACAACAGAGAGGAAGGGAGGCAAACCCTAAGAGACTCTTAAATACAGAGAAAAAAACTGAGGGTTTATGGGGGAAGGGAGAGGGGAAAGTGGGTGATGGGCATTGAGGAGGGCACTTGTTGGGATGAGCACTGGGTATTGTATGGAAGGCAATTTGACAATAAATTATATTTAAAAAATAAAAAAGAAGAAAAAAGAAGAAACAACATCCATTTGCATATTGGTAAAATCATACTGGTGACAGCAGGGATATGGATGAAAAGGGACAAGACTGGAGTGAACAGTTCAAGGGTCTTGCAAGTAATTTAGTTGGGAAGAAATGCATTAGGATCTTACGTGGTTGAAAAGGCATTGGCAGCTTGGGAAAAAACATTGAATGCAAAGTCAACAACTACTGGTGACAATTAGATGTAGGATTTGAGACAGGAGAAAATGGGAAGAAAAATGTTTGTGCTTGGATGGCAAAGGAGATAGTAATACTATGAAATGGGATGATGGGTGCTGAAGGAGAAGATTGAAGGAGAGGAAGAGTTCTCAAATCATGCTAATTCAAGAAGCTAACAGACTTTCTGCTGTAGACAAGCAGGAGATCATTAGAAATACAAGTATAGATGCTCATTTAAGACCCAAAGCAATCATTTTTTTCCTAACAGCAGTGGTATATACTTCACATCAGAAATGGAGTATAGAGGGCCTGCTTACATGAAATTACAAAGAATCACAGGAGAGTAGGTTGCAAGAAGACCAGGGACATGACAGAGGGAGGAGAGAGGAGAAAAGACAGAAAAATGAAGAAAATATATTTTCACAAGCCTTGCTCTGAACTATTGGGGTTTGAAGGCTGTGGACCAATTTTTAGTAAGTGCTCTGTTTTCACCAGGAGATCTTTAACTGGAATCTCACTTTCTCTAGAATCTCTTGAGCTATGTCATTGTTCATAATGGCTCCTTATGGCTAACAATAAGCAGCACAGAGTATGGATGACAACTTCTATCGTAAGGTTTGTTGAACAACCACATATAGCTCAGCAGTTAGCATTAAAACCCCATAAAAAGCAAATCAGCTGCCTTAGTATATGTCCCTATCTGTGCCACCCCCTCACCTTGAATCTTTTTTGGGCTAAGCTACATGGAGCAAGGCCAGCAAACAACGCCGGAACACAGAGCTCTTAAGGGGAATCAAGCATGTCCTCATGGGAAAGCAGCAGCCCATAAAGTCAAGGAGAAGTTACAATTATTATAAATGGTGGGTGAAGAGTGAAGGGGGAGATCTCTTACCTCTCAGTCACAGCTGTGACATCAGTCATCTTTTAGCTTTCCCCAAAAGTTTGAAAAGCAGCAATGACACCTGTTCTCAACCATTAAAATGACATATTTTCTAATTTTAACTTTAAAATAGAGTAAACAAGTCACAGCAGTTATATTCATCCTTTTGAGTCTTCTTGGTTGGGTGGTGAGCTGGGAGTGGGATGAGGAGGGCATATTGCTTGTGAACTGTGCCAGAGCCAACAGGCATAAAGGATAGAAAAATATAAACTAACTTCCTTCCTTCCTTCCTTCTTTCCTTCCTTCCTTCCTTCCTTCCTTCCTTCCTTCCTTCCTTCCTTTCCTTTCTTACCTTCATTAAATAAAAACGCTACCCGAGAAGGGACTTAAATCAAGTTCTTCACACTTGTAAGTGGTGGCATACAAGTTCTTCTCAGAATTTTCCTGTAGTAAGTATAAGGAGAAAAGTTGGTGCTGATACAGCAGTATCAGTTACTATGCTTAGAAGTCTCAGTCCATCTAGAAACAAAGAGCTGCAGTGTGGACAAAAAGAGTGGAACATCTTACATGCATCCCGATGTCTGTATGACAAAGTAGAAGCAGAGAGAGAGGGAGACCAGTGAGGAAACGTGGCCATAGGCAGGCCTGTTTCATATGAAAGTAAGAGGTGAGGGCCAGTTGATTCTGAACAAGTGTTTTCAGCCGACCAGAAACTCATGCATCAAAGTCAGCTAAAACCACAGGCTCCCCAATAGTACTTCTGAAGGACACTTACATGAGAATAGTATAGAAAGAGCAAGTCAAGATCCACCAGCCTCTTTAGCTACACAAAGATTGGTGACAAGTGCATCATAAATATGTGTCATAGACCAAGATCAATAACCATATCAAGTGTGGAACAGAGAAAAATAATGCCAAGTCCATTAGGCACACTTCTTTCTATCAAGGGTAATAATTTGTTAACAGTGTGATGGTCTATCTTAATTAAGTCATTAGTGGCCATTAAAATGTTTTTCTGTGCTCACTTCTGTTTTAACGTCCTATATTTTATTAGTTCACAGTAGGACTTTCCTTAAGTTCTATTTCTACAAGTAACTCTGAGCATTTGAGAAATAAATTAGCTTTCACAAGAGATGTATGAGCAGACCCTTACTTCATTAATTTGCTGAATGTTACCTTCTACCCTAAATTATATATTTACTGAATGTTTTTGACTATAAATACAGGAAAGAGTTTCATCTTAAGCTTCAATATTTTGTGACATCAAAATACGGATGCACTGGATTATTGGTTGTTGAATAAAAGTTGTTGAAGGTTACTCACACTGCCCTATTTTAGAGAGCAAAGGCAAAGTATATCTAATTGAAAACAGCTTGCATGTTGTCTATACCTTTATTAAGTAAATGCCCAGCTAGTATTTTTAGCACTCCAGGCAGTTTATATTCTCAAGCACAATTTGTTGCCTTTTTCATATATCTTCATAATAAAGAGATAAATAGTATTGTTGGCTGGTTTTCCTGGAAAATAATCAGGGTATTCATTACTTCCTATATAGTAACTATTTCCTCAGCCTGCTTTCTAGAAATATGTTTTAAGGGAAAGTAGAAGAATAAATCTCTTTAGTTGAATGTTAGCTGCAGTAAAATGCAGACGGTCACTGAGGTAGTGATCAGCAAATGGCTTCACTCCTGAGGACCCTGGCGAGTGGTCCTTCACCAGTCTTTCCTGTGGCAGTGTTGGCATGTCGTGTGTGAGTGACGTCTGATCTGCCTTAATTCCATCGGGGAAACAGTGTCTAAATGTAGTGCTTATAACTGAACCCTGGCTTTCATGTGTGCCCAAGGAGCCAATGCCATCAGACAACAAGGTTATACTGAGGCTGTACCTACCCCTCACTAAGTCCTCCACCAAGACCTTCACTGATTTTTCACAAAAAATCTAAATATTTCAGTTTCAAGGTACTATACAAAGCATGTGTGTTTATCTTCATATTTTCTGACATTCTTATTTATGAGTATAACAGAAAGCAAAAGCAAAAAGAAAAGATGGACCTTTGCCTTTGTTTATGCCCATTTCTTCTTGTCCCTTTACCCTGGCGGCATAGCATTAATCAAACTGGAGCTCTTGGTTGTAACTCAGCTTCCCTGCATCCATCCTCTTCATGAATATTTCAGTGTTTACACTTGTACTCAATGTACCAGGATTGATAACACTGTCCCCTGATAGATAGCCACCTAGGTTCTTCTGCTATTGATATGTTTATTCCCCCTTCTAATTTTCTATTATAATCTGAAGTTCATTTCACTGCTCATATCCTTCTAGTGTGCTCATTTTTCAAATATCCATCTTCCAAGATCATATTGTCAGGGTAACAGCATTTACCCAGAGGAATTATTTGATTAGTGAAAACAGTGTACTGTTTCAAATGCTGCAGCCTGCACAGGTCAGTCGGCTTCTGTCTTGCCTTTTCTCAGGTAGGACCTCTCTGTGAGTTCACCATGACCTATGAAAGAGTTCATACAAGGTGGACCAGAGTTTGGAAGTATAAAGAAAAGAGGGAGGGAGGGTGGGAAGGAGAGAGAGAAAGAGAGGGTATGAAGGAGGGAAGGAGGGAGGGAGGGAGGCAAGGAAGGGGCAAGGGAGGAGATAGGAAAGAAAGAGACAAGGAAAATGAGAGAGAGCCTCATCTGGTGAAAAACGATGCCACCAGAATGCTCTTAAGACCCTAATTTAGCCAAGATGCTGTTTTATTTTTACTGCAACTCCCCAGATAAGAAAGCAAAATTTATACCTAAAAATAAATCCAAGCACACATCATACATGATTTAAAATCTAACACTATGAACACTATAGCAAAAGACAATGAAATGTACCAATAGAAAATCTAAAGGTAAATGCAGAATAGCAATAACAACCTATTTTTTAGATAAGCCATGCCTTGGAGGACATGAGGATTCACTGGAAGAAACAGTTTTAGGAGATGTAATACAAGAAGAAAAGCCTGGAGAGAAGGCCCTCCTGGGCACTCTTGCCATTATCAACGGAAATAAACAGTCAGCTATTAATCGTGTTTACATTTGCATGAGAGTCACATTTATCTTTTATATTATGCTTTACCAATGGTGAGATGAGAGAGAAGTATGCAAAGACAGAAACTAAGGAGTAAGATAAAAGCACAATAGGCAAAGGGCAAGAGGCAAGAGGCAAGAAACTAAACACAGATATATTCATATTCACCAAAACCACCTTATCATTCCCCTCAGCTTGACGGCATTTTATACTGAATTCTTTCTGCCTCTAGGCTCCTGATTTCCCTTCTCTTAGAGTACTTCCTTTTGAAAACTTATAATTATAAATCTTTTTCCTGCCCCTTTGGGATGTAAATCTTTTTTTTTTTTTTTTTTTTTTTTTAAGTCTGTTGCCAATTTTAGGAGCCAGGAATGTCTTTCTGAAGGACCTGGGAGCGATCTGTTTGAGGAGATGTCATCATCAAGGAAGACAGTCCTTCCACGTCTCAGTTTCTGTGGAAGAGTAGGAGCCTAACTTCCCCTGGGGATGCCTTGCCCCAAGTAGTAAAATTGCCTCCTGTCATGAAGATATGAGAAAGCTTACTTTTCCTTTGGGTAAAGCCAACTAGCGAACACAGATGGCCTATGATCTAATCCAGCTCTTAAAACCCTACTGTTTGTTTCCGTGGGGTTGAATTCAGACTCAGTTCTGGCTTCTTTTCTCTATTGCAGTAGCCTGAATAAAATCTTATTTTTTGTTTAATATTGTCCGATGTATTTTTCGCTTTGACATGTGTAATAAATATATCCCTCCATACCTTTCTTCCTTCTGTTTTTATCTTAATGGATAAAACATTGGAGCATGGAAGAATGTAAACAAATATTAAACTGGTGGCAATCTCTGCTGTATAATACACCAGCTGTGTATCCTGAGACAACTTATTTGATGTCTTTGAGACTTTTTCTCTTAAGTTATAAAATGAACTCTCTTGCAGTGTGGTTATAAGAATAAGTGGAAAGTTCCTGGCACAAAACGATCAATAAACAGATCCTGGCCCCATCTTCATTCAGCAACTGTGTTGTGTGGTCTGAGACACATGTTCTAAATGTGATTCTTCATCAGGAATGTTTGGTGTTGGTGATGTTAGTGAGGTGTGTGTGACCAACACAGAGATTTACTGAAAGAAAATATATACCTTCCTCATGGGAAGTTGACTTTGTTTCTGGAATTAGAATAGATTCCGTGTTAAGATGACCTGCCTAAAGTGGGCATTACTTTATTATCCGAATGTCATATAGAGGTCACACACTTGTGGTCAACAACACACCTATTCTAAATAAAATAGACCTTCTGTCTGGTGTTTTATGCTGCATTTTACTTTCTTTACAGATATATATACATTCACATACACACGTATATATACACGTGTGCATATAAATATACACCCATTTATGCATATGTATATATCACGTGAAAAGCAAAGCAAATACGGGGTTATGAAAATTTCCCCAAAGCTAGCATACTGATTTTGTAGGAGTAATTAAGTCCAAATCCAACAGGTGTAATGCAGCAGCCCAATTTTACTCAATAGGAAATACAGAGAAACTATTAAGCCATAATAACCATTTCTATGTGGATTTAAATTTTTATTTATAGCAGGTTGTTTTCTTAAGTAAATTTTATTCAAACTATTATGAAAAAAAAACAAAACACTGTTTCTAGAACACCAAATTATGGCATCATGTTTGACCAGAAATACATTGGGGGGTTGGAGTGAGCCTCATTGTTACATCCTTTTACAGGGAATTAAGATCAGTTAACATTCCTGTG
This sequence comes from Panthera onca, assembly GCF_046562875.1. Classification (NCBI taxonomy): domain Eukaryota; kingdom Metazoa; phylum Chordata; class Mammalia; order Carnivora; family Felidae; genus Panthera; species Panthera onca. Next base: position 22,448,757 of record NC_138349.1, on the reverse strand, counting down.
TTGAAAATCTACTGTGTGTTAAGACGTGAAAACCTCCCCTAAGTTCCAAGCAGGTGTTCTAACTAGAGTCACTATGTATTTGTCCATCTGTATGAAGCCTTGATTCTATTACCAGGTATGTACCCAAAGGCCAGGGTGTTTTTGGGAACAGTATTGGTTCTATGTCTGACTCTGGCAGGAGAAGTTTAATGCATTAGGTTGAAGTTTTCTGAGAGATTTGGAAACAATGTAGCCATATGACCATCCTTGGCTGTGATTTACCCTTGAACTGGGTTGTGGGGTGTACCAAAATGACCACAGAACATCTGGGATCTGAGAGCAGGTAGCTCCATGTCATACTTTATGGACTTAACAGCACCCTGAAATAAAGAGGTGCCTACAGATAGAGGAAGGAAATCTCTAGTGCATCTGGAGTTAATATTTATCTATCCTAATGATCAATCTGGTTTGAAAAACTTTCCTATTGCACTCCCCAAGGATTAACTGTTTTTTAAAAGAGCTACTGAAAACATTTGACTCCTTTATTTTTTATATTGTCATTTTCCTGGGGTTGAATTTTGATTGGAGTCCCAGGGGCCACAGTATATATTTACATGTGATTAAATTTGTAATGGGGTGATCATTAACTGTACCCACACAAAGATGTCAGAATGTGGCAGAATATTGCCCCCAGTGAATTACTCCTACCACCTTTCAAGGTATTTAACTAACGTAATTAATTAGTGGCAGATCCAATTTTCCTCTGGTAAAGTTATATAGCTCAATATCAGTGGGCTGAATAAATGTCCATTTCAATGGCAGAAGGAAACTCTCTTGTTAAAAACTAAGCTTGTAAGATGCCACCCACAATTTTTATGATACTTCCTGATAGTTCTTGACACCTTGTGTCTTCTTCTCTGTCTCTTCTTTTTCTTCCTCTTCTTCCTCTTTGTCTTCCTGCTCCTCTTTCCCCCATCTCCTCCTTCTACTTCTCTACCACACGGATAAGATGTAAATATACATCATATACTAGATACAACATATACTAGGCTAAGCTCTTTATGAGCATTATCTAATTTACTTTTCATTCAAATTTCTATGAAGTAGGGACTCTCACCATAACCATTACACATATAAAAATTAAAGATATCTGCAAATTTCAGAACGCTAAAAAGTTTGCAAATTATCTTTCTAAACCTAGAGCCTGAGTCTTTAACCATTATGCTTTGCCACCTCTCATCTCAAAGCATGTCTGAACTCTTTGATGCAGAGGTCTTGATACATGCAGAAGTGATTAATAAGCTTCGTGTTTTATAGTAGCATTAATGTATAGAGAATAAGACTGTCTTATTAATGCACAGAAGAAATTTTCTTAACTAAAAGTAACAAATCAAGTGTCAACATAGGAAGGAAAATCCTGATATATTTGCTATTATTGTTAATAAATATTTTAGTGCATTTTAAAATTGCTAATTACATGAAGTATTTTGGGGGTAGGGGGAGACCAAAATTACCAAGGAATTAAAACTCACCTAGCAAGGACTGGAACTTCTGCTTCTGACCTTGATTCCATAGCTGGAAATAGACTCTCCCTCCTACTGTTAACAGTGAGAAAGGAGAACAAAATATGGGAAATAAATGTTTTCAGATATTGATCCACTGGTAGTATAAGACTATGGTCTCTGATAGCAGGGAAACTAATAATGTCAGTCCTACAATTATCCTGGTGAGGAATATTCTGCAAATCACTGTCTGAGGGGTCAAAAGTAACCCAGTAGAACTTGGCAGATAATGGGGTGACTGGGTGGTCAGTCCGTTAAGCGTCCAACTCTTGGTATTGACTCAGGTCATGATCTCATGGTTCCTGGGATCAAGCCCCACTGTTATCACAGAACCAAGTTGGGATTGTCTTTTTCTTCCTCTCTCTCCACCCCTCCCCCACTCTCACTCATTCTCTCTCTCTCAAAATAAATAAACATTAAAAAAAGAATTTTGCAGATATAGTGAGTTGAACACTGACATAGAGTTTAGAATTCAGGATAGTAGAGGCAGGTAGAATTTGAGTTGCTGAATGCTAGAGATTTCTTCCTAGGGAAAGAATACCAGAAATCGACACTTGAGTCCCTCGACTTTTGGATTAAGTACTAAGAAACCTCATGTGAAAATCCATAGTGCTAGGCAAAAGATTATCAAACAGCTGCAAGCTGAACATTCCTAACTTTCACACAGGGCTGGAAGGCGTTGAGATTCCAACTAGTCAGAGTGAGGAATCATTGCTAAACATCTAGCACATTTAAGAGAAGCCCAAGGAAGGTTTGTAATGTCAAATAAAGGCTACTCTATCCTAATACAACTAAAACATTAATCTTGAGAGTATGAAATTGTTCCACAAGTAATTTAATTGCATTTTAGATCAAAGTCCAATGACCTATAAACCTGGGTAGAAAATAAAATCAAACACAAACTTCAGAAAACTCACAACATATGCAACCAATCAAAAATGAGTAAACATAAGAAGAAATTAAAAATGTCACCCATAACAAAGAGTAAAATCAATCATTAGAAACCTACTAATAATGAGAGACAGGCTTGGATATGCAGAGAAATATTTTACCATATCTGTTATAAATATAATCAAGGAATTAAAGACAAAGTATAAATAGAATTTGAGGAAATGGGTAATTTTAAAAGGTAATCTTACAGAATTTCTAGAATTGAAATATATCATATCTTAAAATTAAAAAAAAAAACCAATAACATTCCCAGATTAGACAGACACAGCAGAAAAAAAAAAAAAAAAAAAAAAAAAGAACAATGTACCTGACCTCATAGTTATAGAAACTCTCCAAATTGAAGCAGTCAGGAAATATACATGACCAAAAATAAGCAAAGAATCTGTGACAACAGCACATTTTTCATATATGTATAATTGGAGTCCAAGAAGGAGAGGAGAGATGTGTGGGGTTAGACACAAAAAAGAAAGGAGGAGAAAGAGAAGGGGAAGAGGCGGACGAAGAGGAACAGGAAGGAAGGAAGAAGAAGAAAAGAAGGAGAAGAAAAGGAAGAAAGGATAGAAGGGCCAATTTAAAATTAATTAAATCACCATTAATCTACATAACCAAGATATTAAAATAACTTGAACCAAGAAAATCATCATAGGGAGGTCATATCATAATAAGATTAAAAAAATAAAGATGAAAACTTAAAAGAAGTCTGAGGGGAAATTAAAACATTATTCACAGGGGAATGAAGATTAAAATTGCACCTGGGTAAAGTCAGGGAGAGTGGCAGAAAAAGGACTTCTAAAAGTTCTTTCCTCCCTGAAGTAATGAGCACAGTGGAAAAAATTGTGAAAATCAATATTTTCAGAGCTCTGGGAATTAAGCAAATGCCTATAACTATCTGAGTGGTATTTATTAGACAGAAAGAACTTTGGTAATAATAATGAACTTTATTGCATTTAACTTGCCCTATTACCATCTCTCTCTCTTTGCCTCTGCTGTAGCCTTGAGAATCAGCATCCCCACAATCCAGGAGGTCAGCAGCACTGGATGGGACAGAATGGGACTGGAGCTTCTCCTAAGCACCATTCCCAAAGAACTGCTATTTGATCTGGCTAGAAGTTCCCTATTAAACCTAACTCGTTTGTCTTTATTGGACCCGGCTCGGAGTTAAAACCACATGAACATACTTTCTCCCAGGGGTGTTTGTAAAAGAAAAAAAAAGTGTCAATTGTTTAATATCAAATAGGCTTGATATGATAAGAAAGGGGTACAGTGGGGCTCCTGAGTGGCTCAGTCGGTTAAGTGTCCAACTCTTGATTTCAGCTCAGGTCATGGTCTCACAGTTTGTGGGTTTGAGCACTGTGTCAGGCTCCACACTCGCAGTGCAGAGCCTGCTTGGGATTCTCTCTGTACCTTTCTCTCTCTGCTCCTGCCCCACTCTCATTCTCTCTCTCTCTCTCTCTCTCTCTCTCACAAAATAAATGGATAAACTTAAAAAAAAAAAAAGAAATGGGGCACAAAATAAGCATTCACCAAAGAATAAAAATAATACAATAAAAGAAAATGCTGGTGGGATAGATGACTAGATGTTCACAGGGGGCTGTGAAAATCTCAGACACATTTTTGGGAACTTAAAAGGCTACACACATACCACAGGGATTTTTCATGCCCAGGGCTGAGCACATGTGCAGGAAAAGACCTGAAAAGTCCCTACCCTCTCACCTCTGGCTGACCTTGAGACTCTAATCAAGAAATTAAGACTCAGGCAGAGGTATAAACTTCCTGCCTAAGCATCAGAGATATGCACTAACACACATAAAGAACCCATAAGCAAAGTCTAGCAGGGTTAATTGCAGTCTTCACTACTCTACTTTCCATAATGTACAGAACAACTAGATGGAAGATCAATAAGGAAAAACAAAACTGGGACCACAGTATAGACTAACTAGACCTAACAGACATGTATCTATATAACATTCTACCCAATGACAGCAGGATTCTTCAAAATAATCCATGTCAGGTCATTTAAAAATTCAATAATTTGAAATTCAATAAATTCAATAATCTGAAATCATACAAAGTATGTTAACCAACCACAATGAAATCTAATTAGGAATCAGTAACAAAAGGGAATTTGGGAAATTCACAAATATGGGAAAAATCATACAATGCACTCCTAAGTAACCAATGACTCGAAAAATGAGAACAATCAGAAAATATTTTGATATAAATGAAAGTGAAGACACAACATACCAAAACTTATTGGATGCAGCAAAACCAGATACAGAAGAGCAAACTGAACTTAAAGCAAGGCAAAGGGAGGCAGTAATAAAGATTCAAGTGCGAATGAGGGGAATAGAGAATAGAAACACATACAGAAAATTCGTTAAACTGAAAGGTTGCTTTTGGAAAAGATCAACAACTCTACATGGTAGGTCTATTTGAACCTTCATTTCGTGGATGCAGAAAACAAAATCCTGAAAAGATCTACAGTTTGACCAAGGTCTTTTTGGAGAGTGTCAGAGTCAGAATCTGAACAAAGGTGGTCTGACCGCCAAACTACACAGTACCTCCTGTGACTGAGCCAAGTAACCGTGGCCATGGATTTCAGGGACACAATGCTAAGATCAGAGATACTGGAAAGGCATGATGTCAGTAAGAGTAAATGAAGATCTACACAACTGTTCTGAGGATGGAAAGAAATTATACTCAATGGGAGGCAGGAACCATGTTTTCAACAGTTTCCCTCCTGCCTGTCCCATAAACTTGTGTTGACCAATTGGCTTCATAAATCACAAGCTGGCACCCTCCCATTGAGATTGATTTCTTTATCTTTAAATCTGTGGCTCGGGAATATCTGTTCTTAGGAAGAGAATTCCTTCCTAGTTCCATATTCAGTTACCCTGTAAGGTATCTTCTTTATAAAGAAAATGGATTCTTCTACTCCTGAGCTGACAAGCTAAATTAGATTCTTCATTATATAAAAGAGTTACAAGTTGTGCAATAATTTATGCTGAAGAATTTATCCCACTAAGGCCCTCCCTGCCACACACAAAATTTAATGTTCTGGCCTTTTCACAAACTTTGGGGAGGAGGGCTTTCTCTGTTTGTAGAGGCTGGGGGGCATGTCCAGATCTGCCCAAGAATAACTATTCCTGCTGTGAGCATTCTGTTTGCATTATGACTTCATTTGGTACTGCAATATAATATGTACATACCAATTTTCAGTTTCTCTAGGAACATTATTTGGTGCCCAAGCTTAGTGTAACTGTCAAAAGTGTTCATGACTCAGGAATCAAGTTACAGTTTCCTGCTTAGAGTACTCAAATCATAAAACTAAAGGCAAATAGGACTGGCTTTTTTTTTTTCACACATTTTTCACTCATATCCACTACCACTTCTCGCTTTCATTGAAAAAAAAATGTTTTTCTGTTTATGTTATGGCAGAGTTTATCAGGAAAAGAAGGTGATAGCAAATCCATTTCCTGATGATTGGAAAGCTCCATACAGGTAGTTAATATTCCTGGTAAGTGCCCCAGGATATTTAGGTTGGACAAAAATAAACTAATAGGCTGTTTAGGACAGAGGGCTATCATTTAAGCAAAATAGTCCTCATAGCCAAGGCCATGACCTCTGTAAGGTTGCTGTGGATGGTTATATAAGGTTTTTTGGTTTTTTGTTTTTTTTTTTTTTTTTTACTACTGCACAAAAACAACAGGTTAAGGGGTGGGCAAGTGGAGACTATAAGATATTCTGTGCTCCTTTGATGAGTCCTATACTTACAGGGCAACCAGAGGGAATATCTTTATTTTAATTTGCACAATGGTGCTATAAGGACAAGAATAGGCTGAACTTTGCATCTCCAAATCAGTTGTTAATTTGTCGTCTTCATCCATATGTGCTGCCACAACGAAATACCACAGATTGGGTCCCTTATAAACAACTGAAATATATTTCTGACCGTTGTGGAGGCTAGAAGCACAAGATCAAGGTGCCAGCATGGTAGATAGAGGGCCCTCTTCTGGGTTGAAGATTTGTATATCTTCTCTTGGCAGAAGGGGCAAAGGAGAGATGTGGGGCGTCTTTTATAAAGCCATTAATTCCCTTCACAAGGGCTCTATCCTTATGGCTTCATCCTGTCTCTCAGGCTCCACTTCCTAAAACCCTCCTGGCAGGTTAAGTTTTCAACATGAATTTTGGGGAGGGGTGCAGACATAAATATTCAGAACATAGCATTTGTTAAAGAAGAAGTATCTTTTTACTTGCAAGTACTAAAAAGGTACGGTAAGGACAAGATGGTGGTTGGGCTTTAAATAGAACCATCAACATACTCAAGATGATCTCTCTCTCTCTCTCTCTCTCTCTCTCTCTCTCTCACACACACACACACACACACACACACACACACACACACGTGCATGCATGCACACCCATTTGTCTCTGTGTGTCAACTTCATTCTTCTCTCCTACCACAGAGCAGCTGTTTACACCTGGTTAAACATGAAAGTGATAATAGCTTCCAAGTCTCACATCTTACAGATGCAAATAGAGAAAGTGATCTAATGATCTCCCTTGTTCCAAGATCAAAAATCTTGTCTAGGAGACTCATTTGTTAAACTTAGTTCAAGGTCTATTCCTGAGCCAATCAAATATGGCCAGAAGGTATATACAGATATTTTCTAGGGGGAAAAATGTCTCTAGAAACTACAGATTGAGCTAAGGAGGAGTATTCCAAGAAGTAGATTGCTATTCTAATAAATATTAAATATCAGACACAGCAATAAGATCCAATGAGACTGCCTAAATTGGGAGAAGCCCGAATCATTGACATTCATTAATTTACCTTCATTTAAAGCAAAGGATAAAAAAGAGCAGCCTACTATACTAACTCTCCCAAAGGCATCAATAGTTCAGCCCTGAAGTCACTTTGAAATCTTAATCTCAAATCTCTCTTCTCACATTTTATTCTATTTATATCCTAGTCACACACAGCTCTCACCCTCAGGCTCAATTCATGCCTCACCTCCCTCATGAAGCTTCCCCCCAAGTATTATATCTTATCTTCTCTATATTCCCATGAACACTGACAACGGGATTCACAAATTGCTTTCCTTAATCATATACTGTCTCTGTTGCTCATTAACTATTTTGGGCTATCATTCATCTCCCCAAAAGAACTATAAGCTCCATAAATCTTGTATAATGACTATTATTGGTACACTAACAACTAAAATTACCTTTATTCTGCCTCTTACAGCAAATAGCACTGTGCTGAGTGTACTCTTGGTAAACATATGAATAGGAACAAATTTGGGGAAGATAACATTAACACTAATTGTGCAAAGCACATTGAAGATCCTCAAAGTAAGCAGAACAGATGAGTGGCAGGGGCATAGTCTCTTTCTTGAGACATAAATGGGCTAATAACTACTGAATAATATGTTAAGGGATAAACTCAAACACCCAGTATTTGGAAAATGCTTAAACTTGGAATAAGGAATCAGAATTCTATTTTGCCTTTTCCTTTCCTTATTTATGGAGTGTCTCAGAAGCAAAGGTAGTTAATAAAATTTATGGAGAAAAATAATTTATTTTCTAGAAAAATGGAGTTTCTGCATTAACACAAAATCCCAAGCATAAGGCTTGTCAACTCAGACCATGAAAATGGCTGGCAAACAAGCTCACTAATTTGGCTAACAGAAATGACCAACAATGGAATTGGGTAAAACCTTGCTTGCAAAGTGTACTTTAAAGCCACAACAAATAAAATCTGAATTAACTAAGTTAATATTCAAGGAGAGACCTTTGTTAATGAACTAAGGGTGAACACATGCCATTTGTGAATTCTCTGTTACAATATAATTTATGCTTTAAGAGTAATTCAAAGAGACTTGTATTTGGAAAGTAAATTTTCTCTTCCATCGTTGTTTACATTATTGTTTGTTGAATTCACTTATTGAATATTTTCCCACATAGTGTATATTGCACTTGTTAAAAAATTCATTCACATTCATTCATGATCCCATCTGTAAAAAAAACAAAAAAAAACAAAAAAACAAAACAAAACAACAAAAGAAAACACAACAACAACAACAAAAACATGACCATGACTCCCTTTCAGAAGAAAACAATGTAAGGTTTAAAATGCTCCCAGATTTGCCTCAGCTTGCAGTGTAAATACGGAACACAGCGGGAGCAGAAATCCATACGTGAGATGTCTTTCTGATACCTCTAATGAACTAACTACTGGCCTGAACAGCAACACTTCCAAGTCAGTAATATTTCAAAAAAGTTAAGATTTTACTATATTTGAGTTTTTAAAGAGAAAAATATAAGCTGATGTGCCCAGAGGTGAAACAATCACCCAGACAAAAGATACCTCATCTCCTCCAGATTAATGCCATAGATGTTAGGTGCAATGTTTACTAGACGTCTGCACAGAAAAGACACCTGATTTGGGCTGAGCTTGGCTGCAATTACAAGCTATTTTTTGTATCATTTACCTGGTTTACTTGAAAATGCATATAGATAATAGACACATATTGTCTGTCTCTCTCCTTTCTGAAATGATAGAATCACACACTTGTAACCAAATGGATAAACGGGTGAAGTTTGGGGCTTACACTGCAGAATCCTCCCTCCTTACCCTTTCATGTACACCACGTTTGCAGAGGGATGTTTATGGAAGAAATTGGATTCACTGTTTGCATACAGAAATATATTTAGCTGGTGGCTGTAAGCGTAGGTCCAATTAACTCTTTTAACAATATGGGTGAAATGAGGTTATTGGATTATGTTTGTAGCCAATTATAATTGTTTTGGTTGAATACTCCCTCTTGTAACCTTATTTACAGTTAAGAAAACAGCGTTGAAAAATATTCCTTAGCATGGAAGAAAAAAGCCTAGGGAAAAATTGAAAGAATAATTTCTTTTCTCTAGATCATGAAACATGACCTCTTATTTATGTTTGGGCACAAAGGAAAGCCTACTTTTTCAGAAATAAAAATAAAAATGCCAGACATGAAACATTTTGAATACATGTCATTATCTTCATTATCATCATTATCTCTATCTCATCATAAAAAGGAATGTCATAGATGGGAAACAGTGCGATTCAAAGCGAGGAACACAAGACTGGGACCAAGTCGACCTCAGTTCTAATGTTAGCCCTGCAGCTAGTGAGCCACAACCTCTCTGAATTTAATGTCCTTCATCTAGAAAGTACAAATAATAAGACTGTTATCACAATGATCAAATGAGGAAATGTTCATGATGTGCTTTAAAAACCAAAAATCATAAGGCATTGGTTGTGAAAAGAGTATTGATAAATAGGTATTTCCTCTAAAGTTACTTTAAACTATGGTGCCAGGAGATTTTATTCCATGTATTAAAATTATCCTGGGGCACCTGGATGGCTCAGTCAGTTAAGCTCAGTCAGTTGAGCACCCTACTTCGTTCGGCTCAGGTCATGATCTCACAGTTCATGAGTTCGAGCCCCACATAGGACTGTGTGCTGACAGCTCAGAGCCTGGAGCCTGTTTCTGCTTTGGATTCTGTGTCTCCCTCTGTCTCTGCCCCTCCCCTGCTCATATTCTCTCTCTGTCTCTCTGTCTCTGTCTCTGTCTCTCTCTCTCTCTCTCTCAAGAAATAAATAAACACTAAAGGAAAATGTAAAAATTATCCCTAGGGTAATACTAAGACAATTTTTGTCAACTCATCACCCTCTTTCCTTACCTATTGCAAATATCTTGTGAATGGGATTTCCTAAAGGCATGAGAAAGTCCATGCTACTTGATTGGAAAAGCAAAATCACTGGAATGAATGGATCACCATGAGAAGAACAAGTGACTCTTTCAAAAACTAGAATCAAATGTCCAAGACCTGGCAAGTAAGTGACTAGTAATCTCAGAATCTGTTAAAAAATGTAGGTTTCATTATTTTACGGGTATGATGAGGTCAATACATCAGGAGACAATTGCACTTAACAAATAATTTGTTATTCAGAGTTCCCAAAAAGAAGGGGCATGCCACACCTCCTGGGGCCACAGGGGAACCAATGGGGTCAGTGCAGAGGCAGAGGGATTACTCTTGGGAATGAATACAGTCTGTAGAACTAGTCCCCAACCCAGCTCTCTCATAGAGAAACCCAGGTTAGAAACTACAGATTATTCAGTGGCACCTGGATGGCTCAGTCAGTGAAGCATCCGACTTTAGCTCGTGAGTTCCAGCCCTGCATCGGGCTCCGTGCTGACAGCTCAGAGCCTCCATGCTGACAGCTCTGCCCCTTCCCCACTTGCACTCCTTCCCCCCACCTCTCTCTCTCTTAACATTAAATAAACATTAAAAAAAAAAGTAAAGATTATTCAGAGCAAACCCATAGCCACTATTAGGGGAAACTTCAAGGAGAAGTTATACTGGCAGTGAGGCAATAACATCTTTTATTTAAATATAGAAAACACTGATAAGTCTTTTCCATAGAGCTAGTTAAGTCTACGTATCCATGTATGCATGTATGTATTGCCCTGTAAGTAGAAATGGTGGTTACATGGCATTTGACAAGAACTGATTTACCTGTAATTTATCTCTATTAATCATAAAGGGTATATTAATAAGAATCAGGATAGCTAAGTATCTGGCTCTTACAGTTTCATGAGGAATATTTATAAAAGGACTATTTCAGAAAGTATGTAGTTCTACATACGTGCATCACTTCACGACCTGCCATAGTTCCCGGAGGGAGTGGCCCAATTTACCTTGTCACACATCCATAGTCTCATAGCTAATAAGTGGCTAAGTGAATATTTAAACCTCAGCAGTCTGTTTACAGGGTCTGTGCAGGGAATCTCCAGTCCACACTGTATTGTTCCATCTGATCTTCATATCAACCCAATTATTCTCTCTGGTATTTGGGTGTTGTATGATTTATCATACAAATGGGGACACTTCTGAGAGCGAAACTGAGCAGTATTAAAAACTATGTTGGAAAAACAACCATGAAAAGGGCTGCCTTATTTGAACAAGGACTAAGTTCTCCTGATTATTACTGATGTGCAATCTGAGGCCTGGAGATGCCTGGTTCATTGGTGCCAGAGCCGGGACCAACCAGGTTTCCATGGTCCTCATCAGGGCCACCCCACCTCACTTCTATGGTGTCCTGCCTCCCCTTTCCCAGCTGACACTGGTACTCACAAAACACAAACCCAAACTGCCATAAGGAGAAATCTAATCTACACCTTCAATTACAGTTGATGAAGAAGTGAGGCCAAGAAGGTAAAGGGATGAGGACAGATTTCTTGACTTAAGAAAAGGAAACAATCTGTTGCAAAGACAAGAATCTCCTTTTGGCTCTAGGTCACTGTTCACATTCAGGCCTGTATTTGTAGTATCTACTCCTGACACCATATTCCTAGGAACAGAAAATCAGACAACTGACCATGACATTGCTGGTGTCCTCTCTGTTAACTCTGGTGCTTGGCAGGTGACCTAGCAGAAGAAATGCACCATGTCACATCTCAGTGCTTGTCACTTGGGGGGAACTGAGGATTTGAACATTCAGAAGGACCACTCATCTCTGTGCATGGGACTGTGGTAAAATGGCACGGGTCTGTGGCCAACATCTTGTGACATTCACAGAGTCTCTGACACGGAAGAACAGGGTGATAAGAACGTTACATCTCCAACATCAGTGGAAAAGACTGTGCTTTGTCACTTGTGTGTGCCAATGTGGCATTGTTGGCAGGCCAAAGGATCTGGGAATTGTCTTTAAGATCAAAATGTCAAGGTCTACTTCTTAATACCAGTATAATGATTAATAGAATGGATTTGGAAATAGCGTAACCTGGATTTGTAGCCTCATTTTGACACTTACTAGTGGTGTGACCATCAATGACTTATTTAAAATTTCAAATCCTCATCAAAAAATGGGGATAATGACTATTCATATTTCATAGGACTATTTGAGGATTAAGTGGTATAAAGCATGCAAAGTACTTCAAATAGAACTTTGGTTATTTTTATTAATAATTTTTAAGTTCAGTATAAAATTTAGGTGAACCCAGGGAACATTTTTCAGGAGCTGAATAAAACAACAATATACATTTTTTTAGTCTTAAGGAACAGGATGTTTTAGTTTTTTTTTTTTTTTTTTCAATGGTTTAGAGAGGGTATCAATCTTTTCTGACATTCTGTCAGACTTAATTGTCAGAGCATGCACATAACAAAGGCATGGAAATCAAGGGGGAACAATGTCTGTCTCTCTCACAAACACAGACACACAAACAGACACACAATGTTTTTTCAGAAAGATTTTATAGGAATTTGGAGACATATCTTATTATCCTTAAAATACATCAAAGTATATTCTTAAAACAAGGACATTCTATCACATAACCAAAGTACAACTGGCCCAATAATGAAATGTAATGTTATATAATAATATTATGCAACCCATAGTCTGTATTCAAATGTCTCCAATTTCTGGAATAGTTATCTTTATAACTTTATTTATATGTTTGCTTCCTGGTCTAGTATATAAGTCAGGATCACAAACAGCATTTAGTGGCATGGCTCTTTAGTCTCATTTATTCTGTAAAATTCTTCAATCTATTTTCATCTTCCATGAACTTGACATTTTTTTGATTAGTCTAGTTCTTTTGTAGAATATCCATGAATTTGTGCTTGTCTGATGCTTCACTCATAAATAGATTTGTATTATGCATTTTTGGCAATAAAACTATATTGGCAAAGCCTCAGGTGGGTCTCTCTTGGTCTGTATCACGTGGCCCTGTTGCCCTGCAGCCACACCTCTCCCATCCCTCTCTCTAAACTCTGCACTCCTGCCATATTGAGCTATTTCATGCTTCTCACCGTATCAGAGTCTCTGTGTCATATGCCTCTGCCTAGAACACTTTCCTCTGCCTGTCCCTTTGTCATCTCTCATTCTCCATTATTCTTCTTTCTGATCTGAGCTCCAAGGTCTCTCCTTCCCCAGAGAACATCTCCTTAGACAATGTTACATTCCCACCCCCACCCCTCTTTCCCTATGGCACTTATATCTTTTGTAATTGTGTGTCTATGTCCACTTTGGGTCTGTGAGCTCCCTGAGGAGACGGGGTACTGTGTCACACAACCTTCTATACCCCCATTTAGGCTATTGCTCAAGATACAGAAGGCACAATGGATATGTGTTACATAAATAAGTTATACTTTTACTCCTTTATTGCTTCTGTAATTTCTGATTGACTGGGGTGCTTCACACTGTCTATCACATGGTGCTATTCCTTTTAATAGGTGTTAACAGAAAATAAATTACTATCGATGTAGTTGTTACTTATAAGACTGGACCTTAAGCCCAGCACCATGCTAACAGGGTTTAAGGACAGCCAACTGTAGGAAAAAATTCCAAGAAGTAAACCAATTATTATCATAGGCTTTATCTAATATTGTATCTGTTTTTTCTGCCTTAGATTTTAAGGACATCTATATCATTGAGGCACAATGGTTGCTTGCCCACAAATTATTGGTTAAGCTAATAGTTTGTTAAAAATGCAAGCAAAACTAGGGTCAGAGAGGTGATGAACTTATATAAAGTAAAACAAAAAGAATAAAAGAAAGAAAAGAGTAAATTTTAAATTATTTTAAAAGTTAAAAGATTGAGCTCATTCAACAGTCTAAACACATTACTGCAGCTTGCATATATTTATGATCAATAATTTATTCAATGATATGGCAGAATTCAGCTAAATTATCTTCTAGAGACAACCAACTAGCCCACCCCAGAGACAATCCTCTCCTCAGGAAGAGGTTCTGCAACAAGGTAGACACTGGATGCTCCTTTGTTTCACCTGGATCCAGAATCTTCCCGTCTGCCTGCTCCTCAAGCTCTGAGGGGAATTTTAGATTGATGTCAGTGATTTCATTAAGCTTCCTTGGACATGTCAACATAGAAATTGTCCTTGAAAACACAGCTCCACATGCTGTGGAGAATTTGCTGAGGAACGCCTTTCTATATATAAATATAACACAGCTCTGGTGCTGTGAATGTAGCATCTGTTAGCTGCTTCCCATTGGGTGGACTGCTGATCATGGGGCCAGGGGAGAGACTATGGTGTGGCAGAGTATAGGAAATAAAAAAGAAAAATACTACTGTTCAGTGTAGACCTCTGTGCAGATCAAGAGGCAGCTAGACCATGAAGTCCAATAGGAACTAGGGGTCCATGCCAGATGCTTAGGATTGAGCACAGAACTGGGTTTCTACATTTAATAATGTTAAGTTGAATTAATTAATTCCCTGTCTTGGTTTTGACTCTATAAGAGAGAGGTACTGGCCCTGAAAAAAACTGTCATGTGTAGATACCTGGTAATGTCTTACTACCTGCTCTTTAGCTTGTGGAATACCAACTTTAACCAAAGTACTGTTTAATGTCACCGTATTACCAATGTGGCCATTTTATTGTCAGTGATAAAGCTGAAAATCTCTCAACAAATCACATTACTTTGGGGTTGACAATTGTATTATACAAAAATCCTCTAAAAGCCTTGGTGGTCCAATCGATGCTGACAAACCAAAACAGGAATAACCTGAGTAGTCTGTGGGCACTCAGGGAAGTGACAGGCTCATCAGGAGATAGTTACTGCAGGAAGAGAAAAAAAAAATCAAAGCAGAGGCCAAAGCTGCCATTTCGCTTGTGCAAAATGAACTTTTATTGCTCTGAATATAAAAAGTGATTCTAATGGTTGCCTTTTTTAAAAAGTAGTAATTTAAGCTCTCAGAGAAGAAGGAACTTATGTATAAACTGAAGCTGTACCAACTTTAAACCATGTTATGAACGCATGAAGGAAAATTAGAATGGAGGTTAAATCTATGTGTATCCTGGATTGCATCTTTTCCATTGACCCACAGCAATTCCAAGGACAATGTTTTGATTCAGTCCTAGTCCCTCACAGAGGTAACCTAGTCGGGGAGTAGGGGATGTCTACCTGAAAATGTGACATTTAAATTTGTATTTAGAAGATGAAGACAAGGTAGCTTAGAAAAAAAGGGGAATGAGAAGAGAAAGAGAGATAGAGAGAGAGAGATGGAGGGGGGGGGAGAGAGAGAGAGAGAGAGAAAGAGAGAGAGAGAGAGAGAGAGAGAGAGAGAGAGAGAGAGAGAGGAAATGGGGGATGAGCCCAGGCTCAGGGAACTGAATGTTCTTTGACTGTATTGAGTAAAACCAAAGACCAAAGGGTGAACTGTGGGAACTCCTTGTTCCATTAAAGTGGCCATAGGGAAAACTGACCTCTTCATAGCTTTCTCCACACAAGGAAAACTCCCTACAAATTCCTTTGGCTTCCAGTGTGTTCAACTTACACTACTTGTGGAAGATTCATTTCTCTAATTCCCCTTTGCATGCTGGCTGGAACTTCCTCTCACTTTCTTCCCATTGATTGTGACCACTCTTAATGCTAAGTACTTACTTAGTCCCTTGATATCTTTCTCTTTCTCTCCCCACTAATTCCACCACAAATGCCCATCAATGTTTGCATCTTCCTGAGATTCATCCCATGATTTCCCATTGCCTCATTATTTAATATTTAGGGTGAGCTTATGATTTATCAGCAAAAGTAGGAAACATGAGAGTACATGACTACTACTATTATTCCAAGGAAACAGATGTAAGCCATTATTGTCTCTGGGAAAACTTAAATGTATGGTCACCCCCCTTTCATTGAAAAGACACATATACATAGGTATACACATGCATACACACATATAAATGTAGCAACTTTTTACTATGATCTCTGGACTTTTCATTAACCAGTTAATATATGGTTGACTTGAGCCTCAAGCTAAAATGTCATGTCCTAGAGACTAGATACCCTGTATTATGTCTTTCATTTTCCAATCACTGCTTAACCCTCTGTTAGCAGGTATACAGCAGGTACATAATGAACACCTAGAATGTGATTTTAAAACAAAATAAATGTATGAACTTATGATGATAAATGATTCATGGCTGATTACTATACAATAGTCATTCTTGACCTTAACTGCTCATTGGAATAACCTGATAAATCACACACACACACACACACACACACACACACACACACACACACACGCCTCAGTCCCATCTCCAAAAGTCAGGTATTCTGATTTAATTTGTCATGGGTTTGGCTTGGGTGTCAGGGCTTTTAAACACTGCCAGGTGATTCTGATGTCCAGCCAACATTGTAGACAAGCCCCAGGGAGGTCATTTGTCAAGCACTGTGGTGATGAAAACACATACTTTGTGAATGAAGAGGCCAGGAAAGAACAGCCCTACAGAATCATAGAATACTAGACCTAGAAACCATGTCAGGATTGAAGCATTATTATTAAGCACTCAGACTTTAAGCCAGATTGATTCAGATTCAAGTTACCTGAATAGGATAGATTCTGCTGGACCCAATAACAAGGAAACGGTAATCTGATTTACTTCTCATAGAAAACATTAAAAGGTATTAAATTAGCATAGATTGCCTCCAGCTATTTTAATTTAAAATATGCTCGCTTGTGGTCAGGCATAAATCCAAAATTGCTCTGAAAACATGATCATCAAATTCCTATACTTCTAGTAAATCACTCCATTCCCCCCTGTGGAGGTATGACTTTCATCCAGATGTCAGAACAAGGCAGTGTAGGAAGATGGTTTCTTTCATTGTCTGCCAATTGTGGAGACTGTAAAGCAAACAACAGAGGTTGAACTTCTTGTTTATTGCTTAAATCCAAATCCCTTGATGTTCAACTTACTGATCTGATTCTTGCTCTTCCCTCTAATGGTGCCCTGACATCTCTTCCCCATATATATTCCAGTCATTCAGAGTTGCTATACTGTGCTTCTTTTTGCTTCTGCCAATGAGATCTTACTTAATTGTATCCTAATCATCCTTGACTTAAGGAGACAGGGGTATCAATGAAAATATGTTTCTCTTCATATTGTCATTTTTGTTGCCCACATCTCTTTACCCCATAGAATGTGAGACTTGCAAGGGCAAAGAGCATGATTAATGTTCCTTTATATAGCTCCAAGGATGAGTAGAGAACTGGTCTCTAGTAAGTTCTCAAAAGGGTTGAATCAGTGAAAGAAAGAAAACATATTGATTATACAATGTTAATGGTCAGCAAAACACAAAATTGGATCATTCACATCTATGAGAAAAATGTCCCCTTGTTGATGATGAAAAGGAAAAGATCCCATGCAGAAATAGAAAAAAAAAAAAGTTGATACTTTTATTTTGTTATTTGATATTTTTACTTTTTCCCTTTGTTTGGGAAGAAAGCAAAAACTTGCAGCAAAATGGCTCGCTCATTATGCAAAAAGGCTGTTCTGCCTGAGTAAAGAAAATAAGTTTGCTTAATACAGGAGCTTGAAGCCCTCCTGCTATTACAACAGAAGTAGTAGCATGTTGCTTCCACTGAGAGGGGACAGGAAGGAGGTCATGACTTAGAATCTACTGGTCTCGATATCTATTGGCTGTATAGGCCACGGAAAAATTTTGGCTATGCCTGAACCCCTATTTTCTCATTTTTAAATCAGTTATAACATCTGCTTTATTTGCCTAAGTTGTAAGTGAAGTGACCAGAGTAGTTCAACACATAGGGCAGAAGAATACTTTAGTTTCCTACTCTTCTAAGTCATTCTGGTGCAGGATGTTGATAATGGGGAAGGCTATGCATGTGCAGGTATGGGGGGTGCACTATATGGGATATCTCTGAAACTTCCCCTCAATTTTGGATGACCCTAGAATTTCTCTAAAAATAAATCCTTAAACTCCTAATTTTTTAAAAGTGGATTCCAAAGTATAACACTTGAAACTTTGCCACTCAGAATGATTTTCTGTAAATGCTGTCTGAGTCACTGGGGTGGATCTGTAGTCAATCTACCAATCATTTCAGTATCTATCAACATACTAAGGTAACTCACCTATGAATCAAGCTCAAAACTTTTGGTTGTTGTTGGCTGGTCTCTGTTAGCAGAGAATAAGGTAACTAAAGCAAAAATGGCAGATGGCATGGCTATCTAGGAAAGCTGATTGATCAGCTTACTTGTGCCTTACTCCTGCCTGACCTTGGATATACCATTTCTATGTAGTTGTATCCAAGTTTATAAACTGCTGAGTCTGAGAGAAATGAATTCATGATGAACATTTATGGTCACATAGTCATGTGATATCATGGCCTGACTCAAGAAACATAGGGAATCTATATTCTGCTTCTTTAATGGATTTGCCCTTAAAATCTATATGACATTGTTGCCCATTATAGATACATCTAATACCAACATGTGTGATGGGTCATATGGTAGAACTTGAACCACATCCTGAATTTGATTCAGAGTCTTTATACAGTGTAGGGTCCACTCAAAGCAGGTAGCCTTTTATGCTACTGGGCAAATGCTTTGAAATAATATAAAGTGTAAACTACACTACCCTACAGCATGAAGAAGATAATCAAGTTGTGCTTCTTTCTTAGTGGTGGGAGGTGCAAGAGAAGCAACAATTTGTGCTTTATTTTCAAGCAGATACTCCGTTATGTCAAGCACATGTGATCCCTAAAAACACCACTTTTGTGCCTGGCCCCCAAACTCTTACAGAATTTACCTCCCACCTTAAAGTGTATATGACTACCCAAAGCTCCAACTATTTGTGATTTCCTGCTCATCTGGTCTGATTTACATAATGTTATTAAACTAGTAGAACAACATAATGTTCTGTAGACTGTCCAGACAGTGAAGATCATTTGAGACTCTATTATACCAAAGGATAGTAGAATAAATGTAGCCCTAAAGCATAAATATAAATGTATACCGTTGTATACCCTCCATGAAGGCAAAATATTTTTGATAATTCTTGGTAGGGATGGGGAAGAATACATTTTCCAGATCAATGACCTCATAATATATAACTGAGGTTTTTCAATCTGCTCTAGCAAAGATACCTCATCTGGCAGAGCATCTGCATATAGATTTATTACTTCATGGAGTTTTGTGATAATTTGCTGCCATCTTCCCATATCTATGTTTTTTGGTGGAGCCATTAAATATGGTTACAATCTGGGCCATATTCCTGGCATCCTTTACGTCTTCAGGTATGCCACTAATCTTCGCCTCCTAATTCAGGTTCAGAGTCAGGGCTAGAGTACATGATCTTGAAAGTGCAAGTTTTCTTAAATTTTGTGCCTTAGGTGCCTCACTTATTCCACCCTAGTCCTGGCCTTCCTTGGGATACATTATTGTTTTTAATTTAAAATCTTAGTCTTTGTGGCTTTCATCACTTTGGTAGTTCTTCCCCCAAAGGCCAAGGAACTGGTGGAAGCTCCTACCAACAACCACATATGCTTACTCCAGCTACACATTTGAGGACCAAGGGAATGATCCCTGGGAATACTCATATCCTACTTTAAGAGGGGCACAATAATGACATGTCTGATTCCTGGGCTTTAATGTCAAAGTGGATCGTGCATCTAATATTCTTCAAAATGCCATAGTATTCCCATTTCTCAAGTGAAAAGTTATCTATTTGTAGTCTTGACTCTCTTTGAGAATGAGGGACTCCATTATTGTATATACTTATGGAATTATATGATCCTTCCTCCTGAGAACACAACCTATTCACCAATGTATTAGTTCAGTTCTATAACATTGAGCAAATGTGGGCCAAGAATTATGATTTTATTATTAGGGTATCTTACATTTGCCCCTTGATTGTTCTTGACTTCTTTGGATTGAACAGATTAAGCAACACTCTTGTTTCCAGCCTAACATTCTTGCCCTTAGAAATACTATGTTTTATTAATTTTTTTCCATAGCTCTCTATGAGTTAGGCTTCCCTGGCTGTCATTCTGCCTGTATAACTCATTATCAGTTTTGTGCCCACCTATCTAATGTTTTAGGATGGCAACCTGGCCCCTGTGATTTTAGCATCCCACCATTTCACTGTTATTAGGCAGGTCAATTTTGTAACAGCATCTCCCACCATAGCCTCAACCTACAGAGGACAGTCAATGTGAACTTACAAGTGATGCTGGGGCTCCTCTCACCAGGGCATACCTTATCTCTTTGAAACACAAAGCCCTCTAGTCCTGTCACAGAACAAATCCAGCTAGTTTGTAAATAGCCTTCCATAGTATACACACTCTAGTATTTTCATGCCTCTGAACCCTTTAATCCCTTTTTCCAATATCTACCTCAGTGGTCCTGACATTTCTACATCAGTTTATTATGAGCCATCACATTATTAAAGGCTTCAGGAGCTACCCTAGCAGCATATCAGCACTGTCTCCCAGAGTCTTGCTAGAGGGTTAAGTCCTGTATCTTGGCATAGATCATTTTCTTCAGCAACATATTTCTTGCCCAACTATGTGTTTCTGTCCCTAGATGAAGCATCCTCAGGATCCAGTTCCTACATATAATTTCCTGGTTTCTGTCATTTGGAGCTGGCTTGGTTCTACGGGTCCAGCAGCTCCATGAGGTAGAGTACTTCCCAACTTTAGTAATTTAGACTCCCCTGACTTGCGTGTGCTGTGATTAACCCTACATACTGGTGTTGGGACAGGATGGGTTATAAGGGTTGATTCTCAAAGGAGATTTAATCTTATAAGGCAGAAGACTGTTCTTTGTCTTCAAATGATGGGGGAACACTGGCTTTTAACAAGGAAGAGTGTTCTACTTCTGAAGCTTGGGGACTTATGAGGATTCAAGATTTATGAGTTTACCTAATTGAGGCAATAACCAGACCTTTATTTCCCTATGTCAATCTGCCATTTGATGGAGGGGTGCCATGGAGAGGGGTGTAAACATGGGTAAAGCAGTTCCCTTTGGCCAAGAGAATTTTCTGGGGAGAAATACGCAGCTGAGTTCTATCACGAGCAACATTCCCTGAAGCCAGGTTAGTGAATGCCTGAGTCCTAAAGGGGAAACTTCAGTGACACACCACAATACACAACACAGACTGCCTTACATTTTCTGTCCTGGACTCTCAGGACATCTCATGCTTGGTAGAGGATAGCAAGAATGTGGGAGACAGGGGCGGGAAATGGCCAAAAGTGGTTAATTCTCAAACAGTTTACGCAGTTCTGGAATATTGCTTGTTCTACGTATGGCACCGCGAAAGGGAAAATAGAATGCCATATATTATATTGAGCCTTAGAATCCCGGAAAACTAGATTTGAATTCCCTGTCAGCTATCTTGGGCAAGTCAATTTATCTCTAGGTCCTAGATTCTCCCTCTATGGAGGATGGTTTTGTAGTAATACCTCTCTTGAAGGATTGGGAAAATTTTCCTAGGGCCAGAGGTCTGAAAATCTCCATTTCAACATCCCTTGCTGCTTTGGCAAGAGGAACTTAACTGGATTTCCCTCCTATTCCTACCAACAAGTAGTCAATGTCTCAAGAGTGTGGGTGGGTTTGGGTAGAGCCATCTACTCTTTCTCAAATGAGTATATTAAAGAGCTATTTAGAAGGTTCGCCTTGAATAGGAGAACATGTATTCCGTGCTGGTGGAACATGGGTTTTTCTCTACATGAAGCTACTTGCCTGGAAAGCTTCGTGCCACAATTCCAGATTCATTATCTGTATGCTCAGCTGACCAGCCCTGGCCATCCAAAGCCTTAGGCCGGACTCAGAAAAAAAATGAATAAAAGAGTACCTACATATATGCACTTTTCCATGTGCCCAATGCTCTCTGTAAAGGCTTCCAAAACTTTCATAATCCAAAACACGCAGATATGTGTTACAATTTCAGAATCACTAAAGAGGGGATTCAGTTATGAGGAACAATGAAAGCTGAAGAGGACTGACTTGATTTTGGATCCTACCAGGTGTTCAAAGAAAGCCAACTGTTTTCTGAGTAGATCACACCTGTTTAATTAGCAATAATAAGAGCCTTTAGATGATCACAGAGAAATTAAATAGCTAAAGATAAATGACCTAAGAGGGCTAACAATTTAATCCTAACTGAAGAACAAACAGAATGCAATCTAAAAATATAATTACAAGTAGAATTGTAGGTTAATGACCTTATACTTTATAATTTAATGGAGCACACATAGTACCAGGCTGAAAGTAATGGATTATAGAAAATAAATACATATACTGGCATTTTATGAATAAATTATTCTAACACAAATTGCAATTAAATTGCTTTGTTTTAATATGATTTAGTAATTAAGCCACAAGTGGCTTACTGCCTGGTTATTGCCTGAACAGGCATCAAACAAAAGTATTTGACTCAGCTAAAATATATTTGTGGAATATCCCCAAACTTTTTCTTTCGTTAGGGTGCAAGTTGCTAGGAATATTAATTACATGCAAAAGATTTTTTTTTCCTTTTCCTCCCCACTTAGGATATATATCTTTATAGGAAAAGCGTTATTATAATAAGTAGCTAGACCTGAGCCCTCTTTTATGTAAGAAATGCTGTCAATGCTGACTCAGTCCTCTCTCCAAGAGGGGCTTGTTTCTAGTTCATTCAATTTTACCTACCCACTGTCCTAACTATATGTTAACCTATCCTGGCTTCTGTGTCCCTCTTCTGTTAACCTGTCCCTCTTCTGTGTCCCTCTTCTATGTCTCTGCGTGTAGCTCTATAGCATTGACATATCACATTCCAATCATCAGTCTATGGATATGCTTGTGCAGGTTTCTGTGGTGTGGATCATGACACACTGTGTGTTCAATAAATATTAATCACTTAAGGGAGGGAGGGAGGGAGGGAGGAAGGAAGGAAGGAAGGAAGGAAGGAAGAAGGAAGAGACAGAGGCAGAGGGAGGGAAGAAAGAAGAAAAGGAGGGAGGGAGAACAAAAGAAAGGTGATATGTCCTGTAGGTCAGTCAACTCACTGCTTGTCCATTTGTATTGTTATTCATTTCAAGAAACAGTGTCTGAGTTACAGAGATCTATAAGAGTTAAAAGAGAAAGGAAACACTCCCCCCACCACCCAGAGAGAGACAGAGAGAGAGAGAGACATCCTACTGTCCCTGCCCTTCACAGTGTCACATTTACCTGCCCCACCCACCCACCCAAGTTAAAGAGCACCTTTATTTCAGAGAATAACATGAACACGCAAACCCAATACACAAATAGGACCCCCTAGCCTTGAAAATTTTGGGGCCAGGGCCCCTCTGCCCTATAAGAAGTGTTTGAGGTATTCAGATAAAGTACCATCTACCCATGGGCAAATGGCTTGGTGAGCAAAGGACAACCCTGCACAAATTAGAAAAAGGAACAGCACTGAGCAGAGCCAGCTTAGAGTGAGTAGTGTGGCTATGGTGCACCTGCACATCGTCACGCCCATTAACCCCCTCCCAAGAAACATCTGTGCAGTGCATAAACTTCATAACACTGTACAGAATAGCACTTACTTCACAGAAAAGCTTAAAAAGAAACTGTTCTAGGAGGGCCTGGGTGGCTCAGTAGGTTAAGCAGACAACTCTTGCTTTCAGCCCAGGTCATGATGCCACAGATGTGAGATCGAGCCCCGCATTAGGCTCTGTGCTGGCAGCATGGAGCCTGCTTGGGCTTCTCTCTCTCTCCTTCTCTCTCCACCCCTCCTCCCTGCCCATGCTCTCTCTTTCTCTAAAAATAAATAAATAAACATTAAAAAAACTGTTCTACAAATTTTCAAAGATTTATATCATTTTACATGCTTACAAATATTGTTTATAAGATATGCATACTCAAATTTAATGAAACTCACATTAAAGAATAAGAAAAGGAAGTTGTTGCAAACATTGTGTAAAAAAGTTTATAAAAATAATTATATTATTAGTAGTAATTTTAACCCAGTAATTCTAGGAGTAAAAACTAATGAAATGTTTTCTCTAACCTTCAAAAAGCCTTTATACATAGAAATGTTCAGTGTAGTCTATGGTCAAATTGGAAGTGATAAGATGTTTATCAATAAACCCATTGGAATATAATTAAACTGTTACTTATTTTACTATATATGTTCAGAATAACATTGGGAAATGATGATATTATAAGTCTTATTTAACTATAAAATTGTCTTTATCCAACTTATTTTTAAATGTGTTAAAATATAATAGCAAAACCAGTATTATATTATTTTTTCTTATTTTCAGGTTTCTACAATTTTTCTGCAATTGTATTTATTATTTGCCTGATTACAAATATTAGAAATCCCAAGGAATTTCATGCTAAATATATATTTGTCACACAACTACTCTGTCCCTGGCATTATGCTAGATTCTCAAAAGATTTACAGGGAAAAAGATAACGTTTCTTGCCTTTAAAAACCTTATAATTTAGTGTCTTACAAAAAACCTTAATTTAAAAAAAAAGTTGCATGTAGCATATTCTAGGAAGTGAGTAGAGTCAAAGGAATCATAAATCCCCACAGAAGGGATGTTTATTTGCTCAGGGCCTTAAAGGAAGTGCTTCTTGTCCCTATCTCCCTCCTGGTAAGGTCAGCTGGGCCTCTCTGAGGGTTTCCTACTTTGACATAAGTAAATGAAGGGATTTCTGATGTAAAATAAGATCTAATGAAAATGAAAATCCTCTCTCTGCTTGAAGAACAAACTAGAATACAGACAAAAGGAGAAAATAATTGTGAAGAGACTAAGCTGGGGAGGGAGATTTGACAAAGGAAACAGAGTTTATGATTTATAGGAAAAGATACCACTTCACACTCTGGGGGAAAAATAAGCTTACTGGTATCAAATTAAGTAGGTGCTTCATTTATTTATGATTATGACAAATAACCTCAGAAATAGGAGGATTAGACCAATTTATAACCATTCATTTTGGACCAGGGCAGCCACCATGTTTATGTAGGGCACAAAGAAGGAGCCTGCCCCAGGAGAACAGCAGAGAATACCTCCTCTCCACTGGCAGATACCCCCAAGGAGAAGAAAAGGAGTTAAACTAAGTATCCCAGTTTGTTCTTTGCAACTTTACAAACTTTACCATAAGACATAACATTCTATATCCCCTGTGGTAGAGGGAGTAAATGGTAGAGGGAGTAAACTCAAAGAAAGAGTTCAGAAATTACCCTAATCTAGCTCTTATCACAGGGAAAGAAATGTCATCCATTCTCAATGCAATCAGGTTACCAGTGAAGCTTGTTTAAAATGCAGATTTGTAAGCTACACCCACAGAGATCTCGTTCATGATGCTAGGATATAGCTCACAGCTTTGTATTTTTAACATTCACCTCCCTCACTAACCCTGAGGCATCTATTAGCATTGACCTTTGGACCACACTTTTAGAAACCATAAACCACCTCATGTCACCTATTTATGTGTTTTGTTTTGTTTTGTTTTTTAAGGAAGACCTAATAAGATAATGGAAGTAAAATATGTAATTACCTAGCTATTTATTATAACTAGTGTTATTATTAGTCCATTGAATTCTGATGCTGCTTACATTCTGGTCCACAGAGTAATTATGGTTTTGAAGAAAATTCTCTTGCCTTCATTTGGTTCAAAGGATGTTTAAATCACAATACACAAAGTGTTCCATGACCACTCAAGTGAACTGAAAGCATTTCTTTAATTTCTGAAATATCAGTTACTAGAAACACTCATCAAAACTCCACAGCTGATACTTCTCCAAGAGTTCTTCACTGAGCCTAAATAACATAAGAGCCCTTTCAACCCCGGCATTCAAATAATCCTGATCCCTGGAGTGGCAAGTAGAATTCTAAGATTCCTGACATCTGGCATACACACACGCCAGAAATCTACTCAGACACTAAGGTAGGTAATGACACAGAGGGCTTTGATGGATGTAACTATGGCCCTCAATCTGCTGGCCTTAAGATAGGGAGATTATCTAAGTAAGCCAGACAAATCACATGAGTGCCTTATATATGAGTCTAGAGGTCAGAGGGGGAAAAAAGGGAAAAAAAAAAGGTAAAAAGTTTTAAAAAATGTGAGAGGGATTTAACCTGAGAAACTCTCCTGCTGGTTTTGACGATGGAGACAGCCATGTGTCAGGAATATGGGTGGCTTCTAGGAACTAGAAGTGGCATCCTGCTGACAAGCCAACAAGGAAACATGAACTCAGTTCTACAGCTGCAAAGAAGTGAATTCTGCCAACAACCAGTGTAAATTAGAAGTGCTTCCAGATGGAAATGCAGTATGAAATTCAGCCGGTGAAACCCTAAGCACACAACTCAGTTACATGGTGTCTGAATTTCTGACCTTCTGAGCCGATGAGCATTGTTTTAAGCTCCTACCTTTGTGGTAATTTGTTTTCCAGCAATAGAATAATACTCTGGGTGTCTTGGCTGAAGTGCTCACTGAAGCTATAACATTTTATTTCTCCCCAGATCTGTTAAGTGGTTTTTCTAATGATAGTTGAACTGTAATTGGATAAACTCTGACCTCTCTCTTTTCTTGCTCAGCAACACAAAAGTTGGCCAATGGTAGGAGAATGTTTGCTCCAATGAGGTGCCACAGGGCTTGATATCTGCCCATTTTCCCCTTTCCAGAAGGTTTATAAGGGATATTTTCTTGGTTTGCTGGTGCTTAAGTTGTCGATGTTCAGTTGCTTTAAGCAATTCTGACACCATGCTTTGGATGAAGCAGAAAGAGAAATGCTTGGATGTTCATCTTATATTGTCAGTGAAATCCCTATTCAGAGGGATGACAGTCCCCCCCTCTGTCCCCAGATGAAAGTTGGAATCAATAGCCATTTCGAGCACTACTGTCTTAGTTAACAATATATTTCATTGAATTAGGATGGTGAATGATGGAGATGTCCTTGGGTCTTATCAATTATGAAAAAGATGCAGTTTGAAGTAAACAAGATGGGCCCTGTCTTGGCAGAGATCAGCCAGGCTATGCCTCTGCGGGGACAGGCTTTCTGAGCTAGGGGATGATCAGATTTGGCCTTACTGAACTGGGCGCCAATATAATGCAATCACAATCTCTTGTGCTCAGCCTGACTCACTGAGGACATCTCCCTACAAGGCAGGCCCTGACCTTCAGGAAGCTACTAAGAACAGTGATGTCATTGTAGTAGCTGTGATTTGGAGGGCACTTCCTTAGTGCCAGGTACTGTGCTAAGTGATAAATTTATAACTGCTTCAAGTAATTGAGTATGGTAGAGGTGACATTATGGGACTTTAGTGTCTAGGTCACATTAGACCATAGGTCTTCCTTGTTCACTGACATACTCTTAGACTTTAAGACACTACATAAATCTAATTATCCTGAAAAAAAAAAACATGCAGAAAAGTTCACACTTAAGCTCTCCTGTCTGTTGTACCACTGAGCCCAGCCTTCCAGCCACCCTTACCAAAGTGTCAGACATGTGAGTTAGGCCTTTATAAATATACTAGACCAGACTATCTGACAGTTGTATACCAGAAGTGACTTTTACCCATGCCACTTGGAATGGAAGATCACTCAGTCACACCCTGCTTGAATTTTTAATCCACAAAAGTGTGAGCTATAATATAATAGTTGTCACATTAAGCTACTAAATTTTCAAGCACCAGCAAAAGATAACTGGAACAACTGTGTGTGTGTGTGTGTGTGTGTGTGTGTGTGTGTGTGTGTGTGTGCATGCGTTGAGATATGGGGATACAGGTGATCCTGATGGCTTCATCTCAGTCACAGAAAGTGGCTTAAAGGGGCTAGGGGTAGTCCGTCCTTTTGTTTTTAAAACATAGCCCAGAGCCATCCTTAGTTTTTAATCCTTATCCATCTGGACCACCATAGTCCAAAGTGGCCTGAATAGTTTTCGGACCATCTGGTTGGAAAGACGAGGAGACTGGGAAGAGTGAAGAAAGTTGCCTTGTTTTTGTTCTAAATCATGCACTAGTGATTAAAGCATGTTAATCATTTTAGATGATTTAGCAATTAAAGCATGTTAATCACTTTAGATGGCTTGAAAGTACTGAGATTTTATGATGGCCGGGTTTTTCTCCAGTATGCCATTGAAATGGGAGCAGAAATTCAGAGATTTTTCCAGAGTTAAATATTAATTATATATATAAATTATAAATATATATAATTATATATTATATTTAAGAATATATAGTATATAATATTATATAACCTTAATGTATTATACATTATATTATAGAATAACATTATTAACTATGTTTTCAAATACAAATTTTATTAATTTATATTATTAGTTATATTCATATTTTTTGTAAATAACATTAATAGTATTTTTGGTAATGCAAAACTATTATCATTGTCATTGTTACCAAATTACTAAAGTAAATTAATCATCAGAAGAAATCAATGAGCCCTGTAATCACACTTACTTGTAAAAGTGCTAATTGCTTCAGCATAAAATCAGGCTTTGGGGGCAGCCAAGCATTGATAGTTAGCCTCCCTCTTCTAGGAAAAATGACTTCAAACTGGGCAAAAAACACACCCACCAGTGTATACATATACAGCACACACACATACACATCCTAGTGACAGCTTTCCTTTGATGGTGATAAAAGCTGAAGTATAGGTCCCTTCTGACCAGTATTTGCAAACTTGATTTGTGCCTCCAAATAGCCTAGGTCCACAAGAAATGTTAAGTGTCAGGGGGAGGTAACTTAGACGCATCATAGCCAGAGAAACAAGCCTATTGCTCCTCGTGTATGGGAGATTCCCTGTTAGGTGTTCCCATCGGGCATATTGGCATTAACCACTGTAGTGTGGTGAATCAGAATACAAGCTCTAGAGTCTGGGTTTATATTCCATCTAAACATCTTAGTTTCTGGGTTATCTTGGATATTATATTTTATATTTCCAAGACTTTATTTTACATTTTGTGAAATAAAGAATAATGATATTAGCTACCACATAGGGGCTTCCTGAAGATCGAATGAATTAGTGTAGAACTAAACACGGTGCCTGACTTAAATACGTTCTCAATACCTGTTACATAAAGAAAGATACAATGGTAAGGTTGGCTATGACCAGAAGAAACTCAAGGGTCCAAATAAGAAGCCACATATTAAGGGTGTACCAGGCCAGAGCAAAGGTCATCTGACTGCCAATCCAAACAGGCTACCCCAGAACCACAACCTAACTGGGCTACTCTGGTGGAAATGGAGACATCTACAATGGAGACAGCCAGATCATGAGGGAGGTTTTAAGCAAAGGGTGCAAATTAGAACCTAGTGTCATATCAGATTTAACATGCACGTGGCTGAAGGTACTATAGGTCTGCTGGCCGCTGATCTTAGCAGGGTTACAACTTTTAAAGGGGTGATGGTAATATGGGCACCAAAAAATAAAGAGCCAGTTTCTTTTTTCCCTGAAATTTAAGAGCCATTCATTCTCTTCATTCCTACCCTAAGACATGTTTATCCTTCCATCAGGCCCAACTTCATCCTTGGATGAGCACCTTGGTTATTGTAGCCTTTGCCATGGATTGGATAGGTTATGACCTTTCCAAAGTATAATATCAGCTAGAGAATCTGGAAAGTTCATTAAATCTATTTTAGGAATCTGTCAATCTATGCCCATTAATATGGGCTCCCAACTCTTCGTACCTTGGAGTGTGTGCCATACCATGTGCCCCAAGCCTAAATCCTGTACCTAACCAAATCTCAGCAGAAACCAGCTATAGCTAAATATAACAGGATAAGATACCTGAGTAGGATATCTATCATGGAAGGAAGAGTAAGCCAATGGGACCCCCAAGGTTGGGAATTCAAATAGGGAGATACAGAATTCCAAATGGTGGATTTGAGAGGTACTGGTAAGTCAGGACTAGGGCTCCTCATATCAGGACATGTGCAAACAGATATATATGAAGTAGAGCTACAGAGAAAGCAGATGAGTAAAAGAATGGAACAGATGAGGAGAGAAATCCATAGAAACCCTGAGAAAAAGGGATTAAATTAAAAAAAAAAAAAGGAGGGGTGTCTGGGTGGCTCAGTCTGTTGAGTGTCTGTTGATTTCATCTCAGGTCGAGATCTCATAGTTGTGAGATCAAGCCCCGTGTCTGGCTCTGTGCTGACTGTGGAGCCTGGTTAAGATTCTCTCTCTTTCTCTCTCTCTCTCTCTCTGTACCCCCCTCTTCCCTTCTAATTAAAACAAAAACAAACAAACAAACAAACAAACAAAAAACAACCAAGACTTGATCTTCCCAAAGCTTGGTGTTCTGCTTTCCTTGTGTCCCATGAGACTTCCTGGTGGTCCTTCCATCCTCCCTCTGAATTTGAACTTGTTTGTCTGTCTTGCCTCAAAATGCATCTTGATTAGAAGAGCAGTGTGTGTTTATTATGAAAGTAGACTTTGAGTACTCTTTTGAGACATTTTTCATGCTGTGAGAGTGACTTGGGGACATAAGCAAGAAAATAATTCAATAACTGCCTGGGGCAGTCACAGAAAAGCTACCTTTTCCCATTTCATCTAAGGTAGGACATGGAACCCTTCCCTAGGAACACATTTCAATGGTACAGTAGAGGACTTAGAACCCAGTGGATAAGCACAGGGCATGGAAGAGGCACAGAGCAGGCTTTTAAATCCAATGTTCAACTATGGGCTATGGTTGCTTCTCTGAACTTCAGTTCCCATACATCTAAGGTAGGGGGAATGACTACGAATTTTAAAGAGTTTTGTACACATTAAATATAATAAAGTCTATAGAGCTTCTAGTCTTTTCCTGGCACATGGTAGTTAATTTCTGTTTGTTCATATGGTGTTTTTGTGTAAATTAGAAAAAGAAGCCCCTTCCTCTGGGTGGCCAGCTTGGCAAGTGGAGTATGGGCAGGATTCCAGACACTAGTTTTCTCCTTGGCTGGGGGCCCTTGTGTGATGTACAACTCATACAACAGTAGATGGGGGCCCTGCGGGCTCCAAAATCATTAACTGATTTATCTTGATGTTTCTGAAAATAACACATATCCGAGTGCATTTCCTTCAGGAAAACAGCACAGATACACACATGGAACTTGCAACTAGTATTTTTTTTCATTGTACAAATAGTTTTATTTAAAAAAAAAGAGGATAGTACAGGTGAAAATAAAAGTGTCATCAAGGTTTCCAGATGGATAGGAAAATCAATGCAATTCCTGGTGTTGCCAATATCACCAATTATATCTCATTGGGTGTAATCAAAAGTGGTTTGCACTCACCTATTACAGATTATTTTTTTCACCTGACGCTTGGTCACTTGTCACCTCAACCACTGAACCGGAAGCAGGATAAAATTAAACACACATCCATGTCTCCTAAAATCATGCCTACCAGCTGGGGAGTAGTCAATCTATCAAGTATACTGAGTACATAATTCAAATTAAAATCAGAGGGAAAAATGCTTTGCTTAATTTCATATATGTGAAGAGTTAGGTTACTGACAGATTTATGACATTCAACATGCTGACACTTTCCACTCGCTGACATTTTTTACTCATTTCCGATTGAGGACAGGAAGATCAGTTAATCTTAAGGCCCTTTGGATGATTTTTCCCTGGGTCTCGACAGAGCTTAAATCTGTCAGAGAGAAATTTATTCAACCTGATTTGATGTTACAAATGGTAGTGGTCTGAGGCCCTGAGCTGCAGCAGTTGTAAAAGTGACAGACTTCCCCAAGTGGCATTTATAGAGGTCAACACCATAAAAGGGTCTTGTGACGCACAACCCCAGACTGAGGGCACTGCGCAGCCATGCTGTGTTCTCTTTTGACAGGGGGCGGAGGGAGGGAGGTGATAGTAAAAAGAACTCAGAACCATATGATCCCCTCACCCCCAGATCAAAAGGGACAGGGAGAGGTTTTTTTAAAGAAGGGCTTCAAGTCAAGGCTGAGAATTTAGGAATATCATTTGGGGGAAATGCAAGGGAAAATATTTTGTTGCAAAGCTGACAACTCCCAGCTGGGTGTGTCAAAGGATTCTAGAGTAAAGACATGCAGGAAAGCTCCAGTGGGTGATGAAGACCATGAGAAAGCTGAGAATGGCAATGCACCTGTAAACTGGGACTCTAGGTTTTCTTTCCATCTCTGTGCCTTGTAAAGTAGCATTCCAGCCCCCAATTCCAAACATGAGAGAAAGTAGTAAGTTTTCCATGAGATAAGTCTAAAGGTGCCTAGCACACAGGAGGGGGTCAGAAAGGGGTCCTCCCCCTTTCCTCAGGAAAAACACCTTGTTCTTCTCCTACTAGTATTGAACAGGGAAGAATTGGTTCTGCCCAAAGAGGAGCTAAACTTGCAAATTCCAGATGCCATGACAGAAAAGCACCCTCTCAGCAGGACTTAGAGTTTAGAAACCATCCCATCCTCTGCCACCCCACCTCCAAAAGCCAGGCAAATACTTGCCTCAATGAGCAGAGAAGTACTTCACTGATTTGCCACACTAAGTACGAATCTATCTCCCAGATCACAATCCTATAGGAGACAGGGATTTGGGACGCTAGAGTAGCCAAAATAAGCAGGAGGAGGAAGGAACAAATCAACAAGACATTGCAATTTCCCAAGCCTCAATGAAATTCACATTTCTTTTTTGAGAGAGAGGGCACAACTGAGTGAGGGGCAGAGGGAGAGAGAGAGAGAAGAGGGGTTTACCCCAAGCAGGGCTTGTGTTCACCGGATGTGGGACTCGAACTCAGGAACCGTGAGATCATGACCTGAGCCAAAGTCAGATGCTTAATGACTGAGCCACCTGGGCATCCAAAATTCACATTCTTTATAGAAAAACAAGACACCATTTGCCAGATATTTCCTCATTATCACAAATATGTCATTAAATAGTAACACAAAGACACTTGAATCTTACTAAAATATGAGGTAGAAAAAGCTGAAGTGTAAATTTGGAGTTTTAAATCGAACAGGAATGGCACAGCACTGAGAAAGTGGTAATCTTTTTCAAAAGGAAAAAAATAAATGAAGATGGGGGAGAAATGAGAAGACGTATTGCTAAGGGTAATTCCCTGACTTTTATTTGTAAACAAAAGAGCAGGTTGAGTGCACAAAGCAGCTGACATATGACAATGTCTGTTTTCAAGACCGTCATGAAATCCTCTCCCTAATTGTGAGACTCCTGTGATTTAAGATGACGGTAAGGTTCCTAGTTGTTTTGGAATGCATCCTGCCTGAATTGGAACTCTAGAATAAGACTTCTTAGATGTGAGACCATGGGCAGGTCACCCTGACTTTCCAAGTTTCAGATTCCTCCTTCCTAATACTAGTAATGAACTCAGGAGACTTTCTGAGGAGTAAACAAGATTGCATACACAGAGTACTTACCCAGGTGCTTGAGTCATATGTATTATTTTATTATTACTATTGTTATTGTTGTTAATATTCTGGAATATTTATTAATCCAGAAACAGAAACAGTCATAAACAGCCTTCAGTGGGAAGATGTCAAAATGCATCATAGTCTACTTTGCATTTTCCTAGGTGGTTGTCAGCTGGGAGTTGGTCAGTTAGAACTTAGGCACTTCCAGAATGGTCTAAGCCTACTTAAATCTTATTTATTTATTTATTTAGAGAGAGAGAGAGAGAAGGTGAGGCAGAGAGAGAGTAAGAATCTCAAGCAGGCTCCACCTGTCAGCACAGAGCCAGATGCTGGGCTCGAACCCTGTGAGATCATGACCTGAGCCAAAGCCAAGAGTCAGACACTTAACGGACTGAGCCACCCAGGTGCCCCAAGTCTAAGCCCTCTTAAAAGGAATGAAGGTTATGGAATTTGTAGCCAGAATCCGCCAAGAGTGGAGAAGCTGCCCTAACAGAGGCTGCTTGGGGAATTAAACAACTTTAGGGCATCATTCAACTCTCCATCAACAGAAGATGACTGATCTAAAGTCCCTGATGCCAAATAACCTAATGGGTTTAGGGTCCTCTGCGGGGGAGGCAGAGGCTCTATGAATAAATGAAACTCCAAACCACACAGGCAGGCAGCTGCAGGCTTTCATGAGCATTAATTTTGCTTAATATTACCAATTTTAAATTCTGCAAATACATACAAGCATAACAAATAGAAAAGCACAAAGTGATCATTAGGGTTATAATGTGTGTGTGAATATGCGATCAGAATAGGCACACTGCAAATAAAGTACTATATAAATGCTAAATACTTCACCATTTGCTACTACAATAATGTGTCATATGGCCAGAGTTCTTAAGTACTTTATGTTCTCTGCTGGTATGAAGTCATTAATCCCATTTATACAATTAATGAGGAAACCCTGGGTCCAAATTAGAGACAAGAGCAGGGGGGGAAAACTGGAATTAACAACAAATGATGGGTCATTTTCCTCTCAAGCTGTAATGATGCTTTGCTAAATAACACATTTTCCCCTGAACCCTATTTTAAACACTGCACAATCCTCTCTACAAGGAACTGATTATTACTACTACATCAATTATTTTGAGTTGGGTGACCTACGCATTGCCATGACCCAGAATGAACTTGGGTCCTTCAAAAGCCTCCTCTAGAGCATTCATATTTCAATTAGCCCTGAAAACTGAATTACTTGCTTTCTAGGTGTCAGTGAAACAGGGTAGGGAGGTAGAACATCCACTCTGCAAGATTGCCCATTTTAAAGTCGTGACCCTTTCATGAAGGAACACAGGGTATCTTCATGGTGAATGGAACGAGCTCTGGAGCCAGATAGACCTGCTTTGAACCTCTGCTGCATATTAGGCTGAATAACCTTTGGACAAGTTACTTAACGTCTTTGAGTCTAGGATTCTTCATATTTAAAATAGAGGTGCCAGTAGCACCTACTTTTAGGGTTCTTGGCAAAAGTATTTATGTTTATTAACAAATGAATAAATTCAGAACAAGAACAACAAAGGTAGAATGTGAAGAACGAAAAGAAAAATCCAGACACATCCTTCAATAAAAGATCTGAGATAGGAGAGTCTAGATGAATCCTTCCCATAATCTGAATCTCTCCTTCTTGAAGTTAATGAAAATGTCTCAGTCAGGAAAAATGTGAATTTGAAAAGGACAAAAGTCATCTTCTGCGGCCTGAACTCCAAAGACTACCAGGGTAACAATAATCCACTATTTTTTTTTTTGTATTGATGTTGGTTTGTAGTGTTGGTCATGATGGCTTCCTCAGTGTGAGTGTCGGGGGGGGGGGGCGGTATATGTGTGTTAAAAAACAAAAAGCAAAACAAAACAAAACAAAACAAAACACAAAACCTTAACCTCCCCAGACAAAGAAATGGAGAGTTGGGACATTGGCTGTTTTCTTTAGCAGAGAAAGTTTTCAGCTGGAAAGACTTCAGAGAAAGTCCTTGTCCTTTTCGTTCAGTTACAAGGCCTAATTGTAGGGAAAGTTACAACAAAAGAGCCTAATGCAACTTAAAGGGCTTTTAATAACCACTGTGACCACACACATCCTTAGAACCATGAGGGAAGCACCTCATTCCAACCCAGGCCTGCTGGGATCTCTGCTCACATTACCAGATAGCTTCTTTTAGAGGCACTTCCTCTCTGCATTGTGGTGAAATGGGTCAGCTAATTTGGTCCCCAGAGATGTGTTTGGACCTCATGAAACTACACTTCAGTGAAAACAAAACAACACCAAAAATGCCACCCAGACCTCCCCTCTAATGAAGATATCATTGCACGACTGCTATGAGGTCTGTCAGCAGAAGGAACCTTCAGTGATTCCCCCAGTGGGAGACAGCTGACCCACCAAGTCACGTCCCTTTCAAAGCGGCCAATATCCAGTGACTGATCAACACATCAATATATCTCAGCCCAACGTGGACAGCTGTGAAGGGCCATGTGAGCTCCAGATATGCCCACGGGATCAGCCACGGCCGTTGTTGGGCCTGTACCCCAACTTGGTTTCTGCTTCATCCAGCTTCTCTCCTGTATTTTCCACAGGTGATTATGAGGGCATATAAATATCCCACACACAGAACTGTTAACCAGAACCCATGCTGCTACAGTGAGCGTATATTTATTTGTCTTCTAAACAAGGACACTATAGAGAGGAATCAGAGTTCTTAGTAATTTTACTGGGACAAGTGACTTAATGAATACTGTTCTCAGCAAACAGGAACTATGGTAATTCTGAATTACCACAGCTAAAGCAGGGAATGAATTTGGTTAGGGTTTCATACTGTGGAAACTGACACAGGAGTCAGGATATGAACCCTTTATTAGTTAAACTTTCTGCCATTGAAAAAAAAAAACAAAATTTTTTACATCTTAAAAGTTAAGGGGCGTCTTGGTGGCTCAGTTCGTTGAGCATCTGACTTTGGCTCAGATAATTATCTCATGGTTTGTGAGTTTGAGCCCCATGTCAGGCTCTGTGCTGATAGCTCAGAGCCTGGAGCCTGCTTTGAGTGCCCTGTCTCCCCCTCTCTCTGCCCCTCCCCTGTACACATTCTCTCTCACTCGCTCGCTCTCTCAAAAATAAATTAAAATTTTTTTTTTAATTAAAGAAAGCTAACATGGTCACTATGAGATTTTAAGCTATGCAGGGGAGTACAGAATAAAACAGAACACAAAAGAAATCACCTAATATAGCTTCTCCTCATGAGGGGGAAAATATTAGTATTTTAGTATGATGAAAATTATTCTAGCCATCACTTTGTTCATAAGGGATAAATGGATAGATGAGTGAATGGGTGCATACATAGACTGAATAACTTTATGACAGTAGGATCATATACTACAGTTTTTTAAAAATATATATGCAATTAATGATACACAAAGATGCATATTTTTATATGTGTGCCTAAATGCTTTATTTGTTAGACAAAAAGAAACTAATTAAAAATTAAAGAAAAGTTTTAATTTCCAGTAAACATTTCTTCACCATAGGAAGATGAGCTCCTATTCCATATCTCCAGGGCCCTGTAAAGCTGCATGCCAGGCCCATTCAGACATGACCACAGTCCATTCAGTATCACTTGAGTTAAGGAAAAGGTCTGCCTGGAAGGGATGGTCGCAGTTTATTCCTCTTGCCCAAGCATAATTATTAAAATGCACCTATTTCACTTTCAAAAGTTATAAATTTAAAAAAAAATTCTATATTTTATATTTTAATTGTAGTTTTTTTAATTTTCAAAAACCTTTTTGAAATTATTGCTACTACTTAAAACCAAGAATCTGTCATAGTTTACCAGCCTTGGTAATGAGTTACAGTTTACTACGAAAATACCATTATTGTGCCAAAAAGAAAAGATTTGGTTCTATTTTTAATTATATGGCAATGTATTCTCCTAGTTATTTTAATCATTTTCAGAATTGAGACAGAAGGAGAACACTCGAAATTCTGCTTCCACTATTTCAAACCAGATGTGAAGCATGTTGAATTCAAATTTAGAGAAGGACTTTCTGAAGGGCCAGCTATAACTTTGGGAGTAGAATAAACTCTACCATGAAGTCATTGTCTGTATTGAAGAATTTTACCCAATTTAGACAGCAGGGAAAAAGAGCAAATGTATGGATACAGTTGGATGTGTCATATCTCTGTGACATTGGCTAAGTTCCTTATATTTCAGAGTCCTCAGTTTCCATGTCTTTAAAATGGGGATAATAGTAGTACTTACCTTGTATGATTATTAGAACTGTTAAATGAGACTCCCTATAAGAAGATTACAGCACAGGCTGACATAGAACTCTCTCTCCCTCTCTCTCTACATGCCCCAAGGACAGAGTCAAATCTCCATTTCAACATTCTTTGGAAACTTTGTATGTGTGAGTGTTTTTCAGTGTGTGACCCTGGAATGCTGGAGTAAAACTCATCTGGGATACTTATCTCTAAAGAGGATTCTGAGGCTCTAACTCAGACCAGGCTTGGGCAAGACAAGAGGAGTAAGAACCAACAGTGAAAATAATTCTCCTTGTGATTTTTATGTGGATGGTTTACAGACCACATTTTGAGAAACACAAGATGTATTTGGGAAACAGCATGATTAAAGCACGTCCAGGAAGGATGGGTCCAAAGGAAAAGGTCAGGTATTGCTGGTATTTCTGGCTAATCCAGCTCCTCTGAGAACCTGTGAGATCTGCCATCTCAGGAATAGAGGATAAGGCCCTGACTGGAATGCACGGCAAAGGCTGTGAATTCTACTGATTCATACTAGGCTAGGCTTAACGGAACAGGTGGTGTGGGCAGGTGAGGGCAAAAGGAACGCCGCCTCATTGTATTTTAGGGTCCAGTTAGTTTAAACAAGTAAATCAGGGAACATAAGCACTTGCCTA
Organism: Panthera onca; assembly: GCF_046562875.1. NCBI lineage: Eukaryota > Metazoa > Chordata > Mammalia > Carnivora > Felidae > Panthera > Panthera onca. Next base: position 22,410,151 of record NC_138349.1, on the reverse strand, counting down.
GGAAAAGCTTTAATAGGCTCTGTGTCTTCAGAACCCAGGCTTTGCCTGGAGATGAGAACTGACCACTACAGTACCTCTAAGACTTGAGCTAGATGTAGGCAGAATAATGACCTGCCAAAGGTGTCCATGTCGTAGTCCCTTCAACTTGGGAATGGGCAAGCTTCAGCCAAAGAGAAATTAAGGTTGCAAATGGAATTAAAGTTGCCAATAAACTAAACTGTAGGTAGGAAGATGATCTTTGATCGCCCAGGTTGATTCACTATAATCCCAAGGGTCCTCAAATGTGAAAAGGAAGAGAGTAGATCTTAAATGTTCTCAACAAACACACACAGAAACACACACACTCATGCACAATGATAACTATCTGGGAGTGATGGATAGGTTAATCGACTTAATTGTGGTAAATATTTCAAAACCCATAAAAACATCAAAACATCACATTGTACATGCAAATGTACACAACATTTTTTGCTTCTCAGTTATACCTCAATAAAGCTGGGAAAAAATGTGGGAAAGTGAGGCAGAAGTGTCAGAGTGATGTGATGTGAGAGCAATTGTACTCCCCATTGCTGGCTTTGCAAATGATAGGGAGCCACAAGCCAGGGAACGTGGATAGCCTCTAGAAGCTGGAAGAGACAGGGATGGATTCTCCTTCAAAGCCTCCGTAGGGAATGTGGGTCTGTCAGCACCTTGATTTCAGCTCAGTGAGACCAGTTTGGACCCATGGCCATCAAAATTGAAAGATAATAAATTTGCATTGTTTTAAGCCACTACGTTTTCCACAATTTGTTACAGCAGCAATAGTATATTAGTTTCTAATATAAACCCCTAGATCCTTAGAAGTTTCAAAGACATCAAAGAACTTGTGAATAAAAACATGGGCTTTGGAAGCATCCTGCTTAGGGCTGAATCCCAGTGCTTTCAATTATTTGCTATGAGACTCCGAGACAAGCACTTTATTTTTCTGAACCTTTATTTCCTATTCTCTAAAATAAGGATAATAATAATACTTACCTCATAGAGTTTCTGGGAATCCTAAATGTAAGCATCTGTACACATTTATTCATTACACTGCCTAGCCTGGAGTGAGGGCTTAATAAATTTTAAAAATCTGGAAAAATAGAGCCATTAGTCAAGCACTGGGCTCCCAATCACATTTAGAAACCTTGCCAAATAAATGATTAAAGTTGATGGACAAAATATTTTTAAAGTACTGAAATAGCACCTGGTAATGAATGAAAGAGACATCACCTGTGGTTTTAGGTAGCTCACCCAAGCAAATGGAAGAATTTTCTATGGAACTATCTCCCTTTACTGCATCAGAACTGAACACACTGGTAAGTTGTACCCAATATTGTCCTGATTGTTCTATATTGGAGGACACATATTCTGTTAGAATGTAATAAGGCTGCCAACAGTTGAGCACTGAGCTTTGAGAAGGAGCTAGTGGTGGATTGTCTGCTTCTTCCCACAAGGAGGGCTGAGCATGGGAAAAAGTCCATTATCACAATGACATCTTAGTCTTGAGTACATCCCAGCTCATTGCTGTTAAAGCCTTATCAGAGGCCTCAGGTTGCTATGGGAGAACAATAGCCCAAAGAAGGAAACAGAAGGGTTCTCCAGAAGATATATAAAAGGATTAATGTCCTTAAGTGGACCCACATACGTGTGAAGGTTCATTGTCCTTAGCTCCTTCTTTCCTTACTTTGGTTTGAGCTATGTTTTAGAGTTTCATAACAAGCTGATCTCAGTGCCTGACATATTGTATTCCGGCCAGTAGTATGCTTGTATAATACTTATATAACACTTAATATTCTGACTATGTAATATTCTTCATGGTTCAGAGTAAAATAAGAAGATTAAGGAAAGAATCCTCATTTTCACTGTTGTCTTTCATCCACCAAGCTGAAAATACCAGAAAACTCAGCTCAAACTGGTTTTGTTAAAACAGGGAAATCATTCATTTTCATTTAAAAAACAAGATGCTATTTTTAGGCATGGCTACATCCCAAAAGCTGCAATGATGTTATCAGGACCCTGTTTTTCTCTAGGTCTACTTGCCAGTTTGCTGTGCTTGCTCCACAGTGGGCTCTCTCTATCTGATCACCCCTGGCAACCCTGTCTTAGATTCTTCCTGCTTCCTGTCCAATAGTGAGGAAAGATTTTTCTTTGTCAGCACGTCCATATTGGGTCAACTGGGTCAAGTGCTCATTCCTTAACCAACATCTGTGATACCCTTGTATTCACCAAATCTTTTGTGAAGAGATCAGATTTCTACTTTAGTTCCTAAGTGTATTTTCTTGAGAAGAAGGCTCTAAGCTTTAATGAGCTCCTCAATATGTTCTATGACAAGATGGACTTAATGTTCCCCTCACCTTCGCTAAATTTTAAATAGGTTTCTTCTTGAATATAGGCACCTGAATTTCCTTTTCTTGGAACATTACCTTTAGAAAACTTAAAATTGTAAAACTTTTCTCTTTTCCCAGACTTTTGCTAGCTTCATAACCCAGGTCTTTCTCAAGGACCTGGGAGACATCCCTTTGAAATGTAATCATCAAGAAAGATAGTGACCCTATCCCCCAGTCCCTGTGAGAGGGTAGCAGCTTAATTTCTATCAGGAACAATTAGAAAACTGATAGGACTTCACATTGACCAACCTCCACCCTAACGTCCCTTAGTACTTTCACAGCTTACTCCAAAAGTTAAAACTTCCATACCTTTTGTTTCAGAGGAATTGAGTTCAATTTCTCTCCCCTATTACAGTAACTCTTTTTTTTTTTTAAGTTCATTTATTTATTTTTAAGAGAGAGAGCAGGGCAAGGGGCAGAGAGAGAGAGAGGGAGAGAGAAAATCCCAAATAGGTTCCATGCTGTCAGCGCAGAGCCCAATGAAGGGCTCAAACTCATGAACCATCAAATCATGACCAGAGCCAAAATCAAGAGTCAAATGCTGGCTGAGCATCTGAGACTCTGACTGAGCCACCCAGGCACCCCTACAGGAAATCTTGAATAAAATCTTCCTTGCCTGTTTAATGTTATCTGGTGTATTTTTTGTGTTGTCTAACTTTAAAACAGTTAGAAACTGATATAAACCTAAGATCCTGTACATACAGATGTAAGGTATAAGATGTCAGGGATCCTGAACCATTAAAGTCCCAGATCCTTTCTATAATATTTGCCCAACAATCTCCTGGAATGCTTTTTCTTTCCTCATCAATAAAATAGAAATAATAAAAACTTGCTCTGATAAGGACCCTACTCAACTCCACTTTCCAAACACCATTTACATTTATTAACGGTTGTTTGGTATCTGGTTTCCAGTAGACTGTAAACTCAATGAAAGCAGAGACTATGCCCACCTTATTCATTGCTGAATCCTAGTGCCCAGCATGATATTGGCATTCAAAAAGTGCTCTATAGATATCACACGAAAGTGACTATAATTAGATAATATATAACATGAATAGAACAGGAGGAATTACAAATAAAATGAAATTTTACTGAATTTGACCCTGAGCTCAAATTAACATAATGTCCAAATGCACACTTAAGACAATGTCAGGAAATTTGGGTTTTAGTCCTAGCTTTGACACTGACTAGGGTTATACACATAATTGTTAAATTTCTCTCATCCTTAAAATTTTTTACTGTAAATACCAGAAATAGAGCAGATGATTCCTGAAATCCCTTATAGAAATAACTTTCTAGACCTAAGGATAATGCCCCCTCCAATGTATTACCATTTCATAGATCAAAATTCTGATATACAACGATTGCTCTAGAGTTAGAGAACATTCTTATGAATCCTGACATATAAGACTGTTCATTCCCCCCACACACACCTTTTCTTCATTTCTCTCCATCCTTTCATGTATTCATAGAATTATTAAATACTTGCTCTGTATGTACTTGCCTTAGGGAAGTTTAAAAATGTTTTATATACCTGCCTTGAAATAGTCACCCATATTCTGGCTGAAATTTATTTCTAATGAGATTCAAATTCTAGCCCTGTGTTTATTTCATTATGTGGTTTAAAAAGTTGTTTGCTGACCTTGATGCATTATGTAAATGCCACAGGCTAATTCTCTTTGAAGCAAAATCTTCTGGGTATAGAACTTGGATGTCAATCAGGTAGCCAAACATTGGAGGACTTGCCCCACGTGCTCCTTTCTCTGAGTCTTCCACCTTTCAAAAGGGTTAATAACGCTTGTGTTTACTTTCCTGACTGATTGCTTTGCTTTCAACTATAAATCAATAGTTTCTATATTAGATTGATTTCAGTGATGTAAACCAGTAGAAAGAATCCCTCTGACCATGTATTCTTATCCTTTTTTGCTCTCCCTCTCTCTCTTTTTCTAGCTCCGTCTCTCTCTCACACACAGTTTTAAAACTGTAGGTATCATAGCTTATTCATTGGCTCATAGTCATTAACACAACAATGATCAAATAGAAAGACCCCAGGCAGAGACCTGACAAGACCAAGAAAATAGATGATTGTTGGAACTCATTTGTAATATAATAGTATTCCAGCATACTGTAAGTTTTTGACCTTAAGCAAAGGAAAGTTGATGACTTTAATAGAGTTTTCTTTATAAACCTTTTTCTTTCTGCTTCAAAACTGCTGACTTTTTTTAAGCGCTGCCTCTCCTGCAATTGCTTTCAAAAGCGTATTTCTAAGTTTCAAAGCCAGAGTTCACTTCAGTAATGCTCCCTTAATTGTGCGGGCACTGACACTTAATGGCAAGCCTGAGGCCCTTCTTGACAGAATAAAGTACAACCCTGGAATGTCTGCCCCTCTCTCTTCCACAGAAAACACTCACCCCAAATATAAGAAAGTACTTTCTCAGTTCCAGTTGTCTCATAAGTAGCCTAATAATAACAGTATCTTAGTTACCGACCCCAAGAAGTAAAACAGTTCTGTTAATATAGATCTGGATTCAAACACTACCACTAACAGACATTGGTGGTGAAATATTAGGCAAATTATTTGCTTTCTCTAAGCCTCAGTTGCTCCTCTCAACACGATTGGTCACGGTATCACCTCAGAGGATCATGGTGAGGGTTAAATAATAGGTTGGTAAAGAAATTTATAAAGATATTGGCACATATTTTGTACTTAGCAAACAATAATGGTGGATGTGTGTGTTGTTGTATCGCTACCCGTTAAAAGCAAGGAAATGTATTTGGTCTTTGGCTGAAGACAGTAACTGCACCAATGCCAGAGAAAATTCTGCAGTTTGAGGTATGATAAAGTCTGCTGACTCTCTTGGGTCCCTTCTTCACCTCCTGTTTTAGCCTGACTTATAACCAGACCTTATGTTCCTGGTATCCCATCTCACAGCTCCAGCCAAGGGGACCATGCATTTGCTTTCTAATGCAACTGCCTCTCTATCTATTATTATTACTCAGTGGTCTTCTATCTATATCTTCCAAGTTCATGGTTCGCTCAAAGACAATCTTTCTCCATCAAGTTTCCATATTTTCTAGACCTGCTGCCAATAGGAATCTAAAAAGCTAACATTACAGAAACTATAAATATGGCCCCATAAAAATAAATTCTAGGAGTTGCACAAATAGAAATATCAATTTGTCATTCAATGACTTCAATCAACTACTTCACCATGTTCAGCAATCACCAGTTTCTCCTTCTGTGATTTGACTGTGATCTCAATTTCTTCTTTATTTATCCATATGGAAATTATTCTACCCCAAAATTTGTAGGGATGTACCTGGCATCACTGTCAGACTATGTTTAAATCACATATATTCCATCTCACATTTCTCTATCCTGTGGATGAAAACCTCTCTCACCTTCTTTCTCTCTCTCTCTCTCTCTCTCTCTCTCTCTCTCTCTCTCCTTCACCTCCCCTCATTTGTTTACTGTAATTCTGAGCATGGTAAATGTGAAAAGTAGTATCCTTCCTTATGGACTGGGGTATACATGGGATCCCTAGTCATATCACTCTAAAAGAAACTTAGATGTCATCTATCACTCAGAAAACTTAGGTACTAAAAATCCTGCTTTTCCAGGAAGGCCACTCTGGTGACATTAAATGAAAAGAAGTGAATGCAGGTGTCCAGGTGCTAAATTTAAATGTCAACCCTGACCTTTGGATGTCAGAGCCTTCAAAGGGAGCCTTTATCAACTCTCTCTCAGCCTTCATAGGTAAAGGAAACATTTTTTTATCAACTGAAGCCTTGTATGGAAGGGAGGAAGGTGTGTAGGTGACCACAGGGCAGGATGTCAAAGGCATTCAGGTCCAACTCTCCACCCTCTCCACCAGGCCAGTATCACATAATTATGCTAGCTCAAAACACTGATTAGAATGTGGTTTTCGTTATTTATTCATAAGCTTTTCAGCAAATTAAATTTACATGACTGATTTTTTTTTAATGCATTAGTGGCTAGAAGTCTTCTAGGAAGTTTCAGAAAAAAAGTTGGGCAAACATATATGGTATTCCAGCACACTCTTCCTGACCCCACCAGAAGACATTATAGTATTTCTTACCTGTTCCCCCAGAAGGTTCAAGGAGACAACACAGGTAGAGGCTTTCACCTTAAGCAATTTCATTTGCCAAAACTACCCTATAGAACCCAGAAACGTCAAGGTCTTTCAACATAGTATTTTATTGTTGCATGATGTAGAAAATCAAGGAGAAAAATGCAAAGCCGCCAAGGGCTGGTTATTTTAATCTTAGTATCTGTCAGGTTCTAGGAGGGATGCCTGTATTCAGTGTCACCTCCCACTTCTACTCACCACACACATAAAATACACACCTCCACAACAGGACAGAAGTTCCTAAGGGCAGGTGGGATTGATTCCTACAGCAGAAATAAAGATTGCTTCCTAAACACTTCATGAATAAACTCAAACTGATGTCAACCCTTATTTGGCTACTTGGTTAAGTTTTGTGATGTAGAATTACATTACCCTCTACCTCCTCAAACTTTAAATGGCTCTCCACTACCTGGAAATTCTGAGCAAATGCTATTCTTGATATAATGCCATTTCACCTTTCCAAATTTAATTCTCATTGCCCCTCAGTAAATATTCTACAACCCAGTTAAACTAAACTTCTTTCTGTGTGGCAAGAGTTTTCTGACTACTCCAACTTTTAAATTTTTTTTTTCATATTTCCATTCTTCAACTGACCTTCTTACAGCCCACTCCAACCTAGTAGAAACCATCTCAAATATTAAATATTTCCTCCACGAATCCTTTCTTGCCTAACTCCCTCACAAACAAGAGATTTTTCTCTCTTCTATATTCCCAGAAGATTAGCATTTTTTATACTCTTGAGAAAAATATTTTCTTCTGATTCTTACTGTACTCACTGACCCACTCTTTTATCTCTGTGTTAGTTCCTTGAGGGCAGGAGGTAGTCTTAAATATCTTTGGATTCCCTGCAGTGTCAGACAGAGTGCCATGCTCATAAAATACAGAATAAGCATTTTGCAGAATTGGACTAAATGTAAGCATAGGAATAAATAGCTATATTCCAGTTAGAGTTTAGTAAATATTATAGTCATTAATGTAGTATAAAACTCACTATGTTTCATTGGGCAAGGAAATACTAAATTTTAGTAAATAATACATTGAAATCAATATGACATGCCTAAAAAGCAAAAGTTCAGATGACCTCTAAATATATCCAGCTTTCTGTAGATATCCTCTGATTCTAGGAAGAATTATAAATCAGGAAATTATATTGGCCATAATTTCAGGAAGAAATATTCTATAAGGATTTAAATCAATAACAATATTTAAAAAGAGTAATTTGTATTACAAGAAGCGTACTTTCTCTCAGAAGTTTCTTTTCTTCCTTGCTTCCTTGCTTCTTCCTTCCTTCCTTCCCTCCCTCTCTCCCTCCTCCTTCCTTTTTTTTTTTTTTTTTTTTTTTTTTTTTTTTTTTTTTTTTTTTAGAGTAAATTGGCGTTAGGAGCTAGGTGCCTATTTAAAATCAAATAAATGTGGATTTATTTGTCATAGCAGACTGAATCTCAAAGTGGTCCAAGAATTAAACGTAAACAGTAAGGGGCGCCTGGGTGGCTCAGTCGGTTAAGCGTCCAACTTCGGCTCAAGTCATGATCTCACAGTTTGTGGGTTCGAGCCCGAGTCGGGCTCTGTGCTGACAGCTCAGAGCCTGGAGCCTGCTTCACATTCTGTGTCTCCCTCTCTCTCTGCCCCTTCCCTGCTCATGCTGTGTCTCTCTCTCTGTCTCAAAAATAAACAAACATTAAAAAAAATAAAAAAAAAATAAACGTAAACAATAAAACTAGACATCACTAATAAAAAGACATGGGGACTATTTTAAATTACTTTTTAACTCAAATTTATCAAAAATATTTGGACGTCTAAACTTTGTACCACACCTAGAAAAGTTTGTTCAATTATAACATAAAAATTATGTTTAAATACCAAAAACTACCATAAACAAAGAAAAACGATGGATGGCAAAATGGAAACAATAAAAACTCGTATTTCAGATAAAGGGTCAATTTCTTCAATATGGAAAGAATGTTTGTAACCTCATAGAAAAAATACCAAATGTTCACATGAAAAGCGGCCAAACATGATAATTGAAGTTAACCAGAAATGAAATTCAAACAGCATTAAACATGTGAAAAAATACTCAACATCACACATAATAAAATATACACAAAATAAAATTATATTAAAATGATTTCCAAGCAGGAATCCTAAAGTGCTAAAGATAACGCTGTTTCAGAGAAGAGTTTGGGACAGAGGGGGCAATAGCACTTTCATATCAGTCAGAAAATTGTTAATAACAGAAGGAAGAATTTCCTTTTTGGATGTTGACATATTGGTTTAACAACATATCTCTACTAGTTTTTGTATCTAGTTATATCTATGGTTGTATGTGAGAAAAATATAAATAAGAAAGACCTCATATATAAGAAAAGTTTACCTTATCTAAAAAGGTGAACAAAGATGCAAAACCTCTATCAACTGTCAGGGCTAACAAACTCCCAACCTCTGCTAGTCTTTGTGGTACATTAGTAATTAAAAATTATTAGTCTAAATGCAGTTTTTAAAAAGTCGTTTAATAAACTGCACTAATTATTAACATAAGAAATAGAAGAGCCATCATTATTCATCACATGAGCATTAAAAGGATAATAATAAATAATTTTGAGCAGCTCTATTCCCACAAATTTGATAACAGATAAAATTAACCAGCTCCTTGAGAGACAGAAAATAATAAAATTCACAAAAGGAAAAAATGATAATCTGAATAGGCCTATAATTATTAAATACAATTTAATTAATAATTAATAATCTCTCATAAAAAAAGCACCAGACCCAGATGGTTTTACTAGTTAATTCTACCAAACATTTAACAACAAATGATACCCATTTTCTACAATCTCTTCCAGAAAATATAACTAGAGGTAATACTTCCTAACTCATTCTTTGGTGGCAGTATTGCCTTAATACCAAAAACAGATAAAGATATAACAAGAAAGGAAAATTACATACCACTATCTCTTAGACACAGATGCAAAAATCTCAACAATATATCATCAAATTGCATCTAACAAAGTATTAAAACAATTATGCACTATGACCAAATGTGATTTATTCTAGGTATGTAAGATTTGTTCAAAATTCAAAAACAATTTACTTTAATACATCACATCAATGGGCTAAAGAAGAAAAAAAAAATGTATGTAATTGTATCATTTGATGTAGAAATATTATTTGACAAAGTCCAACATCCATTTATGGTAAAATGCTCAGCAAGAAGAAATAGGGGAATTTCCTCTATTTGGTAAATAACATTCATAAAATCTCCAGCTAATATCGTACTTAATAATGAGAAATTGTGTACTTTCTCCCTATGACCGGGCACAAGGCAAGGATGTACTTTCTTACCAGTTCTGATAAACATTTTTTTGGAAGTCCTAATTTACTGCAATGAGAAAAGAAACAAATAAATAATGTGCATATTTGAAAGAAAGAAATTCAACTGTTTTCATCTGTAGATGAAATGGCTGTATATGGGGAAAAATGTAAAAAATAAAGAGAAAATTCCTGGAATAAAAAGATTATAGCAAGGTACAGAATACAAGATTAACATTAAAAAGTCTATTACTCTCCTTTATAGCAGGAAAAACTAATTGGAACTTGAAATTAAAAACACTATCATATCCCTTACATCAAAAATGAAATACTTAGATATAAATATAACAATATATTTTTATAGGATCAATATGTGGAAATAAAAAATTCTTTTTTTTTAAGAATTTTGTAGATGTTTGTTTATTTTTGATGAGACAGAGGGAGAACAGGAGAGAGGCAAAGACAGAGGGGGACAGAGGGGGACAGAGGATCCCAAGCAGGCTCCACTGTGACAGCAAAAAGCCCAATGTGAGGCTGGAACTTGAACTGTGAGGTCATGACCCAAGCTGAAGGGGGATACTAACTGACTGAGCCACCCAGGTGACCTGAAACACAAAATTCTTATGAAAGAAATTAAAGAGCTAAATAAATAGAGATGTATTCCATGTTCACTGACTACAAGATTCAATATTGCAAAATTTCAATTATTTCCACCTTGATCTATGGATTTGATATAATCCCAATCAAAATTATATCAAGCTATTTTGCATATATCAACAAAGTGTTATTAAAATTTATGTGAAAGAAAGAAAGAAACAAACAAAAAAACATTTGGGAGAAGAATAACATCACAGGATGGATATAACCCAACTTCAAGACTCATGATAAACCTAAATTGACCAAGACATGCTATTAGTGAAATAATAGACACACATATGAATAAAAGAAAATAGAATCCACAGATGGATCCACATACATCCTAGAGTGATAGACTCCCTCCTCTAGCAAAATAAAAAGTGGTGACTGGGGCACCTGGGTGACTCAGTCAGTTAAACAACCAGGTGTTGGTTTTGGCTCAGGTCATGATTTCACAGTTTGTGAGTTCGAGCCCTCTATCAGGCTCTGCACTGACAGTGTAGAGCCTAGATGGGATTCTCTGTCTCCGTCTCTGTCTGTCCCTCCCTCTCTTTCTCTCTCAAAAATAAACAAACATTTTTTTAACTTTTTTTTTTTTTTTTTTGACAGACAGAGAGAGAGAGCAAGAGGCAGAGAGAGAGGGAAACACAGAATCTGAAGCAGGCTCCAGACTCAGAGCTGTCAGCACAGAGCCTGACGTAGGGCTTGAACCCACGAACTGCGAGATCATGACCTGAGCTGAAGTTGGATGCTTAACCAACTGAGCCACTCTGGTGCCCCAACAAACAAACAGTTTTTAAAAAGTGGTAACTGAGGGGCACTGATTTAAGATGACAAACAGAGCCTATGTGTTCTTTTCATCCCTGACATTATAGAAACCTAGATTATAGAAAACATGCAAGACAAACAACAAAAATAGTAACTGCCATCAGCATACAATAAACTAAGCCAATTTTGAAAATTAGATACCATAAAAAAATGGTACTGACATCTACAGAAAAAATAACTAGAGAAAATATGCAAGAGTCTAGTCTGGAAGTGCTTTTCTTTTTAAAGTTTATTTATTTATTTTGAGAGAGAGAGAGTGAGCAGGAAGCAGCAGAGAGAGAAGGGGAGAGAGAAAAAATCCCAAGCAGGCTCCACATTATCAGCGCATGGAGCTTGGTGTGGGGCTCGAACTCATGAACAATGAGATCATGACCTGAGCTGAAATCAAGAGTCAGACACTTAGCCAACTGAGCCACCCAGGCACTCCTGGAAGTGCTTTAAAAAAACAAAACAAACAAACAAACAAAAACCCCAAAAATGCTAGGAGTCACCAAACAACATGAAAATACAAAACAGAAATAAGTAACTCAATTAAGAGAAATATGAGTTTCTAGAGGAACATATTTGAGAGAACAAATTGAGATGGAACATAAACTAAAAAATTGTAACACTCCTGCCACCAGTTTGAACACAGTGTGTACAATAAAATATCTTGGAATTTACATTTCTAATTGTCATAGATAACACTACTAGATATTAGATGGGGAAAAATGCAAACAAATATAAAAACAGGGACATAAATTCAAGCCCAATTTGGGGGCGAGGAGATAAATACTCAAAAGACAGGTAAAAAATCACGTTCCTGTGGTAGGTAGACTACAGCTTGGCTTTAGAGTTGCCTAACAGCCCAAAGCAGAGGGAAGATATGATTAGCTCACAAATGAAAGGGTCTGCAAGATATAGCGTTAAATAACAGTTAAGAGATTCAGAAGCAAGTCTCATAAGAGGAGCTGAAAATAAATTTCCCAATGAGTTTTTACAAAGAGGATGTGCTCATTAACATTCCTTAAATTAATGTAACAAATTTGTTAACAGGAAGGTTTGTTATCATGTTCCTCAGGGACAGGCATTATAATAATTTTTGAAAGGGTTTTACATTATTTTTCCCTCTTTAATTTTCAGGTAGACTAATGAATTTTAATTTTGAGGACTGGTTACAGGGTGATCCCAGTGGTTTTCACAGAAATACATAATAAAACATTGCTTAATGCAGCACTTCAGGGGTAAGTAAAAAAGTGGTTTGTCAGTCAGTACCTGGAGTTCAATTAGGAACTCAGGAGACAAGCAAAAGTTCCATCTTTATCAAAGAGGATTATTATTATTTTCTCTTTATCAGCAGGAGAGAGACCTGGGCTATGGCTATGACTAAGATATTCACTATTTTGAAATCAAGAGTGGTAATGAAATATAACCAGCGACTATCAGATCTATTTTGAAATATGTCCGTGTGTATTTAGCTATTGAATTCAACATAATGGCGTTTATGATATGGCAACAAGATACAATTACATTTCCTTTCAAGGTACTACTGTAAGACAGAGAACTTTGTTTAATTTTATTGCGTATTATATTTCTGGAAAATCAGGATTTGATGGATTTAGTAAGAATTAATAAACCAATCCAGCAAGCTCTGCACATGAAGTAATTCTCATTCCAATAAATGGTTTTCTGGCAATTGACTTCTGCTTCCATGATTTATCAACCTAACATGGAACAGCCTACAAGGAGTACAGTAGAATCCTCTTTTGCACTTGGTCCTGTCTTTGCAGACCAAGAAGAGAAAAGCAAGAAACATATCTAAGAATAGGTTGGAAAAATATGTTCTTGTTAAGTTGACAGCATATGAATCAACAGAAAATAAAGGGAAAGAAATAAAGGCACACAAAGTTTACTGTTCTCTTTAATCGTAGAAGTGCTTTATGTCTGTTGAAGGAAAACAGCACTATTAGAGTTAACTGAGCATGTTAAACTGTAAACCACAGAGTGACTACTCATATCATAAACTTAGTTCCAAGGGGTTGCAGTAAGTTTAAATTTAGAGGCCATGGCAACCTTACCATGGATTAATAAGGCAAAAGGAGCAGTTTGGATGAAAAATGCTCTAGCTGAAAAGCATACGGAGTTAATTTCTCAACTACCACGTGGATTTAGGATAATCAAATTTCAGAGGTTTATGTGCTTTAAGACCCTTCATCAGCTGATAGTTCTCTACAGCGTGTGAAATTACCTGGCTGATTGAAAGCATCCACTCAAAACTTCATTGATATATCATGTGACAAAAATTTCAGTCCATTCCAGGAAGTTATATAAAAGGATCTATCCTTGCAGCAACCCCAAATCCATATGGAAACAAAGACTATATGACAGTACAATAAATTACAACAATAGGCTATACTCTCATTCACTAGTCAATTGAACACATTGTGTGTGAACAAGTATTAGACTTGGCACAAGACGAGTGTTTCCTGCCCTTGTGGAACACATAATGCATGCAAAATAGCCTAGGACAATGACTGCACCCAACAACTAAAGAAAGTTGAGCTCACAGAAAGTGAGAAAAACAGAATAATGTGCCTCCTGATAAAAGTACATGAGACCACCTGACCAATTTTCCACAAAATATTAAAACTGAATATAAATAAGCTTTTAGATCTAACTGCAAATAATGAATACATAGAAGACAGAGGAATATGCTAAATGTCATTAAATATCCTTATCATGGGCATACAATTTAAACAAATCAGCTTAGAGGAATTAACAGGGCAAGTAACCCATGATTGTTCAACAAATAAATGGCAAGACAATAAACAAATAAATAAATAAAATAATCTATGTATAAAACATATTTAAGAAAGATACTAATTTGTTGTAATGTATACTTATTTTCTGGTTAATGATTTGATTCCCAATTCAAAGAAACAAACTGGACTGGGGAGAGGAGCAGAGTCATAGAAACAATTACTAGTTATTTTATACTACTACTATAATTATGGAAAATACTATAGAGTTTTAGATGTGACAAGTGGTATAATTTTGTAAAAAGATCCTCATCTTTTGGGGCACCTGGGTGGCTGAGTTGGTTTAGTGACTGGCTTTCGATTTCGGCCCAGGTCATGATCTCATGGTTGTGAGATCAAGCCCCGAGTTGGGCTGTGTGCTGAGTGTGGAGCCTGCTTAAGACTCTATGGGGTGCCTGGGTGGTTCAGTCGGTTGACTTCGTCCAACTTCGGCCCAGGTCATGATCTCGCGCTTTGTGGGTTCAGGCCCCACGTCCGGCTCTGTGCTGACAGCTTGGAGCCTGAAGCCTGCTTCAGATTCTGTTTCCCTGCTCTCTCTGCCCCTCCCCCACTTGCACTCTGTCTCTCTCTCTCTCTCTCTCTCCAAAATAAACATTAAAAAATATTTTTTAAGATACTCTCTCCCCCTCTACCACTCATGTGTGCACTCTCTCTCTCTCTCAGTAATATAAACTAAAATCTCTTCTTCAAAAAAGATCCTCATCTTTTAAATAAATAAATATATATATATATATATATATATATATATATATATATATATATATATATATACTGAAACGTGTATAGGAGTTATTTCAAAATAATGAGCTAGGGAGGGGTGGTTATAGGTATAGATGAAATTGTCCATGAGTTGTAATTTTTGAAGTTGGGTGATGAGCATGTGGGGGTCAGTAAAACTATTTTTTTTAACTTGGAAATTTTCTTACAAAAATTAACTCTTTCTCAATAGTGCATGAGAGAATAATAACATATTAGTAGAAGTAATAATAAAGGGGACGATGATATGTATGAGAGAGGAGTATCAATCTCAGAATAAACTCTCACAGAAGGCTGTTTCAGAAAGATGACATTTATATTAAGAACTTAAAAATAAGTAGGAGTGATTCAGATGATATTCGGTAGAGGAAGTATTCAAGTCAGGGTAACAACACATATGAAAAGTTTTGTGGTGGAGAAAAGTGGATTAACAACAAAAACAACCAAACCCTCCAAACACTCAAACTGAAGCAGAATAAAGCAGAGGGTAATGCTAATAAGTGTAGTTATATAGATACAGGCTGAATCTTGTCAGTCTTAGTGACTTTATTAAATATTATAGACATATTCTTATGAAAAATTGAAAACCATACATTTGGGCAGAGAAACATATTAAATATGAAGCTTTAAAAGATTATGGCTATAGACTATGTGTGTCCCATTCCCAAATTCACATGTTGAAACCTAATCCCCAATGATATTAGGAAGTGGGGCTTTTGGTAGGCGATTAGATCATGGAGTAGAACCCATTGAGATTAGTGCCCTTATCATATAGATCCAGGAGAACACCTTCATCCCTTCAGCCTTGTGAGAATATAGAATACAAGGAAGGGGGCTCTGACCAGACACCATATCTACTGGCAACTTGTCTTTTTGTGAGACATAAATTTCTGTTGTTTATAAGCCACCCAGTCTATAATATTCCATTAATCGTAGCCTCAATGGACAAACACACATGTTACCCTTGAAGAATGAGGTGGATAAGATCAAGCATAGAGGCAGGAAGAACTATGCCACTATAGCAAAAATTGCATTGAGCAATGACGGTGGCAAGGAGTAGGAAGAAGGGAGTACACATATAGAGAATTGGATGGAGTCAAGAAATACTTAAGTGGTAAATAATAAAGACTGCTATCCTATATTGGTGGTGTAAGGGAGAAATAAGTCAAAGAAGACTCTCAGGGTTCTGGACAGTGAATAGAGACACTACAAGTGGACAGGGCACCTGGGTGGCTCAGTCGGTTAAGCACCTGACTTCGGTTCAGGTCATGACCTTGCAGTTGGTGAGTTTGAGCCCTGCATCGGGTTCTGTGCTGACAGCACTGAGCCTGAAGCCTGTTTCAAGATTCTGTGTCTGCCGGTCTCTCTGCCCTTCCCCCACTCACTTGCGCTCTGTCTCTCTCTCTCTCTCTCTCTCTCTCTCTCTCTCCAAAAAATAAACAAACATTTAAAAAACTAATCGGGCGCCTGGGTGGCTCAGTCGGTTAAGCGGCCGACTTCAGCTCAGGTCATGATTTTGCGGTCCGTGAATTCGAGCCCTGCATCGGGCTTTGTGCTGACAGCTCAGGGCCTGGAGCCTGTTTCAGATTCTGTGTCTCCCTCTCTCTCTGACCCTCCCCTGTTCATGCTCTCTCTCTCTGTCTCAAAAATAAATAAACATTAAAAGAAAATTTAAAAAAAATAATAAAAAATAAAAACTAAAAAAAAAAAAAAAACACTACAAGTGGATAATGTTATGACTCGCTGAAGTATAAAAGAGGGCCAGCTGGAGGTAATAAATATGTTTTTAGTTCTAAACTTACAGGGTTTCAGGTACTGGTCTAGCAAAATAAATGTAAAAGTCTCATAAATATGGGATCAGTAGGAAAATTGTAAAAGCAAAAGAGTACATACACTTAAGTCAAAAGGGACTCCAAACTTTAGTATCCCAGGAGATGCCTTCTGCTGCCACGTAGGATAGAGTAGGTTATATCAGCCATCCCATGTAACCCTGCAAGAATCAGGAGAAACTGTATAAATAATACACCTATATTTAAAGAAATTAGAACACTGTGTGAACAGTGAGAGGCAAATGAATTGAAATTCTGGAGACAAGGGAGCCCATCCAAGTTGAATTGGCCATGACTGGCCATTTTCTAGAATGGGACATTTGCAGAGTTTGATCAGGGACTGAGTATCAAGTTTGGTTTCCACAGCTTTAATGAAATGGGAGGACAAAGAGAGAGACCTTGGCAGACAAATGGGTATGAGGTTGAAAACCTGGAGAGCCTTGAATGAGCAGCCAGTGTTCCCCCATTGGGGCATTATTTGGGCTCCAAGGTTGTGTTCCATAGGCTTGAGGAATAGAAAGCATCTTCTAAAAGGCACAAGGAAAGCTCTTATAATCTTTCAGTGCTTCATAGGCAAAGTCCTACCAGAGGGAGAGACTGCCTTAAGGACACATTTGTCTCTCCAGCAGACATGTGTCCTATTGAAGCCTCAAAGAAAGGGGCCAAAGGGCAAAGTTCAAAACTTCAAAAGGATAGAGCTGAATATCCTTCATTCTTATTTTGGGATGAGGAAATAGAGACATACCAGGAGTAGAACGAAAAGTCAGGGAAGTCTCTGCATGAGGAAGAGGGGTATAAACCAGAAGTAAATTGACCCTCCCTAAAACATACATCATAACCTGACTCAGCTATCCCATGTTGCTTGATGGTATTGGCCCCTCACCTTATCTAACCCTAAATACAAAATAGACAAAATATAAACTCTCTCCTTAGATTTAATAGAAAACTTGATAAGCAGAAGATAGGATTAATGAATTCAAGGAAAAGTAATAGAAAATATTCAAATTGAAGCATAAAAAGAAAATGAAATGTTAAAATAAAACAAAATAAGAATATAAGGAACATGCAGTGCACATGAATAAAATATATAAATCATTACATTTACAGACATTGAAAGTATCTTGTGAAATTTTGAAATTATAAGAAATAATTTACAAATGAGATAAAATTGTCAATTCCTTCAGAACGCAATTTATTAGACTGAAAAAAAAAGATTAAATAGAAAATCTTAAGTATTATATGTGAAAAATAATGTTATCAATTGAAAAAATATTTCTCACACAGAAAACTCTATATATGTATGTGTATATTTCTGTGTATATATATATATTATATACATACATATACATCATAAACCCACATATATACACACATGTAACATGTATTTAGACACATATGGGACACCTGGGTGGCTCAGTCATTGAGCATTCAACTCTTGATTTCAGCTCAGGGTATGTTCCCATGATTCCTCTGCCCCTCTACCCTGTTCACACTCTCTCTCTCTCAAATAAGAAATAAGAATAAAAAATTAAAAAAGGGATTTGTATTTAGTATATAAAAATAAGACCTACAAATAAATTAGAAACATTCTGACAAACCACTACATAAATGGATAAAATACTTGAATAGGTACCTCACAGAAGAAGAAGATATTTTGATGATGAATAAGCATAATTTTTATTGTAATAAACATTTCACTGTATATATTTTTAATTAAACATATATTTATATTTATATATAACATATAAATATAGCATACTTTATATTTATTATATATACAAATATAATTTATTATATAGTATATATAATATATAAATATAATATATATATATTTATTTATAAAAGTTCTCAGTAACATTAATAGTCAGGGAAATGCAGACTAAACTCACAAAGAGACACTACTATACTCCCAAACAGAAGAGGTGAAATTAGAATAACAGAAATTACTTCCTGCTGGTGAGCCTGTGGAACAGGAATTCCCACATAACAATGAGTATAGTGTTAATTAGTACACTCATTTTTGAAAAAGTGAGACTAAAGTGAAACACACACATTCTATGACCCTGTGATCTCATTCCTACATAGCTACCCAAGAGAAAAAAAAGCGCTCATTTTTAATAAAATGTATGCACAGGAACCCAAGAGAAATTAGCACTATGTCCCATAAAAGACATATAGTAAAATTTCCATTCTGTAATTATAATAGTAGAAAGTAGAAACAATATGAGTGTCCAGGGGCACCTGGGTGGCTCAATCAGCTAAGCATCTGACTCTTGATCTTGGCTTGGGTCATGAGCTCACGGTTCGTGAGTTTGAGGCCAGCATTGGACTGTGCTGACAGTGCAGAGCCTATTTGGGATTTTCTCTCTCCCTCTCTCTCTCTCTGCCCTTCCCCCACTAGCTCATGGGCTGGCACGCTCTCTCTCTCTCTCTCTCTCAAAATAAATAAATAAATAAATAAACTTTTTTAAAAAAAGAAACAATATTGGTATCCATAAAAAAAGGAACTAATATAATACATTGTTCCATTCCATTCACACAACGGAACACTGTACAGCTATTCAATAACAGGGATGACTGTCACAAATGTGATTTTGAGCAAAATAAACGAGATATAAAAAGGTACACAACGCGATTCCACCTACACAGAGTTGAAAAACAAAAGTAACATGTGGTACTAGAGATCAAGATAGGTATTATTTTAGTGGAGACGCATGGGAGATTGACAATAGTCTATGTGTTTATATAGGTTGTAACTCCATGTCACCTTATCAATGTGTAAAATGTCATGAAACTGAACACAAGATTTTTTTGTTTTTTGGATTTTTTTTATTTTTTATTTTTTTCAATATGTGAAATTTATTGTCAAATTGGTTTCCATACAACACCCAGTGCTCATCCCAAAAGGTGCCCTCCTCAATACCCATCACCCACCCTCCCCTCCCTCTCACCCCCCATCAACCCTCAGTTTGTTCTCAGTTTTTAAGAGTCTCTTATGCTTTGGCTCTCTCCCACTCTAACCTCTTTTTTTATTTTTCCTTCCCCTCCCCCATGGGTTTCTCTTAAGTTTCTCAAGATCCACATAAGAGTAAAACCATGTGGTATCTGTCTTTCTCTGTATGGCTTATTTCACTTAGCATCACACTCTCCAGTTCCATCCACGTTGCTACAAAGGGCCATATTTCATTCTTTCTCATTGCCACGTAGTACTCCATTGTGTATGTGAACCACAATTTCTTTATCCATTCATCAGTTGATGGACATTTAGGCTCTTTCCATAATTTAGCTATTGTTGAGAGTGCTGTTATAAACATTGGGGTACAAGTGCCCCTATGCATCAGTACTCCTGTATCCCTTGGGTAAATTCCTAGCAGTGCTATTGCTGGGTCATAGGGTAGGTCTATTTTTAATTTTCTGAGGAACCTCCACACTGTTTTCCAGAGCGGCTGCACCAATTTGCATTCCCACCAACAGTGCAAGAGGGGTCCCGTTTCTCCACATCCTCTCCAGCATCTATAGTCTCCTGATTTGTTCATTTTGGCCACTCTGACTGGCATGAGGTGATATCTGAGTATGGTTTTGATTTGTATTTCCCTGATGAGGAGCGACATTGAGCATCTTTTCATGTGCCTGTTGGCCATCCGGATGTCTTCTTTAGAGAAGTGTCTATTCATGTTTTCTGCCCATTTCTTCACTGGGTTATTTGTTTTTCGGGTGTGGAGTTTGGTGAGCTCTTTATAGATTTTGGATACTAGCCCTTTGTCCGATATGTCATTTGCAAATATCTTTTCCCATTCCGTTGGTTGCCTTTTAGTTTTGTTGGTTGTTTCCTTTGCTGTGCAGAAGCTTTTTATCTTCATAAGGTCCCAGTAATTCATTTTTGCTTTTAGTTCCCTTGCCTTTGGGGATGTGTCGAGTAAGAGATTGCTACGGCTGAGGTCAGAGAGGTCTTTTCCTGCTTTCTCCTCTAAAGTTTTGATGGTTTCCTGTCTCACATTCAGGTCCTTTATCCATTTTGAGTTTATTTTTGTGAATGGTGTGAGAAAGTGGTCTAGTTTCAACCTTCTGCATGTTGCTGTCCAGTTGTCCCAGCACCATTTGTTAAAGAGACTGTCTTTTTTCCATTGGATGTTCTTTCCTGCTTTGTCAAAGATGAGTTGGCCATACTTTTGTGGGTCTAGTTCTGGGGTTTCTATTCTATTCCATTGGTCTATGTGTCTGTTTTTGTGCCAATACCATGCTGTCTTGATGATGACAGCTTTGTAGTAGAGGCTAAAGTCTGGGATTGTGATGCCTCCTGCTTTGGTCTTCTTCTTCAAAATTACTTTGGCTATTCGGGGCCTTTTGTGGTTCCATATGAATTTTAGGATTGCTTGTTCTAGTTTCGAGAAGAATGCTTGTGCAATTTTGATTGGGATTGCATTGAATGTGTAGATAGCTTTAGGTAGTATTGACATTTTGACAATATTTATTCTTCCAATCCATGAGCAGGGAATGTCTTTCCATTTCTTTATATCTTCTTCAATTACCTTCATAAGCTTTCTATAGTTTTCAGCATACAGATCTGTTACATCTTTGGTTAGATTTATTCCTAGGTATTTTATGCTTCTTGGTGCAATTGTGAATGGGATCAGTTTCTTCATTTGTCTTTCTGTTGCTTCATTGTTAGTGAACACAAGATTTTTACCTTTTAGCATATGTGCATTAGTGTGCCCGGGCTGCCATTACCAAATACCACACAGCATAGATGGCTTACACAACAAATATATTTTCTCACGTTTCCACCATCTAGAAGTCCAGGAACAAAGTGTTGACAGGGTTGGTTTCTTCTGAGGGCTCTCTCCTTATCATGCAAATGGCTGCCATATCACTGTGTCCTCCGATGGTCTTTCCTCCATTGCCTACAAATCTGTGTCCAAATTTCCTCTTCTTATGAGAACACCAGTCACAGTGGATTAAGGCCTCCCCTTACGACCTCATTTCACCTTAAGTGCCTGTTTAAAGCTCCTATCTCCAAATAATCACATTCTGAGGTACAGCAAGTTTGAACTTCAATGTATGACTTTTGAGGGGACACAGTTTAGCCTATAATAGTATGCAGTTTATAAATCAATAGGTAAGGAAAACATATCAAAATAACGTTTAAAGGGCAGGCAGAAAAAAAGCTGGAAATAAAGACTTGGATGGAACAGCTTGAAAGGAGAAAGCCAAGAGTTTGTGGTATCACAGATTCAAGGGAAAAGTGTTTTTAAAAAGGGGATGTGTTCACATGTCCCCAATGCTCTAAAGAGCTGAATGAAAATGAGGATCTGGAAGTGTATATAGGCTTTATAAAAAAGGAAGGTCATCACTAATCTTCAGAAGAGCGGTTTTGCTGGAGTGCAAAGGGTAAAAGACTTATTCAAGTGGGTCAAGTAGGGAAAGGATCATCAAAGAGCAGCATAAGATAGTGGAGCCACTTTATTTGAGAGGTTCACCTAGGAATAAGAAATGAGATGGCAGTAGCTGGATGGAAATATGGGCTTGAAAGTTGTCATGATTTTAGCTTTGGCTTTGGTTTCTTTGTTTTTACAACCAGAGAAGATTTTTGCATTCTCAACAGCTGGTGAAATGCAGGCGACTGGGAGGCAGCAGTTGAAGGTATGGGACCCAGAGGAGACACTTGCTTAGATGCTGAAGAGAAGTTGGGATCCAGGGCAGTGACAGAGCAGTTTATGTCTGGAGAGATGGGCAGCTCCTGCCTATAGAGATGAAAGATGGAATAGAGGGGATTTTAACTAGAATCTTATCAGTAGTGGCCAGCCCTCATGATGTTTCATATGCAAATGATGACAATGAATGCGTCCTGTTCTCAGTCATCCATACTGGATGATTTTCCTCAGCTCTCACCAGTACTTTGGATGTGGCCAGAGGGAAAGACAAAGAGTTGGGGGCAGCCTAGTGGTGTAGAAGAACCATTTTACTGGAATAAAGTCACTTATGCTCACAAGAAGTCAATGTGATACAGGCTAACATACTTCATGTGTATAGGTTAGCTCTAGTTTATCCAAGAAAACATTGAAGATCCTATTAACTATCTATCTTCCTCACATTCACACGGCTAATAAAGAGTGAGTCAGAATGTGATTCACTCGGATTCTACAGAACTATTACCTTTAACCACTATACTATCGTGAATAAAAACTATTACCTCAAGCAATAATTTTATGTTAAAATATACTTAATACGTGTAACAAAGAATGTGTAATAACAAGAAAGGTTTATATAGTAAAGTTAAACAAAAAAATCTCAGATTCCAAAATTAACCACATGACATTGTCACAACTACATCTAGCATAATGCCAGGCACTTAGCAGATACTCTGTAAATATATACTGAATAAACTGTGTTTAAAACACAGAAAATACCAAAAACAACACAGAACTGAATGGTTTAATGTGGTTAATCTTTGGGTAAGGGTGATTACCTTTCCTCTATTTACCATATTTTTGATTAATTGCTATGGAGGGCTTTTAAGAAAACAAACAAAAAAAATAGGTAAAATAAACTGAGAACAGTCTTTCCCAGTGAAATTGTACTACCCTCCCATAATTAAGACAGTGTATCCTTTATTATTCTCCACTCCTGTGGCTACACTGTAGGGAATAAATTTCTGCAAGCTGCCACTGAGAACTCCCTGTCTGGGGTCTGAATGCCAAGCTGTAGAGTAGATTCTGGATTGATGTAATAAGTTGACCCAGGACCACTGCTTTCCATGAAGGGGTAGTACACAGACAAGAGCATATACAGGTCTGAACCATCTGGGTAAAAGCCCTAGAACTTAGACATTTGCAAATTTATTATACAAGTAGCTTCAAGAGTATATAGACTGGTTCTTATAGGCAGGCTTTTTAACCTTCCTGAGAAACCTGCAATTATATGGGGAACTAAGTGAAAATTGTGTGAAGATAGCAGCGAACAAAATCATCTTCTGGTAGAATGTAAATAGTAGTTTTAGAAGAGGAAGGGGGGAAGATAGAAGAGAGGGAAGAGAGAGGTTTAAAGCATTTTTTAATAATGGGCAAAATTTGTTTTCTATTCCATATATCCAGGTGTTTTTGTTATTTCTGGAGCTTTGCAGTGAACTCAACTGCAAATTAACAGAAGAGAATTAATGTTGGCTGAACTAGAGCAAATGGTATGTATTTGCAGAGATTTAATACAGTCCTTAACCCTTCCCTCCTGCCTCCTTCCAGCGTGCACCCATTTTCCCTGCAGGGAAATCTCATGTACACATTCAATAGCTCTTCTTTAAATGCTTATTTATTTTCAATTCCTTAATCTGACTGTTAATGCTTGCCCCATTGAGTTTCATTTAAGGTGGGAATTCCTATATTTTTATTACTGAGGTCTTGGAGCTTTAAAGAATCACTTCTTGCTGCATGTAATTTTTAGTTTAAGGAAAGAGGATCTCAATGCAGTTTTTAAGTTGAGAATCCCTTCTTTTTTTTTTTTAAGTTTATTTATTGAGAGAGAGAGAGAGAGAGAGAGAGCGAGCAAGGGATGGCAAAGAGAGAGAGGGAGAAAGAATCCCAAGCAGTTTCCACAGTTAGCGCAGAGCCCAATGCAGGGCTCGAACTCATGAACCATGAGATCATGGCCTGAGCCCAAATCAAGAGTCAGATGCTTAACTGACTGAGCTACACAGCACCCCCAAGTTGAGAAGCCCTTCTTAATCAGGTTGCCTGAGGGAAATGCTCAGTCACTACCCACAATCGGTGGGTGTTACAGCTATGCCTTTTCAGAAACATGCAGTTGCCTCTAGTGTTTCTCTTTCATTCCAGTCCCATTCTCTCAGAGCACTATGTTGAGGACTGTACTGAGGGTAAGTCCTTAGCAATGGGAGTGGCAACATGGAATGTCTCTATAAAGGACAATTGGACTATAGCTTTCAAATTTAAAAATGAAATCTCTGGGGCGCCTGGGTGGCTCAGTCAGTTAAGCGTCCAACTTCAGCTCTGGTCACGATCTCACAATCCATGAGTTCGAGCCCCGCATCATGCTCTGTGCTGACAGCTCAGAGCCTGGAGACTGCTTCGGATTCTGTGTCTCCTTCTCTCTGCCCCTCCCCTGCTCATGCTCTGTCTCTCTCTGTCTCAAAAATAAAAACATTTAAAAATTTTTTAAAAAAAATAAAAAAAAATGAAGTCTTTGATTTAGCAATTCTGAATACAGGTATTTATTCTACAGAAGCGTTTCCAATGTCTTTGTCATAAGAGATGTAAAATTATATATGTATTTGGATATTAGTCACATAACTGTAATTACAAAATATAGGGAAAAATTGGTTTACGTGTAAGAAGACTGGTAAAATAAATTATGCTAACTTCATAAAATGGAATACTCTGCAGCTGTGAAAAACAATGAGGTCTCCAGGTGGCAGTTTTAAATTAAAAAGTCAGCTATAAAGCAATGTGAGAAAAGAATAAATAAACATAAGGAAAATACACACACATATATACAACACATCTAGATATATACATACACATATACATAGATCTCTTGTTTTATATGTAATTACTGAATGATATTATTAAATGCACAGAATACCTTTAGAAAATAAATAAGGCAATAGTTGTTGCTTTCAAGGAGAAGAACTGATTAATCTGGGAACAAAACAGGGAGGGAAGCATACTATATACTTTATTCACTCCTGTGCTTTTGAATTTCAGTCAATGTGCATGAATAGCCTATCCAATAGTTACTAAATAAAATAATATTAAGATAAAGTTTACAATGATTAGATACCACTCGTTTTAGTATTGTCATCCCAAAGAAACTCGTATAAAGCCAGGGATTGCCTAGGCCTGTATATCCTGTGTATCATCCAGTCACAGGTAGGATGATTAAGGTTAGGCAAATGATTTAGTTGTCTTGTAAGAGAATTTTATTGGCCTATTCACTTTAGCATCTTATTTGTTTGCATTTCACACACGCACACATATGCACACACAGTTTTCTATATATGTGTAAATGCATATCTTTCCGTGTATATATGCATATAAACAAAATAATCATATTAATAGCAATAATAATGTTGCAAAAGCCATCTTGAATGTGAAACATTCAGAATTAGGCTCTTTATATGTATGGGCCTGATAAAAAGAATGATCATATCACTGAAAGTCAGGAGAAGGAGAAATCAGATGCTAGGATCTAATCACCACCATTCATTTTATATATTGTTTCAGGACATTAATAATGGCATACAAGTTTAGGATGAGTGGATATTTCTGTTGGGCTGACCCTTTTATCATCATTAAATATTCTCTTTAACTCTGGAAATATTTCTGATCATAAATGTTTCCTTTTTTAATAGTATTAAGGCAATACTAACTTTCTTTTTGGTTAGTATTTCCTTGATGTGTCTTTTATCTTTCTACATCATTTTATTTCCACCTTTTCTATGCCCTTATATTTAAAGGTATTTCTTATTATGAGAGTTATTTTCTTCTTTTCTAAATCCTATAATTTTTATCTTAATTAGAGAACTTGATCTATTTTTATTTAATTAATAATATATTTGAGCTAAATCCACCATCAAAATCTATGCTCTGTAGGAATATACATATTTTTTTCATAGTCTTGCCTTCTTTTGAAATAATTATGAATTTTAAAAATCACTCCATTTCCCCTCTAATAGCTTGCCTGTTACACATTTCCTTACTTCACTTCTACATTTCTTCTTGTCTTGTCAGAGTATATAAAAAATTATTACTTTTACCACTTCCCCAACAACAAAAAGATTTTATGACCCTTACTTACAAAATATATTAAACCTCAAAAACCATTATTGCCATTGTTTTAAACAGTCTCTATTTATTTAGATCTACATACAGACTCATTTTTTAAAACTTGCTTCATCTTTCATCTGAGATTATTTTTCTTCTAGCTAAATGACTTCCTTTGTATTTCTGTTAATGTGAGTTATTCTTTTTTTTTTTTTAATTTTTTTTAATGTTTATTTATTTTTGAGACAGAGAGAGACAGAGCATGAATGGGGGAGGGGCAGAGAGAGAGGGAGACACAGAATCGGAAGCAGGCTCCAGGTTCTGAGCCATCAGCCCAGAGCCCGACGCGGGGCTCGAACTCACGGACCACGAGATCGTGACCTGAGCCGAAGTCGGACGCTCAACTGACTGAGCCACCCAGGCGCCCCAATGTGAGTTATTCTAACACAGGCTACTACATCATGGCCATAAGCAAAGGACTTAGCCATTGTTCCTTCATTTTGAGTTCAATGAATATTTATTGGATCTGGCTCTTTCTCTAACAGAGGGAGAAGATGGTAGATGAGAAGGAATTGCTCATAATAGAACAAGGATAACAAACCTGTGGCCAACTTACTATATTGAAAGTAGAAATAGATAATAGGGGCATAAAGAGGCATAAGTCCTTTTGGAGAAGGCATAAAGAAGGGTAAGTACTTTTTTTTTTTAACGTTTTTATTTATTTTTGAGACAGAGAGAGACAGAGCATGAACAGGGGAGGGTCAGCGAGAGGGAGACACAGAATCTGAAACAGGCTCCAGGCTCTGAGCTGTCAGCACAGAGCCTGACGCGGGGCTTGAACTCACGGACCGCGAGATCATGACCTGAGCCGAAGTCGGCCGCTTAACCGACTGAGCCACCCAGGCGCCCCAAGAAGGGTAAGTACTTTAAATAGAGGCATAGCCCTTTTGGAGAAGTACAGATAGAGGGAGGAGTAATAATAAACATCGTAGAGGACAGTGATGAGGAGTGTTGACTCTTGTATCTGCAGATCTAAGTCAAAAGTTCAAGTCTTCCCTTGTAAACTGGGTACCTTAAGGGGTAAACAAATAACACCTGTCTAAACTTCCAGTCCCAGTCCTAAAATAAGAAAAATAATATTTCACTTTATGAGATGAATATGGGGATTAAGATAAAAAATAATATATCTAACACAGCACATAGAAGCTCCATAAATCATGCAATTATTAAAAATTCAAGAAAGGCTTCATTTACCTTGTATCATTGGAGTTGCCTTTGCAAAATAAGTCAAATTTTCAGTGGAAAGATATCAGAAATAGTAATCTACCTGGTGAAGAATCAGCAAGAAAAATGGTCTGAGGTCTGAATGAAATTACTATGTTCAGGGCACAGCAAAGAGTTAAGGCTGTGATGCCCTGAGCTACCTAGTGGGACACAACTCTGGAGGAAGGTGTTTTGGAACTTCATCATGAAGGGCTTTAGGTGCCTTGAGAAGGTAATGATTCATGAAATAGGCAGATAACCTGCAGTGGAGATTTGTGCTAAATGGATAAAGCATCATTATGGATATTTGTACAGCAATGTTACACTTGACCATCTTATCAAACAAGTTCAGACTTGTTTGCTAAAACACATGGCACAGAAAGAAGGAATCATTCACATCTTCTAGTTCTGTGATCCTCTGCCCACAACTCACCTCCAATGCCAGCCACCTTAGATTGAACAACATAATAAAAATTTCAGATGGATTAGAAAAGCTCCATATCTTTTCCCTTAGAAGGTTTTAGACTGGCTAATCCAGATTCCCAATTTCTCATTGACAAGTACCTTTTCTTCCTGTGCAAACAATGGGGAGGAATATATCTTCACTATTCCCCTTCCCAAACTACCCCCAGTCTCTTAAAGAACAACCTTCAGCCTTGTTTGTGCACAGTATATAAAAATCATGCCACAGTTATTATAGAAAACTATTTAGAAACACAAGTTTGCAAATCAAAGATCCACGAAGGGGATTACATTTTCTGTTTTGCCAACCCAGTAGACTGTATTTGCCATCAAATGGCAAATTTATCACCTCTGGTGATGAGCCAAATCTTGTGGAATCAGAACATGACAATCCACTCATGGTTTTGGGTGTAGAGGCAAAGCCCCAACGTCTGCAAACAATTCTTGCAATTTCTCTGCCCACACTGCCTTCTTTTCTGTTGGAATGAGTTTACCCTTTCTTATGTCAGTTAATGATTTGAAGGAACCCACAAAAAAACTCATTTGTTCGTGCTCCAAATCCTTTGCTAGTATTCTGTAAATGCACTACAGTAAGTAACAGGGAATGATCTCAGAAAGTAATATTCTCGTTATACTTGGGGAAGGGGGCAGCAAATGTGGTATAAGACATCAGAAGGATTGCTCTCCTGGGAGCATTTAAGAAGACCCTGTGTGAGGCTTACAGTTTTCAAAGCATTATGGCCAAGATGGCGAATGGTCTGAAAACTGCTGAAAGAAGAATATTGGAGGAAGAGGACTCTTCAAGGGGAATGGAGGGCTGACAGGACGTAAACAAGAGGGTCCTTATTCAGTATATGAAAGGTGCCATGGGGAGGACCAAGTTGGCTTGTTTGATACTGCTAAAAGCCAAAGGTCAGTAAGTATAGTTTGGTGGATATGGTCAGTCAGAGTCATCCAGAAATGGATAGGGATATAGGGAACTCTCTGTGTGAAGGTCAACTAAGGCTACATGGCCATTCATTTGTAAAGCCATAACTGATACTGATACATGTGATTGAACTAAATCACCTTGGAGGTTGTTTCTAACACCAAAGTACTGTTTCTACACTAAGAGGTACTTTGGCACATATATAGGATCCCTTTACTGTTACGCCTGTTTCCTCTTTTTTTGTCCATCTCTTCTTTATGTTTTCAGAGATGTCTAAAATCCAGGAAACCCTTTGATTGGCACTACTGGAGATTCCTCAAGCCTCAGCACAGTTTTTTTTTTTTTTTTTTCAAAATATGTTCTTAGATTCCCTATTCAAAAATCAACCAAATAGCTTATTAAAAATATATATTTCTGTGCCCTACTGTACACAAGCTGAAACCAGATCCCTGTAGATGGGTCCCAGAAATATGCTTTTAACTAGCCTTTTCAGGGGCACCTGGGTGGCTCAATTGGTTGAATCTGACTCTTGGTTTTGACTCAGGTCACGATCTCATGGTTTTGTGAGTTCGAGCCACACGTTGGGCTCCATATTCCATAGTGCAGGCTTTTCTGTCTCCCTCTATCTCTGTCCCTTTCCTACTCATGCTGTCTCTGTTTCTCTAAAAATAAACTAAAAAAAAGTTGTCTTCCAGGTGATTCTTATACCCAACTAGGTTTGAGAATCATTTCCCTAACCTATTTCTCTCCAGTGTTTTCTGTACTTGTTAATTTTAAACGTCAGGGGTGTCCAAGTGAGAGCAAGCTAGAGCAAGGAATTGAGATTCAGAATGATAAAGGCCTGGTCTCTGAATATATCTAGCTAGTTTTCAGTACCCTTCTCTCCCTCAGGTATTGCATCTAGTGTTCTATTATGATGAAAACCTGAAACCCAAATATGAAACTTTTCCATTGTCTTTTCCCTGAGAGAGATCATAAAGCGGCTACTCCCAAGAACAAGTTCAGCAGAATGGACTGCTACCTATTAGGGTAGAGGTTCTCAATTGTGGCTGCACATAGACATCATCATTGGAACTTTAATACCTAAGCCAGGTCCCACAGCAAGACAATTAAATCAGAATCTGTAGGGCTGAGGACAAATCATCTCCTTTCTTAGACTGATTCAAGTACCACAATGTTTGTGCTGCCTAAGCACTTTTCATAGAATGTTGTTTTTGTACTGATCACATTTTTTTGGTAATTATTTATGTGTAAGTGCCTTCACCCCACCTCCCCATGAGTCTGCAGTGTGGGGACTATATCATCAGTGTAGACATTAGGTACCTAGGACATATGCATATTTAAAAGTAAATTAAATATTATGGAAAAGCCTTGAAATTGCACATGCTGTGAAATAATCTATGGAATATCAAAGTTTAATTTATGCCTCCTGGGAAAAAAATTTCTGAACATATTTTGCAAGTCTGTTTCTCCATTTCTGAGGCTAAAGAATTACTCTAGTATACTTTCATTGCAACTCAGAAGTGGTCTTTTGACTAAGCATTAATAAAATTTCTAAATCATAAACAAACTAAGATTTATCACTTGTCCTAAGGTTGACACTGCCATTATTCTTAATTACTCCCTAACTCTCACACATTATTCATTATGTCCCCAGAGAGGGGAAATGAGAAGAGAGTTCTGCTTTAAGAAAGAATGAATTCTTCCTGAGGTTACATCTTGTATACTCAAAATATCTCCCCTAGATGGTTATTTATAGCACTCCCTGGGAAAAGCAATGGCAAGTTCTGGTAAACAGTGAATTAAAAAAAAAAAAAAAAAGAAATAAACCTTTGGGATCTGGTTAGGGAACCATCACTCCTTTGAAATTACAATAGAAAAGAATTGCTCGACATTTAGCTCTGGTCCTTATTTACAGAGAGGTGGGGGGAGGGGGCCGGGGAACAAGCAGCAGGATTTCTCTCCCAGAGGATACCAGTCAGTGTTACCTGGTGAACTGGGAGAGATACTAGACATTGTAGCTCAGAACAGCAGTCTGCATCCTGGAAATACCACCTTGGTATTTTCCTGCAGAGATGGCTGTGGCCTGTTCCATAGTTGTAGAAGTCTTCATGTATCATTCTCCTAAGAAGTCTTCATGTATATGCCCATTTTGAATAATCAGAGTATCATTAGGTTCTAGTTATTGGATAACTTACATGTACCAGGCACTAAGTACTTTAGCATACTGACTCATCTAATCTTCATAAGAATCATGAGAGGTAGCTATTATTTACCCCAGTTTTACAAGTGAAGAAACAGGCTTAAGGAGGTGAAGACTGTGAGTGTCTTATATATTGCATTGCACCACCAATGTTTTATCACACAAATTTTGTAAGTGAAATAAGGCAGTATAGTTAGTTTGCTGGGGTGCATGGTGGGAGATACCAGAAATACTTTAATAGGAGTATTGCCAGTAGATAAAGCAGGGTCTGCAATGACCAACAGATGATGGCTGACCTATGTTATGTGGTCATCCACAGGTACTAAAAAAGATTTCTGGTCAATGAGATATCAGACTTTCTCACTACGAACCCTACTGGAAAGGACTTTCAATTGTCAGCCACTGACTCTTTGGTATCTAGTACAGACTAGATCTATCAGAGATGCATCCCAGGACCTCAAAAAGATTGACCAGAAGATTTAGCTGATGACTGTCCAAGTGAAAGAGAGTTCTCTCTTCTATGTGGTAGAGTCCCCTCGGTTTACCATATAGGGGGAAGTTCAGCTATCTTTTCCACTCTTGAACCATGGGTTTACTCATGTGGTTAGGGGAGGAAGCACAGGTCAGATATTTAGGCTGTGATAATCTCTTAGTAGTCACATCAGAATAGTGGTGGTTCTGGGGGTGCCTGGGTGGCTCAGTTGGTTGAGCATCCAACTCTTGATTTTGGCTCAGGTCATGATCTCACAGTCATGGGATTGGGCCCTGCACTGGGCTCCACACTGAGCATGGAGCCTGCTTAAGATTCTCTCATTCTCTCTCTCTCTCTCTCTCTCTCTCTCTCTCTCTCTCTCTCTCTCTCTCTCTCCCTCTGCCCCTCTTTCCTGCCCATGTTCTCTCTCTCTCTCTAAAAAAATTAGTGGTGGTTCTGAACTCCACATAGAGAACTTAAACTGAGGGAGGAACTTTACTCTCTCAGTGACCCAAAGGATAGGACACTGGTTAAACGCTGTGAGTGAGGGAGTTTAATTATCACTAATAACTATGAAGCTACTGGGCTGCCTTTCTTGCCACCTCACCTTCCTTATTTTGTGCACTTATTTCCTCCCTTTTGTACTTTAAAAAATATTTCTTCTCTCCAACTGGTAGCTATTCTTTCTCTCTTCTTTTTGTAGTGTTACCATGATGTGTATTAGTCTGCTAGCGATGCCACAACAAAATATCACAGGCTTACACAGAAATGTACTTTCTCATGGTTCAGGAGGCTGGACGGCCAAGATAAAGGTGTCATCAGGGCTGGCTTTCCCTGAGGTCTCTCCTTGGCTTGCAATGGCAGTCTTCTCGCTGTGTCCTCACATGACTTTTTCTTCATGCAAGTGCATCCCATTTCTCTCCTTCTCCTTAAAGGGTGTCAGTCCTATTGCATTAGGACCCCACCCTTATGATTTCATCAAACCTTAATTACCTCTTTAAAGTCCCTATCTCCAATTACAGTCACATCGGAAATTAGGGCTTCAAATATGAACTGTGGTATGGAGGAGCACAATTCAGTCCATAGCTCTATGTTTGGATTCTCAGTTTGGGGGCTTATGTACTTTAGTTCTATAGCGTAAAGCATTATAAACACACAAAAATATCTACATATACATATACAATGTGAGCAATATCTAAGCTTAATTAATTCCTTCCCCTTTTTTTTTCCTTCAAGACCAAGCTGGAAAGCAGCTGAAGGCACTGAAAGTCTAATTTTTGGTCTAAGAAGGGCGAAAGCTGCCCTAACCCACGAGGACAAGTGGAAACGGCTGAAAGCCATAGAAGCCAAACCAACAGTGATGTTGACACAGAGGTGGGGCGGGGGTGCTGTTGGACGAACAGGCTGTTGAAGAAGACGGTCCTGAGCCTTAATCCTGGTCCACTCGTTGCCACTTGCTTGGCCAGGAGTGAGTTATTTTCTTACTGTTGATTCTCTTATTTGTGCATGGGTCATACGAATCTGCTCGTAAGGGATACTGCAAAGGCACAGAGGATGCAGGCAAACATACATGAGTACGTGCACGCACATTAAAGTGCCTGATGCAGAGTAGGAACTGAAAGTTAAAGTCTGTGGGCCACATTTTTAGTACACTTTAAAAACCATTTAGATGCCCATGTCTCACAGACACAAACTTGATACGAGGCCCACAGGCAATGTATATATGCAAGTTTAAAGCCACAGAGGAAATATCAGACTTTCACCTTCAAAATAAAGACTCTTAAATACAGAGCCTGGCATCTTCCCTATGTCTTATCAGGAGCTCAGCAGAGTGAGGGAGTTGGGGTGAATGAATTTTCATTCACACTAGGCTGAAGGCTCCTTGTGAGCAAGAATCCCCTCAGTTTTGTTGGCTATTGTACACCTAGAACTTAACACAGTGTCTGGTACATAGATGTTCAGTATTTATTCATGACGGGGTGAAGTCATGCTCACAAGTTACTGTGCTCGCAGGTAGATACATGAGAAGGCTGCAAAATAAGAATATGGAAAAGGCCTTTCTCCTTCCAAAAACAGAAAAGTTCTTAGAAGTTGTTCAAAGTTGCTTTAGAGTTTACTTCACAAATAAGATATAACCTAGAGGCTTACAATAAAGAAGGACCAAGAAGTTCAGACAAAAAAAAAATATTAAAACTTAGTTCTTTCACATCCCATGATGAATGTAACTGCAAAGATGCTTCTTAAAATAATCTTAAAAGCTTTACAGCAGGGTTGGAGAAAAAATTATGTTAGAAAATAATTTTTGATGGATGAGAGTTATCAATTTTCTAGCCATCAGAAAGGAGATTCAGAATTAGTTCTATAATATCTGCTATTAAACTATTTCAGCCTAATATTCCTAACAGAAGACACATATCAGGCACAGGAAACAATTCTTCCTACATTTGATATCTCTGAAGATATTGACCTCGGCAACAATTCTTACATGTAATATAGGTGAACAGATTACAGTCTGCAGGGATGGTTGCCTAGAGCTCAAGAGATAAAGGGAATTTCTGCAGCTGAAAATTGCATGTAGCCTTCCCAGGGGGTAGGGGGGTGAATAATCTCTAATTGTACCTTTAACATGATTTCACATGACCTAAAACACATTTGTAAGAACCAGCCGGCATTTTCATGCCTTTCATTTTGGGTAATTATTTTTATAGCTGAAAGATTTTTAACATCTCTCTAGCCGTAAACACTAGAACTTTTGATTCTCAGATTCTTCTCTGCTTGAGAAAAAAGAAAAGAGGTGTTGTTGCCCAAATCATTTTCACAGAGAAAATAAATGCTCCAAGATGATTAGGAGAGAGAAGGCTTAATTAACACAGCTTGAGGAAGTAACCCTGTATCTGACATGGCCAAGGGAGTCAGAGTGACTTTGACACACGAATTCTATTTACAGTTATCTGCAGCTGGTTGGCTGGGTACATTCACTGAGCCCACTGATACAGCTATGTGACTGGTCTCCCTGCTTCCATATTCATGTTCTCTAAATCCATTCTTCACACAACAGCCCAATGATCTTTTAAAGGAAATCTCTTCCAGTGGCTGCCCCTTACATTCAGAATGACCCCAAAATTTCATCCCAGGTAACCACCTGGTTACCGTCATATCATTAGGCTTCCTTTGACTAGGAAAACTTAACAAAATCTTGACAGAGAAAAAGTGTAAGCTTGGGATTTAGATCCATGTATATGACAACCATTTAATAGGTTTGACCTAGAAACATGACAGGCAGGATTCCACTAGCTGCTCTGTCAACAAGTTCTTCTGTTCACTCCTTCACTCTGATGCTGCATGTAGAATATTCAGCCCTACAGATCTCTGACAAGCCTTATTTACTTTTTCCTTCTAACAAGAATGGTCCTAAGCCCCTGTACTAGAAGGAGAGACTGCCACTGGAACTGATTCTTTCAGATCTGGGAAATCTCAAAGACATATCATGTCTACTCTGATTGGCTCTGAATTGGATATTTTTACCCCCCCCCCCCAACTCAATGTTAAAAATCAACAGCCTACACCAACGTTCTAAACTGTTCTGACTTTTGGAAGCATATCAACATCAAGCAAAAGACAGCTATCTGTGGGTGCAAGTAATCAGCATGGTGTGGATGGGAGGGGCACCTGGGCTCAGTCAGTGTGTCCAGTTTTGGCACAGGTCATGACCTCACAGTTTGTGGGTTTGAGCCCCATGTTTAGCTTTGTGCTGACAGCTCAGAGCCTGGAGCCTGTTTCGGATTCTGTGTCTCCCTATCTCTCTGTCTCTCCTCCATTTGCGTGCTCTCTCTCTTTCTCAAAAATAAATAAACATTGAAAAAAGAAACCGATTTGGGATTTTTTTTATTCTTCCCATTGTATATTTGATTTTCTTTTTATTTGTCAGTTTCTACTTTATCACTGTTATTCCTTTCCTTCTACTCTTTTGGGGCACCTGTTTCATGTCATTTTCTAAAATTCTTTGGATGACTCATTAAATAATTACTTTCCAAGGCTTTCTTAATTTTTAAAGTATTTGTTTAAGACTATAAATTTCCTCTATTCACATATTTATCTGAATTACTTTAATATTGAATATTCCATTTTTTGTTCCAATGTCCTACTCATGGCCATTAAACTACAAGTTTTAATTTGTCATATCTTCTTTCACTTATAACTCTTAATTTACAAATTTTTGGCAGGTCTCTGTCAGTGCACTAGTATTTCAATTATGTGATGTTTGTTGAGAATTGAGCAGTGGCTTAAGACGTAGTCCATTTTGTTAAAAAAATCTTGCGTGCACTTGAAAACAGTATGTATTAAATTGTTCAGTTCAGCGCTCAATGTCTGCCTCGGTATGTCAAGTTTGTTTTCAGAGTTTCCATATTTTATTGAATTTTTTTGACTTTTCTGTCACATACTGAGAAGGCTATGTTCAAGTTTTCTACCAGAATTATGGATAGATCAATTTTTCCATTCAATTACACATAGTTTTGCTTTACATATTTAGAGGCTGTATCATTTTGTGCATATGCATTTAGAATTATTATATTTTCTTGGTGAATGAATTTTTCATCATTGTGAAATTATCATTGTTTATCTCTAATAAAGATTCTTACCTTAAAATCTGAGTCTTCTGATATAAATTTGCTATGGCAGCTTTCTTTAACCATTTATATGATTTGTTTTAATTCCTTTGTCTTTTCCACCTTATACTTAAGAGGGGTCTATTGTAAGCAACATATATAGGCGAGTTTTTGCCCTGAGTCTGGTTGGCAATTGTAATGGGTTGAATATTGGTCCTCAAGGAGATACATGCAAGTTTAAATACAACCAAAAATCTAAGTGATTTCCATAGTTACAGAAATCCTTTTGAAACACGAGGTCCATTTGACATTGTATCATATGTGATATGAATGGCAGGAAAGGAACACATAACAAAGTTGGACTTCCAATGAATATGAGTCTGTATTTCTGGCTCTTCACTTCTAGCTTCTTAAAACTGTTATTTCTATACACTGTCATAAACAGCTGAATAAATCTATGTCTGAATACAATTTCAAATAACCATTAATACTTAACTAAATATTTTCTTCAAATTATGAGATAAACAGACCTTTGCACATTAAAATCTGTGTTCCTGAGTCTGTGCTAGAACTCAGGGCATATTTTCCACCAAAATATCTAACCACGTGTAAGCAAACTTCAAGGCATCACCACATCTGTTGATTGGAAGAATGCTCATTTAAAATCAGGTCGGATATTATCCTATTTCATCTGCTGTGTTATTGCTATTTCTCCTACTCGTATTTCTATCCATGCCACTGCAGTCTTCCTTTCATCCTTTTTCTATCATATTAGGTTTGCTTAGGGTTCCATAAATATTCCTGCTACTAATGATATGAGTTGTGTGACAGCTAACGGCTTAGCTTATTTATAGTCTTTGCTTTTTAGAGTAAAACAGGAAACCATCCAGGGCAGTGATTTACTCAGCTTCAGTGCACAAGGTACTCTAGTCCTATTGAAGAAGAATAATTGTTATGATTATTTAATGATATATACAACATCTGTTATTAGCTATTTATTGATATATGAATACTTGAAATCTGCTACTTCTAGTGCCAGTGAGAACAACTCATTTTTCAATCAAATATAATTGCCAATGCTGGTACATGGAGAGGAATTTAACTTTTCTCATCAGATTTATTGGCTAGTACCATTCTTGCCAGATCTCATACTGGCGTGTAATCTATATTAATGCCAAGGTGTTATATTTATAGCTACGAGATAAAGCCTAACTTCTAATGTGCCAATCTACAGGAACAAGAAAAGTACTAGGAAAGGAGATGTGTTGAAAACAGTGATTTATATATTATTTTGGAATCAACTTTGGAGGGAATAACCTGAAGAGTAATGTTTCTTGGTAGTCTGTCTCCTGTGGACTCAGAAGAACAGCGACCACATAGAAAGGATAAACCTTCTAACTTCTCTGAATGTCTACGTTTGGTCTTTACTGCAGGGCCATCAAATAGGTCAAAATGGAACAAGACAGTTGGGCACAGGGTCTAAGTCACTCATCCATGAGTACTGGGATTTAGATCCACATCTGATTTAGTGAAAAAGAGAACGGAATTTGTTAACTTCCAACATCCTTAATTTTGTAATTAGAATTACATTCTATACAGAATGGTAAATAACACCAGGAAAAAACATCAGAATTTGTCAGGGTATAGCATCATAGCCTTAAGACACCGGGATGCCTGAGAACTCCATCCCTCTGTTAGACATGGGTCTGAAATGGTCGGTCTTCTAAAAAGAAGTCACTGGGAAAATCTGGGCTACCGTGTTGGAGGAAGGGGTGGAAACTACAGAAATTCACAAGGGTTGTTGGTGCTGTTTTCTTTCCAGAAGTCTCAGCTGTTGCGATTTAGAGCTGTGTTCTTGCTTTTATCACTATTAATTTTTCTTTGATAGCTACAAGCTCTGTGAATTGAGACAAACTCAACTTTATTTGGCTTCGTTTCCTTTCTATAAAATATGGGATAATAATAGTGTTTATTTCCAAGTGCAATTGTGAAGATTAAATAAGTCGTATGACTTAAAACAGAGTCGGAGAGGAAAATTTGACTGTTAATGATACTTCCCATTATCACTATCATGCTGACTACCATCACAGTCATCAGCAGCCGCATTATCTACCTAACTACAGCTCTTTTGATCAGTGAACATCCTCATCACTGATCCTCAGCCTTGCATTCTGAGTTTTACACAGTTGATGTGCAAAAGTGGAGGATTTGCACCCCTGGTATGTTTCTTTCTGGCTAGGTGGTAACGGCTTGTTATTTCTACATATATCAAATAAATGAAACGAACACTACTACTCCATTCACAAAGGGTTGGACCAGGAAATGGCTGTGAGTTGAAGGCTGGAGGAAATCACACCTGCTGAAAATACAGTAGTCCCCGTTACCAACAGTTTAACTTTCTGGGGTCTCAATTACCCTCAGTCAATGATAGTCCAGAAGCAGATGATCCTCTTTCTGACATATGGTCAGAAGGTCAATACTAGCTTAACAGTACATCACAATGCCTACATCATTCACCTCACTTCATCTCATCATATGGCCGTTTTATCATCTCATGCCATCGCAAGAAGGGTAAGCACAGTACAATGAGGAATTGTGTGTGTGTGAGAGACCACACTCACGTAACTTTTATTATAGTGTATTGTTAAAATTATTTTATTATTAGTTATCATTTTTAACCTGTTACTATGACTAATTTATAAATTAAACTTTTCCATATGTATATATGCATAGGAAAAACATAAATATAAGGTTTGGTACTGAGGTTTTAGGCATCCACTGGGAGTCTTGGAATGTGTCCTCAGTGGATAATGGGGGACTACTGTACAAACCCATGCACACACTGGGGGAAAAGACAAACTTCAGCAACCTCCTAACTCATTTCCTTTCTTTTCTGAAAAGTCTTTATTCTAATCCTGCCCTTTTCTTGCTATTTCTTCTTAACCACTGCCTGATTTATCCATTAGCCTAATGCTGCAACCCTGAACCCTTATGCAATGAAGAAAATTAGTGCAATGGTATCTTCTAGCTCCAGAGCCCCTGCAGTTATAGGCTTTTCATTAGTCCCGTCTACTTAAGCTGGTAGTCAAATCTTGTTCCTTGGAACAACGTTGCATCATTTATCCAATTTGTTATCATCTCCTCATGACGTTGTTTTTGCCAGCATTAGTGAAGATAAAATACACCTCCAGTCTAGATCATAAATTTTCAACACTAGATCCCCAAGTTCAATTCTGATGCCCTCAGTCAGACCTTATTGACTTATTAAAGGAAATATAGATCTCATTTTTTTTTTATCCAGAAGCCTAAAGATACAATTCTTTGAAGAGTAGAACACTGTGAACCAACCTATTTTGGACCTCAGAGGAAACATATTTCAGATTAAGAGTGAAACTCATTCTATGCAAATTATTTCATCACATAGAGCAATCTATTCATCTCCATAACCACTTACTTTAAGATACAAATGTAATATGTATTAGAAATTAATTCTTAAAAGATGCTTCTTAGAGACACCTCAATTGGACCTGAATTGGGTTTTGCATGATATGTCATTTCTATTTCTTTGCTTAGTTAATCCCCTTACTTGGCAGATGCATTCCTAGGAAGCTATTACACTTCCCTCAAATGCCT
Source organism: Panthera onca (assembly GCF_046562875.1). Lineage (NCBI taxonomy): Eukaryota > Metazoa > Chordata > Mammalia > Carnivora > Felidae > Panthera > Panthera onca. Next base: position 22,370,101 of record NC_138349.1, on the reverse strand, counting down.
TAGAACTTGAAGAGAGAAAGCACTAGAATTTTAAGCCAAGCTTGGACACCCACACAAGCTAACATGGTACCCAGCCTCCAAATGTGGCAGAAGAGTGAAGGAATAACATATGTTTCTGGGACAACATATTCAATAAAATGTGAGTTACTGATGGTTGTATGAACAGGGCAAAGTAGGAAATAGCAATCATTTGCTCGTGGTCAGCTGTGCCCCATATCTCACAAGATGGAGTATAGGGACCAAGACAGGTCCATGACTTGAAATGTCACAACTTAGCCTTTTGTTGCTTCACCAGTAGAAAAGATGAAAAAAATAGGGAAAAATACATAAAGACAGATATATAGATAAATAGGATTTGGAGATTATGTCTTTCTCTTTAGAAGCCTATGTACAGAGATTAAAAAAGAACTGTGGTGCCAGGAGTCTATAAAAATAACTAGTGAATCAAGAGATAAAGAAGTATTATTTAAATGATTGTGCTTACTGCACTGTGCTTAGGACTGTGGAATGACTCATGTCTCTATTTTCAAATGAAGTATAGTCTAGGTGAGGGGGCAACACTAAACTTTGTGAAAACAATTAGGACTCAGAATTGGTGCAACAGGTTGAAATTATCAGAAAATGTTGCCAACAATAACACCCTTACCCAGATCAGTAGACCATCTTGTATATAGTCATTCGAAAAGGAGGAGGAGGAGGAGGGGGAGGAGGAGGAGGAGATGATTCAGATATAAAAAACCTGTTTACCTGACAACCAGATGCCATGAGTCCATTTCAAACTGTACCAAGAAATACTCTTAGCCCTATGTCCAAAGGGTTCTCTAGAAAGAAGGATGCACATATGATTTGCTGCACGGATGTGATGGTTGTGTGCTGTGTTCGTTGCTGGGTTTACATGTGCTGGGTCTGGGTTTTTCTCACAGGAAGTTTACCTGCTAAGTATTCCTCTACACCTTTAATTGCACCACACACAGCACCTGAAATGCCTTCCCCGTTTTTTTCCCACCAATCCAACCTTTTCTCATCCTGCAGGGTACATTCAAGTTCTTGAGTGGAGTTATAACGATCTTTGTTTTTCATTTGTTTGAGTGTTAATCTTGTCTCCCCCTCAAACCGATTTTTAAAATGTCTTGTTTATCAAATGCTTTCATTTTACTAATAATCACAAACGAAGCTTGGTTTTTCATTTATTTTCATAATGGTACAATCGGGTGACAAGCGTTGGTCAATAGATTGATGGAATAGGTGTAAAAGTAATCTTCCAGAGTGATCTTAGAAGCCCTTGTTAAAGACGTGGAGTACCAAGTTCAAAGCCTGGAGCCCTGAGTCAGTACTGTTAGAAGTGCGCCTAGGAGTCCTCATCAATGAGCAACATCCAAGTGAAATTTTGTGCAAATGATAAATAAAGTCTTAGATTTTTAAACCATTAGAGTTTATATACTCTATGGTGATATACTCCTTTTTTTGGTTGTTGTTAATTATATGAGTTGGTATGCACACAGCACTTGGACCATGATTGGCACATAGTAAGGGCTTAATAATGCTAGTTGTTGTTATAATTATTACTAAGTAGTTACTATTAGTGTGATCCTTTCAACTAAAGTTTCATGAGTATTCTCTAAATACAAAGCATGTTTCGAACACTGTTGAAACATTCAGTTAATAAGCACTGTCTTTGTTATTAAGGAGTTCACAGCCTAATAAAAGTAAAATAATAATGACAGCAGTAAAATATCTACCAGTTATTAAGGCTTGCCTGAAGTGTGCTACTATTGCTTATCTTTCGAAATATTAACTCCTTTTTTCCTTAAAATAACTTTATATGAAACCAACTTTACAGCCAATAGAATCTGGGGCAAAAAGGGATTCAACACAATGCCAATGCTGCAGAGCTGACAATTGGAAGGGCCAGAGTTGGCATCCAGGGAGCCTATTCAGCGCCTATATTTTTATTTTCCATGCCATGCTGCCCATGAGAAGTATGTGAATTAATGGAGCTGTGATCCACCACAGAATGTGATAAAGACACTTTATTGAGGAAATGACAGTAGAATAAAACTTGACAGATGAGTAGAAGTTTACCAGGTGCACTATAGTGTTAAGGATATAATTTTAAATTAATTATTTCCTATGGATTGATTAATAAACCTAATTTTAGGAAGCATTAGGCTCCTTAGTCTAAAAGTCTAAAAGCTTTAAATTAGTGACGACTCTTGGTTGTAAGAAGGAGAAATCCAAACTGTACTTAGAAACAATACTTAGAAAAAGGAGTCAATTATGAAGTTGTATGTAAGATTCAAATGATATAATCAGGACAATGTCTCTTTGTCTGCTTTTATTTTTTTGAAGGCTTTCTTCCCTCCATATTTGGTGGGAAAAAATGGACATTAATTACCCGGGCTCATATTTTACAAGACTATTAATCTCTGTGGAAAGAGCAATGAGAGAAACATTTTTCGCACACCACTTCCCCCTACGTAGACAGGAAGACTCATTGTCTAGCCTCATTTTCATATTATTAGAACCATGTGATTGAGCTCCAGCCAATGAGTCGTGGAAGAAAATCGTCTATATCCATTCAGGCCTTGCTCTTAAAAGTATTTTTCTGTGTCTTACAGCCTCCCTCCCTGCTGGTGCAGTGACCTAAAAGGCCACGTGTTTCGTATGGTGAAGTCACTAGCAAAAGCGTTAAGCCAACCCAAATTAGACTTCTCTTGCCCCGTAACTCTGTTTTGCCAAGCTTCTGAAATGTCAGGTTCAAGTTATTGCTGCAGCCTATCCTAGTTAATACAACTACCTGATTGACATAAGTCTCAGAGAGAAATCTGGATGTGCTGACTTGTCTTACATGCCAATTTCTGAATTGAGTACTATAGCAAAGGTTTAGAATATTCTGCAAGGCCAGGCCCAACTTGGAACCACCTAACAGTAAACTATACAAATTATGAGAGAAGTCAGAATGCAAAGGATTAGAGATGGAAAAAAGTTAATTGTCCACTATGTATTTTATAGCCTTTATTTGAGGGATGTTGGGTAATTCATCTTAAACACATTTGCCAATTTCCTAGGCCATTGGTAACCACATCCATATTCACCAACATCTGAAAGAACAGCCTTTTAAAAACTGAATCTGTGATTTATTTCCATAACATGAATCCATTCGGCACTTTAGTGTGATAAGTATTTTTTTCTGCCTGAAATTTTTCTGCCTACCCACATCTCATTTCATGTCTAGGAGTTAATGCTGCTCAATTCAGTTGTCTTATTCAAATATAGGAAGGTGTTATGTACATTTCTTATTTTTTAATAACACTGTCATCTGACTTTGTTTTTATTAAATATTAATACATTTGTCTTCAGAAAAAATTAAATTTCTTTCCTTGCAAATCCCATGGAAGTAGAAACTTAAATTGAATGGATCATAGTTGGTATTGTGTTTGAGGGAATCTCATCTACATTAATCCTATTCTGGGGCCAATTTTTATTATAGAAAATATCTGTGCACTTAGGAAGTAGGCAAGGAATATTAGAATTCAAAGTACACAGAAATATTCAGTCCTTCTTCGTACTCTGGGTTGTAGAGTGCAATCAGAGGGATCTTTAAAGTCATATGATTTTTTCTCACTTTAGATTTCAGACTTTTTAGGAAAACTCTACTTTCACAATGGGGCAGAATCTTAAAGAGCAACACCTGACCTAGTATCGATTGTTCTTCTCAAGCTGCATTTTTCTTTATGCTCTAAAACTGTATTTGCATTCATACTACAAATGGGTACTGAACTGAATGCTGCGAACTATTATACAGTAGTCAGAGGCAGGGGAGCAGGGCACAACTAAATGCCCAGATCAATAATATAAGCAATAAGTTAGTTTGCAGAATTCAAAAGAAAAATATAATCTCAATTGAGAAGAATGCTTTTAATACCTCATGAAAGAGAAGGCATTTAAAACGGCATGAAGAATGGGTTTATGCAAGGATAGCAATTAAATAATAATGAGGTACTCTTACTGGAGACATTCAAACATAAGTGAGGAAACCATATACCAGAATTGCTTTAGAAAGATATGGGCATCGGATGGAGGTTTGAACTCAACCAACACCACCACCGCCACCACCATCATCAACATCATCCATTAGAAAATCTATTCTCAATATTCTTGTATGAAGGTTCTCTGTTAACATTTATGAACATGTATTAAATATTAGTAAGCTATTTCCATGAACCAGCACAATTCTTGCTCATGACATGCCTGTGATAACAGTTTGGTGCTATTATCCTTATATGTGTATGTATGCATGTGTTCAGAAACTTTTTAAACCGATAAAAAAGGTTACAGAATAAATACAATTTGCATGCCCATACTTACTGACTGCTCATTCTCTCCCTGTACACAGGCTCCATATACTAAACCATTCAACAATAGGGTGTATCCATAGCAACACCTCCAAATGTGCATCTCAAGAAGAATACTGCAGACTCTATCTCTTGATGTCAAGGATATTCTCCTACAAGACCACAACACAACTACCATACATGAAAAGATCAATGTTAATTCAACTCTATCCTATGATATTCCATCGATTTTCCATTTCCAGTTGTCTGAAAAACCTTATTTTTTATTTCCTATTTTTTAATTTTTTAAATGTTTTTTTTTTTTTTATTTTGAGAGAGAGACATAGCGCAAGTGAGAGAGAGGCAGAGAGAGAAGAGAGAGGGAATCCTAAGCAGGCTCTGCCCTGCCAGCGCAGAGCCTGATGTGGGGCCCAAACTCACAAAACTGTGAGATCATGACCCGAATCAAGATCAAGAGTCAGATACTTAACTGACTGAGCCACCTGGGCGCCCCCATTTTTTTTTAAATTCAAGATCCAGTAAAAATTCACATGCTTAATTTGCCAGTTATATCCTTTTAGTCTTTGCAGTCTCAACTAGATCATGAGCATCCTACATTTCTTGTAATATCGAATACTTTGATAACTCCAGGTCATTGTTCTAAAAAGCCTTCCACATTCTTGATTTGCTGACAGTTTCATATTGATGAGATTCAAATCATATATAGTACTTGTTTGGGCAAAGCTCTGAACAGCAGCTCCAAGATCACTTCTGAAAATAAACTTTCTATTGTTCCCTCATTAGCTCAAATACTCTTCTATCTTCTATGTTTGTTCTCCAGCCTACCCTGTAGAAACTTTCTTTATCTTGTAGTACAGAAATATGCAATCACTAATTTTCATGTACTAAGAGCTGGAAATGAGTGCCCTTCTAAGATATAGGAGAAACACGACTAGTATTTTTAAAGAAAGAGTGAAAACAAGATACACTGATCAACTTCATTACCTATTAAGTTCTGCTGTATTAGCTACTAAGTCTTGAACATAATAATGGGAATGAAAAGATAAATTCCTTTATAGTAAGGCTTAGTAGACCAAAATAAATACCAGATGGACTGAATTTTAAACATTAAAAAAAAACCTGTAAAACTCCCACCAACATATAGATGCATTGCTTTCATAACTATCAGGAATTTTCTAAAAATACATTCAATTAAATAAACCAGAAGAAAGAAATTGAAAAATTTAAAAGCTGACATAATTATTCTCATATCAAAACACATAAACTAAATTAAATGGCAATTAAAACCGAGGAGAATATTTACTAAAATATTATAGAAAAAATCGATTATTCTCTAAAGAGCTTACATATCAACATTATTTACTAAAATGTCAATAGGTAAGTAGGAAAAGGGAATAATGTGATTAACAAAAAAAGTACATATAAATAAAATATACTAAAAATATTTAATTTTGTGAATATTTAAAGAGTTAAAATAGTGGTATATTTATCTAGCAAGAGTTCAAAGGTTTTTTACAAATTGATCACTTACAAGCGTGCAAGTAAATGGTACTTCCATTTATCTGTGCTGTGAATTTAAATATTCCCATTGCTCTGTAGGAAACAAACCAGGCATATTCTACCAACAGCCTTAAGAAACTCTATATCATTTGACCTATTATTTAATTTTATAGGAATCTATCAAAATAATAAGAAAATCTAGCAAAGAATTATATAGATTTTCTGCAAAGAAAATATATAGATTTACACAAATATATAAATTTACACAAAATTCTAGTGTAGCTATAAGATGTCATAATATTATGTTATTAAGAAATTCTGGTGTGCCTAGGTGGCTCAGTTGGTTGAGCATCTGACTCTCGATTCTGGCTCAGGTGATGATCTCAGGGTGGTGAGAAAGAGCCCCATATGGGGCTCCATTTTAGGCATGGAGCCTGCTTAAGATTCTCTCTTGCCCTCTCCCCCTGCCCCCCACCCCATCATGTTCATTCTCTCTCAAAAAAAAAAAAAAATCAAAAATGTCTACCTTGAATGGGAAAATTATATCATACTAATAAAAATATACAATATGAATGTAGTATGATACTATTTATTAATTATAAACATATACTTTTATTAAGTAAATATTCTGGCATTAACTGTGAAAGTAAGATTTTGAGGGCTTTCGTTTGTTTGTTGTCTCCTTTTTCGTGTTCTCCAAACTATTTCCAATGATCATATCTGAATTATATCTCTTTTAAAAGAATAAATAAGATTAAAAAACATTTAGATGCTGTCAGATATATATCGTAGCTGGAGAGTGGCTTTATGTTAAAGGGGGTAAAGGCCACAACTAGGGCATAATAATTTGGTAAAATGATTTTGTTTTTTAAAAAGCAGCAGGTGCATCAAGTTTTTCTTTCCATTCCTCAGTTGTTTAACTATGCTAATATTTGACTGCATCTCAACCATATGGACATGCTTACTTGTACATTAGCCTGGTGTTATTTGTCAGGCTCAGCTAAAGTCTCACCAGGCAGGCTGGATGCTTCTTGACATTTATATCGAGGTCTGTCCAAAGGAGGCATCATGTCAGTGACTGATTACTTGTGGGAACTCTGGGGAGTTTTACATTTTATATATTTCCTCTTCCCTTGGAAAATATGGCATTATCTGTGTCCACCTCTATTTGGCATAATAAAGGCTTTCTAGATAAATACATCATAAAATTGTCATTTTCAAAATGCCCATTTTTTTTTTGTCTTGAAATGAAGTTGTGTTTTTTTAACTGTAAAGTTTTAGAAAATTCAGTTATATTCTCTAAGGTTTAATTTTGAAACTGACACACAAATACACAATCTGAGTAGCTTAATACTTATTAAATAAACCACATTTGTATTCAGAGAGTGCCCCACAATTAAAATTACCAGCCCAGCCCAGATAGCTTCACCAGAATTTGGCATTAAATATTTATAGAAGAAATAATACCAATTCTAAATAAATTATTCCAAAAATATAGAAGAGTAAGAACCATTTCCAACTCATTTTTATGAGGCCAGATAATAGAATAACTTTGATGCCAAAACCAGACAACATTATAAGAAAATAAAATTACAAGCCAATATTCATCATAAATTTAAATGCAGAATTCTCAACAAAATAGTAACATATCAAATGAAAATTATACAAAACTAAAAAAAATTTTATACCAGGAATGCAAAGTTAATATTTGTAATTAGATAAATATAGCTTACTGCATTAGCAGAATAAAGTGTATATAAAAATACCAGCTCAGTAGATGTAGAAAAAGCATTTGACAACGTCAACACACATTTATGATAAAAATAAAACCTCAGCAAGCCAGAATAAAAAGAAACTTCCTCAATCTCATAAAGCACACATATGTATGACCTACAGCCAACATAATATTTAGTGATAAAATATTAGAAGTTTTCTTCTGATTGGGAACACAGCAAGGATGTTCACTTTCATCATGTCTTTTAAACATTACACAAAGGGTTTATATATAACAAAAAAGTTAAACAGACAGGAAAGAAACAAGTAAAATATATTTTTCAGGCAGTAGCTATTTATGTGAAAAACCTTAAGGAAGGTCCAAAAAAAATTCCACAACTTAATAAGTGCATTTACGAAAGTCACAAGAAATAAAGTAATTAATCAGTATAAATTTATCTCTGTAGACTAGCAATAATTGGGATATTAAATTGAAATACATGATTTGTCATTACTTAGACAACATAAAATACTTAGGACGAATATAATAAAAGATGTGCAGGAGTTCTACACTGGAGAAAAGATGAAACATTGCTGGAAGAAACTAAAGCAGGTAGGAATACACGATACAAGATACACGATACAATATACAAGATAATCCCTATTAATGCAATGAAAGATTCCATATTGTTAAGATGTCAATTCTCTGCTATTTGATCTCAGGATTAAATTTAACCTCATTCAAATCCCAGCAGGCTTTTTTTTCCCATCAATATTGACAAATTTATTATAAAATTTATATGGAAAATGAAAGAACCTAGAACTCCCAAATTAACCTTGAAAAAGAAGCACAAAATCGGGGGATTTACACGATCTAATTTCAAGATTCATGTAATGCCACCATGAACAAAATAATTTGTTAGTGAGGACAGAAAAATAGACCAGGGGAACGCAAGGAATGATCACACCGAGGTCTGCTTTTTAAAAGATGCCAAACAGCTGTCGGTTCACAAACTGGCCCCGCCCCCTGCCCCAACCCATACCTGGAGGGTAAGGAGCCACTGAAAACAAGGCTGGCCACTTCACATTGGTAGGTGACAGCCTTAAAAAACAAGGGAACTTGGGGCTCCTGGGTGGCCCAGTCGGTTGGGCGTCCAACTCTGGCTCAGGTCGCGATCTCACGGTTTGTGGGTCGCAGCCCCGAGTCGGGCTCTGTGGTGACAGCTCGGAGCCTGGAGCCTGCTTCGAATTCTGTGTCTCCCTCTCTCTGCCCATCGCCCACTCATGCTGTCTCTCTCTGTCTCTCAAAAATAAAAGAAAACATAAGAAGAAAAAAAAAATTAGAAAAAACCAGGGAACTTACTTACCGGGCTTCTCTTGGCAGTAAGATGAGTAGATCTCCCTGTATGCTCTCCAGAATCTTACAACTTCATAAATAGACCTTAACTGGGGTCAGCCGTGCCTCCCTCCCAGCTGTCTCCACAATACCTCACTCTCTTAAGGCTGCATCCTTGTAAACAGCTCCCACGTGGGAACAACGGGCAGAGCAAAAGTTCCAAAGACAGGTGAAGGGGCGGGTGAGGAGCCTCTGATTGCCTGGGGCCAGCTTTCAGGTCACCCAGAGGTCACATCTACAGATGACCTCCTCCACAACAATTCAAAGGGGAAAATAGTTTTTAACTTACGGTGCCAGAAGAATTCAATATTCCTAGGGATGAAAAATAAACCTCAGCCACTACCTGACATTACACTCAAAAATTAATAGGGGACACATCATAGACATGAATATAAATCCTACATTTCCAAACGCCCAGGGAATACCACAGGAAACTAACTTTATAATCCTGCAAGAGAATATCTTTACTTATCTGGATAAAATAGAACTGCCATAAGTTAAAATAAATTAGACTGCATCAACATTAAAACATCAACGTTCTCAAGAGACACCATTGAAAAGGAGTAGGCAAGGCACTGAAAAGAAAGACCTACATCTGTCAAAAGGCTGTCATCCAGAAGGTAGAAAAGCACTCCTCCACATCAGTAAAGAAATACAAAGTATACAATATGAGATGGCCAAAACACTTGAAAAGACAATTCAAAGAGGCATATTTATATATTCTTAAATAAAACTGGCATTAAGACGTGCATGACAAAGTATTCAACATCATTAGTCATCAGTGGAGACGCATGATTTCTACCGCACACCCACTAGAATGCCTTCGGTTAAATGTCTAATGTCAAACATTAAAAAGTCTGTAGAGCTTCTAACTGTCTTAGAATTATAGAGTAAATACAGTTGCCACAAAAGGAGCTAAAGGAGGAAATGTTTATGGAGTGGGGATGGGAAAGGAAGCCACAGAACAAAACAGAAATGCAGTCAGAGAAGTAGGAGGGCAAAATGGCAGTGGAGAGCACTTGTCAAGGAAAGGAGCTGCAAAGAGCCAATCAACACTCATCCTGGATGAAAAGTCTTGGGAGTGCCTCCTTAGGCCACACCTTGGGCCCTTCAAGAAATCAGTTGATCACAGAGGAGTGCAGATAAAGCCTGGTGAGAAAGTAAGGGATTAATGTTAAAAGGAGAAAGAGAGGAAAATAGTCTATGAAACTCTCCTGAAAAGTATACACCATAGGAAAGAAACAAGCTAAAAGTATTGCTTGAGGATATATCCAATCGGAGAAAATCTCTCACAGGAGAAAAAAGTCAAGCTTGTTTATAGGTGGGGGAAATAACTAATAAAAACAAAACAAAACAAAACAAAAAAAAAACAGGAGTTTTGATGATATAAGAGAGAGAATATTGACAAATCCCGGAACAAAGTTTCAGAGAAGTCAGAAATAAACGAGACTAGGAGCACACATGGAAAAAGTTCACCAGGTTGTTAAAGATGCAGAAATGGCATTTTGTGGCCCCTTCCAAAAAAGGACAGCTTTGTGTTGTTTGAACCTGAGCCCAGAAGAGAAGGAATGGGAGTTGTTTTGTGAGAATAAAGGGCTCAGAGGTGGAACCGGTGGCTGCAGAGTCATGGTACATATTTGCAGCAGTAATTATAAAGAAACAGGGAGTTGGGGTGCCAGGTGGCTCAGTCGTTTAGCCACCGACTTGATTTTGGCTCAGGTCATGATCCCAGGGTTTGGGCTCTGTGCTGAGTGTGGAGCCTGCTTGAGAGTCTCCCTCTCTTTCTCTCTGCCTCTCTCTCATTCTCTCTCTCTCTCTCTCTCAGACTAAAAAATACATATTAAAGAAACAAGGAGTTAAGAAGGGAGGAAGAAAGGGATGCAGAATGGTAATGAAAGACCAAAGAAAGTGAATTAATATGGAACTCATGAGTGGACATCAAACAAATTTTATCATTTCATGCACCAATACAGTAGTTTAGGGATGCTTGTAAATATTTCCTCTTGGGAATATATATCTATATTTATATCCATATCTCTATACATATGTATCTATCCTTAGGTTTCCTAGTTCAGCCTAGTCATATATATGTATCGATATTAAACTAGTGAAATTAACATGTATTTATAATAAATAGGAGTGAGGTAGGGATAAAAGGATGTAAAGACACAGATCAAGGAGTTAAGAGTTTAGGAGACATGAGAAACAAATCAAATCTCAACTCCAATGTGACGGCTTTCTCTAAGGCTCATAGCTGCTTAACCAGCTACAGCTAAAAGCATGATAGAAGTGACTTCTACAGGCTTATGAGAACAAAACATTTATATCTCTTTCCAACTTCACCATCAGTGGTGTGATTTTGAGAGTTTGAGGACTTTCAGGGTGAAAATATTCACAACTTGGAAATTGGTAAACACTACACATTGTTTTTTCCCTCAGAGATCTGGTTTACCAAGCTACCACTGCGTTTACTCCTTCTGAGTTCCCATTACACAATGTCTTTGCTGCATTTACAGTAATGGACGTCTATGTTGATTCCCGCCTATTACATTGTCAGATGCAAAGAATACAGATTTTTCTTCATCAAAACTCCAGTTTCTACCAGTTTTCGGCACACACTTTGCCTTTTGAAGGAAGGGAATAAGAAAGGATAGAAAGAAGAATGTAGAGAGGCAGGGAGACAGAGAGGGAAGGAAGTTGCATAATGGTAAACTGAGTTTGAGATTGTGACAAAACAAAGTAAGTAAGTTCTTCCTGAGGTAGAAATTGTGAGTTCAGTTAATCAAACTTACATAGTTGCTAGATTCTCAAAAATGATGATAGCTGGGGATGTGAGGGTGGGGAGATTATGACAGCACTGAGGAAGATAGGAGACTGTCGTTCAAATTTATAAATACTAACAGGATAGAAAAGACCATTTTAAACACATGGGACACTGCTACTCTGACATCAAAGGGGTTAATATCCCCCGACCCAGCGGAGGTATCCTAGCTTTGCAGTTATATGGAAGTAACTGGTCATTTCAGAAATGCAGATAAACCGTTTTGGTTGACCACTGTTTGTTTGTTTGTTTGTTTGTTTTCACTTGAAGCAAGTTTGTGAACAGCTTAGCTATGACTCTCCTTGAGGGGCAAGAGCAGGGTCCCTTATCTAGACAAATATAAACCAAGAAAGATGAATTCCATTATTCCTCCAAGATAGGCATAAATAATACTTGGATTTAAATAACCAGGAGCGGGGCGCCTGGGTGGTTGAGCGCCGACTTCGGCTCAGGTCACGATCTCGCGGTCCGTGAGTTCGAGCCCCACATCCGGCCCATGTGCTGACAGATCAGAGCCCGGAGCCTGTTTCAGATTCTGTGTCTCCCTCTCTCTGACCCTCCCCCATTCATGCTCTGTCTCTCTCTGTCTCAAAAATAAATAAACGTTAAAAAAAAAAATTAAAAATAAATAAATAAATAAATAACCAGGAGCTGTTGGGAGGCAGGATAAGGCACTCATTAATAAGACAGGTTCTGTGGTCAGAATACCTGAGTTCAGAACCTAGCTTTGCCACTTGTCACATCTATGAACTTGTACATGTTATTTATTTGAACGTTCTCTTCTGAAAACTGGGATTAAGACTACTGAATTCATTGGGTTGTTTAGAGAATCAAATAAATGAATAAGTAGATCATTCGACACAGTGCTTGGCATATACTAAGTACTGAGTTAAATGTTCATGATACCAATGATGGTGAAAATGTGGTTATGGGAGCAGGCTTATAGATCTTGCAACTGTGTTCTCTGCCACAGGTACTTGTGGAAAGACAAGGTTGCCTTTAAAAAGGGAAAAACCGTGCACACTTCTTAGAAGCATCAGTGATAGTTCATTCACATCCCTTTTCTGCCCTTTTCAGTTATTGTTCTGAATAAATTCTAGAATTTGTTCCTTCTAAAAATCTTCAGAGCCCAATCTCTGGGTTTAATGGGAAAATTAAATACTTCTGTATCTAAAATTTCACACGTAAGAAGCAAGAATATTTTCCATGGAGTGATTACATGTCTTAGTTTCACTCTCTTTCCTTGTCCAAAAGACGCTTTCCTTACAAAAACAAAAGTCCCACCGTATTTATCACACACCCCATAATTATTGTCTGAGTAATATCAATGTTGAAAATAATTGTCCAAGGCAAAATTACTATCCTCTTGGAATGATTTCTGGTGTATCTGTAAGAATTGTTAATTTCTATAATAAGAGCCTGAGTCGATCTAGTTCTTACTTTATACTCAGAAGTTATAAATAACTATTCTTCTGAGAAGAGTTTTGTATTCTTTACCCTGTTTCTTTTTCTAAAGTTTAAACGATTGGCCTGAAATCTAAGATGATTTAAGCTTTAACATACTGTGGTGCGTGTGAGGTTACAGTAATAATAGTAAAGCAACTTTCATAGACTCTGATTTCTGATCCTCTGTAAAGTCCTTACCCCAGCGAAACATCTCTGGGATCCCCACATTGATGAATAATGTGTTCACAAAAAAGCCAGTTTTCTGCTGGCTCCCACTGCTAGGTCTCCATAAAATCCCTAAGTGACTATAATACCCTGATGAGTAATCACTTGCCCACCAGATGCTGCTGTTTCCTCTAAGAACACCCTGGTCTTCTGTTTCTGCCACAGCTGTAGGATGTGTTACTATGGGAAGGGAAATATTTCCTCTTCCCTCATGGCTCATACTCCGTAATAATGGCACTCAAGAAATTCTGCTGATGCCCGAAAGTGTTCCAGAGATTTCTGTTTTATTCCGTTTGCATTACTTGTTGTTTTCAACTTGAAAACCTTTGTTTCACATTCAGTTTTGACATGAACTGTGTGGACAGGAACACAACCGACTGATGGGACTCCATGCTGTAATTAGAATTATCCCTCCTCAAAAAAAAAAAAAAAAAAAAAAAAAAAAAAAAAAAAAAAGAATTATCCCTCCTGTCCCAACAACAAAAACATAAAAAAAAAAAAAAGCTTCTCTCCCAGGAACCTCTGCACCCTTCTTGGAAGTCAATGTTCGACAGTCTTTGTCATTGATTGGGAGGCATATACGATTTTCACCCAGATGTGATTCTCACCTGTTCTCCCCTCCCACAGCTCCCCCTGCTCCACTTTCCAGCACACTTAAACCCCTGCTGCCTAATCATCAAGCACTTTGTTGTCTTTATTGTTGTTTCCTTATGTAGCTCCTCTCTTCGTCATTTTAAATCTAAGGCTAGCTAACTGGCTACTCTGTAGGGACACCAATGAAGCAAATACCTTACGTTTAGTTGCAAATATTTCGACCTCCTGTGACCATGGCCCATAGATTAGGTCACAATACTTATTTCAGATGCCATTTATAGAAAATAGAGTGTTCTCAGAAAGTTCTAAAGATGCCTGATATTTTAATTGAAGCCAATTTTACTCGTCATGTGACATCACTGCCTCTGCTATTGAACAATGTTCAGTTCATGTGGGAGGACAAATTGTTACCCATGACATTCCAAGCAAGAACTATAGGTAGCACAAAATCAAGGACTCAATTTGGTGGAACAGAGTCTACCATATGAATTCACTGGGAATGAGAATAGACAGGAAAAAAATTCACAGAAGGTAAGCAATACAGCTTAATTTTAAAATGACAATAGGCATTGGCTAGTGGGAAAGGTAGTCATTCCGAGTGAGGAAATGACACATGTATATTACAGATAATTTTCATTGATTCAGATTCTACTGGTGGGTTCTCATCACCAGTGAGGAACTTCATATGATACAAAGACGAGCTTTAAATGGGAATCCAATGAGAATTAAGAGAATAGTTCCCAAGCAAATGATACTAGAACTACCTGCTATTTAGGAGCCAGGACTAGGAAAAGAAAGCCGTCTCTCCATAGGCCGTTTGATAGCAGATGATTTCCCTACAGTCTCCATATTTTCACCTTAATTCAAGGCAACATTTCTTATCAAAACAGGACCTTTCCATAGGAAGTGCATTATTTTGCTGAGAAGTCCAAGTATGAAGCTACATCTTTGCTAATTTTATTTTTTTTTTATGTTTATTTATTCTTGAGAGAGAGATAGAGCACAAGCAGAGGCAGAGAGAGAGGGAGACACGGAATCCGAAGCAGGCTCCAGGTTCTGAGCTGTCAGCACAGAGCCCAATGCAGAGCTGGAACCCACAAACTGTGAGATCATGACCTGAGCCAAAGTCGATGCTTAACCAACTGAGCCACCCAGGTGCCCCAATCTTTGCTAATTTTAAATCTAGCTTTACTTTAGAAACCCACGCTTATAATCTTTCATTTAAGGTTTTGTAGCCTTATGTACTCTCATCTGTAACCCTGATGCTTCACAAAACCAAGGAAAAACACAGTTTATTTTAATAAATTTTTGATTTAGAAGTCCAATAAACTCACTAATAACTTGCAAGAATAAGTCACTGTTGGACTGAAACCAGCAACATAATTAGCCTGGTGTACCCCTGGCTTCTTTATCATAAAATAGTAACTTCATAAGGCTTGAGGGGATTTAACAGTTGATTAACCAGAAGAGATTTTCTGTGGAGGAACACGATATATATATATATATATTTTAATTTTATCTTCTTTTTTAATAATTTTTTATAAACAACATAAACAGGGCTTTCTTTTGAATAAGTGCAGTATTATGCCATCCTGAGCTCAATTCAATTTTGGTACAATTTTTCTCTGTTTTACTTCTTCCATTTTAGTCCTTCGCTGTTTTATCATGTAGATGAAGATGGTGTAAAAACGTGGGGGAATTTAATAGCCTCTCATTACACAGTTGCATCTATCTAGCTGTCACCTGTCTATCTATAATTTTATTAATGTTTATTTCATTTATTTTAAGATGGCTCTTTGAATGACAGAAACAGTTAAAGTAATTGAAAACCAAAACTTATCTTTAGAATTTGTTTCTATTGAGAATCAAAATGAAGGAAAGGAAAGATAGAAAACGGATTTGGGTTATAAAAGCCTGGTGATCCCTAACAGAAGTAGATGCTTCATGAAATGTGCAAAATGGCAAGCCCTTACTCAAGTCTGGATACTTAATGAGAATCATCCTCCAAGTATCTAAAAATTGTATTTAATAAATTCAACCTCCCCTTTGTACAGGGGAAAAATAAACACTCGAAAGTCCCTAACCTATTCACCTTGTGTTGTTCCAACCGCTTTAATTTATTGAAAGACTATTGTATGTCAGGCACTGTACTAGATACTAGAGGCTACACATCGTCACACAATAACCTTAAGTAGAGGTGCTATGATCACCTTCACTGCACTGACCAGGAAGTTGAGGTTTAGAGCAGTAAATCGCCTACTTCAAATACTCATAAAAGGCAGAGCATGTTTCTAAGAAAACAGATGGATTTTAAAACCCTATCCTTGAACACTAATTCACACTTGAATTGTGAGGGGACACTGAATAATTTCATATTATACACTTCTCATGTAGCTTTTCCCTCTTTCTTCATTGTGCTGATTTATGTGTCTACTGGCCCTACTTTAAGCTGCCTGAAATCAGATACCACATCTTACAGGGAAGGAATCTCACCGAGAGTATGGGAGTCCTCTCATTGTCTGGCCAATGGTGCTGCTGGTCAGTGGGAGAGCCCTTTATTCCCTTAGTAGGTAAAACTGTGCATGAAGACAGACATACTGAAGGCCCCCGGTTAGCCAGGAGGATCTGTAGGCTCAAGACACCCCGCAATGATATCACCAGAAACGCCTTTTAGGACTTAGATGCTTGTAACCAAGGGAAGGTCCTATAGGTACAACCCAGAAGAAAAAAAAAAATCATTCTATAGAGAAGCATTTTTATCCTGGATTCTATCCCAGGTAAGCACATAAAGACCAGATACACAAATTTTTATATTCCAGCACTTTCTATAATGCTTAACATAGAGGTAACACTTGGTAAACAATAATACAACATTTGACAATATGTAAACACTGGTAATACTTTTATAAATGCTTTATGTTCATTATTTAATTCTCCCTGCATTGTGCTAATTTACATACTATTCTTACATTTTTAAATAAGAAGTCTAAAGTACAGAAAGTATGTTAATTTTCTCGTATTCAACTTCCTCATATTCAAAGTGTTAAGAAGTTTGCCTGAATCTGGAGCTCTTAATCACTAAACTGTTTTTTTTTTTTCCTTCTCTAATGTCAAGACACAAAACAACTCCTGGCACATCATTAAGTCTCATTAAATTTTGAATATTGACCAACTAGGTATGGAGCAGGGATCAGAGACAGCAGCTGTGGCCAGGCGTAGAACTGCCAGAAACCAGTGGCCACTTAGCTATAAGGGGTTTTTGGCTCAGTCTTCATGGCTATTTGAGAGATGATGACGGTGAAGATGGAAATAATTTCTTGTGCCATAATTACAACATCCTTTCTCCTCTTACCCTACTCTTTTCCTTAGCTACTTACAAAGATTGAAATCCAGGTAAGGAGTTTTGGCGTGCCTCAGCAGTGCAGCAATGCAACGATGTGCTCAAGGCAAAAGGTGAGAAAACGGACAAGAGGTCCCCCACTTACCCTGTGTGTTCTATAACCAAATCTCCATACTTTATTAGTACTTAATGGGGCATTTCATGTTCTCCAATTCTCTGTACTAATTGCCTGCCTCAGGGTTATCAGAGACAATTAGAAAGAACCACAAAGGCAGCAGAACTCTCTCATCATCTTGTGCATCATCAAGGAGATTTAATTCCATCCTTTGCAAGAATCTTTAGTTAATACTACAGTTTTAGAGACTATGAAATTCTATGTCTTATTTTCCTTAATTTTATTCTTATTTACTGACAGGCTTATTCATTCCCAGGTCACCAGTTCCAGGAAGTCTAAGCAAGATGCTTAATTCTTCCTGCCATGAAATTCAGGTGTCATAAAATATTTGCGAAATAAGAAATGACAAAGAATCAAATCTTTAGAACATCACCTTCATCCATCATGCAAGGTGGGCTTGGCCCCAAAAGAACTTTGATTTTATTATTGTTAGAAAAACTATATATCATCAAGTAGGACACATTGTTTCTTCTTTTTTTTTTTTTTTTTCTTAAAGCAACAACACTTTTGGATGCAATGGGAAGTCTCCCCTTCTTGTCACCAACTAACATCGGACAATTTATCCTGTAAACATCATTTATTATGCTTACCAGCACTACTACAGATATTGGTACATCTGGAAGCCAGTAAAAGTAAGTGAGGTAAAAAATACATGCATACTTAACTTTGAAATACATTATTTACTCAGAGCTACAAAGTAAGTGGCCCTATATGCCCTATTATGTGTATTCGGAAATCTACAACTGTTTAAAAGTGGAAGTTCCAGTAAATCCTCCTGTTTAATTCCTTTCTAATCCTTTAAACGCTCCAGAGCATTTTTTCTTTTGTCCTAGCCTGTCTACCTTAACCCATTTTATCTTCCCATTCACCTTAACTTTCTTTTAGAAAAGAGCTGGGTTTGAGTTCATGCTAGGTTTTGGACACTGAAAGGAGTTTAAAATACTGAGACATCCTAGAAACTGCCTTCAAGAATACTGTTGCCTGGTTATGCACCTAGGTACATGAGCACATAATAACAGAAATGCGATGATAAAACCACTGCAAACAACTTAAAACAAGACACAGCAATTCAAATATATCAGTGTGCTGTTAATTGCTTCTTTATGCAGTCTTTGTGATTTTGTGCCATCTCATGCTACCTAGCTCATTCAAAATTTACAGAAAACTTCAAGGAGAGTGGCTGAACATAACTTGTATCAAAAACACATGCAACTTTTATCAATAATGAGAGCCTCGTTGCTTCTCTTATTTTATTTGTGCAGCAGGTAATGATTAAAATTAAGCCCTTGGTAAAATGGAACTTAAGGTAAATCATCTTGAGCTACATCTCACATATAGGGGAAATGATGCATGAATAGTGATAGGGCTCAAGCTCTGGGGATGAAAAAATGTGGCATTAATGGAAAGATCACAATAATTAAGTGGAAGCCAACCTTTGGATATCAATAGCCACTCACAGACTCATTGGCAAAGGTAATGAAGGAATTATAACTATCATGAATATTTCTTATTAAGTTTTAATTACCAGGGCAGAAGCCTGAACCTTGATGATTTTTTAATGAAAGGTAGGATGATTTCCTAATTTAGCATTTTTCATTTTAAAAGCTCATTAGCCCACAAAAAAAGTACATAAGATGTATATATTAATTAGCTTGACTGTAGTAATTGTTTCACTATGTATAGGTATATCAAAACACCATTTTGATGTTGTATACTTTAATATAAACATTTTTTACTTACAATTGTTTAAAAATGAACAGTAAAAATCAGGAAAATATTTTTGAAATAAATAAAAGTTCATGATTCCATTATACTATACTATTGATGTTCCACAATGCAATAAGACTTGACCAGAAAAGAAAACAAAAAAAAAAAAACCACAAAAACGCAGGGGTAAATGTATAAGGTATATAAGATACATTTTTCCAGAGCAGACTTCTTCAAGATTTATTTTATGTTTTTTTCTTACCCAGTAAATAGCCCTTTGCCAATTTGCCCTGTCCTCATTGTGCTATAAAATATTAACCCTTTGTTCCCTCCCAAAGACAGAGGACTCTGTGCTACTTAGTACCGGGGGCATTTTGGATGCTACAAAATCTGGAAAGCCAAGTTCAGGTGAGAAAGAGGTATAGCTGGATTCATTGCATTGAGGACCTCAGTCCAGTACTCTGCCTGACACATCACTAGACCCCTGAGTTCGAAATAGTCACTCACAAAAGCAAAGAACTAAGGCTTCAAGACTGAGTCCCACAAACCCATCTGCAGTCTCAGTGGGTTGGTAACTAGCACACAAAAACAAAAGAACCAAACTCTTACTGGTTTCACAGTAACAATTTCTATTAAATTCCACAAAGGAGAAGAAGCACGGATTACTGTCAAGAGAAGAAAATGTTTAGCTGGAGCTGATGATCTAGTCAGTATATTCGGGAAAAGCACTGCCAGAGCTCTCTGCTACATAAGCTTTTGCTTTTTTTTAATCCTGCCTCTGAAATTTGCAGGCAGGGCTAGGTTTTTAAATTATATTAGCGTGGACTTTCATTCTTCATGGTGAATACATTAAAGGGAGCCACTATTAAAGTTTCTTTTCATATGTATTGAAAAGGAAATGAATTGCCACCCTATTAGACCTGTTTTAATGTTCTCTAAGCATATTATTTGCACATTTGATTGTATGCCATCAATAAGCGACGTCTGGATTAATTTTTTTTTGGCATGAATGAGAAAAGGAGGGGTGTATTTTAATTATGACATGCACCCTCTATCTTAAACATCCAAGAGAAGCATCATTTCATGAATCCATGTGATAAGGGGAATATAGGAATAACTGCTCTTTTCTTATTAATAATTTCTATTTCTATAAGGGATATAGATTGAGAATCTTATCTGGAGGTTATACTTTTAAATAGCCAGATGAAAAGCAGTTATGAAATAGCTTTTGAAGTTTGGATGCAATTGGAGTTCATTCTCAGCCTGTTTCCATCATAATAGAATCTTGGAAGTGAGCACTAGGGGGAAAGGGCTGATTCAGCCCTTGACACAATGTGGAGTTGTTCTCTATAGTCATATCTGTAACATTTTGTCCAGACTGGTAAGGCACCCAGATCTCATGGTCTCATTATTTTTAACTTGAAATCCTGTTTCCTAATAGTGGTAATGACTATTCTACCAAACCCTTTCTCTCTTATTAAAAAGTGGGAAGAAAGCAGTATTTTAAGAAACTAAGCATGAAGGGAAATTGGCACACAGGTCCCAGATACAGCAAGACGATGCCTGAGGTGCACGTGTGCTTTTGTTATCCCAATTTAGTGCTGTCTGGTGGAACAAGCATTCTTTAAAAGTGGAGTTGAAGAGGGTGGCTCAGTTGGTTGAGCCTCTGGCTTCAGCTCAGGTCATGATCTCACGGTTTGTGAGTTTGAGCCCCGTGTGAGGCTCTGTGCTGACAGTTTAGAGCCTGTTTCAGATTCTGTGTCTTCCTCTCTCTCTGCTCCTCCCCTGCTTGTGCTCTCTCTCTCTCTCTATCTCTCAAAAATAAATAAACATTAAAAAAAAAACTTAAAGTAGAATTGAAGACAATAAGAGGGAACCTGAGGAACCAGAAAAGACAATTATAGATTGGGAGTGGCAGAGAAACATAAGGGGAGGCACACATTTCTACACTTCACCTAAACTGGTGAAATTATGACATCAGTAGACTTGGTAAGTTGTATGCATATAATGTAATACCTACAGCAACCACCAAAAACAAGAGATATATAAACAGATACAAACAAAAACACTATGGGTAAATTAAAATAAAATTCTAATAAAATTATAAGTTACCTGCAAGAAAGCAAGAAAAGAAGCAGTGAAACAATGAAAGAAGGACAAACATATAATAAAAACTAAAATGTCTGTCTTAACATATTGGTAATTACACTAAACAAAAATGGTCTTTAACAATATCTCCCAACTATTTGCTGTCTGTAAAAACTAATTCAAATGTAATAATATAGGTATATTGAATATCTAAGAAAAAAAATATATATATAATGGAAACTTTAGTCAAAGAAAGCAGGAGAATCTATATTAACATCTGATAAAATGGACTTCAGAGGTATGTGTGTGTGTATATATATATATATATATATATATATATATATATATCGAGTCAGAGAAGAACATTACGTTATATTTTAAAAAGCCAGTCTACCAAGGAGACATAATCTTAAATATGTTTGCACAGTAGAAAATGTGTGAATCAGAAACTGGAATAACTGAAAGAAAAAATAGAAAAATCCATACCAATAGTTGAAAACATGCACATCCCATCTCAGCAACTGATAAAACAACTATGTAGAAAATCAGAGAAAAAAATATAGAGGAACACAGCAACATTAGGTAACAAAATCTAATTGACATTTATAGGCTACTTCACCAAACATTAGCAGAATATACATACTTTTCAAGTGCTAATGGAATATACCAGAACATACAATATTTGGGGCTATAAAACATCCTTCAATGAATTTGGAAGAACTAAAACCATACAAAGTATGTTCTCTGACCATAATCAAACCAGAGATCAGTAACAGAGATGGAAAGAGATCTTCCAAAATCTTGAAACTAAATAGTAAACTTCTCAGTATTTCCTAGGTTAATAAGAACATTTTAGACATTAAGTTGAATGAAAACTGAACATATCAAAATTTGTAGGATATAGCAAAACAAGTATTGTGCAAGAAAAGTACAATACTAAAATGCATACATTAGAAAGTGGAAAATGTAGAATCAATAATCGAAGTTCCTACCTCAAAACCTGGAAGAGCAAAATAAAGCCAATACAAATAGGATGAAAGAAATAATAAGGATAAGATCAGAAATCTATGAAATTGAAAATAGAAAAATAGAGAAAAATCAGTGAAACATAAACTTCTTTTTTGAAAAGATTTTTAAAAATTAACAAACTTCTAGGACTGAAAAAGTAAAAGAGAAGAAAAAAATCAGCAATGTCAGGAATGAAAAAAAAAACGAAGAAAATCAATACCAGATAGATATATGAAAAGGTGCTCAACATCACTATCAGGGAAATGTAAATCAAAATCACGGTGAAATACCATCACACCTGTTAGAATGACTATCAGCAAAAACATAAAAGATAACAAATGTTGGTGAGGATGTGGGGAAAAGGAAACCCTACATACCTTAGTAGAGATGTACAATTGTACAGCCACTATGGGAAACAATTTGGAGGTTCCTCAAAAAATTAAAAATAGAATTACCAGGTGATCTAGCAATTCTACTTCTGGGGGTATATTTGAAGAAGATAAAATCACTATCTCAAAGAGATACATGTATTCTTATGTTCACTGCAGCATTATTTACTATAGCCAAGACATGGAAACAACCTAAGTGTCCATCAATGAATGAATCGATAAATAGTGATGCACACACTCACACACACACACAAACACACACACTTTGGAGTATTATTCAGTCATAAAAAGAAGGAAATCCTGCCATTTGTGACAACATGGATGAACCTTTGAGGTCATTAAGCTAGGTGAATTAAGTCTGATGCTGTAAATGGTATCTTGTACAAACTCTGGGTTTTATTATAATCCTCTAGAAAGCATTGATATTTTTGTCCTAAAAGACAAGCAGGTTAGTTAGGTTCAGCCTGGGAAAACTGATACAAATCTTGCTTCAGTTCTCAAAGGCCTTGATCTGTTGCTTTGGGGCTATCCTGCGCTTGCCGGTTTCAGGAATAAGGCTGAAATTAAATGGATCTGTACAGAGTTAATATCATATTCTCTGGCTCTCCTCTCTACAGTTCCCCTCACGCTCTGGCTTATAGCCTCTTCCTTTGTAGCTCTTTTGGCATGGTTGCTACTGGAGTTTCAGCCACGCTGCCTTGTTCCATTATTGGGGCATACCCTTGTAATGAAGCCACAAGTGAGGGAAATTCACAAATTTGGTCTAACTTCATGCTGCTTACTTACTCACATTTTAAACTTCCTTCTAACATTCTGCCTATTTTTATTTGCTCTACTTAGTTTTCAGGTAGTCACTTTTTTTCTTTTGAATTTTGTCCATTGTCACAATTGACATTGTAATTGGCTGGAGGGCTGGTCTTTGGAGGATTACATTGACATAGTAGAAGTGAACCTATAGGAGTATATTTTCATAGCAAAAGTAGAGGGATTATATTATATATCAGATACTGATAAAGAGAAAAGATTCAGGAATGAGTTCAGAGACTTTGGCCTGACAACTGGACTAATGTAACTACAATTATTTTAAAAGTGGAATATTTCAGAAGCAGTAATATGTTTGGGGTGGGAGTGTATAGAAATTCAGTTTGAACAAGTTGAGATTGGGATACCTGTTACATATACAACTGGAGAGTTTAAGTGAGAAATGCATAGTGCAAGTCTTTATTTTGGTGGAGATGTCAAACTGGAGATAGTTTTGTGAATATCAGCATGTAGATAATATAAAATGATATGAAACTGAATGAGATTCCCAAGGGAGAAGAGGCAGTGAGGAAAAAGAAGACACCAAGAGAGACCCCGAATCTGGGACCTGACGCACTTTAAGGGTCAGTACAACACAATGTGGAAATGTGCTCAAATCAATATATAAAGGGGGATTACGAAAAAGAACAACTAATCCAGTTTGGGGTGTCAAGGGCATTCCACACAGATACCTCTTAAAATCAACCTAAACGTAAAGTTAGTTTAAAGAGTAAAGTTAGGTAAGAACAGGAAAGGATGAAGGGTGTTCCCAGGTGTTGAGACTACAACTGAACAAAGGCAGATTATAAATAGCATGGCCGCTAGTTCAGTAGTGCCCCACAAAGCATAGGTTGGGGAGGGGTAAATGTTGCCCTGGAGAGGAAAGAATCAAGTAAACCACAACAGACCTATTTGTTTAAAAAGCATCCCTTATCAAGAGAGTTTGTGGTTCTTAACTCATCCTGAAGGTAGAGTATTTTATTTGAGTAACCTTGGGGAAAATCTAAATGTACCAAACAAAAGGGGAGTTTCTCTGCTGAAATTATGCATTTAGAGAAAGGGAGGGACCCCCATTCACATCATGCCGCTCCTGGTAGGAGCCCCTAAGACACCTGAAGATCATCTGTAGAATGCCTACTTTGGAATACATGGAGCTAGTGAGGCATTTCCAATGATGCGACCAAGTTTTCTTTTTAAATATTGTACCATCGCTTTCATGGAATGGATTTCCAACGATCATTGGAAATATCATTATCAAATGCAGAAAAAAAAGGAAAAAAAGGTCATGTAACAGTCCCCAAGAAGTGACAGACCCAGCAGAAGCAGCTTCTTACAGAAAATTCTATGGAGTCTTTGAGGATAATAAAATTCGGGAACTATCTTGTAAGCTGAGTCTTTCCTTCTTAGAAGCTCGAATCTAGTACAGAATGTTGGGAACTCTGCCATTCAATTTAATTTTTCTCTAAAGAACTCTATTTCTTGAAACAAATACAAAGGGAGTTTGTCTTTGAAATTGAAATTGAATTAACATATATTTCAGGTGGGTGCAGGTACCTTTCACAATGTCCTCACTCATAGTATCAGCACTCACATCTTCCAGGGACTCTCTAAATGCAGCATAGCATTTATACACAGTAACATTTACTGATAAACAATACACAGTTCTCATAAGTTTAAAAAAAATATGAATTAATATAATCAGTGTCACCATAATGATATGAAACAGTTCCATTACTGACCAAATGTTCCCTCTGGAACCTTGTAGTTACCTTTTTCACACATCCAGACCTTGGAAATCATTGCTATGACATCAGTCTCTAGGGTGTTATATAAATGGAAGCATATCAGATATGGCCTTTTCAAAACTAGTGTCTTTATTTTTAGCCCTGTGTGTTTCAGATACATCCTCATAGTCGAGGGTAACAGGATTTTGTTCCTTTTTACTGCTGAGTGCTTTTCTACTATGTGGATGGACCCATTCCCTAGCCATCTGGGTTGTTTCCAGGTTTGGGTGATTATCAAGAAAACTGTAGTAAACATTTGACTAGAGATTGTTGGGTGAACATACATTTTTATTTCGCAAGGGTAAATATGTAGAGACGGGTGAAACTGAGCTGAGTGGTAAGTGCATGTTTAACCTCGTAAAAAGTTAGCAAGCTGGTTCGGTGTTGCTGGTGGTGTTTCCACATGACCACAGAAACGATGAGTTATGATGAATGAGATTATACGGTTCACACAGCCTAACATATTTATTATTTTGCTCTTTACAGAAGAACTTTGCTGACCTTTGGCGTAGAATATGGTCTCATCTTGGTTAACGTTCCAAGTGCACATGAAAAAAGTAGTAGTTTGCTATCAGTGGGTGAAGTGTTCACATCCATTGATAGTAGTGTTCAGTTCTTGTATAGTCTCACCAACTTTTCTAGTTATTCGTTCTATTGGTTACTGAACATGGAGGAGTGTTGAGGCTTTCGACGTTAATGTTGTCTGTGCCTCTTTTTCCTTTCAAGTTTTATCTATTTTTGTTTCACGCATTTTGAAGTTACATTTTTACTTCACACCCATTTAGGATTACTATGTCATTTTGTTGAATTCAACATTTAAAAAAATTGTTTATGTTTATTTCGAAGAGAGAGAGACAGAACATGAGCTGGGGAGGGGCAGAGAGAGAGAGGGAGACACAGAATCCAAAGCAGGCTCTAGGCTCTGAGCTGTCAGCACAGAGCCTGACATGGGGCTCAAACCCACCAACTGTGAGATCATGACCTGAGCCAAAGTCAGACGCTCAGTGGACTGAGCCACCCAGGTGCCCCAAATTCAACATTTTATTATTTTATGATGCCCCCTTTCCTTAATCTCTGATAATATGTTTTGTTTTTAACTTAATTTTTCCTAATATTAATATAGACACACCAGCTTTGGTTAGTGTTGGCATGGTATATCTATTTCCATCCTTTTTACTTTTAATCTATCTATGCCTTCATATTAAATCTAAGTTTCTAGTAACTAACATATAATTATATCTTGCCTTTTTAAATTAATATACTGTTTTTAGGGGCGCCTGGGTGGCTCAGTTGTTTAGGCATCCGACTTCAGCTCAGGTCATGATCTCACCGTTCACAGGTTCAAGCCCCACATGGAGCTCTGTGCTGACAGCTCAGAGCCTGGAGCCTGCTTTGGATTCTGTGTCTCCCTCTCTCTCTCTGCCCCTCCCCAGCTCATGTTCTGTCTGTCTCTCTCCAAAATAAATAAACATTAAAAATTAAAAAAAATAAATTAATAGACTTTTCAGAGCAGTTTTAGGTTTATAGAAAAATTGAACAAAAATTACAGTGTTCTTGTAGAATTTTTTTCCTTCTCCCCTCCCCCACCTCCCGTATTATTAACATTTTATATTTAATGCAGCCAACTTTTTACAGTTGATGAGCCAATACTGATACATTGTTAAATAATATCCATAGTGCACAAAAACATTCAATCTTTGTGTACATTTTGTGGGTTTTGACAAAGGCATAATGATATGTATCCACCACTATAGTATCACACATAATCATTTCACTGCCCTAAAACTCCCTGGTGTTCCACCTGTTCAACTGTCCCTCCCCGTGAACATCTAGAGATCCACTCGTCTTTTTACTGTCTATAGTTTTGCCTTTTCAAGAATGTCATATAATTAGAATTGTACAGTGTGTAATCCTTTCATATTGACTTCTTACACTTAATAATATATATTTTAGTTTCCTCCATATGTTTTCATGACTTTATAGCCATTTATCTTTTTGTGGTTATGTTAGTTCTTTTTATGGCTGAACAATATTCCATTTTATGGATGAAGCACAGTTTGCTTATCCATTCACCTCTTGAAGGACAGCATAGTTGCTTCCATGATTTCAACTTATAAAAATGGCTTGTAAATTTTTGCATGCAATTTTCATTTGTTTGTGGACATACCAAGGAGTGTGATTTCTGAATCATGTGGTAAAAATTTGTTTTGTTTTTTAAGAAATTGCCAAACTGCCATCTAAAGGGGCTGTACTATTTTGCATTTCTATCAGTAATGAATGAAAGTTCTTGGTCCACCCTCTTTCCAGGATTTGATGGTGTTACTGATTCAGCTATCAGTCATTCTAATAGGTGCGTGGTGGTATCTTATGGTTGTTAGATCTTGCTTTTTTTTAAATCTTTATTTATTTTTGAGACAGAGGAAGACAGAGCACGAGTGGGGGAGGGGCAGAGAGACAGGGAGAGACAGAATCTGAAACAGGCTCCAGGCTCTGAGCTGTCAGCACAGAGCCCGACATGGGGCTCGAAATCACAGACTGCGAGATCACGACGTGAGCCGAAGTTGGACGCTTAACCGACTGAGCCACCCAGGTGCCCCTAGATCTCGCTTTTTGAATCCAGTTTGACAACCTCTGTTTTAAGTAATATTTTAAATTATTGATAATTAATTTAATTCGTGTTGTTTGATAAAAGTCTATTGTCTTCCTAGATATTTTCTATTTATTTTGTCTGATCTTTGTTTTCTTTTTTACTGACTTTTAAAAACTTAATTGCATACATTTTGCCACATTATAATAACCCAACTACTGGCTTATATTAAACCTCTTTTAATTTTTTAATACTTCCCCTAGGATTTATAGTATATATCACTAATTATCTGAATCTATTTTCAAGCATTATACAGCTTCAGGTTTAATATATGGCCATTACAATAGTATAATAGAATCTCAATCCCTCCCTCCTAATCTTTGTTGTATTTCTGTCATACATGTTACATTGACATTCTACAAACACATAATGTACTGCAGCTAGTTTTGATTAGGACAGTCATAAAAAGTATATTCTTATATTTAAAATTAAATGTGCCTTTTCTGAATTTCTTTCTTTTTTTTTTTTAGACTTGTTTCCTTGAGGTTTCTTTAATTTTTTTTTTTTTTCAATACAGCTCTGCTGACATTGAATTCTCCCAGTCTTTGTCTGAAAAGGTCTTTAGTTCTACTTCATTATTAAAAAATATTTTCCCTGGGCATAGAAATCTGAATTTATAGATATCACTTCATTATCCTCTCATTTACTGAATTTCTGATGAAAACTCTACTTTGAATATTTTCCTTGACCCTCAGTATGTCGTGTGCATTTTTCTTCTGGCTGCCTTCAAGATTTTCTCATTGTCTTTCATTTTGAGCAATTTTAATAAAATACGTCTAGGATATTTGTTTGATTTGTTTGGTTTGCTTTGATTTTGTTCAGTATTTATCCTTATGAAGTTATATTAGTTGCTTTTTTTTAGATCTGTGACTTGGAGTGTCTCTTTAATGGAAGCTTCTCAGCCATAATTGCTTCAAATAATTAATCTTCCCCACCATCTCCTTCTTGTAAGATTTCAATTACTCCTTTGTTGGACTACATGATATCATTCCATGTCTCTTAAATCTGTGTTCCTTTTTTCCTTAACTATTTTATCTTCTTGTGTTTCTACTAATGTGGTTTGTATTGACCTTTCTTAAATTCCAAACACATATGTACACAAACACACAATATATGTTGCATTTTATTTGATTTTGTTGGATTAAATTTTGTCTCTTTAATAGTTGATGCATTATTTCATCATATTGAAACACTGGCTTTCATTTTAAATATTAACAATGAGTATTGGATAATTTTACTTCACATAATGAAGGTTGATATATTCCTGAAAGTTATATGTAAGTGAAATTTTTATTTACAAATATATAGCATTAATTAATATGAAGAATACCATGGCATACGCTTTGGGAAATAAATAATCTCTACTAAACATACTTAGTTCATAAACTAATTTTTAATATATAATTAAAATAAAATACATCCAACCCATAAGACCTTTGGTCAAGAAGACCATTATTCTTGTTCCATAGTCTCATTTTCAATGATTAAGGGATTCTATTTGAAATTCATTTAAAATGTCTTAATAGAAAGTTACCTTCACTCACATTTTAGCAACAGTATCTTTTACTGCAACATATTACTATATTTTATTTCCTAGCAAGTACAATGTTAACATAGTATGGACATCAAGTTAGAGTTCTAGTCTAACCTACAATTACCTGAACACATCTTGAGTGACATGATTTGTTCTGTCAGTTGAAAGCCATTGACAAGGTAAATGTAATGTAATCCAGAGTCTATATGCAGGCTGACAGGAGGATAGGGGCCATCTCCTCTAAGGAATAATTAATGGAGCAATAATTCAAAGTGAAGATTCCATTTAGACATAATAACACTTTCCAAATATCTGCAGATTTATTCGAAGGAAAAAGGGTGTAGGGATTGGAATGTCTCAGAGAACTTAACTAGGGTCAACAGATATGAATTATAATAATGCTATTTATCTTTATTTAAAATATTTCTTATTTATGGTTAGAATTACCCAACCATTGAATACCCTGCCTCTTGAAGAAGTGAACTCCCAGTCACTGGTAGGGTTCAAATAGAATATGAGTACCTACCTACCCAGGATCTTATCTCTTGTATAATTTCTAAGCGTCCTACCTTCTTCCTGGCTCTCAGACTCTGGGTGTAGAAACAATGCCCAATAATAATTAAATATAAAATAACAATAAATAGGGGCAACCTGGTTGGCGCAATTAGTTAAGCATCCACCTTTGGCTCAGGTCACGATCTCATGGTTTGTGAGTTTGATCCCTGCGTTGGCCTCTGTGCGGACAGCTCAGAGTCTGAAGCCTACTTTGGATTGTGTATCCTCTCTCTCTGCCCCTTTTCTGCCCACTCTCTGCCTCTCTCTCTCTCTCAAAAATGAAGAAACATTATTTTTTTAATAAAAAGACAATAAATTAGGAAAAAATAGTGTGATTAGTTTGCAAATGTCAAGAGATTGTAGAAATTTTTTTAAATGAGATATGATTTACATTGCATTTGCACTGTTGAGTACAATTTGAGTAGAAGGACAAAGGAATACACAGCAGGCTTTGTGAACAGACTGTATCAATCAGGGCTCTTAGTTATATAAAACAGATTACAAATTTCTATATGTGTGATCATAAAATATATACTCTTTTATGTTATTCTTGGCAGCAATATTTCTGAGGTTCATCCATATTGTATGAAGTATTTTTTTCATTACTGTGTATTATCATATACAAAACTATTCCATCAGAATAGAAATTAGAATGCTAGTTACTTTAGGGGTAGTGACTAGGAAGGGGCAGAAGCAGGTTTCTATGATACAGGAAAGACTTTTTTTATCTTTATTTTCAGGTGTTTCCATGGGTTTATATGGTATAAAAAATCGTCAGTCCAAAGATTTGCATATGAACAGCATATCAATAAAAATGTGGTGTTCTTTTGTTTTGTTGTTGTTGTTGTTGTTGTTGTTTTTAATTACATGGAGAGAAGATCTACCTGCCTTAGGTTTCATGCTTACTCTTTGGCTTGGACAGGATAGAACACCATGAGTAAAAATTTCAGAAATCACATTAATGAGAAGGGGTTTCCCAATTAAATTAAAACAATTATTACCAAAGAAGGAGGAAAGGGGTTGTGCAGGCAAATTAATAGATGGCCACCAAATATGGTAATGATATTAATTATTAGATGGCAGAATATTAACAATAACTGACACTTATGTTTAAATAAGACTTTCATATAATCTTATCTCATTTAACCTTAACAATTCTCTAAGCAAATACTATCTTGAGTCATGTTTTACATTTAAAGTCAATAAGACACAGAGGGCACTTGGAGGCAGATTTGGAATTTACACACAGATTACCTGTCTCAAGAGTCTACATGATGAAACCCTATGCTATGCTGCTTCTCAAATGTGCACTGTGTGCTCAAGGGTGTTGAACTAGACAAGATAGAATGGAACAAAGTGAATCAAAGATATGGGTGCATTAAGCTATTTCATTGTTCCATTTCATTCTCCTTATGAGAAGGGGCTTCAAACCTTCATTTTATAAATGAGAAATTTATGGATGCAAATTCACTAAAGCCTGGGAGATTATAAACACACATGCACACACATAATGGCTTCCTTTTTAATGATTTATCACATATAATTAGAAGTTGGGAGTTTTTGTCCTTTCTAAAGCCCCGTATCTTCTTTTTCAAAATTAGGGGCTTTAGTGTTTGCGTTACGAAAAGATTCATTTTGCTATTCATTCAAAGATTAGAACTTCTACTTGGAAATGGATAAGATAACTGAGAAAATGTCATTCAGGTCCCTCATCAAAATATTGAATAGGGTCACATAATTGGAAAGTTATTTAAGCATAGCAGGTGTTATCAGGTGGTGATATAATCAGATACCATAGTTATCTTCCTGCTTGCAAACCCAGGTCATTTCACAGTGGAAAGGATACCAGTCTCAAAAGGGACAAAGGAAAAGAAGTCTTATGAAGGAAATCATTCTGCAACGGCATATATATCAATGCCCTCAGGAAACTGTAGCAACAATCAGGGTCTAATCCAACTAAAACAGATACTGCAGGACACAGGAAGGTAATGTCAAACCAGAGGTTTTATTGGATTGGCCTCAAAAGCAGATAAATGTGCAAACGCAAAACTGGTGAAAAGAAATAACTTTTCTATTACACATTAAATGGATTAATATGAATTTACTAACTCTAAACTTTTTATGGAAGTTTTCAATGTAAACAATGACCTCCAGTTTTAAACAATCCACCATCAAAAATCTAACTTTAAGTGAAATTAAGAGTTACCTTTACATCTTATTAACTCACTTGCTCCTGAAGATTCACTCACAACAACTTTGTCATTTCTCTTAAGGGTTGTGCACCTCTGTGGTCTTTCAAGACCCTTATACTGGTATTAATCTATTCAGCTGAAAATATGCCAATATTTTAAAAATGAGAAGAAATCATAGCATAATTTTATGAGCTTTTATGTCTTTACAATTCAGATGAACTCTTACATATGCCTTTATGACAAAACAACTTCTCAAAGTTACTTCCATGGGAATGCAAGCTGGTGCAGACACTCTGGAAGACAGTATGGAGGTTCCTCAAAAAACAAAAACTAGAACCAACCTATGACCCAGCAATTGCACTATTAGGCATTTATCCATGGGATACTGGTGTGCTGTTTCAAAGGGACACATGTACTGCAATGTTTATAGCAGCACTATCCATAATAGCCAAAGTATGGAAAGAGCCCAAGTGTCCATCGATGGATGAATGGATGAAGACGATGTGATATATATATATACACACACACACACACACACACACACACACACACAATGGAGTATTACTCGGCAATCAAAAAGAATGAAATCTTGCCATTTGCAACTATGTGGATGGAACTAGAGGGTATTATGCTAAGTGAAATTAGAGAAAGACAAAAATCATATGACTTCACTCATATGAGGACTTTAAGAGACAAAACAAATGAACATAAGGGAAGGGAAACAAAAATATTATAAAAACAGGGAGGGGAACAAAACAGAAGAGACTCATAAATATGGAGAACAAACTGAGGGTTACTAGAGGGGTTGTGGGAGGGGGGATGGGCTAAATGGGTAAGGGGCACTAAGGAATCTACTCCTGAAATCATTGTTGCACTACATGCTAATTTGGATGTAAATTTTAAAAAATAAAAAATAAAATTAAAATTAAAAAAAAGTGACTTCCATATCGGTGTCAATATTTTCATTCACACCCACCCATGGGCAACTTGGAGAACAGGGACACAAATGTCCACATAAAGAAGGTTCTTATAAGAAAGATAGAAATGAGATAGAAACAGGAGTAGGAATTACATGACATATTTTTTAAAATATCATATTTTAATAAAATATTTTGAAAATCTTATTTAATGCAATCTAGAATGAAAATTTTTACTAAGATAATTTGATCCATCTTTCTGTTCTCAAATATAGTTTCCCCATATAATGTCTTCCTCCAAAGTGGAGAGCAGCAGCAGACCTTATTTAGTAAGTGAAGGAATCTCTTCTATGCAGGTAAAATATCCCCACTGGCGATCTTGAGGGGGAGGGACAAAGATGGCGGAGCAGCACAGAAGTTCTCTGCTTCTCTCATCCCTGAAATGCAGCTAAATTAGCAACAAACCATTTTGCACACCTAGAAAATTTATCTTATGATTAACACAACAATATGCATAACTTGAGCCACCGAACTTGGCATGTACACAGCCTGGAGAGGTGAATTGGAGGAGAGAGAAGCCATGGAGGGTAGGGAGATGTTTTGGTTTGCGGAGAGAGGGCAGAGACAGAGGGGAGAGTACAGAAAAAGCACTCCCCCTGAACACAGCTGGAGAGAAAGAGAAAGACTGAAAGCATCCACAAAGGTCTGAACAAGAAAGGGAGAAAGACTAGGATTTTAATACCATTCGCACTCTATAAACAGGGGAGTGCAGGGTCAGAAATTCCACAGCTGGATACCTGGTGGTACTCTGGTGGGAAAGGTGAATCCCCAGGGGCAGACAGTGAAGTCGAAGGGGCATTGGGCCACACAGGGAGATCTGGGTTCCCCTGGTGGGAGGACATTTGGTAAAGACCTTGTGGCCTCCTCCCAGGAAAAAGTCCCAGTGGCCCATAGAGAACAGCAACATTTGCTGGTGTTAGAACAAGGATGCTAAGTGAAGCCTGGCAATAGTTGTGTGTTGTGATTTGCCGTACTTCCCTGAACCACTGTTGCTACACGATCACGCACAATTTTTCTGGGGCAGGCTGGCACACAGATGCACAATCTGGTCCTCTGCAGCAGTAGAGTCACATGAGCATTCCCAGGGGCAAGCCTGGCACCCAGGCATTGCTCAGTGAGACCTTCCCCCAGAGGGTCGCAGTGGGCCCAAGCCATGAGATTACATGGAAGCCAATGAAAATGATAACATCACAGCCCAAAACCTATGGGGTGCCGCAAAGGCAGTAATATAGGGGAAGTATATAGCAATCCAGGCCTTCCTAAAAAAGGAAGAAATGTCTCAGATACACAACCTAACCTTACGCTTATAAGAGCTGGAAAAAGAATAGCAAATAAAACCCAAAACCAGCAGAAGATGGGAAATAATAAAGATTAGACCAGAAATCAATGTTATCGAAACCAAATAACCAACCAACCAACAACAAAAAAAGTAGAACAGATGAATGAAACCAGGAGCTAGTTCTTTGAAAGAATTAACAAAATTGATAAACCCTTAACCAATTTGATAAAAAGAAAAAGGAAAGGACCCAAATAAATAAAGTCAAGAATGAAAGAGGAGAGATCACAGCCAACACTGCAGAAATACAAACAATAATGAGAGAAAAGTATGAGCAATTAAATGCCAATAAATTGGGCAATCTGGAAGAAGTGGAAAAATCCCTAGAAACATATAAACTACCAAAGCTGAAACGGAAAGAAATAGAAAATTTGAACAGACCCATAACCAGTAAAGAAATTGAATTAGTAATAAAAATCTCCCAAAAAACAAGAGTTCAGGGCTGGACAACTTTCCAGGGGAATTCTAAGGAAGAGTTAATACCTATTATTTTGAAGCTGTTCCAAAAAATAGAAATGGAAGGAAAACTCCCAAACTCATTCTATGAGGCCAGCATTACCTTGATTCCAAAACCAGACAAAGACTCCACTAAAAAGGAGAACTACAGACCAATTTCCCTGATGAACATCCAATTTCCCTGGATGCAAAAATCCTCAACAAGATATTAGCCAACTGGATCCAGCAATACATTAAAACAATTATTCACCACGACCAAGTGGGATTTATACCTGGGATGCAGGGCTGGTTCAATATCCACAAATCAATCAATGTGATTCATCACATCAATAAAAGAAAGGACAACAACCGCATGATCTTGTCAATAGAGGCAGAGAAAGCATGTGACAAAATCCTTTCTTGATAAAACGGCATCCTTTCTTGATAAAAACCCTCAAGAAAGTAGGGATAGAAGGATCATACCTCAAGATCACAAAAGCCTTATATGAAAGACCCACTGCTAATATCATCCTTAGTGGGGAAAAACTGAGAGCTTTGCCCCTAAGGTCAGGAACACTACAGGGATGTCCACTCTCACCACTGTTATTCAACATAGTATTGGAAGTACTAGTCTCAGCAATCAGACAACACAAAGGAATAAAAGGCATCCAAATTAGCACGGAAGTCAAACCTTCACTCTGCAGATGACATGATAATCTATATGGCAAACCCAAGAGATTCCACCAAAGAACTACTAGAATTAATCCATGAATTCAGAAAGTCGCAATATATAAAATCAATGCACAGAAATCGGTTGCATTGCTATACACCTATAATGAAACAACAGAAAGAGAAATCAAGGAATCAGTCTTATTTATAATTCCACCAAAACCCATAAAATACCTAGGAATAAACCAAACCAAAGAGGTGAAAAATCTATACACTAAACACTATAGAAAGCTTATGAAAGAAATTGAAGAAAACACACAAAAAAATGAACAAATATTCCATGCTCCTCGATAGGAAGAACAAATATTGTTAAAATGTCAAACCTACCCAAAGAAATCTACATATTCAATGCAATCCCTATAAAAATAACACCATCATTCTTTACAGAGCTAGAACAAACAATCCTAAAATTTGTATGGAATCAGAAAAGACCCTGAATAACCAAAGTAATCCTGAAAAAGAAAACCTAAGCTGGAGGCATCACACTCCCGGACTTTAGGATGTATTAAAAAGTGGTAATCATCAAGACAGGATGGTATTGGCACTGTAAACAGATACTTGGATCAATGAAACAGATAGAGAACCCAGAAATGGACCCACAAACTTATGGCCAACTAATCCTGGACAAAGCAGGAAAGAATATCCAATTGAATAAAGACAGTCTCTTCAGCAAATGGTGTTGGGAGAATTGGACAGCAACATGCAGAAGAATTAACCTGGACCACTTTTTTACACCATACACAAAAATAAACTCAAAATGCATGGAAGACCTAAATGTAAGACAGGAAGCCATTAAAATCCTCGAGGAGAAAGAGGGCAAAAACCTCTTGGACCCTGGCCGTGGCAACCTCTGACGCAACATGTCTCCAGAGGCAAGGGAAACAAAAGCAAAAAATAAACTATTGGAACCTCATCAAGATAAAAAGCTTCTCATAGCA
This sequence comes from Panthera onca, assembly GCF_046562875.1. Taxonomy (NCBI): domain Eukaryota; kingdom Metazoa; phylum Chordata; class Mammalia; order Carnivora; family Felidae; genus Panthera; species Panthera onca. Next base: position 22,333,416 of record NC_138349.1, on the reverse strand, counting down.
AAGGAAACAAACACCAAAACTACAAGTCAATTGACAGAATGAGAGAAGATATTTGCAAATGACATATCAGATAAAAGGTGAGTATCCAAAATCTATAAAGATCTTCTCAAAATCAACACACAAAAAACAAACAATCCAGTGGAGAAATGGGCAAAAGATGTGAATAGACACTTTTCCAAAGAAGACATCCAGATGGCTAACAGACACATGAAAAGATGCTCAACAACACTCATCATCAGGGAAATAGAAATCAAAACCACAATGAGATACAACCTCACACCAGTCAGAATGGTGAAAAATAATGGTGGAAAATGACAGATATTGGTGAGGATGTGGAGAAAGACAAACCTTTTTGCATTGCCGGTGAGAGTGCATACTGGTGCACCCATTCTGGAAAATAGTATGGAGTCTTCTCAAAAATTAAGAATATAACTGACCATACGATCCAGCAATTGCACTACTAGGTATTTATCCAAAGGATACAGTTGTGCTGTTTTGAAAGGGCACATGCATGCAATGTTTATAGCAATGCTATCAAAAATAGCCAAAGTATGGAAAGAGGTCAAATGTGCATTGACAGATGAGTGGATAAAGAAGATATGGTATATATATATATATATATATATATATATATATATACACACATATATATACATATATGTATATGTGTATATGTATATATATACATATATATGTATGTGTGTGTGTATATATATATATATATATATATATATATATATATATAATGGGGTATTACTAGGCAATGAAAAAGAATGAAATCTTGACATTTGCAACAATGTGGATGGAATTAGACTATATTATGCTAAGTGAAATTTGCCAGTCCGAGAAAGACAAATATCATATAACTTCACTCATATGAGGTATTTAATATACAAAACAGATGAACATATGGGAATGGAAGCAAAAGCAATACAAAAGTAGGAAGGTGGAAAAACATAAGAAACTCTTAAATATAGCAAACAAACTGAAGGTTGCTAGAGGGGTTGTGGGTGGGGGAGGGTGTGGGCTAAATGGGCAAGGGGCAATAAGGAAGACATTTGTTGGTATGAGCACTGAGTGTTATATATAGGAGATGAATCATTGGATTCTACTCCTGAGATCATTGTTGCACTATATGCCAACTAACTTTGATGTAAATTTAAAACAAACAAACAAACAAACAAATAAATAAAATTTCCTACTGCTGTGGCAGCATAAGCCAGGATAACCACCTAACTATCTCGTATAGTTCAACCTGTTGTTCTGAGGCCGACAGAGTGGTCTGTCCTGAACCTTTGGAAAAAGTTCTATGATGACACAGACCTGCATAGCAGAAGCCTTCAGGAGGAAGGTACAGCATTAACCTCCAACCTTGGGAAGACAGGAGAAGGCAAGAAGACAAACACTGTAATGAAACAAATTACTATAAAATAGATACAAATTAAAAGAAAATTATTTAGAAGCAATAGAGTTGTGGAACAAAGGTAAATTGAAGCCAGAGACAAGAAGAACTTAAGAAGTAAATAGATACTGAAATGGTTTTCCAACGAGGTTTCATAAAGCTTCCAAGCTAGTTAACAGTTCTTAATATTAGAGAAAACAAATAGTGGAACCTCTTTAACACCAGCTAATAGATTAATGGACTTTTTAGAAATTAGAAAGAGGGGAAAGGATGGAGAGAGAAAGGGATAGAGAGAGGGAGAGCGAATCATCTTAATAATAAAAATGAAAGAAAAAAACCCTCATATATATATATATTACCATTTCTGCATATATATATATATGTGTGTGTGTGTGTGTGTGTGTGTGTGTATGTGTGTATACATATACACACATACACACACACACACTTGGCTAAGTTCAATTCTCTGCATATTAAGTCTCTTATCTATATTATGGGTGTAATAAAACTAACATCTGGATCAAATATATGAATGTATAAATAGGTCTTCACCTAATATCTATGTTAGGATACATCCTCAAAACATTGATATTAGATGAATTCTATTAAGCATTTTCTAGATTTCAAATATTATGCCAAGTTATTACATGTAGTAGTATCTCCTTTATCTTTCAATGTAAGCCTATAGTTTAGTAGCTATTATTTTTCCCAATTTTATATATGAAGAAACAAAGATTCCTCAGAGTTAAGGAAACTGACAAAAGACAATATGTCAAGAAGAAGTGGCAGTACTGAGATGTCGACCTGTTTCTCTGGCTTCAGTGTTAGGACTTCTAATCACAATTCTCTACCGTGCTTCATACACTGCTGGGTTAGTTACTTTTCTCCATCCCCCTCTGTTCTTTCTTTTTCTTCTCCTGGTATTCCCATTGCACATACATTACACCTGTTGTAATTATCTCAGAGTCCCATCTTTCTCATTTTTGTTTTCTGTTTTCATTTCAGTTTTGGAAGTTTCTACTGACATATCTTTAAGCTCACTGGCTCTTTCCTTGACGTCTAGTCTATTGATGAATCCATCAAAGGCATTATCAGTTTTGTTAGGGTGCTTTCATTTATAGTATTTCATTTTGATTCTTCCTTAGAGTTTCCTCTATCTCTCTGATTACATTGTCCATCTGTTTTTGTTTGTCTGCTTTTTCCAGATTTTTAATGACAGTTATTTAAATTCCTGATCCATAATTCCAAAATCTCTGCCATAACTTTGTCTGAATCTGATGCTTGTTCTGTCTCTTCATATGGTATTGTTTGTCTTTGAGTATGTCTTATAAGTTTTGGTTGGAAGCTGTGCATGCTGTACTGGGTAAAAAGGCCTGACATAAATAGGCCTTTACTGTGACATCTTATATTTATCTAAGAGTCAAGCCATGTTTCCTGTTCACCACAGGCGTGGATTTCAGAGGCTGAAGTTTCTCTGTTGCTCTTGTCTTTGTCTCCCTTGTGTCTTTGTGTTTCTCTAGAGAATTCTTAAACTTTTTCTGAAATGTGTAGTTCTTTCTGTTGGAATTCCCAAATATATGAGGACTGTTGATATGGTGGTAAGATGTGGGAGGAAGGGAAGCATTCTATAGTCCTACGATTAGGTCTCAGTCATTCTGGGAGCCTGTAACCTTGGTTCTCACCCACAAGTGCTTCTCAGCTACCACCCATACCTGCACACACTTAAATGTGACAGGGAGACTAGAGGGGGCTGGAGTTTGGGCATTTTCCTTCCCTGAGGTCAGTTAGTCTTTGGTAAAACACAAGGCAGTCAGGATCTAGTGAAATATTTTCTCTTAAGGCATACACTTGTTAAGACAAACAGAACACACTGGGCATATCTCAAAATGGCTAATTTTCCCCTCCCTAGGCCTGCAGCAGAGGAAAGTTTATTTATTTATTTATTTATTTATTTATCTTTATTTTCACCCTGAGAATCTGATGGGACTCTTGCAGGTAAATCTCAGGAAAGTGTGAAGTCCCCCTAAGCCTAGAGTTTTTAACTCTCAAGTTTGTCCCTATTTGTACACCATTATTGGCTCAAGTGGTGGGCTTCTGGTCCTAGAATTCTGCTCTTGTAAGCTGTGATTCTCTCTACCTGACTATCTGTGTCTCCAATTTTCAGGGCAGTATTTTGCCTTGTGACCTCAATTTTCTGACGAATCTAAGAATCTAAGAAGAGTTGTTAACATTTAATTTGTTCAGATTTTTTTTTTCCTGTAACAACAGGAGTGACAACTTCTAAGCTCCTTATATGTCAGACTGGACAGCAGAAATACCTCTTAACTTTTTAGCACCTTCATATTTATGGTCTTCTCTTACCCTTCTCCCTTTATCTTCCTTTTCCCAAGGTGTCGTTCTTTCCTCAGGAGTCATCCCTGACTCTTTATTCCATTGTTTTTTCCTCATCAAACCTTCAGACATTTTCCTTCCATCCATTGTGATTCACAGAGAGAAGTCTGTGTTCTAATGAGCAGATGAGAAACACATTTCCCACCCAAGGTGAGGTGAGGGAGCTTCTGGTTTCTGAATTCAGCATAGATTGAAATCAGGCAACAAAGTCTTCAGAAAACTGTTCAGGGCTGTTGTGGTTATAGGAAAGATCACAGATATAGGCTTGCATTAAACCCAAACAAAGAACAAGTAAACAGGGGGCCTGCAGCATTTTCCCTAATAGAAGAATAAGAATAGAAAGCTAGAGAGCTGGGGAAAATATAGAAATACTGCCCTGTTTACCTGCACACACAAAACATGTTTGAATAGTTTCTTGGGGGAAAAGTTTAAACCACTGACTGAGTAAACTTTTCTCCACTGAACTCAAAGGAAGTGTCGAATGAACAAGAATGAAGAAATACTGTCCTGGTAGACAGTGTAAACATAGGCTTCTTTCAAAAGTGATGTGAGTACCTCGGAGTTATACACAACAGAGAAATAATTAAATTTGCAGGTTGGCTGGATTCAGGCAATCCTAGAAATATAATGGAAGAAAGAGGATAGCCTAAGGGCCTCAACACCAGTCTGAAAGGGGAGCTTGTATTTGCCAATTGCTATTAGGTATCGGGTACTGTTTAGCCCTTTATGCAGAATTTCTACCACTAACTCTTCACAGAAATCCTATCAAAGAAGAATTATTAGACTTATTACAAGAATGAACAAATTGAGCTTCAGAGTATTAAGTAACAAGGTCATGGTCACCCTGCTACTGATTTCTATAACCAGGATTCATCCCCAAATCTGCCTTATCTCAAAGCTCTTGCTTTTAAACCACTCTGCTCTCCTCTTAAGAAAGCCACTTTTCATTATCACTGCTCCCTTGTCAAATTAGTAACTGAATCCTGTAACTGGGACCCTGCTCTAAGAAAGAAATGGATAACTTCAGTGACTGGGAGAGGCAGCCTCAGTTCCCAAGCTGAAAAGCAGGGGTGTAGTATGTTATTAGCATTTTTTAACCCACCTTACTCTTTATGGACACACAACTTTTAACTATGGCCTTTTAAAAATGCATCCATCTTTCTGGGTCATGAGGATCCACTTAAATATGCAATTGAGCTTTATTTTTATTTTATTTTTGACTATCAGCTCCACTTCTCATTCTATAGCATTATGGCAAATGCCATATTAGGCTTAAGAGTACATGAAAATGTCTCTGGGAGTAGATGAATCCAATTATAGTGAACAGGAATGGAGACATTTTCTCTTATGATGCAGTCTCCTTCATTAGCTAAAGCTCTTCCTGGGATGTATTGGAGTGACCAAATCTTGTTGGACTCTTTATTATTGTGAAGAAGGGCAGAGGAAGTTGGTCATTAGTAAGATAATTGCAAAACTGTATAATTTATTTCCAAGACACTTGAAAGAGAAAAAAAATCTTGGGCGCCTGGTTGGCTCCGTCAGGTAAGCATAAGGCTCTTGATTTCGGCTCAGGTCAGGATCTCATAGTTGGTGAGTTGAAGCCCCACTTCAGGCTCTGTGCTGACAGCGTGGAGCCTACTTGGAATTCTCTCGCCCTTTCTTTCTCAAAGTAAATAAATAAACTTAAAAAAAAAGATCTCAATCAGTAGAAATGTTGGAGCAACTGGTATAATAAATACTGAGTGTTCTGGGTGAGAGAGGGCTTTTGGTGATTCTGTTTATTTGTTACTATATGCTTGTATTACTCAGAATTCTCCAGAAAAACAAACCAATAGGAGATAGAGGATAGATAGATAGATAGATAGATAGATAATAAAGAGGTTTGTTTTAGGAATTGGTTCATCTGATTATGGAGACTCAGAAATCCTACAATCTGCCGTCTGTAACCTAGAGAACCAGGGAAGCTAGTAGCATACCTCTGTCCAAAAGCCTGAGAATGGAGGTGTAGCAGTGTGTCACACACAGAGAGTCTGGACATTGAGGCTGTTCTCTGCAGGAAGCAGCCTTATTCATGCCAGCATGGGCTTAGCGCCCTAAGACCCAAAAGGCAGAGAGCCAAGCACAGTAGAGGTGGGGGTGGGGTACAATTTTTGATCCTTTGTCTCCCATATAGGGTAACATACAGTCTCAATGGGCGGTCTATGTTACAGAGTCCTGAGGACTGTTGTGCACAGGCACATAGCCAGGTTGCCTCCCCTTGTCTTGAAGTTTACATCACATTCCTTAGGGAGGGGCTCTACCACAGGGTATGAAGGTAAAACCACTGTCTGAGTCCATAAGTGTGACAACCAAGAGTGCCCACGTTGGAGGGAGGGCAGGAGAAGATGAATGTCTCAGTTTTAGCTAAGAGAGACTTTGCTCTTCCTCCAACTTTTTGTTGTATTCAGGCCTTCAATAGATTGGAAGATGCCCACTGACATTGGCAAGGGCCTTCTTTACTTTGATTCAAATGCTAATCTCTTGCTGAGACATCCTCAAAGACAGACCTAGAAATGTTTTACTATCTATCTGGGCATCCCCTTAGGCTAGTGAAGTTAGCACATGAAATTAACCATTACAGCCTTCAAGGAAGTGTGAAGGAATTTGAACAATTTCAAATTCTTGTAGATTTCTTGAGTGAGGCCAGAGTTCATCTTTTGTCAGCCAATTAGTTATTTGCCATTCAAAAAATAATCCTTCACTAAAAAGAAGTCAGTTTCTTCAAAATCAAAGCAAAATCAACATTGGGAGTCTATGTCCTATTTGAATAACAAAATAAATAGATTCATTGAAGATGTTGCAAGCCATGTCTATGCTCTACAGGAAACAGACTATATGTGCAATTATCTTCTCTACTTATAATTTATCCTGAAACACTAAAGTTTATTTAACAAGGTCTATTAAAATACAAAGTAAGCGGTAATCTCTTTCCTTCTCTTCCACAATTCAACCTATAGATATGAACATTATTCATTTTTCTTTCCAAACCAGTCACTTATTAAATAGTTCAAAATATATTGATTCTGATGATACTGTGATTTATAATAAGAAGTATATGTTTGGCCTTTGTTCCTTTTATGGTACAAAGCTCCTAAAGTCCCAGGAATTTCCATAAGTGATAGGAGTGGTAAAGTGCCTTTCGTTATGTTAACGAAATGACTTTGGGAATGCCTCAAGGTCTTCTAAGGGTGAAGGCTGGTTGCCAGGGGAAATCACCCTGTGATTAGTGACTTGGAATTTACACTTCCATCCTTTGACCTTGTGGAGGGGAGAGGGGCTGGAGGTTGAATCCATTGACAATGGCCAATAAGTTAATCAATCATGCTTAGGTAATGAAGCCTCCATAAAAAAACAAAAGGATCCAGTTCTTAGAGTTTCTGAGTTGGTAAACACACTGAGAAATGGGGAGAATGGAATCCTTGGGGGGAGCATGAAAGCTCCCTGCCCCATCCCCATACCTTGCCCTAGGCATCTCTTCCATCTGGCTGTTCCTGAGTTAAGTCCTTTTATACTATATTGGTAATCTAGTAAATAAAATGTTTTTTGAGGGGCACCTGGGTGGCTCAGTCGGTTAAACGTCCGTCCTAGGCTCAAGTCATGATCTCACTATTCATGGGTTCGAGCCCCGCATGGGGCTCTGTGCTGACAGCTCAGAACCTGGAGCCTGCTTCCGATCCTGTGTTTCCCTCTCTCTCTGCCCCTCCGCTACTCATGCTCTGCTTCTCTCTGTCTCAAAAATATATAAACATAAAAAATATTTTTTAATGCTTTTTGAGTTCCATGAGCCGCTCTAGCAAATTAATTAAACCCAAGAAGAGGATCATGGAAACCTCTGATCTATAGCCAATTGGCCAGAAGCACTGGAAACAACCTGGTCTTGTGATTACAATCTGAAGTGTGTGTTTGGCAGGTCGGGGGATGCTTGTAGCCCGAACCATAACCTGTGAAATCTGTGGGGTGACCAGATAGGATAGAGGCTGGTGGTGCAAGCAATGAAAGAACAAAGGAGATTGAAGTTTATTGAATACATTGTAAGGAAGTAACGTGCAGGATAGCAAAGGAGAGATTGTCGGTGAGGAGGCAGTGGTGGGGGGGCTATAATTAAGATGGGGAAGTTGAAAAGGTATGGGAAGGTATGGAATTTTCCTTTTCTGGTACCTGTGCTTGGTTGTAAGTTGTAGCCTAGTGGTCAGCTAGGGCTTATGGTTATTTTGAGGTGGTTGCTTAATGAACCTTTGTACTCAGCCGAAAAGTCACCGTGGGCCCTTTTATCTTACTCAATGGAAACTCAGGTTTCCATTGCTCAAGATTTTTGCCTAAAAGCAGCCTCTGCAGAAAATATCTTCAGGTAAATAGTGTCAGGATCAAGCTGAATTATAGAACACCCAGTTGGTGTACAAAGAATTACTTGGTGGTGTGGGGGAACCCCTTCCCCAACATGCATTTTGGGATTGGATTCCAAAACCCAAAATATTTACCGAAAACATAGCTCAAGACTATACTCTCATTTTTTTCTCTATACGCAGTCCTGAAGTTTATAGATTTCCTGGCATTCTACATATCCAGGTCAACAATTCCATTAAATGGATAATATTAAAATCCTATAAACCAGTATATCTAAAAATCATGTAGAGCTTTTTGGGGGGAAAAGATCATCTTTTAATCATAGTTTTTATATTTTCAGAACTGGCAGGAAGCCTAATACATAATGGACAGCACACACACACACACACAGTGCCTATAAATGTATATATATATACACACACATACACACATATTGCGTATGTATGTACACACGCACATCTATATACATGTGCACACACTACCTATGTATGTATACACGCATCTATATACATACACACATGCTGCCTATATATTTATACACACATGCATACATATGTTATTTTACATATATATGCATGTTTAATGCATATGGATGAATTATGTGACAATAGAAGGGCATTATTAGAAAATTTAGAGTGGCATGAGGTACTTAAACTATTTTTTGGCATATATTTTTTGCAGAAATATCGTATAAGAAGACATTTCCATTCTAGTTCTAATACCCCCTAAAATTCTTTTCAAGTGGTTCAAAAAATTATCTGTGAAACGTCTGGTTATAGTATGTTGCATGAAGCCTCAACCCCATAGATCCATTTCTTCTGGCCCCCAGATGTGTGGGTCAATTCATTTCCTGATGACCATTAAACAGGTGTCAGTAATGATTTCAAGTGACCCCATGTGATTTCCTTAGTGGTTTCCCGACTCCTTCATCTTGAGCTCACAAGCAAGGTGGCAGGTCATCAGCTGTCCAGCACAGGTGGGGGGTGGGGGGAAGGGCTAGGTGAGCATGCTGATGGAACTCTGCTGAAAGCCTCCAGGCCATGTCTTACCACAGTAGCAGCTTGATTTCTTTGCAACTGTCTCAGCAGCCATTCACAGCCACAATTAAAAAAAAAAAAAATTCAAAAGAGAAGACAAGCAAAGCAAAACAAGAGTTAATAAGGGTGGTATAAATATGATTTGAGTTGGGGGCAGAAACTAAGAAGAAGCACAGAGTATTTTGGTGGTTTATTTACATAGATTGCTTTAGCTTAACAGGTCCTCAGAGTATAACCTTTTGTTCTAAAGATACAGAAACTGAGACTCAGTGAAGGAAAGAATTTGTCCATTTCTCATGTGATATGATAAACCCAAGTGATCAAGGAACATGAGAATGCATATGCTATCATCTTCACTTAGACAATGTGCTCTCTTAAGGCAGAAATTTGTATCTGCTTTTCTCAGTTAAATGTAGTGACTTGAGAAACGAAACTTCTCCAAGTCTCAAATGGAAGGCCAAATGAGATACTGCATACAGAATATCTTATGCAGCCTGACACCCAGGAAGAACTCAATAAATATTCAACATGAACAATAGGCATCATCATCCTACATTCTCTCACAGATACAGATTGTGTTATGACAAGAATAGTTTTCATTTGACTTTAACAAAAAAAAAAACTTTAAAAATGAGTCAGAACACGGGGCACCTGAATGGCTCAGTCGCTTGAACCTCTGACTTCAGCTCAGGTCATGATATCATAGCTTGTGAGTTCGAACCCCGCATGGGGCTCTGTGCTGACAGCTCAGAACCTGGAGCCTGCTTTGGATTCTGTGACTTCCTCTCTCTCTGCCCCTCCCCGTCTCACAATCTGCCTTTCTCTCTCTCTCTCTCAAGGATAAGTAAACATTTTTAAAAATTTTTAAAAATGAGTCAAAACAATATGATGGATTATAAAACTGATGTTCAGAAATAAGCAATTTGTCCAGATTTATACAATTTACCAAGGCCAGAGTTCATCAGTAAGTAAATATGAACTTCATCAGAGTCCTCTTTCCTACAATACTTCACCATATTAATTGCTGAAGGACACTGGGTTCCTTATGAAAAATGTCTCCTAATGTTATCACATAACTGTATATTTTAATAACTCAAGGACATTAAATGAGAATGTAAAAGGCAAATTATACAAACTGATTCTGAATTCTGACTAGGATATCCCATGGGCCAAGAAAGTCAAATATCCAAGTGTCTAATTACAGAATAATTACTAGTTAAAATTTAGATGACTCATTCTTAAACCCACAGATAAAAAACAGCAGATAGAAAAGGAACCATGATTTTTGTATGAAGACAAACACAAAAACAATACAGAGTAAGGGGAGAACCTTTAAGATGATTGATTAAAAACAGGAAATGCATTTCTGGAAGCCATTTTTGGAGGGAAATACATTAGGGGATATATCGAGAGAAGAAGCATAGAGTATGGTAAAAAAAAATATATATAGAATTAAAAGTTAATGAGAACAATCCCAAGTTGCTACCATTGACACATGCAACATCTCTGTCTTCAACGCTTAGCTCACTTTGAAATCACCATCTTGAGGTACAGACTCAGAGTCCCCGTGCTTCCTATCACAACATAATGCAGTTACACCCACTACCTCTAGAACTAGGAAATAAAAGCTCACTAAAAAAAAAAAAAAGACTTATAAGATAATGGCAAGGTGTATGGACCTGGGAGTCAGATAGGCTTGAGTGTGAATCTTGGTTCTACCATTTCTAACTATGTGTCCTTGGTCAAGTTTTTCAAGAACTCCTTTCTTGTAAACAGTAGTAATAATAGCACTTATTCTCATAGGAGTATTGTAAAAATGAACTCAGACAAGACATGAATGGTTTGGCACAATGCCTGGTGCATAGTAAATACACACTAAATGTTATTTCTTGCTATTACTGATCAAACACCCTTCACTTTAGTTTGAAAGGAGATAGTATAGCACGTACAATTCAAGAGTGTTGGGTCACTCAGCATTCTTTCATTTCTGTGACTGTCATCCATGCTAATAGTGTGAGCTTGGACGAATCACCTGACCTCTCTGAGCTTTTCCTCCTTGTCTGAAAAGATTGTAGTGAGATTATAATTTGAATATGCATTAGGCTATTAATGGACTATAACTGAAAACCTATCAAGTGATGGATGCTGAGATAATCAGTCCATGAACAAATTGGACATAGTCTCTTCATTCCAGAAACTCCAGTTATTAAAGTTGTTAAAGATGTTTCCAACACAGGGAAGAGTAAGTAACGCTGGCACTGGGCTAGCACTGTGGAGATCGATGAGTTCATGACCTAGCAGAGGAGGTAAGACAGATACCAAAGGAAATGACTAATATTAAAAAAAAACACCATAAATATCAAGGATTTAGCAAGGATTTTGCTAGTCAAATGAGTTCAGAAGGGAAGACCATATGTACAATCACTGAAAACCTATGCAGTCGTATTCAAACTAAACCAGAGAATTGATATATTACTTGAAAAAGAGTCAGACCACCAGGTAGAAACTTGACCCAGCTTAATTCTCAAGGCCCATACTCTTATCTCCAAAGATTTTACTGAGTGTCAATATTTCTGCCACAAAGTGAGTCACTAACAACATTTCCTGGTTTATTGGTTGAAAAAAATATTTATTTATTGTAGACACACTATACACCAGGCCATGTACTCCATTTCACATGGAGTCATTTCTGTTTGTACTTTGCTGCCTCCTTTTTGTACTTCATACATGCCTTAGTTTAAATGGCAGTCTGATCACTTTCTCTAATTAAATCACTCACCCCAGCCCCCACCCCACAGCGCGCGCGCACACACACACACACACACACACACACACACTTTATTTTCTCTCCTCACACCTGGATTTTCCTGATGTTTCTTTGAAGAGTGACATTTCCCTAAAGACCAGTTAACATGGTTCATGTTTTTCTTCTTTTACTGGATCCCTTTTTGGTTTTACAATGGACTGGGTGCTGTAGCTTCTCAACTCATCTCTCGAGTTCTCACAGAGGTATTCTGGTCTATACATTGTTTTTAATTCCATGTCTCTGTTGAAGAAGGAGGGGCCGTAACTTGGTAGTCCATCATCTTGTTGATATCTGATCACTGTAATATATTTTCAGAGGACGTATTTTTGGTTATTTTATTTTTTTCAGTCATTGATTTACTCAGCTCATTATAATTGGTCTAGGCTAATATTATTTTGTATATTCTGAGAACTCAGTTACTGAAAATGGAGAATGATGACCTAGGCTTCTGTTGGGTGTCAGAAAGGGATTAACCTGCCATTAATTTTACCATGTATCTTTAAAAAAATTTTTTAGTGTTTATTTATTTTCCAGAGAGAGACAGAGCACAAACAGGGGAAGGATAGAGAGAGAGGGAGACACAGAATCTGAAGCAGGCTCCAGGCTCTGAACAGTCAGCACAGAGCCCGACATGGGGCTTGAACTCACAAACCATGAAATCATGACCTGAGCTGAAGTCAGACTCTTAACTTGAGCCACCCAGGTGCCCCAATTTTACTGTGCATTTGAGACATTAATAGTACAATGAATTTAAATCATGCTTTTATTCCAAGACTCACAACACAGAGACCACATTGTAGTTTTATTTAGATTTCCAAGAATTGACTCCTACCTTAAATATCTTTACCTATGTCTTCTTGGGCAAGTTATTTAAAATGCTCCTACCCTCAGTTCCTCACCTAACACATAAGGGTGATTATAGCATCCAACATGTCAAGATTAAATGAAGTGATACATGTAAAATCCTTAGTGTATTAACTGGCACATACGTGTTTAATAACTTCTAAAGCCAGTGTCCTTCTTACTAACAGGGGAGCTATAGATAACATAGCTAAGGACTGTGATGGTCTTAGTTTAATACAAAAAACAAAATATCCTGATGTCACTCTTAAATAGCATGATGAAACATGAAAGTATAAATTTACTTTCACAGGTAGCTGATATCATGATAATATTGGGTTATGATCTCACTTATTCCAATGGTGTCTTGATGAAATTCAAAGCGTACAGATCATTCTTTTCATCGTTGTTCTCCCTATTGGCAAAAATAAGGCATAGAGAAAAGCAATTTATATAGTTTGTGTCAAAACTGAATCTAGCTCAGCCTTCCATTCAGAAGTATGCCAACTGGATCATGATTGATTAAGAATGACTCGTGGGGCACCTGGATGGTGCAGTCAGGTTAAGCATCCAACTCTTGATTTCTGCTCAGGTCATGTTCCCATGGTTGTGATATCAAGCCCTGCGTGGGGCTTGGTTCTAAGTGTTTAGCCTGCTTAAGATTCTCTCTCTCTCTCTCTCTCTCTCTCTCTCTCTCCCCTACTCCCCGCTCATGCACTCTGTCTCTTTCAATAAGAAAAAAAAAAAAAAAAAGAATCCTGAGTTAGCCATGTATGTGTATATAGTACAAGTCACAATTTTTGCCCTTTACGAAGGATAAATATATAGTATTTCCTAAACAAAGGGATCTAAGTGCAAAAAAAGAAAGATCAAAGACAAATATTATTGCTACTAGTAGTCACAGAAATATAGGATCAAATGACACTTTTGGTCTGTCCAGTTCTGAAATATACGTGGGTGTGTGTTGTACTTGCTAATTACTACTCTTGGCCATAGAAAAGAACTTAGGCATTTATCAATGTTTCAGAAACCAAACCAAAATTGTTAATATGCTTTAACCTAACAGTTCTCCATATAAGAATTTGTCTTATATGTGCAATTACAAATACACAAAAATATTTATAAATGTTACAAATTATAAAAATCTTCAAAAAACTTAATTTCCAATCAAAGGTCACTGGTCAACTATTTGCCAGTACATAAGAGTGATGGCTAACAGTAGCTGACAAAAATCAAATTTTAGAAGAATAATTAATTGCAAGAGGAAAAAAACCAGTCATTAGCCATTGAACAAGAAAGGAGGTTGAATGTCAGTTGTTGTATGAACTAATTTTGCAAAACATGCATGTAAATGTTTGAAGAATAAACAAGAAAATGTCACCAATTTTCATTCTGGGGCTTGAATTATGAGAAAATTTCAACTTTATTGTTTGGTACTCTTATCTTTATTTTCTAAAACCCATTGAAAGACATAGGGAGTGAGAGTGGGGATAAGAATTACTACACACTGCCTGATCTGCACTAAATTCCAACACGAGGGTCTTAAAACTGAGACATGAAAAAATAAATTTTGCTTCTTGGACATGCCACTAGCTGTATAATTCAAATTACTAAAATTCTTTTCTCTAGCATGTTTTTTCTTTCATGGAGTAATGACCACAGTCAGATGGTGTGAAGAAACACATACGCATAGAACACTTTAGTGTTACCACCTACCTGACTATGACTAAAGTCATCAGGACTTTAGTCCTGACATAGAGCAGGTGTACAAACAAATTAAGAAGTTTCTTAGCACACAGAATCAGTACAACTCTTTTTGCACTTAGTGATTTTTATTATCTCTTTCTTCGCTTGGGGAATTTTCCCAAACTCTTCCCTAGTCCTTTCCTCTAGACTGAGCAAGAATAGACTTCAATTGCATCATCCTGAGTTACTTTTTTTTTTTTTAAGTAGATTACATTTGTAAGTGGATTTTCTATTTTACTAATGTTATCAAAGTTAGAGGATTTCTACTTTGTTCTTCATCCATGCACAACTCCACTGTCTCTTTCAATGACCTAAATAAATCAGTATGTTACCAGTCACTTTCGTAGTGATCAACTTGTTTTCAAATACTCTGGACTCAAGATCTATACTTCTGCATTGATGTATGTAATATAGTTGTTTTCTCACAGTAAAGAATAAATTTGAAAGCTTTCTTTCATTAGCTGCTGTGATCCATTATTGGCTTACATCCTATAATTTTCTTACAACATCTGCAAAGTTAATAAACCAATTATGGAAGCCATCTGGAACTCAAAGAGAGATTAAAAAAAAAAAACACTAAAAAAACCCCTCTCTTCTGAATAGCTGGTACTGTAATAAATGGCATGTCACAGAACAGTAATGTTACAAACCCCACTATCATTAAAGGAGAGAGAGGGAATGTTTTTACATAAAAGAAATACTGGTAGACCATGGTAGAGCTCCATGGTAATTGTCTCCTCAAACAGTTTGAACATTTATATCTGTTGCTTACTTGTCAAAGGCATAGAGCCCTTAACTCATTTATCATAGAAACCAGCAGGGCTCAAATGCCTGCATGGATGGGGACACATTTAGTGACCTTGGGTGAGTTATACAAACTCTCAGGGCACTAGACTCATTGATAAAAATGGAAAAAATTGGAGCTCCCGGGTGGCTCAGTTGGTTGAGTGTCTGACTTCAGCTCAGGTCATGATCTCAATGGTTTGTGGGTTCAAGCCCTGCATTGGGCTTGCTGCTGTAAGCACAGAGCCCACTTTAGATCCTCTGTCCCCCTACCCTCTCTGCCCCCTCCCACTTGTGCTCTCTCAAAAATAAATAAAACATTTTTAAAAATGGGGAAATTTGTCATTAACCTACCCAATAGACTTAGCTAGAAGACAATGTGATCCTTGTTCTAATGCTGAGCTTCATCATTCAGGTAGCTGAGAAAACTGGGTAAAAGCTAAAACCAAGACTCAGATTGTGTCACTAATAAGTCTGGAATATTCTTAATCCATCAGTTCTGTTTTATGGCTGTAAGGAGATACAAAAATAGGGTTAAATTAAGTGCTTTGGTGTCTCAGCTATCCTGTTTCAAAGCCTAATTCTGCAACCTACAGACTGCCTATTTATTCGGAAATTATACCACTTTTTCAGGCTTCTTTTCCCTCATATCTTGCAGTGAAAACATCATATGATTTTAGTTAGAATTCAATGATATAATTCAAAGAACAATTAATATAGTACTTTATTACTCAATAAAAACAGTTTTATTATTTTTACATTTCATTTTTATTACAATTCAATGATATATATCAAAGTCACTGAATGAATTTCTTTTCTCCCTTCTTTTGACATATTCCCCCCAAACCTTGTAATTAGCCATAAAAATGCTATAAAAAATGGAAAGGAATCAATAGCAATTTTAAAGCAAAGAGAAAAGATATACTCTCACCTTGCTACCCTACTTTATAGAAAATTCCCAAGTCCATAAGATTTTTGCTCTGGGTCTGCCCCAGATACCTACTGTTTATTGGACCTTGGGCAGTCAGTTACTCTCCTTTTAGAGATTCAATTTCTATAACCATTAAATAAGGAAATCATGTTTGACATCTTCAGTCCACTAGGCACATGTGAAAATTAAAGACTAATTGTTATGGGAAATTCTATTAACTTACAAGTTTTATTTATTGTTCATATCTTTTAACTTAGTCATCCCATTCCTGGGGATTTATTTTTAGAAAATAATTCTAAAGAAGAAAAAAACTATATCCCCAAATGCTTGCAGTGATCTTTCTCAACAATTAATTGTGAACATCTCTAAAATTACAGAAAATTTGAAGGAATATTACAGTGAATACTTGTAGAAGAACTAAATAATGTCTACCTTTAATGTTTAATATATGAGCTTTAATACAGATCTATCTATCCATCAATGTATCTAATCACATATGCATTTATTTTTCATTTCATGTTTTTGAGATGATTGTATAATTTTTTAAAAATTCTTTTGAAATGGTGAATTATACTGATTGATTTTTATATTTCTGGAATAAACTCTACTTGGCAATAATATGTTATCTTTTTTATATGTTCCTGAATTTAGGGGCACCTGGGTGGTGGCTCAGTCAGTTAAGCATCCAACTTCGGCTCAGGTCATGATCTCGCGGTTTGTGAGTTCGAGCCCCACCTCGGGCTCTCTGCTGACAGCTAGGAGCCTGGAGCCTGCTTTGGATTCTGTGTCTCGCTCTCTCTCTGCCCCTCCCCTTCTCACGCTCTGTCTCTCTCTGTCTCAAAAATAAATAAAAAATTAAAAAAATTAAAAAATGTATATGTTCCTGAATTTATTATAGCTAATATTTCATTAAGAGTTTTTTACAATTATGTTAATGAGTGATATTTGTCTGAAAGTTTCTTTACTATAACTACTTTTGCCAGGGTTTGGTAATAGTCACTTCTGGACTCATGAGACAAATTGGGAGGTGCACCCTCCTCTAATTTTTAAAACATTTTGTGTAAGATGGGTATTTAAATATTTGATAAAAGTTACCTATATATATATATATATATATATATATATATATATATACACATATATATATATATATACACATATATATATATATATACACACATATATATATATATATATATTTTTTTTTTTTTTTTTTTTATTTTTGGGACAGAGAGAGACAGAGCATGAACGGGGGAGGGGCAGAGAGAGAGGGAGACACAGAATCGGAAACAGGCTCCAGGCTCCGAGCCATCAGCCCAGAGCCTGACGCGGGGCTCGAACTCACGGACCGCGAGATCGTGACCTGGCTGAAGTCGGACGCTTAACCGACTGCGCCACCCAGGCGCCCCTATATTTTTTTTTCTAATAAGAAGTCCGCCATCACTCACATTGTTATCCCCTCTCTGTAATGTATCTATTTTCTGATTGCTTTTAAGATTTTCTCTTTATCTTTGATTTTCATCAATTAGACTTGAAAACTGTCTTTGTATTTATTCTTTTTTTTATCCCTTTGACTCCAAGATCTTGGATACATGGGCTGGATATGTAGTCTGACGATTTTCACTAAATTTGAGTGTTTTATCTATTTCCTTAAAATAATTTTTCTGACCTATACTTTCTCTCCTTAGTGGGAACCCAAATATCTAGACTGATTAATATTGCAGCACAATTTTCTAAGCCCCCATTTATTTTTTAAACAAATTTACTTTTTGTTTTTGTTTTTTTTTTGTAGATTGGATAATTTCTATTAATCTTCATATTAATAGACTCTTTCAAGTACAGTCTTGAATACCTTGTTTGGCCCATCCAATGATTTTGTTTTCTTTCTTTGAGAAACTGTGACTTTAATTTCCAGAACAGAATTACAGCTTTCATTGTTTTTTTTGCTATGATTCCCTGCCAGTTCATTCATTATTACCACATTTTCTCTAAGTCCTTGAACTTAATTTCAATAATTGATTTAAATTCCTTGTTTTCTAATTGTAAAATGAAGTTTATGGTGGGTTCCTTTTCTTTTTTCTTTTTTTTTTTTTAACATTTATTTATTTTTGAGACAGAGAGAGACAGAGCATGAACGGGGGAGGGTCAGAGAGAGAGGGAGACACAGAATCGGAAACAGGCTCCAGGCTCTGAGCTGTCAGCACAGAGCCTGACTCGGGGCTGGAACTCACGGACCGCGAGATCGTGACCTGAGCCAAAGTCGGACACTTAACCGACTGAGCCACCCAGGCGCCCCGGTGGGTTCCTTTTCGAACTGGTGCATTATTTTGTTTTGTTTCATTTTGTTTTATTCTTGGGTCATATGTTCTTGCTCCTTCCAGTGTTTAGTCATTTTTGTTGCATATCACATATTGTGTATTACATATGGTAGGGAATGTGACATATGTCTTCTTTAGAGGGTTTTAAAACGTGTTTAATCAAGTAGTTTAATTAATGGCAGACCTGTTGTCATTGATAGGCTTTTTTTTTTCCCCTTTGCTCTTGTGGTTTTATTTTTTCTTTTGTTATTAGTCGTAATTCTTCCCTTATATTCTGGGCCTGCCTTTTACTTCTCATTTGACTTTTCTGAAGTCTCAACTAAATGCCTGAAGTGCTTAGCGAGGTCTCTTCACTTTGGATTGGCTGCAATTCAATGTCTTCCAACATTGCCCAACCTCTGGGGAGTTTCTCAAGTCCTCGACACACAGAAGCACCTCCCTGCGAGGCCTCATAGCACATGGTCCTGTATATCTACAGCTTATCTCTGAGCCAAGGACTGACAGGGAACCATGATTCTGGTCTGCCCCTCATTCTGCACATCAGTATTTTGTCTGTTCCTTTGTCTAGCATATACTGGGTGCTCATTTGTCTGAATTCTATCTCTGCCTCTTGTGTTCACTAAAACGCCCAACCGCTCTAATTCGTGCTGGCACTCGTCTCCCTGGGGAAGCTCTTTCAGTGCAAAGTGCGCTGGGTCCAGCCACAATTCCCTTCTTCGCCCTTCATTTTCCCTGACTCAGCTGAATCCAGTTCCCCAAGTTCAGGCCCATTATTTCCCACCCTGCACCTCTTTTTATACCAGTTAGGTTAGGGAAGAAAATATCTGAATAATTCATCTTTTCTCCTACTACCCTATTTCAGTGAATCTTTTTTTTAATGCTTATTTATTTTTGAGAGAGAGAGAGAACACAAGTGGGGGAGGAGCAGAGAGAGAGGGAGACACAGAATCTGAAGCAAGCTCTAGGCTCCGAGCTGTCAGCATAGAGCTCGACATGGGGCTTGAACCTACATACCGTGAGACATGACCTGAGCCGAAGTCGGGTGTTTAACCGGTGCCCCACTCTTTATTTCAGTGAGTCTTAATTAAGGTTTGATGATTTCCCCATGAAGCTGATCATGGATGTGGGTTCCAGTGGTTGAACTCTGAACTTCTGCTCTCCTCAGACTCAGTCATCACTGCTGCTTTGACCCTGCACACGAATGACCTGTGATTCCTCACACTGTTCACATGTTCCAGGCCACTCCTGTGGGATTTTTCTATTCTGTTCACGGGATTCATGCAGTCAAACTCTTCAGCACTCCAATGAACTCCATTTTCTAGTTCTGAGCTTCTTCATTGATCTTTTCAAAAATGAGACCGAGGTACACCAAAATGTCCAGGCACAGCTTTATTCTCAGAGCCTTGAAATAAATGGGATGCCTCGGTTCAAACATGTCTATCCTTTAAATGAGATATCTAAGTTGTTTGGCTCCACAAGCTGCTTGCAAAAAAAGGGGGAAAAAAGCGTGTGGTCTAGAAGCAAATGAGCAATGCTCTTTGTATCCCATATAAACCTGATCTCTGTCTGTGACTGCAAGTGTGGTAGTGTTAAACACATTCAACAAAACTAAAGCTACTTTTAGATTCTCTCTGTTTCCCTTCTGACAATAAAGCAATCCAGATATGTGTTACGCCTATATATAAAAGTTTCTATTCATTTGCTTCACGACGCAGAAGGAAAGCATAACATAGTTTCTACCACTGAAATGACAAGCCAGTGCGGGACTCAAGACCAACACCCCTGAAATAGTGGTGCTCCTTCCAGGAAATCTTGGGGGAATTTATATGGCTCACATTAGAAAGCATGTACAGTTTCAGAAAGTATGTTGCTCTTGGGTGGGAATTTACTGGGAGTAAGCTGGATGAGTAAATCTCTCCATAAAATTGATATACAATTATATCTGCATACTTACAGATATAAACTTATTACAGAAATATAGTAGATATACCTACCACAAATATATAATTAGTTTGCTCTAAACTCACAAAATAATCCTATCTCATCAAATTCTTATGAGGAAATAAAAGAGACACTGAGTAATATCAAACATACGATTTATACACTCTTGCTCATCATCTATTTTCATATTGTTTGTCTCATTTGAACATCACAATAATCTAGAGGCAGGGTGGGGCAGGTATTCCATTACCAATGAAAAAAGTGAGGCTCAGTGTGGTCAAGTGGCTCATCGAAGCTCATGCGGCTAGTTAATTATCCTATCCAGTGCCCTTTTGATTACACCACTCTAATTTGGCTTCTCCAACATGATTGTGACATCAAGATACTCCAGTAAGTTTAAGTGTTTGATCAATAATTCAAGGAGCTACTAATTGAATGGGGCAACATTTATGGATTCATTAAAAGGTATCACTTCTCCACAGAGCACCGCCAAAGGTCATGTGATAGCTGCCCCTACCTTGTCATAATCATCCCTCAAAATAAATTATTCAGATTAGGAATTACATGCCCACTGGCTTTAGGAGAAATGCCGATAAGCATATTTACTCTCAAGCCGCTCACTAGGCACATTACTATGTATTTTCTCAAATACAAAAAACAAATATACTTGGACCGTGAACACGTGGAGGCATAAGGAGAGTCCATTCAGAAATGTGGAAAGGGTAAATTGGTTTGCTGGTTTCAGCAAACCTGCACTATTAGCCCTGTACTTGTAACACATCATTTTAGAATAAACATCCTCTGGGAGGTCGCTGCGCAGACGCTTTCCCAGCAGAGTTAGGAGTGCCTGACGTCGCTATCAATGAACAGCAGATGTTTGCTGGTAAGCTAGGATCACAGACTTTAATTGCAAGAGTAAAATGATCTTTGAAAACGGGGGGGGGGGGGGGGGGGGGGCAGAAACAGTGTTATCAGTCACTTTTGCGGAATCCCTGCACACTGAGTAACTAATTAGTTGGGAGAGCCGGCTCTGATCTGAAGGATGCAGAAGGGAGGGACCATGACATTTACCCGCTTGCCCCTTTGGATACTTTTACCGTCCAGAAAACCTCCGGAAAAGAAAATAAACTCTAAAGAAGTTCTTTTGAACTTAGTAATGTGACTACTGATAATTAGAGAGTGGAGAAGGTAAGAACAAAAAGTTCTGAAGCAATCGCAATGTATTTCACATTTCGAGTAAAACGAAATACAGAGAAAATAGGCATACCGATTTAAACCAACAAAATGTGAATAAAGAATAAATTACAAAATTGTCAATAGTATTCTTTAAACCAAGTATCTACAGAGTATTATTCTTAACTGAGAAAGTATCATCATTAACACTGTTTTGGATTTGAGAAGAAAAATGTTCAAATCTTGGAGACAGAGAGACCTGAGCTTAAATCTCCAGTTGCTACTCAAAAGTTGTATATTAAAAAACGCACGTTAAAGTTTTGTTTTGTTTTGTTTTGTTTTGTCACAAAAGAAACCATCCTAGGGCAAATAGGTAAGGGTACTGGGGTATCTTTTTAAATCCAATAAATAATTGAATAATTAATTTATGGGAATCAGAATCCAGGCATTTCCAAGGACCTCAGCAACCAAAATAGGGGAGCGTGTTCTGTTTTGCTCTGCCATTAAATGTGCCAACTTCTCTTGGAGGTCATAGTAACGTTCATGTGGAGGGGAGGCTGATGTTCAGAATCTCTCCTTAAGCTGAATATGTTGGAATGAAGCTTGTTTTATTCATGTGTGTTACCTTTGGGTCACACATCCAGAAGTCGTAAAAGGTCTGCTGCAGGGGGGCAGGGAGCATGTCCATGAGCACAGCAATACTCTTGTTTCATTTTCTTCTACAGCTGACCAGGTTCCCCTCCATTGTAGCAGGTCTTCAGGTATTCACCTTTGCCAAGGTCCTCCTCCTACTCTGCTTACTAATTGTCTGTCTTATGAGCAAAATATGAAGCCTTCCCAAATTATCGAACTCCTTTCTCCCATACCTGGCAGAAAACTCCAGTTAAAAAGACAATCCTTCCTCTCTCAAGGAATTGAAGGTTACTAGGGTTCTGTCTGGGAAACCTTAAGATAGAAGCCACAACAAAGTCATATTAGAAACCATACTGACTTATAATCGGAGAGAATTTCCCATGGCTTTGCAATCTCAAATCTGACAAGGAAGATGCTCAGACTACTAGGATTTTTATGATTTTAAGGATGTCTATTTTATCCAGCCATCACCACCCCAAAGCGTGTTTTCTTCTTGTCTAAAATATGAAGGAATGTGCAATAGGTGTGCCTTCTTCCACATGAGGCAGAGACACTACACTGAGGTATAATGGTGGGAGCATATTAATCCTCTTCTGTGTATCATGTAACAGCTTCATTTATCTCAAACAGGGTGAGAGAGGGGAAGGGATGGAGGAAGAGAGAGAAAAAAGATTGACTCATTTATTGTAAAGAATTGGTTCACATGTTTATGGAAATGGACAATCTCAAGATTTGCAGACAGCAAGTTACAGGCTGAGGAGAGCTGGAAGGGATGGAGGAAGAGAGAGAAAAAAGATTGACTCATTTATTGTAAAGAATTGGTTCACATGTTTATGGAAATGGACAATCTCAAGATTTGCAGACAGCAAGTTACAGGCTGAGGAGAGCTGGTGTCAGAGGGCAGAACAAAACCAATGTCCCAAGTCAAGGCAGCCAGGCAGGAGGAGCTCCCTCTTCCTTAAGGGGGAGTCAGCCTTTTTACTGTATTCAAGCCCTTCTACCTTGTCCTTAGCAATTTTACTTTAAATAACAGCACATAAGGGATGAGGCTGGTATCTCCATGGATGTGATTTTAGAAGCCCCATCAGAATCCTTGCTATACCCCCAAATAAACATCCTTGCTAGTTTGATATTTAAAAGGCTTTCATATAAAATAGCATTTGCATCTCATTATGAGACAAGGATTTAAATGCAATGCAAATCCACCAGAAAAGTCTATCTTAGTATATTAACCATGGGGCTTTTTACCTGGAGTGATGGAAACCTAATTTCAAGCTTATTGAAGGGAAAAAATGAATTCATTTGATCATGTTACTGAAAATAATAAAATTGTATATATAAGAAATAGCTGGATCTAGGGGTTCAAATTATGTTTGTAAGAAATACATAAATACATCTGATTATATTACCTCTCTCTCTCTCCCCCCCTACTTAACTCTGGGACACCTTCATTTTCTGGCAGGTTCTCTCTTCTTGGTGGGAAACTTTTCAGGTTCACATGCTTCTTATAGCTTGTGATCTCAGGACAAGGGTCTTGCCTCTCCCAGAATCTAAACCTATCTCCTAAAGGAGACCTCAATTTGTCCTGATTGGGAAGCAAGGCCTTTTGGTAAACTGTACCCCTCCTTTATCATACCAAATCTGGGAGGAGTAGTTCCCAAAATGAAGGCATGGAGAAAAGACCAAATGGGTAACAACAACGTGACACTCAGACTAGAGTTGACATGAACATTTGGACACAGATGAAACCAGTAATGCCCTTACTATATTTCAGAACCTACCCATTTCATCCTGAAAACAACACCATGCCGTTCATTCTACTACAAGGAGAACAGCTTCAGGAAATGTGTTTATGGTTCTTAACCCTTTCTGCTTGTTCGCTTGTTTTCTTGACTTAAATATATCTATAGATAGAAAATATACCTGTCAGAGTCACTAAATAACTAGCAATGAATCTCAATGTCATATGTGCACATGTGTGCAAATTTAGGGGAGAGGGTCCAGTTAGTTTTTGCTGTGTAACGAAACTCCCTGAAAGTCAATGGCTTAAATTACAATGATTTATTATTATTTATATAAATAAAAAATACTTATTTAGATACACATACATATTATTTATATTAGAAATAATTATTTATTATTATTTATAATTCTGTGGGTTGACTAAAGGATTCCTATGCTGGTTTTGCCAGGTGTAATTTACATGGCCATCAGTGGAATGTTCGTGTAATCTAGCTGACTCGTGGTGCTTGCACGAGGTTAGCTGGGAATCTCAGTTCTCCACACGGCCTCTCGTTCCCTCTGAGCTAGCCTGTTTCTTTGTTTGACTCAGGAGGGTATCCAAGCATTTGCAGATGGAAGCCACAAATCCTTTGAAGACTTAGCTTTGGGACCCTCCTACTGTGACTTCTGGCAAAGTGTATTCAGCAGTACAAGTCATAAGGCTGGTATAGTTTCAAGGTTGAGTAAAGAGAGGCTACACCTTAATGAAAGGATTCACAATGCCACGTTGAAGACTGGGGTACATAGTAGGGTGGGAAAAATCTGCGGCCATATTTTGTGATTGATCATATAGCCTAAATTTCAAGCTTCAGGTAAAAAAGTAGTTAGGAAAAGCCTTCCTGGTTGATGCTTGCTCTATCTTAGGTCTCTCTTAGATCTTTAAAGCTAGATTTTTGAGATAATTGCCATGTTCTATTTATGACACAACACTGATGCTCAGTCAGTGGCCATGAATGAGCCATCTAGTGGTGGGCAATTCAGTAAACTCCATTTGCAAAACTCAGCTTTTAATCAATAGTGATTTTTTTTTAAATTTATCTTAATTTAAACTTGTCACATCAATTAGCCTTGGGGATGAGTGAGTAAACACAAACATAATTTATAACTTCGTCAAGTTAACAAATACCATGTTGATGTGCTCAGAACCCCTGATATAGATTCATGAATTCATGTATCTGACAATTACTTATTAAGCCTATTTGCTAGGCAGCCTAGTCATGGTTTTGCTAGAGATTTTTAAGGTCAACAAAACAGGAATCTTCTTGTTTGGCTGCTCTCACAGTCTAGCTCTGAGGCTGAAATAAAGGTATGAGTAAGATACTATGGGAAGTGAGGTTAACTGTGGCAGAGATTACCCAGAGGGTGAAAAGCAGACTATAATCTTTGAAAGTTTACGGCATGAATTAATTCACGTCAAGTTTATAAACATCCTGTGAGTTAACAACTATAGCCATTTTTAAAATAGGAAGTCTCATTTAAGCTCAGAGACAGCAAATAAATTTCTGAAGAACACAGTCTCACAGATTCGGTGGGCCAAGAATTCAGACAGTTTTACTAGTTCATCATTTTCAGGGGCTCCCCAGACTCCAACCAAGGAATTAGCCAGCCTGTTCTCAACTGGATTGTTGGCAGAAGAAGAATTCACTTTCAAAACCACTCAGGTTTGGGGAAGATTTCCCTTCCTGGTGGTTGTGACTGACAGCTCTGGTTTTCGGCTGTCACCTGGAGGCCACCCTCAGCACCTGAACACTGTCTGCTGTTCCCACAACAAGGCAGCTTGCTTCTTCAAGGCCAACAGGAAAGTAAGAGTGAGTCAGCTAGCAAGAGAGCTTTATATAATGTATGTGATCACGGAAGTGAACTCCCATCCCTTCTGCCATGGTCTATTGGTAAGAAGCAAGGAACAGGGTTCTGCTGCAATCAAGGGAAAGACATAATAATACAAGGTATAAACACCAACATGCAGGGTGCATGGGGCCTCCCTAAAGTCTGTCCATTATATGGATGGCATTAATTGGGGGTTCACTCATGGACTTCTAAGTTTATGAATTTTTAGGTGCCATAGGGAGTGCCCACTTGCATATGCGTGCACACACACACACACACACACACACACACACACTGTGTAACACCTTCTTATACTCACATACACTCACATATCCCTCCTAAGCTTCACAAGACATTTTGCAAAAACATTTCATTCTTGGCACTGAAGTGTGAACTTTCAATACAAAAGGAAACAATCTCTATCTTATTTCTTAGCAAAGAGTTGAGGGGAGGGAAGTGGAGGGAGGGCTGCTAAGAAAAAACAATCAATTATGTTCCCCTCAAGACTGAAAAGCAGAAACACATACCTTTTATCAAGGAACTTGGCAGGCCACCAAACTGTCCCAAACACACACAGTGAACAGCCTCGGAGAGAATTCTACCAGGAAGGCAGTCCTGCAGCCCATTAAGAGGTTACTTAGCTGGATTGGCAAACAATGTGCATGGAAGGATCTTGGTGTCAGATGAATCCTTTTGCCTTGAGTGTGATGATAAACACAGGGACTGGGAAGTGTGGGTATGTTCTACAGAATGGAGAACAAGGACAAGACATCTTCAGGGTTTTAGCCACTCTCCATGGATCTCTCTGGACTTAGAAACTTTTATTCCATCTGAAACAAGAAGGTTGCTCTTTGGGGGTTAGAAAGCCTATTCCTCTGTAGTGGATGGTGCTGCACCAGCATTGGGCTTCCTAAGAATAGTAAGAAAAATGATGAGACAACTGGGGAAGGAACAAGATCACTCAACTATGTGCCCAACAATACTACCACTAGATGACAGAAAAATCAATAGAGCAGCAAACCGGTGCCTTGGAACATAGACTTTGGTTCAAGCAGACCTCAGTTAAAACCTCATTTGCCACATTCTAGCTGCTTGATCTTGGGCTGATGATGTAGTTTCTTTAAGCCTCAGTAAAATAATACCAGATGCAAGTGTAAAGTGAGTTTGCCTATTTGTAAGATTTTGTGCTAAGTTCTTTTCATTTATCACCTCATTACAGTAACTCTATCATATTGCCCTTAATCACAACTTTTCAAATTACCAATAAACAAAGTCTAAAAACTCAGCGTTGATTAAGCAAAAATAAAATGTAATATTAATATTAAAAATAATAAAATGAAAGGGGTTTACTGGTAAAGATTCTGCTGAAATGGGTGGATTAGGCACACTCTTTCTCCTCCCACTGACTTTTTGTGCTTTAACTTTACTCTGTCTACTCCATAGACATGTTTCCTCCCTGTAATAAGGCAGATGGACAAAGGCAACTACAACAAGCACCTTACATCACCAGGTAAGGCCTAAGGAAGACGTTGGCTGATCATCCTTGAATAACATATCCACCTTCCTATCAATTACTGCAACCATGGGGCTGGAGTTCCTGGTTGTCTTGTCCTAGGTCACATGCCAAACCCTAAGGCCCAGGGGTGTGATCTTTTCATTAGTAGGTCTACGATAGTAAATCTGATTGGTGAAGGAAGCAGACAAAAAAAAAATTGGTTAGCCACAACAGGGAAGTATATTTAATTAACTATTTACAGATAAAATTTAGAGCAATTAAGTAAATGATGGAAGATCAATCATGTATAGGTGGGAAAGCAAGGTTTGAGTCCTGATTATGTTAATACCATTGGAAGAGCTGTTATCAATATACTGTATGATTAAGCCAGGACAACCAGGTCCTTCTCATTGATTCTAGGAGTGAAGTAAATATGGAGTATTTGAATGGACTAAGAAGTATTATAAAAGACTTCTCGGGGGAAGGTATCTTACATGGATGTGATCGGTTAAACAGAAAAGCAAGAGAAATGCTACATTTCTTAATTAGGTGTAACCAATAAACTTTTCTTTCAAAGATTTACCGTTAGTTGCCATAGTGTGGAATTCAGATTTATTTTTATTTTTATTTTCTAATATGAAATTTTTCGTCAAATTGGTTTCCATACTGGAATTGAGATTTAAAGAGAGATTGTTTGTTCCCCTTCTAGTTGAATATTAGAAAACTAAGTTAAAGAGAAGCAGGTTCGCGTCCAGGCTAAGCTGCTGACCTCACATCTGATTTTGGATGAGTTATGTATACCCCATGAGCCTCAAGCTCCTCTTTCTTTAGAAAATAATGTTACTTCACAGAGTTTCTTGAGATTCAAATTGGGTAGGAAATTTAAAAGTGTATTAAAACCCGAAAAACACAATCCAAATGGAAGGTGGTTATTAGTATTTCACAGTGTGTACTCCCTTCAGGACACGCTATGTGCCATCGTTTACTGATATTTCTAAAATCAGACAGAAAGTGGGTCTTTATCACTATAGTAGTTTTATAACTTGGTAATAGAAGAGGAAATTTAGCATTAATTTACCTATCAATCGCTATTATTTTTCTTCTTACATATCAGTATTATATTATTTATTGTAGTGAAGGTGACTTTTAGAACTAGTGCTATGGAGAAAGACACTTACAGATTAAGTGTTGTACCCAACAAAAGGTTTTGCTCGAACCCACATTAAATGTGTTTTTCTTTATATTTATTACTCTTCAGCAAACAGGGATATTCTATTGGCTTTCTTGATATCGGCCCTTCATTTATATTACTTGGGACCATTTCTCCCGAACCTGTTCCACTACAAGCTAAGTGGTCCTTTTCACTTTCCCTTGTAAAAAAAAAATCTCTCCTTCTCTCAAACACCTCCAATCATCTTCAAGGCTCTCTTCCTATGTAATTCTCGATAAGAACCGGGTATTGATTTGTAGTGAGTCTTCATCCACTGCCGTGGAGACACAAAGTGAAGCACTACATCTTGTGAATAATTACTTTAGAAAACAAACCCCGGATGCAGCAAGAAAAAGCAATGGGATTCATGTTCCATCTCATTCATTTTGACAGTTGCAGGAATCCAACTCCAATTGTGCTGCCATTAAAAGTACAGACAGAGGCTGGCAAAAAAGAAGAGACGTGTTATTGTCAAAGCAACTCTCTTTGCAGCTAAAAGACCATCCAATTTTGTCTGAGAAGGGCACCACACTATTTTCTGTGTTCTTGGCACGCTATTGTTCAGGAAGAGGATCCTGAGTGATTTCTCTTATGTTATGTGACCACTGAATAAGTAAATAACGCATTAAGAGCTGTCACACAGGGACCTTGTGTCCCCATTGATGTCCTCATCTGTGACTGCTCCACGCTGACCTTTGATCTCATGTCAATGCTCTTTCTGGGTGGGGACAATAATGCTGTCGTGCCTTGGGATGTGGGAGAAGGAATGGGGAAACTTTCTCCTTGTCTTTTTACTCAGTTTCTCTTTGGGACACAAGTTTGGGTTAGGGAAATATTTAGAAGTGTTCTCAGAAAATGAAATGGAGAAATGCAGAAAATAAGGACAATTAGATCTAAATTTAACAAACTGATGCAGTTTTAAGAATACTGCTTAAAACCTACAAGCTAATAACCCAAACACTTAAAAACAAATTATTAAAAGCCAGAAATTATTAAAATAAAACTTCTCAGGAAGGGGGTACAGTCAATAAGCGGTGGGGTGAGAAACTATTGCTTTTCTTCATTAATCCATAGATTAAATTTTACTCTGCCAAGTATTACTTTGAAAAATGTAATTAACAAAGATACTATAATAGATGGCTATAAAATTTAAAAATGATTTTGTACAGAGTGCAAACTAAGTTCACTAATTAATAATATAAATTGTCACATGTATTTTCTAACTGGGACCTTATCATGTTAATAACAACATGGGAAAGTCAAGGCTCATGGATCCATGTGTGAAGTAAAAAAAAAAAAAAAAAGACTCACAAAAGTTAAGGAAGCTTCCAAGACTATTCAGAAGTCAGAGGTACATTGATTAGGGGAACACCCAGGTCTCTGACTCAGAGATCAGGACTCTTCCCATTCCCTCTCATCTGACAACAGGGATGTTCAAAGGGACTGCTCACTAGAGCTAAACAATTTTAAGGCAAATGGTAGGAAGCGAAAGCCACAGAGACACTGACCTAAGACTTAAAATAGGTGGAAAATGCAAACTGGGCCAAGATTGTTTTAAATAATGTGTACGTGAGCCACTGAGTCATGCAGGTTATGAGATATTAGACATCAGTGGGAAGCAGGCCTAACACTGCAAGGGGGACGAATATGCCATTCTACTGATCATCTGTGACAGAAAGAGAATACTGGGATTGGTGGACCGTAAGCTCACTTACAGACTCACATGAGTCCACTGCAATGTGCCCTGTAGCAAGGTTGAAATTTAGGAAACAATGGAACCCAGGAATATATTTGTCTCAGTAATGTGGGGCCGGAGGAAAGAAGTAAGGTTGCTGACTGGTACGCAGCTTGTGCAGATAAATAGCAGGGGCAAGCCTAGCAGCCTGGACGCCTCTCCCATTAGTTATGGGAGCACACTGGCTGGAGGAGGTGGGGGCATCTATTCTCTCCAGGGCTTTGCTGATCGTCTTGATTTCTGTGAAATGTAAAGTCTGTTGCATCGAGCTGTCTGCAGTGATGCTTGAACAGTTTCTCCTTGAAGATTAATTCAGAAGGCATCTGTGCTTTAGTTATTCTGTGTGTGTGTGTGTGTGTGTGTGTGTGTCTGCCTGTCTGTCTTTTAAAAAAATTAATGTTTATTTATTTTTGAGAGAGAGAGAGAGAGACAGAGTGTGAACAGGGGAGGTGCAGAGAGAGGAGACACAACATCTGAAACAGGCTCCAGGCTCTGGGCTGTCAGCACAGAGCCCGACGTGGGGCTCGAACTCATGGACCATGAGATCATGACCTGAGCCAAAGTGGGAGGCTCAACTGACTGAGCCACCCAGGTGCCCAGCTGTCTATCTGTCTTTCAATGGAAATGAGCCCTTTGGGGAAAAATTTGGAGCTCCGGCTTTTTATGCCATATGTCTAACCTCACCTCTTTCCTGTGTATCTTTGCATAGGCCTAGTCCTGGCTTTGTAAACATGCAGTTTATACTTTTCAAAATAATTTTGTCCTGATGGCTTTGGAAGAAAAGTGACTTAGGAGTAGAACAGAGTGTGGAAAAGCTCTTGTTCCCCTGCAGTCCACTTTGTCACCCTGTTGCTGGATACAGGAATGGAAGGAGGTTGTAGAGATGTTCTGGAAATTCGATTTTGTAGGTTAAAAAAGGAAGAACACAATCAGCGTCTTTTCATTACTAATGTGGTGTGTGTGCACAAACACACACACCCCTCATGACTCATTGACAGGGTCCCCACCCCAAGAGAAGTGTCCTGAAACTCCTTTCCAGTGGAGGACTCAGTTAATCACCCAGCAGATTATAACAGCCCATCTCTCTTCATCTGATATCTAGACCCGTGGTTTGGTCTCAATTCCAAATCATAAGAAGGGCAGTGTGGTGGTGGTGGTGACTGTGGTGTGTGTGTGTGTGTGTGTGTGTGTGAGAGAGAGAGAGAGAGAGAGAGAGAGAGAGAACCAATAAATGCACTTCAATTAAAAGTAGTATTCCTCAGGGTGCTTCAGTGGCTCAGTTGGCTAAGCATCCAACTCTTGATTTCGGCTCAGGCCGTGATCGCACAGTTCGTAGGTTTAAGCCCCGCATTGGGCTCTATACTGACAGAGTGGAGCCTGCTTGGGACTGGAGCCTCTGTCTCCCTTTTGCTGCCCCTCCCCACTCTCTGTCTCTGTCTCTGTCTCTGTCTCTCTTTTTCTCTTAAAATAAATAAGTAAACTTAAAAAAATAAAGCAATATTCCTCTATGGTACAGTTTGTTAGCCCTTTGTAATTTTGTGACCACTGTTAGCATTCACTGGGAATCAACTCTGGAAATTATAGAAGGATGGGAGAATGTTTAGGAGTTTTCAGGGGTAAGGCTGGAGGTGGTAAATAAAGCAAGCAGCTGTTAACTGTTCATCAGGGACCCACAGGAAACAAACAGCAATTATTCCACATAAAAAGTCACTCTCAGACTGTCAGCACTTTGTCCTACCCCCAGGTATAGTGTGGGTGACATAACTAATCAGAGACACAGTCTAAGGTGCACCAATGTAGGGAGGTGGGGGGTGGAGTAGCAGACAGGAGAATCAGAAAGAGGGGCAGTCATGGAACACACAGTGGGGAGAGGACAGGGACAGAGAGTGAGACAGGCAGACACCAATGACAATGAGAAAACCATACCCAAGCTCAGGGATGTACCAAGTCCTCAGAGATAGGGGCAAGTGTTTTGATCACCTCATCCATTTTTATAATACCATTCTGGGTTTGTTGTTGTTGTTGTTGTAATAATCCATTAATTAAATATTAATTTTTCTTTAAATTCATTAAATTTTCTTTAAATTAATTAATTTTCTTTAAATTAATTAAATATTTTTATGTAAACATTTTAGTAGAACCACCTATGAAAAGCCAGTATCATTACGTATAGATTTAAAAAGTCAGAATAGGGGTGCCCATTTGGCTCGGTTGGTAGAGCTTATGACTCTGGATCTCAGGGTCATGAGTTTGAGTTCCACATTGGGCGTAGTAAGAGATTACTTAAAAATAAAATCTTAAAAAAAAAAAAGTCAGAATAACAACAGTAAAGATTATATGATGACATTCTAGCTAAGTGTTGCTACCCATAAAAAGGCTCTAAGGGGTGCCTGCATGGCTCTGTTGGTTGAGCATCTGACTCTTGATTTCGGCTCAGCTCATGATCTCACTGTTGTGAGGTTGAGCCCTATGTCAGATTCTGCACTGGGCATGGAGCCTGCTTAGAATTCTCTCTCTCTCTCTCTCTCTCTCTCTCTCTCTCTCTCTGTCTCTCTCTCTCTGCCCCTCCCTTGCTCACCAGAGCATGCACACACTCTCTCTGTCTCAAAGAAAAAAAGAAAAGAGAAGAAAAGAAAAGAGAAAAAGACAAGAAAAGGCTCTATGCCTGATGTTGCTTGTTGAAAAAGGAATGTTTCCTGTTATCAAAAAAGGGAGGAGGGAGGAAAGATCGAGAAAGATTAACAAGTGTGGAGCTATAGCACCATAAATGAAGCTTGTTCCTTGATAAAGATCACAGGAATAAAAAAAAAAAAAGAATCATAAAGTATGTACATTTTTTCTCCCTGTAATATAATGTGGTGTACATGGGGTTATGGCTCTGTACCATGTAAAATAATTTTAAGTTCTACCTGAAATCACCTGGATGCATGCATAACACACTTAGAAAGTCACTGTACAGAGATTAAGAGCATGAGTGGGCTCTGGACAGAGAACTGGACCTAATATTGGCTCATTCATTCCAGAAATGTGTGTTGAGTACCTCCGGGGCATGTCAAGTACTGGAGTAAAAGTTAAAATAATAAAAGAGCTTTCCTTTATGGGCCTTTTTAAACATTTTCATAACTGAGGCACCTGCATAGCTCAGTTGGTTGAGCATCCAACTCTTGACTTCAGCTCAGGTCATGATTTCACGGTTAGTGGGTTTGAGCCCCACGTCAGGTTCTGTGCTGGCACTGTGCAGCCTGCTTTGGATTCTCTCTCTCCCTCTCTCTCTGCCCACCCCCACTCTGTCTCTTTTAAAGTAACTAAATAAAAACTTTAAAAAAATTGTAACCACATTTTATACACATACCAAAATTTACCATTTTAACTGTATTTAATTGTACAACTTAGTAGCATTAAGTGCATTCACAATGTTGTGTAACCATCTCTCTCTTTCCAGAATATTTTTATCATCCCAAACAGATATTCTGTATCCAATAAACAATAACTGCCCATTCCTTCCCCTCAGCCCCTGGTGATCTCAGTTATACTTTCTGTTTCTATCATTTTATCTTTTTTAGGTAACTTGTGTAGGTAGAATCACACAATATTTGCACTTTTGTGTCTGGCTGACTTCACTTATCATAATGTTTTCAAGGTTCATCCATGTTGTGGCATGCATCAGAATTTTATTCCTTTTCACATGTGAATAATATTCCATAGAATGTGTATACTGCATTTTGTTTATGCATTCATCTTTTGATGGACACTTAGGTTGTTTCCACTCTTTGGCTATTATGAATAGTGCTACTATGATCACTGCTGTATAAATATCTATTTAAATCCTTGCTTTCAATTCTTTTGGATATATACCTACTTCCTTCATGGGTCTTGTACTTTAAGAGGAAGTAAGAACAGATAAAGTTCAACTTTTGAATAGCATGTGATCAGGACCCACATCCCATGACAAAGGAGCACAAAACAGCCAGACAGAACCCAAGTGGAGGAGATTCCAGGAGGGAAAAAAGGAATGGCATGGATGAAAGTTCCAAGTTAACTGAGTTCATAGTCAATTAGGAAAAAAGAGAAATCCAGGAATGTACAGAATGGGGGACAATGAGATTGAAGGAAAGGCAAGAAACTGATCCCACGGGGATTTATAGGCCATATTAAGATTGTCAAACCTCCCAAATACCCACATGATCCTCTCCTTCACATTATTCAGTTCTCTTAATGGAAATGTCACATTCTCATAAATGCCATATTTGATCACTATATGCAAACTAACATGTTACCCTCATCAGCTTCCAGTCCTTATTTTGTTTAATTTTTCTCCATAGCATTTATAGTCCATATATATGTGCTTGTGTGTGTGTGTGTGTGTGTGTGTGTGTGTGTGTGTCCTTCTGCCCCCAAGAGTAAAGGTTCCATGATGTAGAGGCTATGTCCTTTATTTAATTGCTGCACCCCAAGACCAAGGACTGTGGTACATAAGTGAGCTATAAATATCAGTGGAATTAGTGAATGAATGAACCAATGAGTAAGTGAACTGACTCTCATTTACTAGCTTTATGACCTTGAGTAACTTATTTCCTTTTTTAAATTCAAGCACCTCTTCTAGATAGTTGTGTGGATGAAGTAAAATGTGCATAAAACGCAGAATACAAGGCCTGGAACATACTAAATGTCCAATAAACATTAGCTCATAGAATTTAGAGAAAGGGACATAAGCAGCAAAAGATTGAGGGAGATAAATATAGAAAAACAAAACAAGATAAAATTATCCATTCATTATTTGTTTTGGTGAGAACTTCTTCCTTGTATTAGACCCATCCATCACAAACAAAAGGAAGCAAAAGTAAATAAAACCAACAAATACAAGTTGGACTTTTGACTGTCAGGGAAAATAATAAAATAATAGGAATTAGGCTGATGTTGAATACAAGTAGAATTTAAACCTTTGTTTCATAGAATCAAATATCAGAAGTCATTCCTGAGTTTTGCTGTCCTACAATGATTTATTGGTTTCCACACAAACTGGGGTGAATGAGTGAGTGAGTGTGTTTGTGTGTGTGTGTGTGTGTGTGTATAAAAAACATACCTGTGTCAAAATACATAGAATCATACAATACAGTTGGAGTGATTTTGAGCAACATGATCCAGTTGAGAATAATAATAGTCAATCTTGATTCCTTTGTAGTACATCGAGAAACATAGAATCATCAGAAAAATCAGGAAATTTGAAGGCATTTTTCATACCTCGTCCTCACTCTGCAAAACACTTCACTCTCTACTCTTGGGGATTTATAAACTTTAGTGATGCTTGTTTCTAATTTAATGAAAAACAAAAATCAATAATACAGCACTGATCAACACGGACCCTGGGAATAAAAAAGAATCATATCATGCAAGTGTTAAAACACATATAAAAGTGAGGATAATGAATAAGGTATTTTAACTGTAGCTTTTGGCTTGGAACTGATAAGAGATAATACTCTCCCACAAGGAAAGGCTGTCATTTCATACCTACTTTGTGGAGCTGGCGATAATTCTGAGGCAGGTTGCAAGGACTATGACTTACTTTGCCAATTTCATAGTTACCCTTAGATCTGAGGAATAAAGGCTCAAGGCTCCTTATAGAACTCATTGGGTTTTTCTTGATTTTCTAATTTATTTATTTATAAGCTCTACTTTCTACTTGCAAGAGGAATTGGCAATGTTTTAAAGCACACTTTCTTATGTACCCACCAGAGCAGTGTTTTACCACTCTCCCAGCTTTGGGGGAAGGATTGGATCTGGTTCTGTTGAGTTCCAGCAAAGGATGGCTCTGGATATGGGTGTGGTAAGGTAGAAGATGAAGGGATTCTCATTTAATATATCAAAATGGAAAATGATTTATTATGAGAATTTTATTTATTTGTACCCCATTTAAAACTCCCACTGTAATAGGTATATACTAGACCAGTGGTTCTCACACTTAGATGATTGCTGGGGTTGCTTGGGATCAGTTGTTCAGGACCCAGCTCTAGGCCTTCTTTTTCTATAAGTCCGGAGTCGGGTCTAGGAATCTCAGTATTTAACAAGCACGGAGGTGAGTCTGCTGGGCTGGGAACCATATTTTGAGAAATCACATAGGACTCAAAACTTGCTGATTGATTTCTTAATATTTGTGCATTTGGAGAACATTTTACATTACAGACAGACTTAGAAAAAGAGACATTATGATACCCTGACTTGGGAAGGTCCATATTACAATCTATTATAAACGTTCTTTTAACAGTTGACGAAGAGTACAGTTTGGAGAGGACAATGGACTGGGCCGATGTCAAAGAGGAGTGGGAGAGGTAGGAAGAACACAACACGTGTGGGTCCTGTTCACAATGGCTATTTATTGAGAGGCCAATTATCATTAAGAAACTGTGTTAAATCACATGCTGTTGGGAAAAAAATAACATGATAAAGAAAGAAACAAAAGTTTGGTTTTGCTACCAAAGTCACAATGAGAAAGCTATTGGGATGTAAAGAATGAAAGAATCAAGGTGAAAACATAAGGATCTGATTTCTCTTTTAGCTAGAGCCAGGCCATGTGGGGGAGATGGGCGTGTATGTGTGTGTATGTGTGTGCGTGTGTGCGCGCGTGTGTGTACATGCAACAGACTGCCGGGAAAGGAGAGGAGGGTCATCTTCGTGCAGACAACAAGCTGAATCAGTATTGATCAAAGACTGACATCAAACATGCAGCCTCCATAATTAAACCTGCTGTTTGTAAACCCTCATTAGAAAGCAAGAAAGATCATCATGAGTCTCTCAGGTCACAGGTATTAACTCCACGTCATTCTAATTTCCAGTCCTTGGTCGCTTTCTGCCACATCCTTTTGCTGCATCTCAATTTGCAATTTAACGTCGTGGGATCTGCCAAAGAAGTTACGTTCTGTCACCAAAGTTGCAGGTAAAAGTCATTAGTGTACGAAGCACTAAAAGTCAAGGTGAAGCATGAGGATCTGGTTTCATTTCCACCCACAGTCAGGCAATGTGAGAGTAAGGGCCCGGCCAGTCTAGGGGCGTTGGGTGTCACTGTGCTTGTGTGCAGTTGATAAACCTCCAGGAAAGGCGATCGACATCCTCTCCTAGAGAGAGTTGGCACTGAAAAAAAGCTGTATCAAATATATGCCCTCAATGATGAAACCTGCTCTCTGTAAACCCCCTTTCAAGAGGAGGAAGCTGCATTGGGAGTTTATCAGGGACATGTGTTGGCTCCATGTAGTTTTAATTTCCAGCCCTCAG
The DNA here is from genome assembly GCF_046562875.1 of Panthera onca. Classification (NCBI taxonomy): domain Eukaryota; kingdom Metazoa; phylum Chordata; class Mammalia; order Carnivora; family Felidae; genus Panthera; species Panthera onca. Next base: position 22,295,717 of record NC_138349.1, on the reverse strand, counting down.
TCACTCTCCAGCACATCCTTTCTCTGCCCTCTCAAGTTCGGTTTGCGATTTAATGCCGTGAGGTCTGCCAGTGACGAGGTCTTCCGTGTCCTGAGTCACATGGAACAACACGCAGCTTTCTGTGCAAGGACCTTACCCATAAAACACCAGCGGCATTAAGCCATCAGACTCAAAGAAAATCACATTTCATAAGTTCTAAGTTTAATCTATATGTAAATTTAGCCACCATTTTTAACGAATAATAATTCATGAGTATCGATGTTTACACTGTTTGGCAATGTTTTTGTTTTTTATGACTTTAAGTAATGATCCAGATACAAACCACATTCTTTTATTTTATAAAAAAAACCACGTGCTTGGTTCCCTGAAGAGATGCATAATAGAGACCCATCTCCGACTTTCAGGGGGAACAAAACCACCAAGATGTTTCCTGAGCTAAGAAGAAAGAATAGTGATACTAAACAGAAAGCTACCAATGTTCAGGATTTTACATTAAAATTTTACTAAGGAAAATGTAAAACTTTCCTGCAACTGCACACTTTTTTTTTTTTCGCAGTAACTATAAATCAACAACAAAAAGCAACCAGTAAACACTGAAACATTGGAACTGTGCAGACACAGAATTATGTTCCAAGAACCAAACAAGAGATCTTTTTATTCTTTGCATCATAAGAATCTGACACATTAATTCTAATACTCCAATGATACTGTTCTTCCAGCAGCTACTGATAAATACTGACTTGGAGAAGAAGTCTCCTGTTTAAGAGGAGTAAATAGTGTGGTACCAACTACTATAGGCAGTAATCTCCAACATTTCCCTAATATATTAGAAGTTGTTTCCCTCGTTTGTGCTATCTTTTTTCTCATTCATGTAACAACAGACTAACTTACTGTTATCAATTCAATACTAGATTTCTTTCATCTTATTGCTAGAGCATCACCTAGAGCTTGTTCTCTGCATTGGTGAGCAGAGGGGGAAACAGAATGTGGGAAAGACATGACTGTGTTTTAGAAGTATTGTTTCAGAAGTGACAAACATCACTTCTATTTATGTTCTATTGGTCAGTAATAGTCAAAAATTCATACTGGGCATGCAGTGTTCTAGCAGGCTGGCAAATCACTTTGCTGCAAACTAATGGCCGCTATGAAATGGAACTGCACAATGGTGGATATTGACTGCAATGGTGACACAATGAGTATCACAAGATTTTGTCTAGTATTATCCCTTTCAAGCATAGATATAGATCAGCATCATTAAGATTTGGTGACTTTATGTAAAAATGCAGATTACTTGGCCTCTGAAAAACAGTAACAACAAAAAACATGTGATTTAATAAATGTGGCAGGGTCCAGGATTATTATGTCCAGAATCACCGAATTCTAATTTGTCCTCTATCTCTAGTCCAAAACACAGCCAAATGCACATGAAAATGCCCACAGCATCCTGTAACTTGAAATTTACATGAAAATCCCAATTTGGAGGCCCATGAATATGTATTTTAATAAATTATCTGGAAAATAATAATGCCTAGCCTAACATTTTTTGGCTGTTTATTAAATGCCCATAAGTGTCCTAAAGGTTTTATTTATAATCCAATTTATTTGGTTGACTCAATTATTTTCTTATTTTTTAAATTTAATCTTCAAGAAACTCAATGAGGTATTATTATTTCTATTTTATAGAGAAAAAAACTGAGGCACAGAGGCCAGGCTGCCCAAATTTATTCTAGAAAGTGTCTAAGCTAATTCAAACCAAAGCTGATCGAACCTAGAGCTTTCATCTTCCTCAGTATCCTGTACTTTGTTGATTTTGATGCATATGAAAGCCTGAAAACCACTGACTTAAGAAATAGAGATGCAGGGCCTTCAGACATAAGTAGTCTAAAGAGCACTTTGAAAAACACTGAAATAAATTTTAAAAATATTCCTTACTTTTGCTTTCAAACTCATGTCCCCAATCTTGACATTTCTGAATCCCATATCTGTATATTCAAATACATTTTTTACATGTCTCAGTTCAACTCTTCATGCCATAGAAATACTTCAGAAAATCCTCTGCTAATTTCTCTTTCTTCAGTGCTCCCTTCTGCCTTCTAGACAGTTGAGCAGATCCGAAAAGGAGGCCATCATCCTTACCTTTCTTTCCCTCATCATCAACCTTTCCTGACATCAGTGATTCCTACCACTTTCCTATGAACTCTCTAGCAAATTCAGCTTGCCTCTTCTGTAGGCCATGCCATCATTATCACCATCATCACCATCATCACCATCATCACCATCACCATCATCATCATCACCATCAGCAGCAGCATAACCATCATCATCATCATCAACATCATCACCATCATCCTCCCTGGACTTCTGCAATTGCTTTGCATCTTGTCTCCCACTTGTCCCCTCCAAGCCATTCTTCACACTGTGACAAGAATGATCTTGAAACATGGTGGCTGAAGTCCTAGGTGCTTGTCATTTCCCAAATAACACTGCATGTGCCATCCTTCCTATCTCCCTGGCCTCAGCTCAGACCACTCTCCCACGACACTTATAGTCCAGGCACGTTGGCCTTCCTTTAGTTCTTCCAGCTGCCCACATTCCTTTAGCTTCCCATTTTCACATGTGTCCCTCACCTGGAATGCTCCCATGAGAGGAGTATAAATTTTGAGTAACTCCAGTCCTCAGCTGTCTCATCTACAAAATGGGAATAAAATAACCTTGGATCATGGTTGTCAAAACTATGAAATACAAGTATTATATATTTGATAAGTTTTAACTTCCCTAAATGTGTTCAAACATTTTTAGATATCTTCTAATCATTATACCAAAACATATTGAATGATATATCCCTTCCCACCATTTCACCAGTTGTAATTTCATGGAATCTCAAGGTTAGAGGTGTCCTTGAGAGAAACTGTTTATCTCATTTCAGAAATTTATTAAAATTATCACAGATCTTGCTGTGAAGCATTCTTCTTGAAATTTTTAATTGCTATCTAGTTAATATCCTTCAGAATATTGCATCTTTCTAAAAATGTAGGTGTTGGATAACTATAATTTTCAAAATTACTACTTTGTTCTACAATCCATCAATGAGTTAGTAAAAATAATTAATGGAATTTTCACATTTTTCTGGGCCCTGACAGGGGGAAAAATATTACAAATAAATGAGCAAGTAAAGGAGCATTAATTAGCATCTAATTTGTAATAGCCGAGTTCAGTGCTCAATAATTTGAAAATTAGTTGAACTTTTATGTTGATGTGTAAAGTAAAAACATAGCCAAGTTCTTGTTGAGAAAAGATTAATATTAACCTAGTAAAAACTCTCAAGACTAATTTGCTGAAGAAATAAATGTATGTTATATAAGGGTTATCAGTAGTATAATCCAGCAAGAAGGATGTTATCGTATCATGTGTGTGAAATATGGAAGTGGAGAAAGACAGACAGATGAAGAGAAAAGAAAGAGAGAGAAAGAGAGAGAAGGGAGAAACTGTGAACAAATGTTGGGAAATGAATAATAGTGAATGGGGGACGCATGACATGTTTTTATCCATCTTGCAACTTCTTTATACATTTGAATTATTTCAGAATAACATTTGCAGAATCTGGACGCAGAGTATTCTTTTAACCTTTTCATAAATATAAAAATTGTTATATAATTTTTAAAAATTGCATTTTGTTCCTGGAGCACTTTCATCCATGTCCAAACTTTCTCTACTGCAGTCCATATTGTTTAATACATAGTTGACCCTTGAACAACAGGGATGTTAGGGGCGTCAATCTCCCACACAGTCAAAAATCCACCTATAACTTTTGGCTACCCCCAAAGTAACTACTAATGGCCTACTGTTAACTAGAAGCCTTACCAATAATATAAAGTCAATTAACACATATTTTGTCTATTATTTGTATTATATATTATATTCTTACAATAAACTAGAAAAGAGACATGAAAATGTTATTAAGAAAATCATAAGGAAGAGAAAATACATTTATACTACTGTACTGTATTTATTTAAAAAATCCATTTCTAAGTGGACCATCACAGTTCAAACAAACCCATGTTGTTCAAGGGTCATCCGTATTATATGATGTTTTAATTTATTATTATCTGTTTCCCTTACTACAATGTAAGTTTGTGAGGCTAGGGAGTTTTTCATTTTATTGGCAGCTATACCCCCTGAATCTTGAACAAAGAAAGCTTCAATGTAATAGAGCTCAAAAACATACCTGAATGAATGAATGCTTGAATGAATGAATGAATGAATGAATGAATAAATCTATAATATGGTGGTACTGAGGATCAGTATAACATATTTACATTATACACATATATGAGGCACTTAACACAGAGTCTTAAGTGCTTGATACATATGAGTTATTTTTACTGAGTAGTTCAGGAGAGTTAGATTTCCTGCTGTGCAGTGGCAAGAGATTAGGCTGAAGCCAGGGTCAAGGGCTACATCTAGGAGGGACACATAGCTCATAATAGTGGAGGGAAAATTCTTCTTTATTCCAGGGCAGGTGAGGAAAGGTTTATTCAGAACCGTTTACATGAATTTCCCTGTTACGGGTTGAATCGTTTCCCACAAAATGCCTGTGTGGAAGTCTTAATCCTTAGTACCTCCAGATGTGACCTTATTCTAGAGATAGAACCTTTGCTGAGGTAATGTTGAAATGATGTCTTAGGGTGGCTATAATCCCGTGTGACTGATGTTCTTGCAAAACAGAAGATATGGAGACGGACTTACATAACAAAGAATGTCATGTGAACATGAGGGCCGTCTCCATGTTCAAAGATGGAGATCTGGAACAGGCTCTCCCTCACAGCCCTCAGATGGGGCCAACCCTACCGACACCTTGATTTCAGTCTTTAGCCACCAGAACTGTAAGGCAATAGATTTCTATTTTTTAAGGCCCCCAGTTAGTGGAACTGTTAGGGCATCCCTAGAAAAATAACACAATCCTCCCAGTCATCATTTTGGGGATAAATAGGAAGCATTCTTCACTAAAGCAGGGCAAATCACTTAACCCTTCTGTGCTCCAGTTTTCTCTTCTCTAAACGGGAGAGATAATGCCTGGTAAACAAACCTCACGACTCTACACCAAAGAGAACATGTGAAAATGTATAAGAGAAATTGAGGATAAATAGAAAGAATATGAAGAATAGGGCACATAAGGCACGATATGTGCCTTCTAAATGCATAGGAGTTCTTTTATTTGTTAGAACTTCTTAGAATATTCATGACAAGTAACTCTCTCTTATCTAAGGGAAAATACTGTCAATAGCAATTCACCTACCCTTTTCCTAAGCACCTGGGGAAATTCTCCAGTTGTGAATGGACACATTAATGAAATGCGATATGGACAAAGAATGCTATCTCTATGGTCAACATGGCATTTTTTCTCCCACAGAACCAGTGAAATGTGAAAAAGTCTGCCCTGAAAAATAACTGGCAGTGAAAGAGGGGCCAACCACTTATCCTACTCTTGGGTGGACACAAATGATTGAAGGGCTTAAAGGGTGAAGGAAATTGCCCCAGGGAGACCGAACCCTCCAGAGCAGGCTACTGACCCTTGATTGTCTGAGACCCAGTGAATTTTGTTGTTTCACATACATGAATGAGCATGGTGTTTACAGCCTGAGGTAGCACAAAGAAATCAGTACTTAACCTCCATTTTTAAATTAAACAAATGGAAAACTGTGCTTTCCAAATCTATTAGCACCTTGCAAGTAAGTCCTTAACACAGGTTCATTAGTTGAATACCCCATCTTTTAAGGAAAAGAAATCGCTGACAGTTCACTTTTAGGCTGAGTGTTGTTAGCCTTTCACCTAAATTGTGAGCTCCTGAGAATTGAGTACTTAAAGATTCTTGAAGAGACGCTTTTTGTTTCTTGGTGTCAGTCTGGTGTAGGATGAAGCAAGGCCACATCAGCAAGCAAAGATCTGGGCTGCAAAAGTGTCACAAAACTGTGAGCTTCATGTCCAGAACTGTGGTTTATTTTGATATTCAACCCTAAAGAGCATAAAGGAGTGCTTCTTAATACTCTTTTTGCTAAATTAGGGGCAGCTAAATTAGGCTCAGTCAGTTGAGTGTCCAACTCTTGATCTTGGCTTAGGTCATGATCTTACAGTTCATGAGATCAAGTCCCGTGTCAGCCTTGGCACTGTCAGCATGAAGCTTGCTTGGGATTTTTTCTCTTCCTGTCTCTCTGCCCCTCCCCTGCTTGCTCACTCTTGTTCTCTCTCAAAAATAAATAAATAAACATTTAAAAAATGTATTATTTTTGCTAATTTGGTAACAGACACATATATGTGAATCAACAGGAAATGTTAGAATGTAAAGAAGAGAGGCAAAATGTAAGAAAGAGGAAATTAGTGTTTGTCGCTCCAAGTCTTAGCAGTCAATGTCTTCATGCCTGAAACCTCATCTTCACATTCATGAGTTTTTCCTTATTTCTTTCCCTCCAATCACCATTCCATTAATACATATTCTCAAGAAGGAATCTGAAACTCATGCACAAAAAGGGGTAATTGACTGATGAGCCAACTTAATGGGCATCCTAGAATCTTAACAGGAATTCTTAATTGAACTAAGCTAGACAGTTTTGACTTTCACAATCCATAAATGGGGGGTGATGCATGGGAATTTTTGGGACTACTGAGTAGAGTCCAGGGAGCCTGTTAAATATCCTACAATTCACAAGGCAGACCCCCTCCACAAATAAAAAGAATTATTTGAGTGCACATGTTAATGGTGATAAAGTTGATGAGGCTGAGAAATCCTGGTCTAAGGGAAGAAAGTCTAAGCAGTGTAATTCTCAGCATATCTGGCAGTGAAGAGAGGAAGAAAGACTATTTGTTGAGAAGAAATCAAATCTCATCTTCACAAGGTATCACAGCGTGTACTGTCAGTGACAATCCCTTAGAGAGGCAGTTTATGTAAACAATCAGATCTTCACCTTCAGACGAGATCGGGCGCGTTCAGGGTGGTATGGCCGTAGACCAGATCTTCACCTTCAGAAGGGAGGGTCAGCATGGCAGCACAATGGCTGAGCCTTCTGTGGGCCTCAAAGCCTGATTTCATAGTGTGGTATTGGTGTTCTTTCCAATTGTAGGACCCTTGGCCTTGGAGTCACATCTGTTTCTCTTAATTTTGCGATTTCCATACAGCAAATCTCAGTTCTTATCTCCACACTGCCTGCTGCTGGTCCTTCCGGGTGGCTAAAACAAGGCTCACATATGTCTTTAAGTCCATGTTGTCTCATCTGTAGAACAGATATAAGCCACAACAATAAAAGTAATTCAGTGAGTGAGTTTCTGTAAAGCCTGAGAAGTAGGAGTTGCGTCTCACTTTTAGCCTTTACTACCAATTTCATTGTTTTTAAGACTGTAATTCCAGTATACTTAACATACAGTGTTATATTATTTTCAGGTGTACAATATAATGACTCAACAGTTGCATATATGACTCAGTGCTCCCCAAGACAAGTTTAATATTTTTTTTTAATTTTTTTTTAACGTTTATTTATTTGTGAGACAGAGAGAGACACAGCATGAATGGGGGAGGGGCAGAAAGAGAGGGAGACAGAATCAGAAGCAGGCTCCAGGCTCCGAGCCATCAGCCCAGAGCCTGATGCAGGGCTCGAACTCACGGACCGCGAGATCGTGACCTGAGTCAAAGTTGGACGCTCAACCGACTGAGCCACCCAGGTGCCCCAAGACAAGTTTATTCTTAATCCCCTTCCCTTTTTTCACCCATCCCCTCCTCCTATCTTCCCCTGGTAACTGTTTATTCTTTATAGTTAAGAGCCTATTTTTTTGGTTTGTCTATTTTTTTTTCCTTTGTTCATTTTTTCCCCCTTAAATTCCACATATGAAATCATATGATATCCATCTTTTTCTGACTGGTTTATTTCACTTAGCATTATTCTCTTTAGATCCACCCATGTTGTTCAAGTAGAAAGATTTCATTCTTTTTTATACCTAATATTATATATATATATGTGTGTGTGTGTGTGTGTGTGTGTGTGTATATATATATATATAAACTTATATAATAGCATTTTATTTATCAGTTCATCTATCCATGGACACTTGGGCTCCTTCCATAGTTTGGCTATTGGAAATAATGCTGCAATAAACATGAGAGAATATAACCCTTTGAAATAGTGTTTTCATATTCTTTGGGAAGATACCCACTAGTGCAATCACTGGATAGTAGGGTTTTTTAATTTTTTGAGGAACTTCTGTACTGTTCTCCTCAGTGGCTGGACTAGATTGCATTCCCAACAACAGTGCAAAAGTGTTCCTTTTTCTCTACCTCCTTGTCAATACTTGTTGTTTCTTGTGTTTTATTTTAGCCATTCTGATAGAGTGAAGTGATATCTCATGAAGGTTTTATTTGCATTTCCCTGATGATGAGTGATGTTGAGCATCTTTTCATGGTCTGTTGGCCATCTGTACGTCTTCTTTGGAGAAATGTCTGTTCATGTCTTTTACACATTTTTTTAATGGGATTATTTGTTTTGTGTGTGTGTTGAGTTGTATAAGTTCTTTATATGTTTTGGATACTAACCCTTTATCAGATATGTCATTTGCAAATATCTTCTCCCATTCGGTAGGTTGTCTTTTAACTTGGTTGGTTATTTCTTTTGCTGTGCTGAAGCTCTTTATTTTCATGTAGTTCTAAGAGTTTGTTTTTGCTTTTGTTTCCCTTGTCTCGGGAGACATATCTAGAAGGATGTTACTACCACCTGTATCATTCTGAGCTAATTGCTCCACCCACAATCTTCTCATTTGTGAGATGGATCTCATCTATATCAATAGGACATTTTAAAGATTTAATGGGAAAAGGAAGGAAAGGATGAGCTCTAATCTGGTCACATTTTAAGTGTCTAATAAATTATATTGCTGTTGGGATCATTGTTGTTATCATTGATAATCTTTTCTATTGATTATCATTCATTGATTCATTGATTATTTGGTTTACTTGTTCATTCATTCATTTGTTTGACCAACATCTGGTAAGATCATGCCATAGCCTAGGTATTATAGAGACAAATGCTTCAAAATGCCTCTTTCTTTGCCAAAAATACTTTGTGAAGCTGATACTCTAAACTTGGGAGAAGCGGACAGAACTAGCCAGTGTGGGGATGAATGAAAGTAATCTGTACCCGCATGTCATCTACTCCCAGAAAACACATAAAACCATCTTGATCCACATTGGCTTTCTCTTAGCTCTTTTTGCCTTGCCACCTTTGTTGTTCCTTCTGGGGCTTAGTTCAGCATAATGCGATATTCTTTATTGCAAAAATACTTCCCCATGCTAACTTAGGTAAACAATCTTATTAAACCTGATTTAGGCAGAAGGAAAGGGCTAGAGAAAGGAAAAAGACAGGAGAGAGAGAGAGAGAGAGAGAGAGAGAGAATATGACACTGTGCCTTAGGTTAAATAAAGTACAGATTCCTGTGGTGATCACTTCCCCCAACTACCTCTACTTTTATTCCTCATAAAAATTATTTGATAGATATTTAAATTTTATTGCTACATAAGCAACAGGCACCAACAGTGACATACAACAATACACACTTTTTTCTCAAGGTGTGGATCAGATTCAGGCTGTTGAGTCCACTGACCCCCCTACTTCATGCTGCAGTCTATAGTGCATAGTCAGCTGGGGCAGTCCTGACTGACATGAGTTCATTCTGGGGCCCAGACTGAAGAGGGAGGAAACTCAGAGAAAACTCTCCTGAGAGATGCCAGGAATGAAAGATGGTAAGTGGAAACACACCAGGGCTTGTAAGGCCTAGAGTTAGAAATGGAGCCTGTTACCTATTCCCATACTCCACTGGGTAAACAGACGACAAGGCCAAGCATAAAGGCAAATAGAAGAAGAGTATGCTCCACATTTTTTTAAAGACTGGAAGCAGGAACTTGGAAAAAAAGATCAAGAAATGTATTAAAAAATAAGGGCTAATAAAATGATCTTGCATATAACCTATGGGCTGCAATGTCCTGAGAAATAGTTTTAGGTCCAACTGATGTAACCCAATATGTCAGCCCTGGCCACTACCAATTTGTTTCATTTTATCAACAGGAAATGGCAGGTGAGTTGAAAGTTTTTAAAAGAAAAGTGCTTCACCAAGCTGTTCTCATCCAAAGAAATGGTCGAAGAATAATACCTTGTCTTGTTATTGTGGTAGCTAAACATTTTTACTGAAAACATTATCGGTAAAGCATAAATAATCATATTGCCTAGCTCACAGGCTATATATAGGAAATAAGACCATGAATAAGCAATTCTTAGCATATGGCTTGGCACATAAGTACCCAATAAGTATTAGCCAATAATAACAATGATAAACAGCATACAAAGATTTATTCAACCTATGTTTTATAAGCACCTAATATGTGTAAGACACAGTGATAGATTGTGCCAGAGAGAACAAACCTCTGCTTCCAAAAACCACGTACTAAAATTAGAAGGTGGGTTAAGAAGCTCTAACCTGTCATCATTTTTTAATGGCATGCTTTCTAACCCAATATATGCCCTCTTTTCTCTTTTGTTCCCCTTTATGCCTATTTCAGTGGTTCAATCACTGGTAATCAAAATAGCCCAGACTAGCAGAGAGAACAGGCTGACCTTACTACTTAAGGGATTGGCAGAGGCAGGATCAATAGCACTGAATGCGGTGAGTCAGGTAAGATGTCACAGAGGAGGTGCCATGTGAAGTGCAGTAGGACTGCCACAAGCAGGTATCAGTGACAAGCAGTGGAGGTGTTCCAGGTAGGAAAAAAAACAGGCTAGACAAGAGGAAGAGACGCCTTCAGGGTAGGGAGGGTACTTGGGCCCCAAGCACAGGAGAGGAGTCTGACCCTTCCCCCCCACAGATGTTTACATGACTGTTTCCTATCTTACTGGTGTCAGCTTGGGTTTCATCTACCCAGTGGCCTAGACTGATCACCTTGCCTAGTGTCCCCAGTGAAACTGTACCATATTTTTGTTTTACATATTTCATAGCACTGATAGTCTCTGAAATTCTCTTATTTGTCAGTGTGTTTATGGCCTGCCTCTACTTGGGTGTATGCGCTACCTAAAAATAACCCTATTGTTTCTCTTGCTCCTTCTCAATTCCCTGTGATCACAATAAAGTTCAGGGTAAAGACCTATTGACACAACAGATGAAGAGCTGAGGAAGGATAGAAAGTAAAGCTGGAGTCAAAAATCAGAGGCTGTGCTATATCAGAAGCGTGACTATTAAAAAAAAATAATTGGTAAGATGGACTTCATTAAAATGAAACATGCTCTATAAAAGACAATGTCAGAGAACGAGAACAGGAGAAAATATTTGTGAAAGACATATATGATAAAGGACTGGTATCCAAGATAGAAAAAACCCTTTAAACTCAACAATAAAAAAACAAAGTGATTTAAAAACGGGCAAAAGGTCTTAACAGATATCTCATCAAAGAAGATTACAGAACTCTCATTCATTGCCGGTGGGAATACAAAATGATCCGACTACTTTGGAAGACAGTTTAGAAGTGTCTCCCAAAACTGAACATACTCTTATAGTTCAGATATCATATAATATATGATACTTCAGCAATCATACTCTTTGGTATTTACCAAAAGGAGACGAAAGATTATGTCCACACGAAAACCTGCACATGGGTGTTTATAGCAGCTTTATTCATAATTACCAAAACTTGGAAGCCACCAAGATGCCCTTCAATGGGTGAATGGGTAAATAAAGTATAGTATATCCATACAATGGAATACTACTCAATGCTAATAGAAATGAGCTATCAACCTGAAAATATATGGAGGAAACATAAATACATGTTACTGAGCAAAAGAAGCCAATCTGAAAAGGCTACACACTATATAATTCCAGCTGTATGACATTTTGGAAAAGGCAAAGCTATGGAGGACAGTAAAAAGATCTGTGGTTCTCAGCGGTTGTAGGGAAAAAAGGATGAATTGGTGGAGCACAGAAGATTTGGGGGACAGAGAAACTACTCTGTAGGATGCTATAATGGTGAGTACATGTGATATACATATATTAAAACTCATAAGAATGTATAACACCAAGATTTAACCCTAATACAAATTATGAACTTTGGGTGATAATGAGGTATCAATGTAGGTTCATCATTTATAACAAATTTACCACTTTGGTATGGGATGTTAATAGTGGGGTAAGCTGTGCTTTTGTGGGGGTAGGGGGACATGGGAACTCTCTATACTTTCTGCTCAATTTTGCTATAAACCAAAAACTATTCTAAAAGAAGAAAAAAAAAAAACCTCAGAGAATACAGGATCTGGACTTTGACTAAAGTCTATGCTCCCTCTGATTAGATAATGAGGATCTGGCATTTCTGAGAAGGGGAGTATAATTTTCAGAGCTCTGTTTTTGGCTGGTTTGTATGTATTCAAGAAGCAGAGGCTAGGAATGGACAGAGGGTCATGAGAGCAGTAAGGTCATTGTAAGCAAGTGAACAAAGAAGAGAAGTTTATCTAACATAGGGAATGGTCTATGTGAGCCCAACTATTTTCCTTGATGAGATGTCTATACTGAAGGAAACATCAACTGATTTTTCCGTCTCTCAGGACTGGCTGCTTTGCAAAAGACTTATTTTCAGACATAAGTTTTGAAACTAGAAACTACCATCTTCCACCTGAATCTACAATGGTTCTTTTCCCCCAGGGAACAAACCCATTTCTATCCTGACAGGTTTTTTTTGTTTGTTTGTTTGTTTTGTTTTTTAAACAAATCATGTTACTCACTCTTGTTTTCCTTGCTTTTATATTTGGTTGAGTGCATTTCTATTTTGATTATTTGAAGGTTTTGGAGATTTAGCTAAGTTGACAGGTGTATTAGCACAATTATTCCCACTATCTTATAGCTTATAATTTTGTGGCTATATAATAATTTACTTATCCCACTTTTTCTGTTGAGGATCATTTAAGATGTTTTAACTTTTTTTCCCAATCACATACAAGAATTTAATGAACAGTCAAGCATACATCATCTTTTCCACATGAGTGAAAATTTCTTCAAGGAACATATGAAAGTTACTAGGGCACCTGGGTGGCTCAGTTGGTTGAGATTCCAACTTTGGCTCAGGTCATGATCTCGCAGTTCATGAGTTTGAGCCCCACATTGGGCTCATTGCTGTCAGCCTGTCAGCGCAGAGCCAGCTTCGGATCCTCTGTCTTCCTCTCTCTGTCCCTCCCTGGCTTGCGCTCTCCCAAAAATAAATAAATATATATATATTTTTAAAAGTATGTATATAACACAATTTATTTAATATTGTCATTTGCCCCCTGAAAGAATGTACCAGCTCTCACTGTATGGATTTTGAAATCTGTCATATCTGTGTCTAGCCCTTTGGCATTATTTGACTTTAGATTTATGTAAGTATCAGGGGTACAGAATAATAGCTTTCTATTATTTTAATCTGCCTTTCCTTGATAACATGTCAGATTGAGCACATTCTCATGTACTTATTGGCCATTTGTCTTTTATCTTTTGTGAATGACATTTCCATATATTTTGCCCATTTTTTCATTGGGTTGTTTATCTTTTTCTCATTTTGATTTGTAGAGGCTTTCTATAAATTCTGGATACTTAGCTTTTGTCAGTTTTATGCATTGCAAATATCTTCTCAAAATCTGTTCCTTGTCTTTTTACCTTGTTTATGATGTCTTTAGATGAACAGATGTTCTTTATTGAATGGATTCAAACTTATCTATTTTTTTTCCTTTATGGTTTGTCCTTTTTTATGTTGCTTAAAAAGGAAAATCGTTGCAAACCTAAGATTGTAAATATGTTTCACCTTTTATTCAAAATGTTTAAAAGTTTTACTTTGTGCAGTTGGTCTTTTGTCCACCAGAATTTAATTTTGCACTATCTTAACTTTGTTCCTCTTATTATACACCCTTCATGAAAGTACCCTCCTTTATTGCCTCAATAAATCTTGATTTGTTATAAGACAGCTTAATTCCCACTTTCCTTATGAAGCCATCTCTGAGCTCTCAATCTTTTACTGACTTCTCTCTCCCTGGACTGCTAAAACATCTGTCTCTGAAATTGTGATGATTTTTATCTGAATACTGGGAGTTTAAATACATACCTGCAATGTCCAGACAGGTAACTCAGATAAGTGAAATGGGTCAGAATGAACATAATTAGTGGGGAGTGTAGAGATCGTGATGTACAACAGAGCTATGACCTACTCATGGGTGAAACTGCTACACAGGTTTGGTCAATTATTGCCATGGAAACCATTGCCAGAGTCGTTAGATCTTCTGATTTTCATTTTAAAAAGACATAATGAATTGAAATTTTTACAATTCAAATTTTAAAATTTATACAAAATCTTCTAAGTTGACAACAATTTGAAATGTTTCAATGAATAATATGTGAATCCATAATATACAATCTAATGTGCTTCTCCACCTTTTTTGGCATGATCACCTTCTTTAAGGAGTCTTAATTTTTTCCCCCTAATCACTTACCCATGGAATTAAATACTAAAGAATTTCATAATCACAATCAGATTCTGGGGAGAGAATTTAGAGGAAATGCTACAATGTGATCAGGATGCTTTCCCACTTACTGAACATGTTTCATCCCAGCCAGACCCACACCCTCAGAAAATGGCAAATGGACAAGACCTCCTCATGAGGGCAAAGCTATACCTCCACTCTTGTGGATAGAATGCAATCACCTCCAAGAACTTTTTGGTCACTGGCCCAAATGCTAGAAGAATAGTTTCATATTCCTCAGAAAAGCAACAGAGGAGTACAGAGAAGTAGACAGAACCCCCTTTGTCTTCCGCGGAAACCCATTCTCCTTTGGAAGATGTTCTAGGCATGGCCAGTGGGCTTTTAATTTAATCTTGGTTCCTAAGCTTTAGTTTCTTCACCAAGTCGGGCTCATATACAGCCCATGGACTACTTTAAAGGTTCTTTTATCTGGTGAAATCAGTCCTAGAACAGGAATCAGAATATTAGCTTTAAGTCTGTATGTATCCCTGGGAGCTAGGTGTAAAGTATTTTGTCACTCTGTTCTTCAGTTTTCCCATATGCAAATAAGATGAGCCATAAGATCAACCCCAAGTCCAGCGTCTGCAGAGGACTTAGCACACGTTGTCAAGAGCACTGACTCACAAGTCTATCAGATGTGAATTTGACTTCAAAACCTTCAACTCTGTGGCTGGATGTTACATAGCTTCTTTGGACAGTAATTTCAATGAGTGTAAAATGTTTATAAACATAATTCTTATTCATTTGATCACTCTGAAGTTCAACTGAGATCATAGGGAACAGCTCTGTGATATAATTAACTGGTTAGTAGGTATGCGACAACTTGTACCTATACAAGGCCACAAAGATATCACTTCTTTTTTAAAAAATATTTTTAATGTTTATTTTTGAGAGAGAGAGACAGAGTGCAAGTCGAGAAGGGGAGAAAGAGAGGGAGACACAGAATCCAAAGCAGGCTCCAGGCTCTGAGCTGTCAGCACAGAGCCCGACCTGGGGCTCGAACTCACAAACGGTGAGATCATGACCTGAGCCAAAGTCAGACCCTTAACCGATTGAGCCACCCAGGTGCCCCGGTATTACTTCTTAATTATCATTGCTACAGGATGTTTTATTTCAAACCTGAATTAAACATTCTTTACTTGCTCCTCAAATTTTCAGATTCGCATGAGAGGAACTTTTTCAATAGAATCTCCTTTTCCAGAAAAATATGGATAATTCTCTCCTTGGAGACTATACTTTCAATCCTGTCTTCCACACTCTCTATCTGGGCAAGGGGCCAGGGAACTTGCAATGGAGTCTGGCAAAAGTATTTCCACCCAGAGGCAGCAGAGAACATCACAGTGCCACTCCAAAAACCTGTAGACACTCGCACACAAATAGAAAAGGCCCAAAACTTTTACAGCATATTTCCTGAGTGTGTCTGTCCCCTCTTACATCTTTGTTTGCTGGTTGTCTAAGTATATCTCTGCAATTTTTAGTCTTAATTTTTCAATAGCTTTCTTGAGATATAATTAACCATGAGGTTAATTCTGTAATTCTGCTTTCTCTTTTTGAGTATCTCCAATGGTCTTCCTGTATGTTTGGGGCTAACCTGATGCATGTGGGCTTTTGTATGCATCCAAACACCCATGTGTTTGTTTATTTGTGTCTCAATACTTACGTCTGTGTGAATCTGTATCTGTGGATCTCTTTCCTAGGAGATCTCTGTGTTTATGTGCATCTGAGTGTGCACATGTCTAGGAACCTGTTCATGAGGTTCTAGGAATGAATCTGTGTGCCTGAATATGTATCTGTAGCTGTGTGGCCGAAGTTTCTAAACATGCTAGTGTTTGTCTCTCTGTTCCTGCTCTGTGCTGTGTGTGTTTTGTGAACCCCTATCAGTTCTGAGCACTTGTATGCCAATTTTAGTTACAAATGACGAGGTTGGGCAACGGTGATTTGGCCCATCAATGTTGCTAAATTGTTCTAACAGGCATGGTGAACACCACAGGGGAACAATTTTAAATTCTGATTTTCTTCTTTTACATTGGGACCTATATCCTCCCCCCTCAAGTTGATTTTGGGAGGATGCTGAAAGACAGTGATTGGTCTTAGGTGGCCCCAGTCATAAGAAGTTGT
This sequence comes from Panthera onca, assembly GCF_046562875.1. NCBI lineage: Eukaryota > Metazoa > Chordata > Mammalia > Carnivora > Felidae > Panthera > Panthera onca. Next base: position 22,279,044 of record NC_138349.1, on the reverse strand, counting down.
AAGGGTCCCCAGGTAATTCTCATGTGCAACACAGGTATAGAACCTCTCTACCAGTAAAGTGGCTAGGTCTCTGCCATTCTTCTGGAAATCTGCGAACTGCTTTCCTTAAAGTTGGCATTACTTATGTCACAGTGGTGAGGGAGGTTAATTTGAGTACTTTATTGGTTGTGAAAAAGAACTTATCCTCCCTTTGCCTGTGGAGCAGGCAAGTGTCCCAGGAGACTAGAGCCTGTGTGCTAACAGCTCCTCACAGCTGAGGAAGAGCTCCAGCCCCCTCCTCCCCAGCCCAATCCTCCTCCTGTTCCAGCAGACACGGGACTCCTTTTATGAGTACATCTGTCTAATTAGGCAGATGTAGTGCTGCCTTAATTTCCATATAAATCCTTCAGACCCACAGTGGGTATTTGGCAAATCCAAAGAGAATTTACTAGTATCATAAACAAAATGTTTTGTTTAAAAAAAAAACTGCATGTTTTGCAACATCCCTTTAATGGAGAGGCTCAGGAAAGAGAAAATGCAGAGTAGTGCAGAGTGGAGACCTGAAGTTAAGAGGGAGGGAGAATCCAAGAACAGGGAATGAGAAGAATAAAATCTTTGCTATTTATACCCTGAGAGACAGGGACATCCATGAGCCACAAAATAACAATTTAAAAATTAAGGGAAAAAATGAGCCCTTTTCTTCAGGTTACAGACCCCACTTATAGTAATAGGACCCTCTGGAGTAAGAGACTGATTGCTAACTCTTTCCAAACTCATCACCCCCCAACCACCCTCCATGGAGAGCTTTCTCAGGTCCTGAGAATTTTAATTCTGACACTCACAGCAACGAATTCAGGAGGGTAGCAGACTTCCATTCACTGAGACTAGAGAAAGTTGGATTCCTTAATATCCTCACTATCCACTACTACAACTAGACGTTTACATGAAACACGGTAACTGCTCAATAAATATTTGAGAAAGAAATAAATGACAGGTCTGGCTTTAACAACCTAGTGGGTCTGAATTGGTTACCTGGAGGTCTCTCTCTAACAGAATGGAGGTGAAATAATCAGTGAGAAAGCTCTCTTAGGTCTCTAAATTGCTCACAAGGGAACTATTATGTGAAATAAAGTATTCCTAAAAAACAAAAACAAAAATTTAAGAGGATAGAGGTAGAAGTAGAGGATATGAGTCAGTGTTTATTAGCATAATTTAATGATGCTTACAGATGCTTATAGAAGGAAAATAAAGTGGGGAAATACCTTAATACCACAATCCATCTGGAAATTTCAGTCATATTTTACACAGTACTTTATAGCTTCTAAATATAAGTCAGTTAAAAAGGTTTGGGTTGGTAAAAATAATAGCTAACCTTTATTGGATCACCTAAATGTACTAGCACCATGATTTACATAAAAGCTCCCATTTCATTTTCATTTTCCTCAGTAGGTTGGTTTATGATGCCACAATTTCACAGGTGAGAAAAATTAAGCCTTGACAGGTTAAATTACTTGCCTAAGTTCACATGACTAGTAGGAGAGAATCTAGAATTCTAAAACAGGTCAACAGACTTTAGAACCCATATGATTAATCACTATACTCTTTGACTTGACTTTATCGACCACAGAAGTACCAGGTGCCAACATTTCTGACATCTGCTGAAGTCTTGATTGACCATTACTGAGTATGATGGAGAAGCTTATATGGGAACTACCTCAAATGCATATGATTCACATTTCTTATATACTATGATTAAGACACTTAGATACAACACAAGGTATAGAGTGTCCACAAGTTTGGGGATACTGTATTGTGGAAGGCATGAGATTGCTTGGCTTGGTGGCCATCCCACAGAATTTTATAGCTATCCCTGGGACTGTTGGTTTTATTTTTGTTCTTTTACAGTTGAGGTTCCTGCTGCTCCAATACCTGGAGAAATTTTTCAAGTAACAAACTAGTCAGTGATGAAACTAGGATGAGAATTCAGTTCTGCCAACTCCCTAGCTACAGACCTCTGGATGATATCAGATGTTTAACCTTTTTCATGAGACATTTCAGAGATGGAAAGAGAGAATGTGTTGACCTGAGTGATCTCTGACAACATTAAAATAGCCCAGGAGGTTTCTACCCATTGATCCAAAATAAATTCTTAATAGAAGGATTAATCTTTTTTCTCAAGTGGGAACCAAGAAGAACTCTTTCCTCTTCTCCAGGCCTTAGCATTTATAACAAGGGGGGAAATAGTTACAAATATTATGCAGACTTATTCCTTAGACTGAATCCCTAGGAGTAGCCCCTGCCATTATGTTGGCCTCTGATATAGAGTGGTAGACTCCGGAATATGGGGAAGTGTATTTATCCTTATACTCAAACAACATCATATCTCAGCATCACAGTAAGAACAGCCAAAACAAAAGACAAACAAGTTTTTTTCTAATTTGGTTTCTCAAAACCTTCCCCCAAATTACCAAAATTTTAGGATTTTCACACAGGATTATGTGGTCTTTCAAATCAGGCTATCATTAGAAATTAGTACAGCAATTTGCTAAATTGATCCTACTTCCCATTAGACACAGCTTTTATCCGACCAATAGTCTGTTATCTCATACACAACAGTCCCCGGACTTAACACCACGTGCAGCTGCTTCATTTTAAAATGAAATGAGCTTCAATTTATTGAGGAGAAATCTCCTTTAGAAAGAAAGACAACAAAAAGGATCTTAAGACAATTGAGATGAAGATACCCCGAATTCTAGGTTAAAACTTGGCATGTTTTCGAAGGTGCTAATCTGAGTTGCCATTAGATAAATGATAATCAACATCTTGTTCTTGAGGGGGAAAGGTAAAGAGTAGAGGGAAGTGAACAAACGAAGGAAGCCATCAGGAAGGGGGGGGAAGACCCTAAAAAAATTCCTCTGCTCGGAATCTAGCACTTTGATATACAACTCATTTCTATGTATTCTTTTATCCCCAAGTACATAGTCAGGATTCAAGGAGACTGAAAGTTCTTTTATTCCAAATATTACTCGTTAACTGTCTCTGACACATTCTGACCACATAGTTGTTTAGCCAGTGATTAAATAGCACCTGGAATGTTAAATGTATAGCCTTGCTCCTCAGTTTATCCCTTCTTTAAATGTCCTTATGATGCTTCCTCCTGAACAAAGTTTCAGTGGGACTCTCAACTATTTCAACAAACATGAAACATTGTCATTTTCACTAGAGTGATTTGAAAACTAAAAGAGCAAGATATCATTCTACAACAAGTACATTAGCAAAGAATATGTCTCAATGATGATACCCAATGCAGATTTATAACTTTTCTTGATCCCATCAGAGATAGGATTACAAAGCAATTAATTGGATATCTATATCTCTATATCTAATTTTGAGTCTTTCATAGAAATTCTTAGCCCCAGGAACATGTAACCAGCTCCCAGAATCCCTGCTAGCCAAGCTGCATGGCTACTTGGATACAAAACTTAGCAGCAGCCAGAATAAAACAGGAAAAAAGGATGAAATGCAAGCAGGCAGGCAGGCAGGAAGGATGGAAGGAAGGAAGGAAGGAAGGAAGGAAGGAAGGAAGGAAGGAAAGAAGGAAGGAAGGAAGGAAGGAAAAAAAAAACAGACTACAATCAACAGAAAGACTGAGCAACTTAGTTGAACAATCCTATTTGAAATGGTCCAGGAAATTCAAAGCTTTAACCAATAATAATTGCTTTTTTAAAGTCTTTTAAAATTATTATTATTATGTTTTGCTGGCGCTTTTCCTTTATTTTATAAATATTCAAATCAGTAGTCTTTAAGTTAAAAACAATCTCCATATTAAACAATTTGTCCCACAATAGGCACAAAAAGTTTTAAAGATATTAGTAATCCTACCAATTGACTCAGCACTGGTTTGGGTCACAGAATTCATGTGACTATTTGCATGGGCAGGCCAATGGCATATGATCATTGATTAGTGAATGTGCTGGATGTGAGGATTCTAATTTATTAACTATATTTACAGTTACATATGGACAGTATACGCTGTCCATTATATATATATATATATATATATATATATATATTTATATTTAGATGTATGGTATATTGTATATTTACATTTACACAGTACACACTTTCCATTATATATATATATGTTTATATTATATATTATATATTTATAATATATGTATATTTAATTATCAAAATTACAGGTCTAACGTTTGTGCCTTTGAAGAACATAAGCAAATTTCTTAGTAGTCTTCGACCTGCTTAGCCTTCACACACACACACACACACACACACACACACACACACACACAGGTGAAGAAAAATCAAACCAGAAGGTGTTTGAATGCTGTATATGTTAGAAAAAGTTATTAACTTTTTTGATCACAGTTCAAAACATTCAAAGAAAGGTCCTTGCTGATTTTGAATACTTAGAATATGTTTTATTTTATTTTTTATGTTTTTACTTGAGAGAAAGAGAGAGAGAGTGTGATTAGGGGAGAGGGGCAGAGGAAGGGGAGAGACAGAATCTTAAGCAGGCTCCATGCTCAAGGTAGAGCCCAGTGCAGACTTTGACCCCCAAGGCCCTGGGATCATGACTTGAGCCAAAATCAAGAGTCAGATGCTCAACCATCTGAGCCATCTGGGCATCCCGAACACTTACAATATGAAGAAAGAGTTCGGATAAAGAAAATAAGGCAAAGTTGCTTATATCGGGGAATACAAATAAATACATTATATTGAAATTTTTAAGCTTCCTAAGATAGTGATATCTACTGTGAAGACACTCACAGTTGAGGCAGTAGCCACCAATAAACCATCTTCCTCCATCCTGCTCTGCTACCTTCATCCTCATTATTCTCATCTCACCTTCACAGGATGGACACAAGAAGTCTAAACATATCTAATGCAAGCAGAAATGGAAAGATCTGGTACCTGAGAATTGTCTCCTATTACGATGCTTGACCTTTACTATCAGTGCTCTCATTTTATGTATTTTGACCATAACTGAGTCCCTAGCTGCAAGGGAAGCCATAAAAGGGGCAACACACTTATTACACTTAGCACTGCATTCCTACTCCCCGCCCCAGAAAAAAAGCAACACTGTTTTCAGGAAGAAGCACTAATACTAGGTAGAAGGACTAATGGGGTAAAGGTGGAGGCAACATCGAAGAGTACCGCGCAAGGCTATTCATTCTGGCTCAATGTCTTGATTCATTTACAACTCTGACAGAAACACCAAGCTGCAAAACATAAAGTCAGGTGATGTGCCTTTGTAATACCACCCTTTAAAGGTTTCGTGTGTGCTCTATTCTACTTATCACATTGAAACAATCAATATGAAAATAAGGCAACTAAATCAGCTTTCCTAAATGTCCTCTACTGAAGATTAGTCCTGAAATAAGGCCCAAGAGAAAAATGTTCCTATTGTCAAATACATCGGACTCTCTTAATGTGCAGTAGTATGTTAAAGCCTCTGGCAATTCCTAAAGTTAAATATGCTTAACCTAATGTTTCCCAAATGATAAGACACACTTTTTGTAACGTAGATTACCATTCTTTAGAATTAATTTGGGTGATACTGATAAATCTTCTCTCATAAGCCTGGAAGGCTAATCCTTGCTTTCTGCGGAGGAATATTTTCTACGGAGGATTTCCCAATATATCCACTGATACTTCAGCTCATTGTTAACAGTGCTGCTTGTCAAAATTGTTTGTGTTTTTCCTTATTTTTTTTTAGTTCAAGCCACTGGATCAGGTTGGGATGAGTAGGCAATCTTATTCTTCTTTAGTTAACAAGTCTCTGACAGACTGCAATAGGTTTTACTGAGTAAACTGAAATTTAAAAATATGACATCTTGAATTATAATATGGGAAAATAAATACCATGTGAGAAATTTAGAGATTCTGAAAAAAGTAGAAACAGACAATATGTTCTGTGATTATTCAAATAAAATTTCCATTTAACTCACTTTAAATATGACCCTTTTTATAGCCCGTATCTGTTTCAAGAAAAGAAATAGAAAAGCCATGGACTTAGGAAATGACTGATACTTCATTTCATGCCTTTCTTCCACCTCCAACCCCCTCCAGCCCTTACTGTCTACTGTCTTAGAGTTGTCAAACCCCAACTAAGGCAGAGTCTGAAAAGTAAAGATGGGCTATGCCTTAGGGTTCAATAATATTGATTCCCATGCTCATGACTTGACATGTTAGTGGAAATAAAATGTGTTCTCTACTGAATATTCTAAGTCCACATTTCAAGTGATGGGACGAGGAGTAACGCAATCATTTGCTGGCACACATGTGGGGGCAATCACGTAAACCAGTTAGATTCAGACATGAAAATTTAAAAAAAATGTTAAGAATGGAACACAACCACCACAGAAATCCCTTTTTTACTCCAAAGACTCTTTAGAAGGCATGGCTTGAGGGGCACTTAGGTGGCTCAGTTAGTTAAGTGTCAGACTTCCGCTCAGGTCATGATCTCGTGGTGCATGAGTCCAAGCCCTGTGTCAGGCTCTGTGAGGACAGCTCAGAGCCTGGAGCCTGCTTCAGATTCTGCGTCTCCCTCTCTTTCTGCCCCTCCCCTCTTGCGCTCTATTTCTCTCTCTCAAAAATAAAGAAACATTTTTTTTTAAAGGTATGGCTTTAAAGTCTGATGAGTAATCTACAAGCAGTAAGTTTCTCCCTTTTACACTGAAGTAACCAAACTCTTCACCACGCCTGGTAAACTTTTCCCTACAAATATTAAACTCAAACCCACTGGCTGTGAGAAAAAGTCAAAATCTTGAGACCCAGCAGCAGAGTTCTGACTGCAAAAAAGACAGGTATATCAGAGCTTTTGAGTCTAGGTGTCTATATTAAAATACATACACACAGGGGTGCCTGAGTGGCTCAGTCAGTTAAACGTCTGACTTTGGCTCTGGTCATGATCTTGTGGTTTGTGAGCCCAAGCCCCAGGTCGGGCTCTGTGGTGGCAGCTCAGAGCCTGGAACCTGCGTTGGATTCTGTGTCTCCCTCTCTCTCTGTCCCTCCCCCAGTCATACTCTCTCTCTCTCAAAAATAAATAAAAACATTTTAAAAATTAAAGTATACACACAAAGAGAAATGCTTTCCTTGCTTCCCTCTTTTTTCTCTCTGATAGGTTGTCACCCTCAGCCTCACACTGGATAATATAGGTTAAGTGGAGAGCATATACAAGGATGGAAACCTTGGTGCCTGGGAGAAATCCAGTGAATTCATGTCAAAAGGGGAAATTCTGCAGAGAATTTAATATACTTCTCATCTGGAGGTGGTCAAATTTCCTGTCTAATTCCATCCCACCAGAATGTCCACATCAGTCAGATCCTTTTAAACTTATGTTATCAAATGCAGCCTTGGAGTTTCAATATCTTAGCTTCACATATTCCAGGTCGTGCCCATCCATGTCTTGCACAAAGCTTTCCTAGCACTCACAGCCCTCACCTCAGGGAAGCTAAGGGACTTATCCAAGGATGCCTCACCAGTAAGTAGTAAAGCTTAGATTTTGACAAAAGTCTGTCTAAATCCAAAGTCCATCACGAGCTTAATTTCCTCAAACAGGAATAATGCTCAGTCCTCCCTAGTGAAAGGTGAAGTTGTGAATTTTAATCCAAACGGTCTCAGTGCAGAATCCACATCCCTCTTGACCTCATTTCTCTTGCCCACAGAAGGGATGCTGGAATTGGTGGCTAGACTCTGCTTAGTGAAATCCACCTACTTTCCCACAATCCCCACTTGTCAGCCTGGAATTACAGAAATGTTAGCGATTCACGGGAGGAATATTGTGGAGAACATCTGGAGGAAAAAACAATCAGGGCACTTCACAGTGATGTCTCTATAGATGGTCAGCTAGTGGCTTTATTGGCAGTCTCAAAACATTTTGGACATGCCTCAAGCAGCGATTGCTATAAAGTGAAATTCAAAACCCAATCGAATTTATGAGGCAGCTGACACATTGACTTCACTGTGACATGTTTGTGTGAAAAAAGCATCACAAAAACAGCTCCATTTGTTTCTGGCAAATGTTAGCTTCTTAAAAAGTGCCAGTTATTTTATGGAAGGCACAAGATGCTAGACGATCCTTTCAAAAAGAAATTCAAATTCCTTCCCACTTATACTAAGCTACTAAGCTACACTATTGGACCTAATCTGGGGACAAACATATTTTACATCACTATCTCCACAAATCATTTTCATCTGTGTGCACTTCCTAAACTTATTAGCTATTACATTTTTAGATTAAAAAAAAACAACTAGATTGAGGATTTAAGCAATTTACTTAGAAATATTATTTGGGATTTGGTCTTGTCGCTGCCATCATATTTAGCTGTCTCACAGGAAAATGACCTAGCAGAAAATCCACATAATGCTTTCAGTTCCTCAGTATTCCTCCAGCACCACCTCAATTAATCCTCACCATAGCACTCAATACATCTATTAATTAACCTTTAAAGAACTAAAGTGTCCCAAGGATATTTTTTAATTAAAGAAATTATGGATCAAACCAATCTTCTCAGTGGTGATTTGTAGCTCAGTATTGCAATTGTACGGTTTCCTTCTCACATTGCTCTAAAGACCTGTCACTGTTACAGGTTCCCATCCGTGGAATCCCTCCCTCCTGTGGACTCCCAGAGTCTTTTGTTTATTCTCGTCCTAATGCGTTTATAATCTGCCTTGCTTTGGGGATACTTACTCTAAAAGACTGAAAATTCTTTGAAAACATTTTGGACCTTATCCATCTTTGCGGCCTCCATCACATCCAAAAAAACCTAATTATCCTAAAATATAATTATATTGAAATGAAGTAACTCAGTATAATCTTACTACATGAGAAAATGTTCCAAAAACCCAGTAGTTTGATAGACAGCGTTATTTAGGTGATCAAACACCTCCAAAATAGTCTGAATCATACAAAAACAGATTAATATAAGCTTCATATTTAATATCAGGCAGCCTGAGATATCATATCTGCCAGTTACTATGTAAAAGACTGTGGGCAATAGTGTAAGCTCTAGAAGTCTTGAGTTTTCAATAAAATGGGTGATATTAATGCAACATAGTTTTAGGGTTACAGTGAAGAAATACAATGTCTACCATAGAGTAAATTACCAATACATGGTCATCCTTTATATTCACTTAAATAAATCAGGGCATCTTCTCTGCCTGGTCAAGATAGCCTGAGACAGTTTTCAAAGCGTGGACTTTGGATGAGCAGAATTGGCATCATCTGGCAGCTTGTTAGAGCTCCTCACATCTCTTATCAACCTACTAAATGAGAAACTCTAGAGGTGGGCCCAACAATCTGTTCAAAAAGTCCTTTGGGTGATTCTGATGACCACTAACATTTGAGAACTCTCAACTCCTAGAGGCTTAAAAGGTTTATTTCTCTCTCATAGTACCAGCCCATTATCAGGGAGCTCTGCTCCAAGTCAATCTCAAGGGGAGGCCAAACCTGTAGAGTTACATTCATTTACATTTCAATGGACAAAACAAGTGTAAAGGTCATAGCTGGTTTCAAGCGCAGTGTTACAATGTGCATAGAAGGAGAAGAAAACGAGTACATATGGATAGCCTTAGTGACATCTGGAGGTGCTTTCAGCTTTCTGGTTTCTTCCCTTGGTGGAAATGGAGCTCCTGGTTAACTCAAATGCTAGTATTTGACCTTACCTCAAAGGAAGGAGGAGATATCAACCTCCACTCCTGTAGAAACCTGACCCAGATAGATACTCTGCTGCTTTAAGAGGGGCACTTTACCCAATTGTCATCAAGACACTCAATTACTGGGCTGAATTTTTCTCAAGCTAAAGTCTTTCTTTCATAATTATTTAATCCTCAAAGCTTGATTCAACTTGCTAATATTAAATCTAATATAAGATGAAGCCTGATACAGACTGAAATATTAATATTTTATTGGTATTTCAAGGTACTCTGTAGGGGCCCCTTTAACCTCTAAACATTCCACCCCTGCCAGGTAAAGGTATCAGAGCATCACCCCTGCCACCACAATGGTCAGCATCACCCAACTCTCAGTCTGCAGGACCTAAGAAATGGAAATGAAAGCCTTCCTCATTAGCTTTCAGCACTAACCATCAAACCACGGAGCCGGTGCATATGCTTGTGCAGATTGTGTAGTGCAGAATAGTAACACACTAAAGGGCATCGGCACATCGCCAACATCAGATCTTTGTGTAGTTATTAAGAAAAACATTCACACGGCCAGCAGTAAGATACCTAATTTCCTTTAAACAAATTAATTTCTTATCACCATATTCTGTTAAGGAAAGTAAACTGTATTGAGGAAAGGGTAAGCACCTTTCTTCCTTTCTTTCCTTTTTTTTTTTTCTACTACACCAAGACAGCTTAAGGGTTAGAGATGACCTGTGTACTATTTCATCCAAGATTTTGCTTTGGGCATTGCCATGCGCCTACTCTGTTTCACAACCTAACTATACTCTCAAAAACCTATTTATAGAAATTGGGCTTTAGCAAACTGGAACGCTTTTACAAATGGAAGAGGCCCAAAATATGAAGTATAATTGTTAAATTGTTCTTAATGTTTATTTATTTTTGAAAGAGAAAGAGAGAGAGAGAGAGAGAGAGAGAGAGAGAGAGCAAGTGAGCACAAGCAGGGGAGGGGCAGAGAGAGAGGGAGACAAAGAATTCAAAGCAGTCTGCAGGTTCTGAGCTGTGGGTACAGAGTCCGGCCGGGGCTCAAACTCACAAACTGCAAGATCATGACCTGAGCTGAAGTCGGTCACTTAACCAAGTGAGCCACCCAGGCATCCCTGAAGGATAACTGTTTAAAAACTAAATGCTTCAGAAATACCAGCAATTACCACCCAGATATACCCTGGATATATTTTCTCAAATCAACCTGTTTGTATGTGGGAGGAATTCTACTAATTTAGCTCATCTAGATCTAAATAGATTTCACAAAATAATAGAGAATAAGAGAATGATCCATAATTATTTGGAATGAAGTCTCCAAATGGGAGGTTCTGGATCAGTTAGGTAGAAGTTTTGGGAGAAGTGTTTGGTTTTAATTTTGTTAATAGCCTCCCCAAAGTCCTGACTCTTGTTGTATCTATTTTTTCACCACAGTGTGACCACATTTGGGTAAACAACTTGCACTTAGCAGTCAACATGCTAACTCTTAAGTCTACCACATTGTTAAAAGACAATACAGAAGCACAGGATTCATGATGAGAATTGTATTCAGTCTGTTATGAAAGTACATGTGTGTATTGACATGTATTAATAATTGCAAGCTCTGAGAAAGCAGTGCTTTTTTGCTCCCACTCAATGTTTTAATGCACAGAAGCAATCAATCCCTGCCCTCCTCCTTGCTCATAGCCACTTCTGCTGGACTTCTCCCAAGGTTACTAACAGCTCAGCCAAGAACAAAAGCTTGGATGTCAAACATCCTGCAAACATAACAGTTACTTCTTGAGTAAATCCCTGTGAATGAGCCTCCCTGGGGATAAACTACACAAGGTCTTTGAAGGAATATCTGGCTAAGTACCCTTAGGAAGATACAAATTCGAAAGTATGAAGGGAACTTTAATTTGGGAACTTAATTGCAGAAGATACATGTATAACTTTAAAAACTAAAGCCAGAGTCCTTCAAAAACTCTTAAACTTTCTTATTCATTTAATTTACCACAATTTTAACTTTAGTATATTGAGGAATTGTCCACTGTACTAACCAGTCATTTCAATCAGCCCTTCCTACTGCCAGCAAACATCAAGACAGGAAGAAAGAATGTAGAGGAAAAATGGAGCTTACCTCTTCCTATAGACTGGATGCATCATTTATAAAAGCTGTGATGCACATGGTTCAGGCCAAGAACACTTTCATGGAACCACTTAAGACACATGATCTATAGAAGTAATTACAAAATGACTTAGATCTCTTCATACATGTTTCTTTTTACTGGTGGTATGAACATTTAACACAAGATCTACCCTCCACAGAGTTTTAAGTGTAAAATGCAGTACTGTTGACTATAGGTACACTGTTGTCCAGATGATCTCTAGAAGTTATTTGTCTTGTGTAAGTGAACCTTTATGCCTGCTAATTAGTAGTGCCTCATTTCCAGAAAATGCAAATCAAAACCACAATGAGATATAATTGCATGCCTATCAGGAGGGCTATTATCAAAAAGACCAAAAGACAAGTGCTGGTGAGGATGTGGAGAAATTGAAACCTTTGCACCATGCGGGTAATAATGCAAACTGGTGCAGCCACTAGAGAAAACAGTATGGAAATTCCTCAAAAACTAAAAATAGAACTACCATTTGAAAAGCAATCTTACCTCTGGGAATTTATCCAAAATAATGGAAATCAGAGTATTGAAGAGAGATTAGCATTTGAGAGTAGCTATTGTATTGAAGAGAGAGTAGCATTATTCATGGGACTCAAGATACAGGAACAACCTAAACATCCATCGATAAGTGAATGTATAAAGAAAATGTGGTATATATTCAGTTGCATGTGTGTATGTATTATAGGATGTATTCATATACTTTTAAAACACCTACTATAGTAACCTTTACTCTATCCTCCTTAAAGTAGTTTTGAAAAGCCCTCAGCCTTGGGGAGCCTGGGTGGCTCAGTCAGTTTAGTGTCTGACTTTGGCTCAGGTCATGATCTCACAGTTCCTGAGTCCGAGCCCCACATTGGGCTCTGTGCTGACAGCTCAGAGCCTGGAGCCTGCTTTGGATTCTGTATCTCCCCCCCTCTCTCTCTGCCCCTCTCCCCTCTCCCCCGCCTCTCTCTCAAAAATAAATAAACACTTAAAAACTTTTAAAAAGGCCCTCAGTCCTATAAACCTACAGAATGATCATAACTCCAGGTACCAATGAGAAATAATACTGGGAAAAGAGGCTATTATTACGATTATAATGGCTATGATGACTATTATCATTATTTTCACTTTACATCTATTGTTCTCCCCTTGCACTTTTCACAGATACTTCCATGGAATGTGAGGAAAGAAACAATATTAACAGAGGTACAACACTTTCTTTAAAGCTCATGAGGAAATGGGCTCAGTCATTTCTATCCAGCACATTAAATTAAATAAAATGTAATACTTGCCTCTTATGTTTTTTTCTCACAGCCATGTTTTCAACTTTCCTCCACCTCTAGCAACCAATTACCTATAAGCAAAACACCCACGTGTACAGAAATTGTTTTTAACTTCTGCTTCTATTAAGTACTAGTGTCTAGGACTTAGCAGTCATCACCCAAATTGAGTGCTGACCTACCAAGTAAGTTCTAGGAGTTTGAGCTTAGAAAATATAGAAGAGGGTGGTACGGGTTTCCTTTTTATCAAAGTGCTGATAATTGTTTAAAGAACACTGTTGGATCATTTATTTTAATAGCTTCTCATTTCCTGTTTCAATTTGTAATACCTATGGGACTTAGGAAATAAGTGCTATTCTAGACAAGTTTCATTTGGTAAACATTGATTCCTTTGCTCTGATTCTAATCGGAGCTGAAATAAACTGTTCTCCTCCCCGATTTTTATTCCCCAGCACCCCAGATGGATGTCCTGAGCTGACCTGTGGCTAGTGGTCACAATGCCCTCTCAGCATAATCCCTGCCAGGTCTTTGAGCCTCTCACTGCCCTACTTCAGCAATGGATAAAAAATGAGGGCTCATTTTTTAAAAAAAAGAGGGCTTCCTCTTGCATGGAAAACAATCCAACCTATTTTAGGAAAGAAGAAAGCAAACCTCTTTTAGGAAAGAGTATAACTATTTGTTAAAATGCATTGATCAATTTTCTGATAGATTTTCCTTCATGTCATAGACTGACCATCTCCGTGGCCTTGAACAAGTGATGTCATCTCACCAGACCATTCTCTGCATCTGTAAAATGGAATTAGTAATAGTACTGTCTTCAAAGCATTATTAGAGGATTCAATAAACAATGTTTAGCAAACAGAAATCTAGGCAAAATCACATTACCTCAGTACCTATGCATTCATCCCAGACCATGGTACTAGAAGAGAAAAAATAGCACTGGAATAGCATTGGAAGAAAGGGGGGGACACACACACACACACACACACACACACAGAAACAAGTGGTACATTGTCTTAGAAATGCATAAGGAATAATCCACAGTCCACACCCAGTGTGTACATTGGGGGTGGGAGTCAAGTAGAATCTAGATTACATATAATTGAGCTGATCATTATTGAGGATGAATTAAGGTACTCAGGATCTCGTCATATTATTCTCTTCTTTTCTGGATAAGTTTGAAACATTGCACAATTAAAATATGAAAGCAAACAGAAAGAAAACCAAATTCTTGGTATGTAGGTCCCTACAACTGTGGGAGAAGTCACAAATTTGCATGAGCTTAATTTTTCTTCTCTGCATATATATTTTTTTAAATTTTTATCTAGAAATAGCCTATCCTCATTCTTGCTTTTATTTTTGCCAGGACATGCTGTTCGGTATGTGTTTTTTAAGCTGTTCTCAGAATAAACTTGGCAGTAATATTTCCCCTTAGAGAAGTGGGAGGCAGAGGGCAAGGGATTGCTCCCAAATCCCTCAGGGGACGGTCTCCCTAGTTATTAGCGTAAAAACTTCCACAGGCTTACAGGAGATCACAAATTACCTCTCCTTTTCTTTGGAGATCCTTGGCCTAAAAGAAGCCAGGGAAACCAACTCACTGGGAACAACGCATGCCATCGAAGCAGGCTGTCTATAGCTACAAAAGACTGTGTTGAGAAGATTAATATGACCCCAGCCCCCACTCCCTTCCAGAAAGTAGCTTCAGACCTTATGATAGCCTAAGGTGCAGTGTACCATAGGCCTGAGAAGCCCCACGGGCCTTTTTTTAACATGAGGCCCTTAATAGTATCACTATTAAGGCATAGTTTCTGAATAACTGGATGTTTCCATGTCAATTAACCTCAGATTCAGACTTTTATGACTATGAAAAAGACAAAGTTCTCTAGCTGTGTGGTTAATGGTTTGTTTGATGTCTATCTTCACTAAGAAAAATTATGAGAAGAAATTTTATGACCCTCTTTTTCAAGGGTCTAGACAAAGACTTCAAGGAGAAGACATATGAAAATGAGACTGGACATGTCTTGATCCCAGCAAGGAATAATTATTAATTATCTACTGATAAGTCACAGATTACCCCAAAACCGAGCAACTTAAAACAACAGTAATTTTCTCAAAGTTTCTTTGGAACCATAATCTGGGTATGACTTATCTGGGACCCTCCAGCTCAAGGACCCTCTCTCATAAGGTTGTGATCCAGCTGTGGACTGGGCTACAGTCATTTCAAGATTCACCTAGAGAAGGGCCCCTTCCAAGCTCATCACATGGTTGTTGTCATGATTGAGTTCCTCACAGGCTGTTCGACTAAGGACATCAGGTCCTCATCGGCAGCCCATCACAGACATCTGTGAAAAAAATTCCAGTGATTGGTTTTGTTAAGATTTTTCTTGCCTTTTACTTTTGATGGGATGCAACGCACAAATTTGTTGTAGAATTAAACTAAAATCCTTCTGCCTAGAGAACCAACACCTTCAAAGTGATTCAGTGCTACCCTGGCATTTGTCACCTAGCCAACCTTCTACTTACCCATCACATCTCAACCTAAATGGTCCTTTTTATTGGAACTAATTTTTGTTTCCCCCCAAAAAACCCATAGGTAACATATAATGATATAATTAAGACTTTGTGATTATTTGTATTAATGCTTCATGGCAGTATGATTTATGGAAAACAAAATCAAACCAAAAACATCAAACATGGGATGGGAAGCTGTGAGTTCTAATGCCCCTGCTGCCCAATGGGAAGCTGAGGTGAAGTTATCTTTTCTCTCTGAATCTCAGATTCTTCATCTCCAAAATGTGGGATCAGATTGCCCAGTTCCTTTGAGGTTCAGAGGGCATGGGCTTCTTTTCACCCAAGATTTAAATGGCACCTGTCTCCCTCACCACCATCTGATCATGATGTATACTTTTGAATATTCTTCAATATTCAAAAGTCACATTCCAGCAAGACCATGTCAAGGTAGAACCATCTTCTGGTACAGCAGGTGGTGAGTGTTGGGTGTCCATACATACCACCTAGTCCCGGGGAACATTCTAGTTTCTTTTCAGTGGTTGGGGATGATCCATCTACACTACTTGTGCTGATTCTCTCCATTTCTCCAGAAACACAGACTTCACCTGACTATCTTGGAATCCAGTAATAATGAGTTTAGGATAGCTCCTCCATTCACAAAGTAAATGCCCAGCAAGTAAGTGCTTGCAGATGAATTTAAAAATAAACAAATAAAAATAAATGGATGAGTGTCAGAGGAACAGACTTCCAATTAGTGTCTTCCACCCTGGATCCATGAGAGCACATGGAGACATTCCATGATTTGAAAGAGGTCAGTTCCCAGAACTAAAGAATGGTACCGTTCACCTAAATGCATTGATAACAATTTTGGGTTTTAATAAACTAAAGATGGGTAGATCGGGGTGCCTGGGGAGCTCAGTCAATTAAGTGTCCGACTGCAACTTAGGTCATGATCTTGCAGTTCGTGCATTCAAGCCTTGCATCAGTCTCTGTGCTGACAGCTTGGAGCCTGGAGCCTGCTTTGGATTCTGTGTCTCTGTCTTTCTGCCTCTACCCTGCTCGCACTGTCTTCTTCTCTCTCAAAAAAATAAATAAGTAAATAAACATAATTTTTTTTTAAAAACATGGGTAGATGGATGCATTATGCTGATTAAAACAATAATAATGACACTATGTACGTGCTTTGTTTTCCAAATTGGCAAGGGTAGAAGGCTCAAAAGTATAAAGCTAACAAAGTTTTTCATATTCTCCTTGCCACC
Organism: Panthera onca; assembly: GCF_046562875.1. NCBI lineage: Eukaryota > Metazoa > Chordata > Mammalia > Carnivora > Felidae > Panthera > Panthera onca. Next base: position 22,262,187 of record NC_138349.1, on the reverse strand, counting down.
CAGTTCTGTCTCTGTTTCTCTCACCTTTTATAAGGGAATGGATCACTCAACCTGTTTCTTTTTCCTTATTTCTCCAAATTACCAAAGACTGCTAGGAGAACCAGGGAAGGATATCTGCATTTTACCATAGAATCCTCCCTTCCCTGCATAAGCCTTCTACATGTACTTTTCTGTGGCCACTTGAGATAACCCCAGGGCATTTCCCCTGGGAGGAAAACTCAAACTGAAGCCTTGGACTTGTACCAACTCTTTCCATAATTTATTTTCCTGATTCACAGAGGAAGATAGAACCTCAAATAATACATTACACACAGAAAACACTGCCTTATTTAAAAAAAGAAACAAAAAGAAACACAGAAGTCAATAGAACTAACATTATGAAATGTATTAATTGAAACAAGATTGAGGTTTTGCACAAGGTGCTTACCACAGACTGAAAGGTCAGGGTGAGGATTCTGGCCCTTGTAAGGCCCTTGTTCCTTAAGACCATGTGTCCTACTACAGGAAAGGAGCAGAGTTTGTGTTTTGAAGGTTTTCTTCAGAGCCATCCAGCATGATCCAGAGCTAAAAGAGCCACTGTTCTCTTCTCCTAGTGGCATCTACTACAATGGAAAGAGCATCAGCCAACCAAGCCATCCATCACTTATGAAACATGTTCAAATGAAAAAAAGAATGCATGCCTGTCTTAACAGATTGCTCTGAGGATAAAACAACATGATGTGAACGTGCCTTGTAAATTGTACATGGGAAGATAAATGGGAGAAGCATTTTAATTGCTTTTAATTTATATCATTGTGAGGACTGAGAACTATGTACAAGGCACAGTGTTAGGCAGTATATACACTTTACTCACTTAACCTTCCCGCAAATCTTACATGTATTGCAATGCTTGTGCTACAAATAGAGAAACTGAAGTCCAGAAAGTCTAGGTGACTGAACCCTACTCTAGACTGTTACATGACAATGTGGGGACTACACCCAACTCTCTGACTCCAAGGTTTAAATTCCACCAATAATTCATCTCTTTTCTTTGCCTTTATTTATCTTATACATAACACATGGTATAAGGGAAAACCTTTGGCACAAAATCTTTACTTTCAGCAAAGTTTTAATGAATATCCCTACCAAATCTTGGAGAGTGACTGCCAATGAATCTGTCATTGGGCCTCAGCCAGCAATAAACTTGGTGTTCAGTGCTGAGATGGGGACTTAGGAATAGGACTCCTGAAGGGAGCGGTGTGTTGAGCCAAAAGGTAACATTTTATGTAGCTCCTTTGTGGGTTGTAACTGCATTCCCTTTAGTGCCCTTTCATTTCTCACTCTCAAGTGTAGGGGTGAGAAAGGAATTAATTATAGTGAGCCAGCGCTCCTGCCCACGACAGAAAGCTGCTCATAAACTGCCGGCTAGGGATAGATGTTCCTATAAAAAAATGAAATGAGAGCTCATTCCTCCCCTGGAAAAGACTGAGAATAGGCATTGCTCTACTTGTATTGAGAGATGCTTAGACTATTCAAAGGTGTCTTCCTTTGAAGTGGCTTCCTTTTTGTACCAGAAGCCACATCCCTTGAAATTATAGTATCTTCTCTCCCTTGTTAGGATACATCTGTTCACGTATATGTATGGATTCACATGCACACATTTCAGATACAAACATCACCTATATGTGGATGGACTCAGACATATGCAGTCACACACATACTCAGGCATACATGCGCGCACGCACACACACACGCACACACTTGAAACTGAAGAGAGAAGGAATCAAGCTTCAGCTGGCTGAGTCTGACAGACTGCTCCTCAGATTCTAGGTCCATGATGCATTATCTAAAACATAAATTATTATCATTTCCTCTCTGAGATTCAGTTTTCCACATTTATAAATTAGGTATAATACTATCTCTTAAAGGGATTGTTGTACAAACTGTGTTAAGGGATACAATTCACACAAAAATAACTTAGCACAGGAACTCGATGTGCAGCAAAACTGAGGAAATCCTTTACAGACCATGTACATTCCTAGGATCCAAATTAGCCAGGAATATTCTGCAAATAGGACAGGGGAATTTTTTATTCAAGGGTGGAAAGTGGAGGCCAGGTTCCATATTCCATGTCCTGGGCTTCAAACAGATATCACTGTATTACACACAGTGCTTGTATATAGCCTGGAGAAAACAGAATTGAGAGCAGGGTTTGTTACGGAAAGGAACTGGTAGCCTTTAGATTTATGTTCTTTGCAGTGAAAGAAAGAGAAAAGAAAAATTAAGACAATGAAAGGAAAAAGAAAGACTTGATAAAATGCAATAAAGGATGCATAATTCTTGGATTTACCCAATAGTAATTGAAAAGAAATAAAAAATCAGGGAACAGAGAGTAGAGAAAGAGCATTAATCTAGGAATCACAATGAACTGGAATCTGGTCCAGGCGCTACCACTGCCTGACCATAAACTTATTCAAATCACAATCCATCCTTAGGCTCCATATTGAATAAAAATTCCAACATTAAATAAGATGCTTCATATGAACGCTTTCTTCACTGGATAGTCTATGACTTGGGTTCTAGTCTTATCAAGAGTATGGATACCCAATGTTTTACTAAACATTAACCAAAAAAATAATAAACAAATACAAACCTAATAAGAATGAGTATAAATGAACGCACATCATCATCAGGTAACTCCAGCTCTCCTTCAATAGTAAAATGTGGACTTATTCTACCTAGAATATTCCAAAAATACTTGTCCAAACTCCACAGCTAATTATTAAGCAGATGGTTTTCAACTGCATGTAAGGAGGGAAGGAAAGAAAGAAGAGAGGAAGGAGGAAGGGAGGGAAGAAGGGAGGAAAGAAAGAAGAGGGACAAGGAGGAAAGGAGTGAGGAAAGGGATGAAAGGAAAGAGGAAAGAAAGGATAAACAGAGAAAAATTAGACATGATTGTTAGGAGTCAACAGGAATTGTACTCTCAAAGTGAAAAGTCACGTTTGTCTTTGTCACCCAATAGTGTACAGCCACATGATTTTGAAATACACCCAATAGGAAAGGAAGAAGATCCAGAGAGAGAAATGAACCATGTATCTTTATATTGGCATTTCATAATAATTCATTGCTGTAGTTATGATTTTATAAAATAGTACTAAAATTCCATTCTAGAAATTATGGCTGTTCAGTGTAATGGTGACTCTTTTAGAAAATATAAGTCTCTTTGGAAGAACATCACTGACAGATAAGGACACTATTCAATGTATATACACTTGATGGGGACTCTGAATTGTTCGCTGGGTCAATCTAGATGTTCATATCTAGAATTCTGCCAAAAATCTTTTTACTTAGATCTCTCTAATACAAATTTTTTACTGACTTAGATAAATACATAAAATGCTTCTTCATTTCACTTATAGGTAATATAAAACTGACGTGAAATGCCATAGCCATTGGAAAACAGTCGAGAAAAAAAAGGTTTTGATCAGTAATTCCAATCCTACAATTTAGCCTAAGACAAAAATTAAGCAGATGCATTGGAATATAGAATATCCATAATAGAATAGCATTTCCTGGAGGATTTTCTATTCTATAATAAACCCTGTAGGAGTAACTCTAGATAATTATGATGTAATCATACAATGAAACATTCAAAAATCACATACAAAAGAAGATATATTGATACACAAATTATGATAGTACATTGCTAAGTGTATATTTGGTGATGAGATTATCTGATCAAGAATATAAGAATATATGCTTGAAAGCACAAAAATTATGTCTGAAGAGTGAGAAGGTGTCTATTAGGTTCCCTAGTCTCCCTCTTTCACATTTGTTTATGTGTGTTTATAAAGTAACACCTTTTGAGCAGTCACTAAATGGGAGGAGTAGTTTATAGTTCATTTTACTTCAAACACAAGTGTTGGCCCTGAGTATTAAAACAGTTATTATGTAGACTGTCCTGTTTGTCTTGGCGATCCTCAAGATTAGATCTAGTTTATGAGTTTTTGATAGGAACATTAGAAAAGTGATGTTATGTGCTTTCAGTGCATCATGTCAGGAAGCACACTGATGTTATCTTGTCCTAATATTGGTAATGTTATCTTTGATAACATAATTAAGGTGGTATCCAGACCTTTTTACTGTGAGGTCACCCTTGTCCTCTTGGTAATAGTTAAGTAATTTGGGGCACATAATTTGAAATTATGTAGATATCCAGCAAAGACTGAGAAGCTCTCAATTACATTTTTAAACATCTTAACATAAATATGAAGATTTATTTTAAGCTCCCATGTGATTATGTGTGGTCAGTTTGAAAATGACTATCCTAGATGTACTGACTTGGGAAAATGCCAGAAGGGTAATTGTATACAGACTATGAGTATATTTAGAAAGAAAGATGGAATGAAAAATTTCTCAACCTACTACATAATGTGTATGGCATAAAAGAAAACAAATGTGGAACTATCTGAAATACAGGAGTTTGATAAATTTGGTAAGGCTGAGTAAAAACAGGTAAAGAAATATTCATTACATAAATCCTTATTGTTTCTTGTATGCATATATTTCATAATAATATTTGAAATAATGTTTAAAATTCTATATAAGTACACAGAACTTAACACAAGATGCCTCCCAGAAATAAAACTGGAAAATGATCATTATTTAAAAATGTATACTCTTGCATATTGTTTCAATTGTTTCAAACTGTGTGTAATATTTTTGCAAAATGTTTATCTCTATACAGGCTTGTTTGCTTGTTTAATATAAATAAACTAATTCTCATATACATACAGTTAGCCTGTGACCTACCAATCCCAATACTCTTTCCCATTCCTATCTGGCTGCATCACACTGAAGCGACCTCTAGAGGGCTTCTTACATTTTTTGAGCTGCTCTTACTTGATTTTAACATAATGTCGCATAGTTGATTGGGGGAGAAAAGAGTACAGGAATCAGGCTCAATGTGTATCTCCCTAAACTTAGAGGGTCCCTCTCTCACAGCTCAGAAATAAGTCCTGCTTTGGATACCTCTCCATGCTTGGCACTCGTTCCTCTGAGATCTCTCCTTTACCATTGTAAATTGTACAATGTAATTGTACATTGTAAATCATACCACAGTAATTAAATAACCACAGAAAGAATCCTTTACACTTAGCCAAGGACAAGATGAAACCAGAGGGCTGTGCCCAAGGACAATTATCTGAAACGTATGTCAAGAGTCTTTGCTGTCATGTTACCTGCAGGGAACAAATAGACTAAACAGTAATTAAATACATTAAAATTATTTTAAAATAATCACCAGGTCCATTCAAACAAATGACGAAAACAGCAAATTTAAATTACATAAAGGGAATTGGAGAAGATTGTAGAGTAGTGGTATATACAGTGCTGGCAGCAAATGAACTTTTTTCCATCTTTTAAAAGGGCAATCTGAAGAGGTAACAAAAACATAAAAAAGGTATGCATTTTGACCTGGTAATCCCAACACTGATAGTGTATCCTAGTGAAAAATAACCTTGAAGCAAGCAAGCAAGCAAACAAACAACAAATAGCAAAGAATAGGTAACTCAAATTCTAGTGGGGGGTTGTAAGGTAAATTTCAGTGTATCAGCTCAATAGACCACTGTGTAACCACAACAAATGAACTCTTGGAAGTCCAGGTTGATGCTTAAAGAAGTTGATACAGAAGCATCAGAATAGGAAGAGCCGTTAGAAATAGCCAAGTTAATCATACTTTTGGATGCTCAGTATCAGTTTTGGAGCTTGGTAATGTAGATCCTGAGGCCTGAAATCTCAACTGCCCGTTCAGCCACACCAGAGCCCAAGCTTCATTCCCATGCTTGGCTCTCCAAGGCCAGCTCTTTTCCACCTCACTATCCAGTTGGGTGTCTGAGATATCAGCAGATTTATTATGGCTGCCCTTATAGAAGTTTAACTACAGGGACTCATAGTCTCCTGGGATCCTGACCAGGAGGAATTCAAATGAATAATATAAAAACCTGAGAGTTTACTGCTGGAAGAATCAAGCTTTGCTAATTCTAGCTACTTTTCCCTTGCCAGCCTCCCTGCTTGCTAAAATGATTGTCAGAGAAAGGAGGTGTCAAAGAAATAAATTCACCAGAAGCAGTTCAACAGACAAGGAAGTCGTGTGTGTGTGTGTGTGTGTGTGTGTGTGTGTGTGTGTGTGTGTGTGTTTTGTTTGTTTGTTTGTTTTTTAAGCAGCTGGTGAGCTCGTGGAAAACTACTAGAGGGCATTGGGATAGAGTTTGGTCAATGTGGTTACACCATCACTTTCTGCTAATTGGTGCTTAATTGAAGTTAGGCTCCTGCCCACTCACAGAGACTGCAAGGTAATATGCCTATCTTCCCTGATGATCATATTTCAAAGGGAGAGTTCCTGTCCTTGACAAAGACATTCTTGGGTTATAAAACTGGCAAGGAAGGCTTTACATTTTCAAGGGCAGAGAAAACATTTATAATTCCAAGTGTTCTAAAGCAAATGCTTGAAGAAAATGGAAGTCTGGGGCCTCTTGTCAAAGGGAAACTTGCCTGAAGTTGAGTCACGCTGAGGGAATGCTAAGGCAGTCTTGGTCACAGAGAACATCCGTGAGGGGACAGCTGGCTAGGATCATATTTGTTTGGAAATCAGAAAAAAAGATCTTATCTTCTTGGACTTGTATTAAGAATAGTACCATATTGTCATCAATTTCATTGTTTGATTTAAATGGTTGACTAGACCAATGTATTTTTTGCACAGTTAACTCCTTATCAATTACATCTGTCATAGGCCATGTAAAAGCAGACTGTGGGAAGCCAACTCTACAACAGAAATTTGCATGCAGGAAATTTACTGGGGAGTGTTCTCAGGATGAAACTCCGAAGGGAAGTGAAGAAAACAGAGCTGGTCAGAAGGAGAAGTAGAAATGTGATGCCATCTCAATGAAAGTCTCAGGCAACACTGTGGTGAGTTTTAGAGAGAAGAAGGCTCTGCATAGTTGTACCTTATTAGAATGAGGTATCTAGGTCTTTATATACTTACTTGGTGAGTCATTGCATGTGAACTCTCCCCATAAACCTCCCTCCCTGGAAGGGAACATGGTCTTGGGTGACTGCCCTCTTCAGCTGAGGGCAATCACTGGCATGGGGAACTCGTCTGCAAGCTGATCATCCAATTTAAAGCATCCCATTCAGATTCTCCTTATCACAATTATAAAGGACGCTTTGTAATTTTTACATGAATCATCCCTGAAACTATCATGTTTATTTGTACAAATGTTTGTTGTGTCTCTCCTTCCATCTAGAATGTAAGGTCTGTGAAGACAGCACTTGTGTTTTATTTATCTCTGTATTCCTATCACTTGGCATGATTTGTGGGTTATAGTAAATAATATTTGCTAAATCAATCAATTAATCAATATGTTGAATGCTTTTTGTGTATAAACAATTTGAAAGCTCTGAGAAATTTTTGATCCTACCTCCATAAGAAGCTCATTGCTGAAAAGCTCGGATTCTGAAGAAGTCCAACTCCTGAAGCAAACATCCTTTGTATCCTTTAGGGAATTCCCATCATTAGGGCATAGATTTTTTTTCTTTTTTTTTTTTGCTTTTTTTTCCTCTGTGACACTTACAACACTATATGACATTTAGTTGATATTTTGTAAGTATTTATTTAATGACTAAATAAATGGTTGAAATAGTAAATTAATCAGTCTTAATTCTGCCTCTTGGAGCCACATGAAATGAATCTGAAACTTTTCCTAATAGTAGCCATTTAGTTTCTGAAACTACCTTCCCACTTAATCTCTCCAAAGCAATGACTCTGACATCTTTTCATCATTTCTCAGATGACCAGTTTCCAAACTCCTTCAACATCATGGCCTGTTTTCTACAGACTAAAATCAAAGTGGTCAAGAGGCTTACTCAAGTTTTACTAATTTCTAGTTCCCTCTACAACTAAGATAGAAGTTCCTTGAGAGCAGAGGCCACGCCCTATCCTTCTAATTCCCACCCTACCTCGTGTAGCACTTCACTTACCTGCATTTAGGAGGTACTTAATAAACATTTGCAAATGAAGTTGCTAGCCACTTCCAAGACTGAAAGTTGATCAAGTTTAGCTAAGGTGATTAAATTGCCATGACTAAGCTTCTTTTCCTTCCCTTCTTCATTCTTTAGAGAACTTTTTTTTTTTTTCATTTTTGTCTCTTTTTTTCTGTGTAACTTAACCCAAGGAATTATTCCTCCCTTCCAGGATCTAATTAAAGTTTTCCAGGGGCACCTGGGTGGTTCAGTCAGTTGAGCATCCGACTTTGGTTCAGGTCATGATCTCATGGTTGGTAAATTCGAGCCCCATGTCTGGCTTGTGCTGGCAGCTCAGAGCCTGGAGCCTGCTTTGGATTCTGTGTCTCCCTTTCTCTCTGCCCCTCCCCTGCTCACACTCTGTCTCTCTCTCCCTCTCAAAAATAAATAAACATTTTAAAAAGTCAATAATTATAACTGCCAGGACACACACCATGCCTTAGACTCTAATAGAAAGCACTTAAAAGCAAGGTGACTCTGCCTACAAATATTTCAGTTTTATATAGTAAGTGATAAAATCCATAATAAAATAAGAATCAAAGGATAGAGTTAGAGAATATGGGTGCAAGAACATGAATTTGTTGCAAATAAGGTGTAAATAAAACAGAAGAATATCATCTAGAGAAAGTTAGAATCTACAGCCTTATTAATACTCTCCATATTTAATGAAAATGGCCTCCAACAAGGCAGAAATAATTTGCACAATTCATTAGTCCATAGAGATCTACTATCTATCAGCTGTGCATGACCCATAATTCCCACTAAAATTTTATTTCCCTAGTCCCTCTTTTTGTCTGGACAGTAGTTTATACTGACATTGTATTAGAAACTATGTTTGGTACCAGACATCCAGTGGAAGATCTCAGGTATATATTGTCTTGGAGTAGTACCAACCGTTCATTTATCGGGTGCCCACTCAATGCCCAGAATTTTGGATGATGGCTCACTAAACTCACACAACATTCTCTGTAAATAATGACTAGCTTTCCATTTCATAGAAGATGCTATTGACTCTAAGGATATAATGAATAATGCTGATAATATCCTCTAAAATGCATTGTTTTGGTGAGGATGTGGAGAAAGGGTAACTCTCTAGCACTGCTGGTGGGAATGCAAACTTGTGCAGCCACTCTGCAAAACATTATGGAGGCTCATAAAAACTTTAAAATAGAACTACCCTACAGCCCAGCAATTACACCACTAGGCATTTACCCAAAGAAAACAAAAATAGTAATGTAAGGGATATGTGCACCCCAATGTTTATAGCAGCGTATCTATAATACCCAGGGGCACCTGGGTAGCTCGGTTGAGCATCCGACTTTGGCTAGGGTCATGATCTCACGGTTCGTGGGTTCAAGCCCCACGTCGGGCTCTGTGCTGACAGCTCAGAGCCTGAAGCCTGCTTTGGATTCTGTGTCTCCCTCTCTCTCTGCTTGTGCTCTGTCTCTCTCTCTCCTTCAAAAATAAATAAAAACATTAAAAAAAATGTATAATAACCAAATTATGGAAACAGCCTAAGTTTCCATTGACTGATGAATGGATAAAGGAGATTACGGTATAAGATTTTAAACACAAGCGCGCGCGCGCGCACACACACACACACACACACACACACACACACACAATGGAATATTACTCAGCCATAAAAAATAATGAAATCTTGCCATTTGCAATGACATGGATAGAGCCTGAGAGTATTATGCTAAGTGAAATAAGTCAGTCAGGGAAAGACACCTGCCATATAATTTCACTCATATGTAGAATTTAAGAAACACAACAAATGAACAAAGTGGAAAAAGTGAGAGACAAATCAAGAAACAGACTCTTAACTATAGAGAAAAAACTGAGGGTTACCAGAGGGGAGACTGGTGGAGGGATGGGTTAAATAGGTGATGGGATGAGGGAGAGCACTTGTTGTGATGAGCACTGGGTGCTGTATGGAAGTGTTCAGTTACTATATTGTACATCTGAAACAAACTGGAATTTAAATAAAAACTTTACAAAAATAAAATGCATTGATTTTTTTTTTTATGATATAGAAGACCCTTACATACACTATTTCAGTCACTCTTATGGCCATCCTATTAAGATGAAGAAGATCAGAGAGGTTAGGAGACTTTTCCAAAGTCACGGATGCAGAACTTAGGAATGGTAGAATTTAATCTACCACAAAACCCGTGTTTTAACCCCTGACCTGTGATGAAGGGCAAACTGAGGCTTAGTGAGGTAAACTGATGGGCCCAGGATCACACATCTGATAAGTAAAAGAAGTAACCCAGCATGTCTGACTCTAAAATGCATGTTCTTACCATTAAACATAAGATTGACTTCCTCAGTGTTGGAGCTGGGGGTGGAGAATATCTTGACTTGGGCCTAAACTTCTCCAGGACAGAGCCAGCCTTGTCCCTCAGGTAGTTAGGAGATAAGACAGTGCTGCACCTTGCCCATTTGCTCCTACACACCAGGGTAACTTTCCTTCTCTTTGCCAGCAACACTATATTGTTCCTCTTCTTTCTATTCCTTCTGCAAAACTCCCCTTCTCTGTCAACCCTTCACCCATTATTCCACAGAGCCGATGGGCTGTGCCGACTCTGCATGTTTTCAGCACTTACCAATTCCTGGGGAACTTCATTAATCTGCACCTGTTTATGTCCCTAAGTCATTTTCATGTGTGTGCCCTCTTCTCAATTCAGCTTTATGTACCTGCAAGGCAGAAATAGAGGCCCTTATGGTTTTTGTAGTGGCCTTCACAGAGCCTGGTTCAATTCTTGCACACAACGAGGTTAATGGAATCAAGCAACTCCCCTCCCTTCCCTGGACACACTGATGTAAACTGCATGATGAAGGACAGACGACAGAGAGTCAAGGAGAATAAGCATTTGCAGGTGCTGTTATTGTGGGAAAAAGTTGTCTTCAACACATGGTAGAAAGTATTGCACCTATTGCGAAGAGTTAGACAATATCTCAGAGGCTTGCACTGGTTAGAGAGAAACCTTCCATTTCAGGGGCAGAGGACATATCAGGGAAGTCAAAGGGAAGGTGACATCTGAATTGAATTTTAAAAGATGGTAGTAACTGGGCATTTAGAGAGGGGAGGGTATTGAAAATTACAGAACAATGGAAACAAAGTCTTTAATGCGGTAACTGTAGTCAAACATGAGGAAGAGAAAACGGGCCCATTTGGTTAGGCACTGGATGCAGCAATTGAGCAAAAGAGAAATAATGTTTGAAAGGTGAATAAGGTCTAGACGTAGGAGAGCTTAAACAGCAGAACTTAGAGTTTGAAATCTAATCGGTAGACAAAGGGAGACTACAGGAGTTCTTAGTGTCAAAGAGCACATGATATGGTTTGGAAAAATTCAACTCCTTTACTATGGACAATAGGTTGAATGGGAACAGAGTGTAGGCAGGGAAACAAATTAGTAAGTTATTCTAGTAAATCAGAAAGAAGGAACAATGGTCTGAACCAGAGTAAGAGTGGAAGGTAGGGAAAGGTGGGGTGGGAGGTGGTGTTTGTGAGGGCTCCACAGAGAACAAATGCACAGGACTAAACATAGATGCCTATATGGGGGCAGGGGAGAGGAGGGAATGAATGCAAGGCCAAAATACCAAATCTGATGACTGAAAATGACAATAGCTAACATTTTGTGGTTGTATACCCTTTTCCATGTGTCATGTTAAGCACTTGATACATGCCTTAGCTCACTGAATCTTTATAATAATGGCTGTGAAATAGGTAGCAGCTATGAAGTTAGATACTGCTATAAATCTCATTTTATAATTATGGCAATCAAAGCAACAAAAGGTAAATAACGAGTCCAAGTACACTCAGCTCTAAGTGACAGATCTGAAATTATGAACCCATGAAGTCAGGCTGCTCAGCCCACAGGCTTAACCATAAGACACAAATGTAGTGTCAAACACAGAAATGATAAACATGGACACCAAGTGAGTAAGGGGTGATTGGACAGAAGGATTCCAAGAAACATCATGGAAGACAAAAAACAAAAACAAAACACTATGGTGGGGTCACCTGGGTGGCTCAGTCAGCTAAGCATCTGACACTTGATTTCAGCTCAGTTCATGATCTTGCAGCCATGAGACTGAGCCCAGCATAGGGCTCTGTGCTGAGCGTGGAACCTACTTGGGATTCTCTCTCCTTCTGCCTCTGCCCCCCCAATTGCACGTACATGCTCTCACACACACTCTCTCAAAACAAAACACAACAAAACAAAACATGGAAACACTGAAGAACATGGGACAGATTCAACCAGGAAGATGCAGTAATAACTGGTCCCACAAATTGAATGTTAATTGTCCCAGGTAACGCACAACACATTTTAGATACTTTCCCTATTGAATGTATGTAAATGCATTATGAAGTAGGCACTACTATTACTATTCCCTTTTTACAAATGAAGAAGCTGAGGATCCGAATACTTTAGTAACTTGCCTAAACTCACACAGGTCCTACACAAGGTTTCTAGGAATTGAACCCAGGGTACTGTGCCAAAGCCTATGCTTACAGCCTTAATGCACGTATGCCCAAGGTTGACAGCTGCCAATAAGAAAGCGGCCTCAGTAATGGCCATTTATATAGTGACTAAGATGTAGTACTGATCACAATTAATTCTTCAATCTGTGATATTTTTGTGAATTTGAAAACAGAGGTTCATTGGGGCACCTGGGTTGCTCAGTCAATTAAGCGTCCATCTCTTGATTTGGGATCGGGTCATGATATCATGGTTCATGAGATCAAGCCTCACATCAGGTTCTGTGCTGGGCATGGAGTCTGCTTAAGATTCTCTTTCTCCCTCTCTCTCTGCCCCTCCCATGCTCTCTCTCTCTTTCAAAATAAATAAACTGTAAAATGTAAAAAAAAAATAAAAATAGAGATTCATTAATATGAGCTGCAGGACCACAGGTATATATACTGTAACTATACCAGGAAAGTTAGGATGTAGGGATGCCCTACCAAGAGGACATGGGCATTCGCTAAAAGAACAGTGTTTGCAGACCTGTGAGAATAGAAGCCAGACAGTCCCGGACTGAGGAGAAAATTGAAGATGAGGAAGAGGAAGAATTGACAATTACATGTCTTCTTCAAAAAGTATGAAGATGTAAAGAAGCAGCCAAAGAGGGAGATTGGGAACTGACTGTTGCCTGGGCTGGCATGTGGGCACAGGATTGACACCCAATATATATCTGAGGGCGCACTATCAGAGACAAAGAAAGGGGCTGTTTTTGTTTATTTTGCTTTGCTATTTTTTTTTATCATTTGTTCTCTAAGAGGAATATTGAGCATATCTGTGAGCAGAAGGGAAGGACCCAGAAGGAGTCCTTTAGTGAGAGAAAGAGCATGCACAAACATGCACATGCAAGTAGCAGAGGGGCAGAGAGAGAGAATTCCAAGCAGGCTCCATGCTGTCAGCACAGAGCCCAACAGGGGACTCAGTCTCATGAACCATGAGATCATGACCAGATCCGAAATCAAGAGTAGGATGCTCAACCGACTGGGCCACCAGGCGCCCCAGAAATTAATTTTCTTAAAGAGATAATATGATGGCCAAAAGATATACAAGTGTGAAAGAGACAGTTATGTAGCAAGAATTGTCTAGCTCCGTGGTTAAAGACAAGTAACAGCCAAATGCACTCTAGACCTCACTTAGTAAGTAAAGATGGGGTGTCTACTGAGTGCCTGGCACCTGAATAAACACACTAGCGTAAGTTGGGCCCTTCCTTGCAGAAACTTTTCAAATACAATGGTTATCTCGGGATGAGGGACCCGGCAGCGTGGCAAAGCCCCCGGACTAAGCCGAGAAAGCTCTGCTCCCAGTCAGATCACTGGTTAGCTTCACGACTTTGAACTAGACAGTCTTCCTTTCTGTCAAGAGGGAAACCAAACCAGAATCAGTGATTCAAAAATGCTTATAGGCTTATACAGGAATATGATGACAAATCCTTTATTTTTTATTTAATTGAATCACAGTATATTACCAAGTACATGTCAAAGATGGACAGCTTGCTGAATTTTCACAAAATGAGTAGATTAGTATAATGTCACCTGAATCAGCACACAAATACTACTGGCACCCTAGAAATGGGCCCTACCTCACTCCCTTCCAGTCTCTCCCTAGACCCTCCCCATCTATCTCTTGATGATAACCCACTGCCCAGACTCTTATCAGCAGAGATTAGCTCCACCTGTTTATATCACTTCTAAAAATGGAACTATACAGTATGAGCTATTTTGTGTCTGGCTTCTTTCACTCACCATTAGGTTTATGAGATTTATCTTTATTGTAGAGTGTCATGTTGAAGAGTTTAGTGAGGCATGTTTTAAATATAAGAAAAAAGTAAGAAAATAAAGTCTGTTTTTCATAAAGCTAAATTTATTCAAAATAAATGACTGTCATTTCATTTGAGATGATGTGTTTCCATCCTTTTGGTGATAAAAATGTTCTTTTCAGAAATCTTTTGTTGACTGCTGGAAGTTTGGTTTTGATGTTTTATTTATTTTGCTGTTTTTGTTATTTTATTTTAATCTTAAACTGATACCGTGTCAAAGTCAGCCCCAAATTATACTCAAAATTTTGATCAGGTCTTGAAATCCCCAAGCTTGGGCTCCACAGGGCAAGGAGTCCATATGTTCCCTGGCTCTGTGATTTATAGCCCAACTAGAATCTCTGGGCTTTGGTTTTGCTTTCCTTGATTGCCAACTCCTGTGGGAAGATTCTCAGAGGTGCCCACAAAAGCCACAGATACCAATTACTGATGTATTTTGACAAGTATAAAAAGTGGGAAAAGTTGTGTGTTTTTTTTTCATGCTTGTCATCCACAGTTATAAATAACAAACAAGAGTGTCAATTTCCCTAAGTAACAATAGGTCAGATTGAGTTTTATCAGAAGTGCTTAAAAATTGCCAGAAAGTCTGGAGTAGTAGGGGATAAATGACCCATACGCAAGAAAGAAGAGGACAAAGATAACAAGCATGAGATTTCTATGCCCCAGTGAACTTCTGGACAAGGAAAATGTGTGTTTTCCTTCAGGAAAGCCTCATCACCAGAAGTAGATTCTAAAACAGATGCTAATGGCTCCTAGCATGTATTCAACTAACAAATATGAGTTACTTAATTCCCTACAAAAGAGGATAAAACCAATCATACCAGTCAGAGTTGGAATAGCATATGTGATTGCAAACAAGCATCACATACATGCTCACACACATGAAGAGAAAGAAAAGAGAAAGGGATCCCAGTACACTTGGTTCTTAAGGGATAATTGTCTGGTTGAAGTAATGGCATCTGTGATGGAATCCTCCATTGAGATCTATTCAAAACAGAAGCTTCCTGAAGGCAGAATTCAGAACTCCCTTCCCTAAGGGA
Source organism: Panthera onca (assembly GCF_046562875.1). Classification (NCBI taxonomy): domain Eukaryota; kingdom Metazoa; phylum Chordata; class Mammalia; order Carnivora; family Felidae; genus Panthera; species Panthera onca. The sequence continues at coordinate 22,246,744 of NC_138349.1, read as the reverse complement.
GTTCAATTACATATTCAGCTTCTGTCCCTTAAAGAAAGCCATTATGGGATAACTCTAGTTTTAAACAAAATCAATTTGTGGCTCCGTTTGCATTACCAGTTGTGAAAAGATATAGCACCCAAATTATTGCAACTAGATGGTTACTCTTTTACAACTGAGATGAAAGACATTTTAAACACAGTGTTTAGAAACTTACCTTATATAAGACACACACACATGATATGTACATTGGTTTCTAGAAGAAAAAAATAATAATTTGTTTCTTCCTTGTTAGCATTCAACACTTTCCTACCTCTGTTTCTGGAACACAGTCACCTCCTATTTGGGTGAATTCTTCGAGGTAAGTCCTTCCTCTGCCACTTCCCCCAAATGAGAGCCAACGAGGCCATATTCTTCCCTTCCTACCTCCTGGAAAAGCCTAGATGTAGGTTGGCGACCTAGTCTTAGTCAATTAAATTTTCTTCTTTAGAACTTTTAATCTTGATCAAATTATACTTAGAATAAGGGAATATCTGAAACTCAGTGGTGCATGAACCTTACTGTCCCTTTGGTAGAATATTAGCTGTGGTTCCTGCTGCCCTGCCCCCAGGGCTAATGATAGTTTTCCAGTAAATCCCTCTCTCACTTAAAAAAAAAAAAAAAAAAAAAAAAAAAAAAAATATATATATATATATATATATATATATATATATATATATATATATATATATATATGTTTTTGATAAGGATAAGTAAGATTTACTTCTGTGGTTTTCAACCAAAACAGTTTCTGAGGCATGAGCTTGTGATCTAACATGTACCCTAATACATTTTGATTTTTCAAAGGCAATGAACATATTTTTTTTACATGTCCTCATTTTATCAATGAAATAAAGTGGATGTTCAACAAAACAATTAATTTTCACTTCCTGACATTGCCAACAGGCAGGAAGAACCTTTAAGTGACCTCACCGCCTAAAGATTCAAAGCTTAAGTATGATGTTTCTTGAGGAGAGGCAAATAGAGGCAACTTAAAATCTCCTAGAGAGGGTAGAGTTTCAAATAACTGAGTTTTGATATTAAAGTGTAAGAACAGAAATAAATATGCCGTTTCTGCTTCAGGATGTATTGTTCCTGATGCCTTTATTTTGATTTTTACAGTTAGTGAGAGAATTACATGTCAAGTTAATTCCTTGACTTAGCATTGAAGGAAGATTCCTTTTTTCTTTTCTTTTCTTTTTTTTTTCTTTTCTTTCTTTTTGTCTTTTCTTTTTTCTCTTCTCTTCTCTTCGCTTTGCTTCGCTTCGCTTCTCTGCAGGCTCCACGCCCAACATGGAGCTTGAACTCACGAACCTCAGATGAACAGTCCCATACTCTACCCACTGAGCCAGCCAGGCACCCCTAGAGAACATCTCTTCTAATTTGCATCAGATCGGGCTCACATACACATGCCCTCTAATTACATATGACACAGAGTAGACAGTGGAGTCCAAGAGAGAGAAGGGCATGTAGATCTGTCTTTCTCTTTATACCCTGAAGACATTCCATGCACTGGTGCCCAAAGACTTGACCTTGGAAATTTAATCCCCTCCATGCCATTGGACACTTGACACAGTTTACCTGAAACTCTTGCTGTTCCTTGACCCCTGAAAAACCTTTTATAGGGTCCTGAATGTGATCACTTGTGACTGAACATACAGTTCCATCCATAACACAACCATAGGTGTCTCTTTCCTCTCAGGTCTCAAGAACTTCCCCAACACATCCAGTTCCCTTAGTAACCTGTTTGAATCTGAAAATGACAAATGCACCACGGAGGATGGCTTTAGTTGAAGGGTAGCAGAGAGAACTGCGGAGTCACAACGCCCCTCAGTAGCTACATAGCCTTCTGTGAGACACCTGGTTTCTCTAAACCTCAGTTTCCACTCATATAAAATATAGCTATTATACTTTCACATCATAGGTCTGCTGTATTAAACAAAATGATAAATGTGTAGCCATTGGAAGGGAGCCTGGCACACACAGAAAATGCATGATGAATGTTCACTCTTTTTCTGCTTTGACACATGAAATTTCTGGAAACTTGGATGTCAATGCTTATGGTGATCCCATAAGCAGTGCTACCTTTGTTGTTGTTGTTGTTATATGAAAGTGACACAGGTAACCCAAGTTCCATATTGAATTTTCTTTTAACAAGGTTCACAGGGATAGTGATGGGCTGCAAAGATTCATTCTTGCTCTCCCTTGGCTGGTTGCTGCTGAGTCCAGGGCTGCAAACGGGTACAACCTTGTGTCTCAAGATTTCCCTAGGAAGGGAAAGAGATCACAGCATGCCCACTGGGATGGTCAGCAACACAAAAAATCAGAAACAGAGAAACTGTGTTGAAGAGTAAAATGAATGCTGGTAATTTAGATTGGTTGTCACTTCAGAGAAATCTATCAAAAAGGAGAGTGCCCCACCTAATGGGAGGAACATGGACTTGTGTCATTTGAGAGTGAGCAAATCTGGACCTTCAGGCAGATGGTTGCAATCATGATATAGCACTTGTAGCCCAGAGAGAGAGAGGCTCAGGATTGAAAACAAAACATAGAAACAAACAAATGGCAGATGAGAGGCCCACGGAAGAGGGTAGGAAGGGCGGCGAGGCGGTGCATGCTCCACGGACTGGTGGGAGGGAGCCAGGGCGGAGGGGCGGCTCGCCGGCCAAGCAGAGTCCCTGAGTCTGGCTGGCAAAAGCGGAGGGGCCGGACGGAGTATGTTCCCACAGCAAGCGCGACTTAGCATCTGGGAGGTCATAAGTTAACAGCTCTGCTCTGAAAGCGGGAAGGCTGGAGGACAAAGGGAGGGAGAGCTGCTGAGCCCCCTGACTACAGAGCTCAGTTTGGTGGGGAACAGAGGCACTCACCAGCGCCATCTCCCTTGCCCCTCCCCCAGCCAAAATCCCAAAGGGAACCAGTTCCTGCCAGGGAACTTGCTCGCTCCTCCGCGCAAACACCCAACTCTGTGCTTCTGCGGAGCCAAACCTCCGGCAGCGGATCGGACTCCCTTCCGCTGCCACAGGGCCCCTCCTGAGGTGGATCACCTAAGGAGAAGCGAGCTAAGCCTGCCCCTCCTGCACCCGTGCACCATGCCTACCCACCCCAGTTAATACGCCAGATCCCCAGCACCACAAGCCTGGCAGTGTGCAAGTAGCCCAGACGGGCCATGCCACCCCACAGTGAATCCCGCCCCTAGGAGAGGGGAAGAGAAGGCACACACCAGTCTGACTGCGGCCCCAGTGGTGGGCTGGGGGCAGACATCAGGTCGGACTGCGGCCCCGCCCACCAACTCCAGTTATACACCACAGCACAGGGGAAGTGCACTGCAGGTCCTCACCACTCCAGGGACTATCCAAAACGACCGAACGGAAGAATTCCCCTCAGAAGAATCTCCAGGAAATAACAACAGCTAATGAACTGATCAAAAAGGATTTAAATAATATAACAGAAAGTGAATTTAGAATAATAGTCATGAAATTAATCGCTGGGCTTGAAAACAGTATAGAGGACAGCAGAGAATCTCTTGCCACAGAGATCAAGGGACTAAGGAACAGTCACGAGGAGCTGGAAAATGCTTTAACGAAATGTAAAACAAAATGGAAACGACGACAGCTCGGATTGAAGAGGCAGAGGAGAGAATAGGTGAACTAGAAGATAAAGTTATGGAAAAAGAGGAACCTGAGAAAAAGAGAGATAAAAAAATCCAGGAGTATGAGGGGAAAATTAGAGAACTAAGTGACACACTAAAAAGAAATAATATACGCATAATTGGTATCCCAGAGGAGGAAGAGAGAGGGAAAGGTGCTGAAGGGGTACTTGAAGAAATTATAGCTGAGAACTTCCCTGAACTGGGGAAGGAAAAAGGCATTGAAATCCAAGAGGCACAGAGAACTCCCTTCAGACGTAACTTGAATTGATCTTCTGCACGAATATCATAGTCAAACTGGCAATATACAAGGATAAAGAGAAAATTCTGAAAGCAGCAAGTGATAAACGTGCCCTAACTTATAAAGGGAGACCTATAAGACTCGTGACTGATCTCTCTTTTGAAACTTGGCAGGCCAGAAAGGATTGGCACGATATCTTCAATGTATTGAACAGAAAAAAATATGCAGCCGAGAATCCTTTATCCAGCAAGTCTGTCATTTAGAATAGAAGGAGAGATAAAGGTCTTCCCAAACAAACAAAAACTGAAGGAATTTGTCACCACTAAACCAGCCCTACAAGAGATCCTAAGGGGGATCCTGTGAGACAAAGTACCAGAGACATCAGTACAAGCATAAAACATACAGACATCACAATGACTCTAAACCCGTATCTTTCTATAATAACACTGAATGTAAATGGATTAAATGTGCCAACCAAAAGACATAGGGTATCAGAATGGATAAAAAAACAAGACCCGTCTCTTTGCTGTCTACAAGAGACTCATTTTAGATCTGAGGACACCTTTAGATTGAGAGTGAGAGGATGGAGAGCTATTTATCATGCTACTGGAAGCCAAAAGAAAGCTGGAGTAGCCATACTTATATCAGACAAACTAGACTTTAAATTAAAGGCTGTAACAAGAGATGAAGAAGGGCATTATATAATAATTACAGGGTCTATCCATCAGGAAGAGCTAACGATTATAAATGTCTATGCGCCGAATACCAGAGCCCCCAGATATATAAAACAATTACTCACAAACATAAGCAACCTTATTGATAAGAATGTGGTAATTGCAGGGGACTTTAACACTCCACTTACAGAAATGGATAGATCATCTAGACACACGGGCAATAAAGAAACAAGGGCCATGAATGATACATTGGATCAGACGGACTTGACAGATATATTTAGAACTCTGCATCCCAAAGCGACAGAATATACTTTCTTCTCGAGTGCACATGGAACATTCTCCAAGATACATCATATACTGGGTCACAAAACAGCCCTTCATAAGTATACAAGAATTGAAATTAGACCATGCATACTTTCAGACCACAATGCCATGAAGCTTGAAATCAACCACAGGAAAAAGTCTGGGAAACCTCCAAAAGCATGGAGGTTAAAGAACACCCTACTAAAGAATGAGTGGGTCAACGAGGCAATTAGAGAAGAAATTAAAAAATATATGGAAACAAACGAAAATGAAAATACAACAGTCCAAATGCTTTGGGACGCAGCGAAGGCAGTCCTGAGAGGAAAATACATTGCAATCCAGGCCTATCTCAAGAAACAAGAAAAATCCCAAATACAAAATCTAACAGCACACCTAAAGGAAATAGAAGCAGAACAGCAAAGGCAGCCTAAACCCAGCAGAAGAAGAGAAATAATAAAGATCACAGCAGAAATAATCAATATAGAATCTAAAAAAACTGTAGAGCAGATCAACGAAACCAAGAGTTGTTGTTTTGAAAAAATAAACAAAATCGACAAACCTCTAGCCAGGCTTCTCAAAAAGAAAAGGGAGATGACCCAAATAGATAAAATCATGAATGAAAATGGAATGATTACAACCAATCCCTCAGAGATACAAACAATTATCAGGGAATACTATGAAAAATTATATGCCAACAAATTGGACAACCTAGAAGAAATGGACAAATTCCTAAACACCCACACTCTTCCAAAACTCAATCAGGAGCAAATAGAAAGCTTGAACAGACCCATAACCAGCGAAGAAATTGAATCGGTTATCAAAAATCTCCCAACAAATAAGAGTCCAGGATCAGATGGCTTCCCAGGGGAGTTCTACCAGACGTTTAAAGCAGAGATAATACCTATCCTTCTCAAGCTATTCCAAGAAATAGAAAGGGAAGGAAAACTTCCAGACTCATTCTATGAAGCCAGTATTACTTTGATTCCTAAACCAGACAGAGACCCAGTAAAAAAAGAGAACTACAGGCCAATATCCCTGATGAATATGGATGCAAAAATTCTCAATAAGATACTAGCAAATCGAATTCAACAGCATATAAAAAAAGAATTATTCACCATGATCAGGTGGGATTCATTCCTGGGATGCAGGGCTGGTTCAACATTCACAAATCAATCAACGTGATACATCACATTAATAAAAGAAAAGAAAAGAACCATATGATCCTGTCAATCGATGCAGAAAAGGCCTTTGACAAAATCCAGCACCCTTTCTTAATAAAAACCCTTGAGAAAGTCGGGATAGAAGGAACATACTTAAAGATCATAAAAGCCATTTATGAAAAGCCCACAGCTAACATCATCCTCAATGGGGAAAAACTGAGAGCTTTTTCCCTGAGATCAGGAACACGACAGGGATGCCCACTCTCACCGCTGTTGTTTAACATAGTGTTGGAAGTTCTAGCATCAGCAATCAGACAAGAAAAGGAAATCAAAGGCATCAAAATTGGCAAAGATGAAGTCAAGCTTTCACTTTTTGCAGATGACATGATATTATACATGGAAAATCCGATAGACTCCACCAGAAGTCTGCTAGAACTGATACATGAATTCAGCAAAGTTGCAGGATACAAAATCAATGTACAGAAATCAGTTGCATTCTTATACACTAACAATGAAGCAACAGAAAGACAAATAAAGAAACTGATCCCATTCACAATTGCACCAAGAAGCATAAAATACCTAGGAATAAATCTAACCAAAGATGTAAAAGATCTCTATGCTGAAAACTATAGAAAGCTTATGAAGGTAATTGAAGAAGAAAAAAGAAATGGAAAGACATTCCCTGCTCATGGATTGGAAGAATAAAAATTGTCAAAATGTCAATACTACCCAAAGCTATCTACACATTCAATGCAATCCCAATCAAAATTGCACCAGCATTCTTCTCGAAGCTAGAACAAGCAATTCTAAAATTCATATGGAACCACAAAAGGCCCCGAATAGCCAAAGTAATTTTGAAGAAGACCAAAGCAGGAGGCATCACAATCCCAGACTTTAGCCTCTACTACAAAGCTGTCATCATCAAGACAGCATGGTATTGGCACAAAAACAGACACATAGACCAATGGAATAGAATAGAAACCCCAGATCTAGACCCACAAACGTATGGCCAACTAATCTTTGACAAAGCAGGAAAGAACATCCAATGGAAAAAAGACAGTCTCTTTAACAAATGGTGCTGGGAGAACTGGACAGCAACATGCAGAAGGTTGAAACTAGACCACTTTCTGACACCATTCACAAAAATAAACTCAAAATGGATAAAGGACCTGAATGTGAGACAGGAAACCATCAAAACCCTAGAGGAGAAAGCAGGAAAAGACCTCTCTGACCTCAGCCGTAGCAATCTCTTACTCGACACATCCCCAAAGGCAAGGGAATTAAAAGCAAAAATGAATTACTGGGACCTTATGAAGATAAAAAGCTTCTGCACAGCAAAGGAAACAACCAGCAAAACTAAAAGGCAACCAACGGAATGGGAAAAGATTATTTGCAAATGACATATCAGACACAGGGCTAGTATCCAAAATCTATAAAGAGCTCACCAAACTCCACACCCAAAACACAAATAACCCAGTGAAGAAATGGGCAGAAAACATGAATAGACACTTCTCTAAAGAAGACATCCGGATGGCCAACAGGCACATGAAAAGATGTTCAACGTCGCTCCTTATCAGGGAAATACAAATCAAAACCACACTCAGATATCACCTCACGCCAGTCAGAGTGGCCAAAATGAAGAAATCAGGAGACTATAGATGCTGGAGAGGATGTGGAGAAACAGGAACCCTCTTGCACTGTTGGTGGGAATGTAAACTGGTGCAGCCGCTCTGGAAAACAGTGTGGAGGTTCCTCAGAAAATTAAAAAATAGACTACCCTATCACCCAGCAATAACACTTCTAGGAATTTACCCAAGCGATACAGGAGTACTGATGCATAGGGGCACTTGTACCCCAATGTTTATAGCAGCACTCTCAACAATAGCCAAATTGTGGAAAGAGCCTAAATGTCCATCAACTGATGAATGGATAAAGAAATTGTGGTTTATATATACAATGGAGTACTACGTGGCAATGAGAAAGAAAGAAATATGGCCCTTTGTAGCAACGTGGATGGAACTGGAGAGTGTGATGCTAAGTGAAATAAGCCATACAGAGAAAGACAGATACCATATGGTTTCACTCTTATGTGGATCCTGAGAAACGTAACAGAAACCCATGCGGGAGGGGAAGGAAAAAAAAAAAAGAGGTTAGAGTGGGAGAGAGCCAAAGCATAAGAAACTCTTAAAAATTGAGAACAAACTGAGGGTTGATGGGGGGTGGGAGGGAGGGGAGGGTGGGTGATGGGTATTGAGGAGGGCACCTTTTGGGATGAGCACTGGGTGTTGTATGGAAACCAATTTGACAATAAATTTCATATATTGAAAAAAAATAAAGAATATTGATTACCGAAAAAAAAAGAAACAAACAAACAAACAAACAAAAAACCAACAACACAAAAAGTGAAAATGGATATACACCAATCTATGCACAGGTACCTGCTGTATCTTATTGTTTCTAGGTGTCACCATACCTTACAAGGCAGTATTATTAATCATCACCATACCTTGTAAGAAAAGAAGAAACTGAAGTTCAGAAACAGAGCACTTAGGTAAGGTCACACAGCCAGTATATGGTGGAGCCAGAGTTAGACTCCTCTTCACCCCACCTAGATAGTACCTTCGCCCTCCCAGGGAACCACAAGGGGTTTGAGCAGGAAACCAAAGCTGTATCTTAGACAAGAAGGATATTCAGTACCTCAATTCCCAGCCTGATAATCAATAATGTCAAGGGCACTTTCTTAGACATGGACACAAGGAAGTACTGGGAATCCTTTGCCAGAAAGAGTATTCAGAATCAGATTAGCACTCAGCTTGATTCCTCTTGACTGATAACTGCCCTTTAAAGCATTTTGCTATGGAAAGGGCAGTCAGGATCCCTGTAGTGCCATCATTTTTTTTTTCCCAAACAGTCTAGGGACATCTATTTTTGCAGTGATCCTCAGAGAAGATTTTTATTTTAAGAGCATTTTTTTTTTCAGCAGGGGAAGATTATTTGGAGTCAGGGGTGGGACTCAACCTGGGGAATGTTTTTGGTCCAAAATGATGTATAACAATGAAATGACAGTATTGGTTTTCTTGTGATGCTTGTTAAACATCCATTAAATGCCCAATGTTAACCCTGTTTGCTCCATTGCATTAAAGATAGTAAAAGGTGGAGGTAATGGAATAAAATATTAATTTGTCTCTGGGTAGCTTACAAACCGTTAGGAAACATAAAAGGCAAAACATACAATGAGAGCCTTTAATTATAGTATTTAAACTCTCCCTGGCTTTCCCAGGACCAGTTATGGGCAGCTTAATTAGACACTATCCTAATTCAGCATAAGGAGACCCTAGGGGGCATATTTTATACCTTCAAACTATAAGAGCAAAAAAAGCTTTGCGTCTGAGCTTTTGTTCTGGTGATGCTTAAGCAGTTTAGAGGATACTCATGAGTCACTGAAAATACTCCTCCTCTGGTCTCCTAGGAGGTCATAGAGGATGATAGCACTGACATGCTTGAATGGAGGGAATCATTTGCCACACACTCTCCAGGTCCCCTGTTCCCATTAACCTGAAGTTCTGATTCCACATCATATCATGCTGACAACCTCTATTTCCACAGCATGCTCTGGATCTGAGGGGCTGGGCTCCAGCTATACTCACAAATCACCACTACTCTGAGGAGTCTTAGTGAAATTTTCTACAATAAGCAGGATTTTTGCATTTTAACATCTTCAAAGTTCTGGATGCATCTTAGAATCAGTGGAATATAATAGTCAATATCATCCAGTTGGCAGTTACAATGCCAAAACCTTGGCACTATAGTGGGCAAAAACCTTCTACAGACAGCTTCTGGAAATATCAAGATGGTACCATTATAGAACCAATGAAATACGAGCATATATATCTCTAATATTTATTGACCAGTTTCCATGGACTGGTATACCAGTTATCTAGTGCCACATTAATGCTGTCTAACCAACAACTATAAAACGTCATTGTTAAACAATAGTTAACATTTATTTCTCATGGGTCTGTGGGGTGATTGAACAATTCTACTGGTCTATGCCAGGCCCAGCTAGACTCACTGTGTGTGTGTTGTCTCTGGTCAGCTACAGCTCCTTAAGTGTTTCTACTGATTTTGGTTGAACTTCCTCATATTTGAGAGTTAGCTGGCTCCAGGCTGGTAATCTGGGATACATTTCCTTACTCTTTGGGTCTTTCACTTTCAGGCAGATTAGCCTAGGCTTGTACTCATGGTAGCAGGATTCCAAATGAGGAGACGGACCCATGCAAGCAGTTTTTCAAGCTTCTGCATGAATAATACCGTCTCACATTTTATTGGCCAAAGCAAGCCATTTATTTGCTTAAGTGTGGAAACAAACTTGATGATTTTCAAATCTTCTGAGTTCTCTTTGGAATACTGTAACACTTAGCTGGAGATGGTCATCTGCTGCCCCCTTAGGGTTGGTGATCACTGTTCAGTCCACCACCTCCAGATCTGCCAACCTAACTCCTAAGACTTATTTACTTGTTTATCTGTGGCTTTATAGACTTTGCACATTATTTAATTTTTAACATCTATCCCTTTAACTAACATTGCAATTAAAAACTATAGTACTTGAAAATAGAGAAACACATCTTCCTTTTAAACTTATCTGTCCTCCACAAAGCCAAAGTGTTAGTCCTTCATACAGGACCCTTGTGGGGATTCCATTACATCTCTTGTAAGGAACTAGAAAATCACCAATTATTGAAGGAGAGCAAGGTCAAAATCTTGCTCAAGATTGGTGATCACAGTTGCAATTCCTTATAAACCTGACTGACAAAATTTCTTTCTCTGTATCAATTGATGAGAATGACTGATAATTGTTGGAAACTAGTAATGATAGTGCTAGACTTATACTGATTACTGGTCTTACAGATGAAACTTTAATAGCTAAAAAGGTGAGTCAAAGAAATAGGGCCTGTTCATCTGGATTTATTTTGTAATTTTAGCTTAATGACCATTTTCTCCAAATATTTAAAAAATATGTAGTTAAACGTGAGGAAAAATAATTCTTTCATGCCACATGTTTATCCTGAAATCATCCTTTTGAGATATGTTGTATTACCATTTGATTGTGGTCTTCAGTCTTCATGGGGCCATCTCACCAAATTTATTTCTCTATAACTTAAATGTTAACTGATGGCAAGGTCCGGGGAAAATGCTTCAGACCAGGAGGGCACCTATTATATTTTATTTCTTATGCTTGAACAATTAAATAAAACTTTGCTCTGTAGGCTACCTTGGGAAATGACAGGCTTAATGGCCTGGTAAACGAACACTGGAGTTGCCATTACACTTGAGGTATAGTCTGTTTAAACTTCAAATCAGCTACAATTCAGGGCTTACATTTCCCGAGCAGGTGAGACAGAAGAGACTTCAGGATACAGTAGAGACAACTAAATCCTAAAAAAGTTTTCAGATTACATACATACACACACACACATGCGCGCACACACACACACACACACACATTTTAGTTTTTGGCAATGCAGACCAATGTTATGTATTTTTTAACTACCTTTTTAAATATAATTTATTGTCAAGTTAGCTAACATACTGAGTATATAGTGGCTCTTGGCTTCGGGAATAGATTCCCATGATTCATCACTTACATACAACACTCAGTGCTCATCCCAACAAGTGCCCTCCTCAAAGCCCATCACTTATTTCCCCACCCCACGCCCTCTCCCATTAACCCTGTTTGTTCTCTGTATTTAAGAGTTTCTTATGGTTTGACTCCCTCTCAGTTTGTAACTATTTTTTTCCTTCCTTCCCCCAATGGTCTTCTGTTAAGTTTCTCAAATTCCACATATGAGTAAGAACATGTAATATCTTTCTTTGAACGACTTATTTCACTTAGCACAATACCCTCCAGTTCCATCCATGTTGCTGAAAATGGCAGGATTTCATTCTTTCTCATTGCCAAGTAGTATTCCATTGTATATATAAAACACATCTTCCTTATCCATTCGTCAGTTGATGGACATTTAGGCTCTTTCCATAATTTGGCTATTGTTAAAAGTGCTGCTATAAACATTGGGGTATAAGTGCCACCATGCATCAGCACTCCTGTATCCCTTGGGTAAATTCCTAGCAGTGCTATTGCTGGGTTGTAAAGTAATTCTACTCTTAATTTTTTTAGGAACCTGCACACTGTTTTCCAGAGTGGCTGCACCAGTTTGCGTTCCCACCAACAGTGCAAGAGGGTTTCCATTTCTCCACATCCTCACCAACATCTGTTGTTTCCTGAGTTGTTAATTTTAGCCACTCTGACCAGTGTGAGGTGGTATCTCAATGTCGTTTCAATTTGTATTTTTCTGATGATGAGCAATGTTGAGCATCTTTTCATGTGTCTGTTGGCCATCTAAATGTCTTCTTTGGAAAAGTGTCTATTCATGCCTTCTGCCCATTTCTTCATTGGATTATTTGTTTTTCAGGTGTTGAGTTTGGTAAGTTGTTTATAGATTTTGTATACTAACCCTTTATCCAGTATGTAATTTACAAATATCTTCTCCCATTCTGTTGGTTGCTTTTTAGTTTTGTTCATTGTTTCCTTTGCTGTGAAGAAGCTTTTTATCTTGATGAGGTCCCAATAGTTCATTTTTGCTTTTATTTCCCTTGCCTTTGGAGACATGTCAAGCAAGATACTGCTGCAGCTGAGGTCGAGGGTGTTGCCTATTTTCTTCTCTATGGTTTTAATAGTTTCGTGTCTCACATTTAGGTCTTTCACCCATTTTGAGTTTATTTTTGTGTATGGTGTAAGAAAGTGGTCCAGTTTCATTCTTCTACATGTGGGTGTCTAGTTCTCCCAGCACCATTTGCTAAAGAGACTGTCTCTTTTCCATTGGATACTTTCTCCTGCTTTGTCAAAGATTAGTTGGCCATATATTTGTGGGTCCAATTCTAGGTTCTCTATTCTATTCCCCTGGTCTATGTGTCTGTTTTTGTTCCAGTACCATACTGGCAAAGAACATAGAGCCCAGAAATAGACCCACAGAAATATAGTCAAATGACCTTTGACAAAGAAGCAAAAGGCAATTCTGTGGAGGAAGGGTTGTCTTCTCAAAAGTGACACTGGGACAACTGGACAACCACATGCAAATTAATTAATTAACAAACATTAACTCAAGATAGATCAGACACACAGATTTAAAATACAAAACTATAAAATCCCTAGAGATTAACAAAAGAAAATCTTAATGATTACATTTTGCAATGACCTTTTAAATATAGCAGCAAAGGGATGATCTATGAAAGGCACAATCCACTTTGAAAGACCGTAAGACGGGGTGCTTTTCACAAAACTAAACATATTGTTATCATACAATTCAGCTCTAACATTCCTTGGTATCAACCCAAGTGAGTTGAAAACTTAGGTCTACTCAAAAACCGGTACACAAATGTTTACAGCCAGCTATTCAGAATTATCAAAACTTGCAACAGAGATGTCCTTCAAAAGGTGAATAAGCTGTGGTGCATTTACACAATAGAATATTAGCTCGAAACGGAAATGAGCTACCAAGCTATATTAAGGCACGGAGCATCCTTACATGTATATGGCCACATGAAAGATGTCAATCTGAAAAGCCTAATCCTATATGATTTCAACTCTATGACATTCTGGAAAGGACCTAACTATGCAGACAATAAAATGATCAGTGGTTGCCAGGAGTTCAGGGGGAGAAGGAATGTATAGGTGGAGCATGGAGAATCTTTAGGAGAGAAACTACTCTGTATAATGCTATAATAGTAAGCACATGTCACTACCCATTTATCAAAAGCCATAAAGTGTACAACGTTTTGAATAATTCCTAATGTGAACTATGATTGATAATCATGTGCTAACATTGGTTCATGGACTGTAGCAAATGCACACCATGTTGTGGGATATCGAATGTGAAGGAGCCTGCATTGTGACGAGGGGAGGTTATGTGGGTACTCTCATTCTGCTCAATTTTTTTTTTTTGTGACTCTAAAACTGCTCTAAAAATAAAATCTATTACTTAAGAAAAAAAAAAAGAATGAGATAGATTTGCAACATAGGTCTAAACAAAAAAAAATGAAATCTATCGTCAGGGTAAAAGTAAGCAAGTTGCTTAATATTCAATGTATGAACTGATTTTTCTGGGTGGGTGTCTCTGTTGAAACATTATTTTTATAAATGCATACACAATCATTTTGTAAGCTCCTGAAAACATCAAAAGAAAAAAAAACTAGTTAATGGTGGGTATCTATAAGTGGTAATTTAATAATGGGTGATTGTCACATTAGATATAATTTATATTGCTAGATACTTATTATTATCAAGTATGTGTTGCTTTTGTAGTCAGAAAAAAAGTGGAATGATAAGAAAAGCAAACAAGGATTACAATCAAATACAGGTGTTTAAGGCAACACCCGAGTTTTCTCTTCAAGTTGGGGCAGGGTGGGATACCCCTGGAATTTTTGTCCCTCTGGTTCCTATTCTCCTGTTTGGGGCCCAGTTTTTCTGCTGGGTGTCAGCTCTACCTACACTGGCTGTGTCCCTCTCCCTTGGGAAAACTGGGCACATGCTCATGAAACCTGCCTCTTATTTCCCGAATGTTCCAGGAAACACAGGCAGTGAGCAAAGAGCCCCGAGGCCCACCTGCATTTCTTGCAAGGGACAACACTTGAAAGGAGGGGGGGCCCCACTTTGCTGCGTCTCCTGTTCTGCTGGACGCCAAGTACCTCTACCTGCCACCCATAAAATCTAACAACCCCGCAATACTGAAGGGACAGAAAACATCCATTCCTCTTGCAGGCAGCACAACAAAGAAAAGAGAAGCAATTCTTATTTTCAAGCAGCCCACACTTCTGAATGTCTTTAAATGTAGAGAAGAGAGAAGGCTTTCCCTATCTCTCTCCCACTCCTCCTCCTCAAACTTTCTCTCTTCCTTGTTTTTATAAGATAATTCTTATCTATTATTTTTGTCTGCATTAGGACCAAAGTTAGAGGGTTAAAGGATCTGGCCTCTCTGGTTGTTGAAATCATACCACAGGGAAAGGTAAGAACCTAGAACTTTTATTCCTCTCTACCACAGCCTACCACTATGAGGACACCTGTCCCCAGATACAGGCATCCTCACTACTGGAACCAGGTCGTTGTGGGAGGTGACTTTTCATCTTTCCTAACAGGCACAAGAGATACACCATTAGCAGCTTCTCATCTGCACAAACAGAAACCTGTGTCCTCAAAAAGTCTGGACAATGTTGGAAGCATCCCAGCACACCAGGCCCAATAAGGTTGTTCCTCCGGGCTGGAGATAAAACACATATGGAGTAAGGCTGTGTCTGGGCTTAGCCATTTGTAGCGGCTTTTGAGAATTCTACTGAGACTAAGCAACTACAAGTTTCTGCCTGGTTTTATTTTAACAGTTCACCATATGCTATTGCCTCAAATCAGCCAGGCCCCATAGGTGATAACACATAGTTTTTATCCATTCCACAAGGGTAGTATTGGCCCATGATGGAGGCAGCAGCTGGTTCTCTATGAGTGGCAGTGCCTTTGGGGAGATGTGGGTGACTTCCTTCAAAAATGATCACTTCTATATTGGAGAAAACCCCTTCCATCAGTCTTGCTACAGGTTTATGAAGCTAAGCCTTTCCAGTCATGTGATTTTGATAGTTACCAAAGACGAAACAATTACTTAAGCAAAGCCCAGTATCTAAGACACTAATACTCCTTAGACACTAATACTCCTTGGAAATATAGGTGTGGGGCAGGGTAAAGCGATTGTCTTTCAGGCTAAGTTGATGGCCTAGAAATCTTTTATTGTGTATGATTTTTTTGTGTAATTTTGTGATTTTATTGTATAAGATCCATTTCTTAAATTTACCTGACAAAATTCACTGGAGACTTTTAAAAAACAGATTTCTAGTCCCCTATCTTGGTGATTGGTCTATAAGTCTGCAGAGAAGTGGCGTATTGCCCCCTTTTCAATTTCCCCAGAAGACCGATCTGATTATATGGGAGTGAATCCTTTGTGCTGCCAGGGCTATGCTCTAACAAGCAAGGGAGCCTCAGATTTTGTCATTGGAAAACATATCTGGGATTCCTTGATTTCCACCTGGGGATTCAAGTGCATTGAAAGTTTTCTTTCTGACACTGAAGGACAGCAATTTCTTGATACTTGAATTTCCTTGATTTCCTAGATCAAGGGAAAGTCTTCCTATTGAGGAAAGGGGTCACTCAAGCCCTTGCTGGATCCAATGTGTATAAGTAAATGAAACAAACCCAAACCTCTTGTTAATCAGATACATCACCAGCATAGCATTTTAAATTTGAATATGTGAACTGCAGACACACACAAATCAACCCATGTTTTTCAGCTTTCCAGCTCTAACAGGACTTGATCTATGTCTTGTTAACTCTGCCCAATTAGGAAATGAAGAATGGGGTGAAGAGATTACCCCGACACCTGGGAAAGAAAATCCTCCAGCAGGAATCTACAAGTGTTGCCTTTTCCCAATTTCCATTTCTCAACGAGAAACTCCTAAAAACTGGCTGCAAATTAAGGATTACAATAAGGGGTAATTCATTAAATAAATTTTAGTGTTTTCATTCAATATTATGATGCAATCCTTATAATGATAATACTTATAGATAATCGGTAATGGCACAGGAAAAGACAATATAATATTCGGTAAGAGAGCAAAATGTAGGACTACAGAACCACGTGTTGCATAATTTCAACAGTTACACATAAACACATAATCATATATGCAGACACATGATAAAGGTATAGGTATAAAAATATAATTTTACTTTTTTACAAAGAGATGGGCTACAAATGACTTCTATTTTATTCCTTAGATCTTTTCTTCTCTTGGGCTCTTTTTTTCCCTATAAATTTTTATTTCTAAAGGAAAACATAGTACCTTTGCACAGCTATAATACTGAATAGAATGTCTGATTATACTTTATAATCCCAGTCATAAATGTAACTTTTAGGAGTCAGCATTTATGATATTCAGAATTACAGCCTATATTAGGTAACAAGAACTCCTAAGTTGATGATGCTATGTAAGTGACCAGTTTTCCTAATACATACATTATTTCATATATATATATATATATATATATATATATATATATATATATATGAACACATACATGTATACATTTCTTACATATGTATGTATACATAAAGATGTATATATTTACTTCAGCTCCTTTCACCTATTTTTTAAAAACATATCTATGGCATTTTAAAAATTATTTTTAAATTTACATCCAAGTTAGCATATAGTGCAACAATGATTTCAATAGATTCCTTAATGCCCCTTACCCATTTAGCCTATCCCCCCTCCCACAACCCCTCCAGCAACCCTGTTTGTTCTCTATATTTAAGAGTCCTTATGTTTTTGTTCCCTCCCTGTTTTTATATTTTTGCTCCCCTTCCTTTATGTTCATGTTTTGTATCTTAAATTCCTCATATGAGTGAAGTCATATGATATTTGTCTAATTTTGCTTAGCGTCATAGCCTCCAGTTCCATCACGTAGTTGCAAATGGCAAGATTTCATTCTTTTGGATTGCTGAGTAATACTCCTTTGTATATATATACCACATCTTTATCCATTCATCTGTCAATGGATATTTGGGCTCTTTCCATACTTTGGCTATTGTCGATAGCACTGCTATAAACATTGGGGTGCATGTGCCCCTTCAAAACAGCATACCTGTATCCCTTGGATAAATACTCAGTAGTGCTGGGTATTGCAGGGTAGTTCTATTTTTAATTTTTTGAGGAACCTCCATATTGTTTTCCAGAGTGGCCGCACCAGTTTGCATTCCCACCAGCAGTGCAAAAGAGATTCTCTTTCTCCGTATCCTCTAAGGTCTTTTTTTCTTACTGAAATTTGACATACCTCTAGTATTGTTCAGAATAAAAAGAAATAACTCAAGGTGACAGAGGTGCAAATTACTTCCAAGTTAAGTAAAATAACTTAAATCATATTAAGAAGCATGTTTTTCCAATTATGGCTCTGAAATTTGTGCGTTCCCACTCTGTGTGAGGCCATCTGCCATTAGTAACTATTAATAATACTGCTCCCAGGGAACTTCAAGAAAAGTTTTATAGCCAATGACACAAGGACCCCTAAGAAAGTTCAGGAACACCCTGCACCATGCGGTCGATCCAGATCAGAACCCCAAGGCAGGGCAGGCAAAGAAGTTAAAAAGA
Organism: Panthera onca; assembly: GCF_046562875.1. Classification (NCBI taxonomy): domain Eukaryota; kingdom Metazoa; phylum Chordata; class Mammalia; order Carnivora; family Felidae; genus Panthera; species Panthera onca. Next base: position 22,228,465 of record NC_138349.1, on the reverse strand, counting down.
TGACTTAATAACCAATTAAAAAAAATTGTGGTGGTATTTTTTACAGTAGTTTTCAATATAGAGAATACCTTTGGGATAAAATGTATTGTTGAGTCCAGAGAAGAGACGGAGACAGAGACCAGCAGGTAAAAGTTACTGCAGGGTTCATATTTGGGCCCAGCCCAGTCTACGGAAGAACTTTCTAACAATCAAAGCTTCTGAGGAGGGCAGCTCTCCAGCCAGAGCTCAGGCTGATGCTGCAGGATCATTTGCCCAGGATGCCAGTAAGCTGGTGGCTGCCTGCAGCAGACAAACGTGGCGTTGAGTAGCATGTAAGCTCTGGGACCCTGTGCTTTCAGATTCACAAAGTTGAGATTTTATTTGATCAAGCAAACAGGACAGGCACGACTACTCGCATCATCCGGATGAGCAATTTGAAGCTCAGAGACATTTACTGAAGGCCCAAAGTCACACAGCTGGAGTGGCAGAACCACGCACCGTCAGTGCTGGGAGCACCGGCTCGTGCACTCAAATACCAAGGCCGATGTACACAGCCAGGATGCCAATAACTCAAAGATCCAGGGAGACAGACCCTTGAGGGGTAAACAGGAAGGAAAAATGGCGACTTCCCCTCAACCTTTGGCGTCTGTGACTGGATTACACTCCGCAGGGAGCTTTCTCTTGTGTCATCTGACACACAGTTTGCCAGGAAAAAAGAGTCGCAGCTGAAGCCACAGTCCAATCCGAAGTTCTGTTTTCTGAGAGGCACTCTGAACTCCCCCAGAGGGCTCAGGGAGACTCCTCCAGGAGGCAGCCCTACTTGTCTTCACTTGGTCTGAGGTTGGGGGTGGGAGCTGCTGAAACAAGAAGGGGCAGACCATGTGTTTCCAGTTGGATGAAGAAACGCTTGATGCCCCGAGTGAGAACATGAGCCTGCCATAAGGGAAGTAGGAACCTACTGCCTCTGTTTCCAGAAAAAAAGGCTGCTGACAGCTATGAGGCTCCTTAGAAAATTTATGAAGCATTCCTGACCAAAAACAACAACAACAACAACAACAACAACAACAAAAACAAGCCCAGGAGCAGAGGAGAAGACTAGAGAGGAGGGGTGGTCATCTCCATTCTTGGGTTTCTGGCAGTTTGGCCCCAGACTGTAGTTGTTGTTATTGTTTTTTTTTTTTTGCTGCTGTTCTGCCAACAAGAGGAATCAGGGCACAGGTGGTGGAGAGAGAGGAAAACAAAATCAGATAAAATAAATCTGGGAGCACTAGATAGATTTCTTTTTCTTCAGAGAACTTCCATGGCTTTAACACCGTATTAGCTGTGGGCTCAACCTGGGTGGCTCAGTCTGTTAAGAGTCTGACTCTTGGTTTCAGCTCAGGTCACAATGTCACGGTTGCGGAGATCGAGCCCCTTATCAGACTCTGCACTGAGCCTCCTTGGGATTCTCTCTCTCCTTGTCTTTCTGCCCCTGCCCTGCTCACTCTCTCTGTATCTCTCTCTCAAAAGAAATAAACAAACATTAAAAAATATAGTGTACTGAGAATTCTGATTTTCCATGATTGGTGATTTCATTCAAGCGAAGTCTAAGAAGAAATAAAAATCATTCGATTAACATTTATTGAGCATGCAGCATGTGACAGGTACTCTCTAGAACATTTTCCACATGTTGGTTCACATCAGCCTCTTGAAGATCATATGAGATGGCTTTTATTATCATTATGCTTATTTTACAGATGAGGAAACAGACACAAAGAAGGTTCCTCAGCCAGTCCCAGGTTTTAGACTAAATTTACTATTGATTAAATAGTAGAGCAGAGATTCAAACTTGAGCAGTCTCACTCAGAGCCCAAGTTACACCGGACTGCAGGACTGTGCTAACAGCCCAGATGAGGGAATTAAATGCTCAAGAAAGGTTATGTAACTTGCCCAAAGTTACACATGAATGAAATTGACCTTAAAACTCTTGTATTCTAGGATGAGGTCGGACAATTGTCCCCTGGCCTAAAAAGAATATCCTGGACTAGTGCTCACAAATCACAACCATTAGCATTTCGTGAAGCTTCTTGAACAAAATGTCTTAGGAAAAATTGATGTAGATGATGAGCCAAACATTTACTGGACATCTACAGTGAGTCAGGCCCTCACTGCATCAGCCATTGTCCTAAATTATGGATCGCTCTCAATCAACTTGGGAAACGGTATTTTTATGTCCTTACTCATGGAAAGTAAGCACGATATTTGAGGTCACAGACCCAGTTAACAGTAGAGAAAGATGAATCAGCTCTCCTGAATCAGCCCAGGTCCCTCCACTTCACATTTCAATTTACCTCTTGCAATGGAAAAGAGAGTTCTTGAAACACAATTTCTAAAGCATTTAAACGTGAGTCTTAACACTTTGACCTTAACAGAGGCTGATAAAATTTTTTGAAATGTCCTAGCCTTTAAAAATTAATTAAATGGAGCTCATAAATGGGATAAGCCTGACTCTACAATAATGAGATGTTTTACTCTCCCTCATATAATTTTACTGATGCTTGCCATCACTTTTCATGAAAACAATGTCCTTCTTCTCAAGGAAGCAAGTTGGTTTCTCTAAGGTATGGTTTCCATGTTACCTTCTCATAGACACTGAGGAACCCAAAATCCAGAGACTAAGTAAAATTGGTGGAGGCAAGCCTTTTCAAAAGGAATAGAACAGATTCATTTTTTTAATCAAAATGAGCCTCTGGAGATAGATAGATAGATAGATAGATAGATAAGATAGATAATAGGAAGGAAGGAAGGAAGGAAGGAAGGAAGGAAGGAAGGAAGGAAGGAAAAAAGAAAGAAAAATACGGATCACACAAGTAGCTGTTGCTATGGTAGGATCGAACTCAGCCAGTCCTTGGCACTTAAGGAATTACCAATGTCACAGGGATAGTTTCAGTAAAGCTCTGAAGTCAGTCAGCAGCACAAGGAATTCTGTGATGTCAAGACAGTGTAAAACAGCAGTCTGTTTTCAGAAGAATTGGACTTGACCGGAAGCCACCTACTCATGCTAGAATGGCAAGAGATTCACTGGCAGACACCTGGATATTCAGAGATGCCGAGCCTTGGGGTGACCTCGCCATACAGACTGAGATAGAAAATAAGACCTTGTGGGATTCTGTTAAAAGTTCATCAGTGAGAGAAAGTCCCCGCTTTACCTAAATAGCCCTGATACTTTTTGTTGACTATTACTATTAACGGAAGCTCCTCAATTCAATCAAAAGGCATGCTTTCTACAAAGACAGTTTAGCTTATTTCTTAGGTTTTTCCACCAGTCACATTTATAACCTCCAGTGGGAATGGAGCATTAAAGGTCATTACGGTGAGGCACCGGCCAAATCACTGACGATCAATCAGGCACACATTCTCTATGTTCCTTATACACCACTTTGCACCCTCTCAGTCTCCCACATCGAGACCCAATCCTCATCTTCAGTTCTCTCCTGAGATGCTTAAATAAAGGAGAACTTTGAGAAAGCAAGATGTGAGAGAAGAAAATCAGCAATGAAGGGGCAGCCTTCATTTCTCATTCACTTACTAATTCATTGCAGATTGAATAAATGAACCTCTCATTGTAAGATTCCAGGACACTTGTCAGTTTAAGGGACTAATAGTCTATGGGGGTGGGACAAAAGATTTTGAAGGGTCTCTTTATTAACTTTCTAACATAAAAAGTTCTCTTGGCTGTAGAATTAGCATGTGCATCTTACAGACTTTTATGAGAATTGAGACATTAGGATATTTCAAGAAAGGGTGGAAAAGCACACAAATGATTCCATTAGTAGTAGGCTCAGTATATAACTGGCTGAGCAGTTGTAGCTAGAGCTCAGGTTATTCGCCAATTCTCTTGACAGAACTTATTTAAGGATTACCGCAGCCTGATTCACGTATTTTCCTTGATCATTTGAACTAATCATGTACACCTCATTCAGGAAGCTTCAGAGAGATGGTCAGATGATACAAGGAATCAAGAGTGGCAGCTCATCTCTGTGCCACCATGAAGAGTTGATGAGTTTAAAATGAACCACTGTGGGGTCACTAAATTTGGGGATTGCTTTGCTCATGACAATACTGGTTGAGTCTCTGACCTACACCTTAATTTTGTCCAGAAAGCACTTGTAGGAAAACACTTGTGATTTGTATTTGATGTCCAAGATGGACTTTATAGATAAACCACATGTTTATTCAGCACACAAGACTCAATCAAGCAACAGAAAATCCCCCATATCAAAAGCCTCTGTATGGTCACCACTGATTCAAAATATTGCAGTGAGGACAGAAGCCAGAGGAGACTGACTCTTGTGAACAAGTTAAACAAGCTGAAGTCATGAATGCACATGAACATATGTAAACACACACACACACACACACACACACACACACACACACACACACACAGTTGCCCTCAGTGGTATTGGGGCTTCACCTGCCTTGCAAGGTACAAATACAGTCAGAGTATAGCAGACTAGAGCAGCCTTTCTACCGCCTTACAGGCAACCCCAAATCCAGCACCCCTAATTCGTCCCCTATCACAACACATATTGCCATTGGCCACACAACTGCCATACATGGAAATATGTGCATTACCTGCCTTGAGTTTTCCTTTCCCCACCTTCCTTCCTATATCCCCCGTGGTTACTGGTTATAAATCCTAAAATCTGTATCAAATTTTTCCACTTTATCCTACGTCCATCCATCTTTATAAGTAACCTGCTAATTCTGGCCACCATAACTTCCTACCTAAATTAGCCTTCTGACTATTCGCCTTGCCTCTATTCTAAGAGATTTGTATGTCCAGTTTGCTCCACAAGACTTTTGCTGAATTCTGAGGATGCACAGGAACACAAAGAGGCAAACCTGCAGTCTTGCTGTAGTTAGAAAACAATCCACCACAGGTGCCTGGATGGCTCAGTCATTTAAGCTTCTGACTTAGACTCATGTCATGATCTCGTGGTCAGTGAGTCAGAGCCCCATGTCGGGCTCTGTGTTGATAGCTCAGAGCCTGGATTCTGTGGCTCCCTCTCTCTCTGTTCCTTTCCTACTCATGCTCTTTCTCTCTCTCTCAAAAATAAAACAACACTAAAATAGAAAAAAAAAAAAAGAAAGAAAAGGAAAGGAAAGAAAGGAAAAAAGCAACCCACCAGGAGGAGGAGGCAGAGGCCCACTGCAGGGAACTCATGAAGGCCTTAGGAGGCATGGTGAATTGATACCGAGAATCTAAATCATATTTCACCTGGGAGCACATTCCAATATTGGTAAAACCTAGAGTCTGAGAACCAGTCTGGACTGTTGGCAGAAAGCTACAGTTCCATAGTTGATAGATAGACTAGCAGCCACTTCTGCTTTTTTACACTGCTGGAGTGACAAGGTTGGGGGTTTGGTGGACACCAAACCATAACCATTTTCCACCAAAAAAGGAAAGAAAAAAAGGAAGAAAAGGAGGGAAGGAAGGAAAGAAGGAAGGAAGGAAGGAAGGAAGGAAGGAAGGAAGGAAGGAAAGGAAAGGAAAGAAGACAAGAGAAGAGTATCGCTTGGAGAGAAGATCAAAGTTATGGGGCGCCTGGATGGCTCAATGGGTTGGGCGTCTGACTTCGGCTCAGGTCATGATCTCACAGTTTGTGGGTTTGAGCCCTGCACTGGGCTCTGTGCTGACAGCTCAGAACCTGGAGCCTGCTTCAGATTCTGTGTCTCCCTCTCTCTCTGCCCCTCCCCCACTCACACTCTGTCTCTCAAAAATAAATAAATGTAAAAAAAATTTTAAAAAAAGATCAAAGCTAAGATGAACATCTGTGAAAAAAAAAATAAAATTTAATTTTTAACTGTTTTCTGGGGGTGAAGAAACCAGAGACACCAGGATTTCAGTAGAAAGCCATGGAGAATCACACCATGGCAGCAGGGGCTAGCCAAGAGAGACTGAATCTTACCAACGCTAAAACCCAGACAAAACCAGATCAGTCCCTGATAAGACTAATGTGGTCTGCTCCCCATCCTATGATCCTAACAGAAGAAAAGGGAAACTTCTCTTTTGGAAACAATCATTTGTATTCTCTGAATTATTTTCTATGTTGTTTAGCATATAATAGACGATTGTTAAACATGTGAAGATGGCCAATACAAAGACCTATGATGAAGCCATATAATTAAAATAATATGACATTAACATAAGGAAAAACCAACTAATGGATCAGAATGGAGACACCAGAAAGACACTGATAAATATAAGTCAACACATTTATGGCAAAGATCACTCAATAAAGAAAAAGGGAAACTGATCTTACCAATAAGTAATCCTATGTCAACTGCATGGCCACGGAGAAAAGTCATGGGTATATGTATCTTTACTTTTATGTTATATCACACACAAAAATCTATTCAAGATGCATTATACATCGAAATGTGGAAGATAAAGTATTAGTTTATAAGAAAATATATGAAAACATTTTTGATGACTTTGATGTAGTCTGGTTTTCTTAAACCAGTCCCTCAAGAGTTCTGAGCAGCAGTAACTATACAGGAATAAATTACAGTCAAGAGGCTCTATACATTAAAAGGCACCCCTAGGATCGTGAAAAGTCAAATCACATATAGGAAAATATATGTATGTATGACAAATGACTCAGCCAGATTTGATATACAACAACAAATATAACAAAAAACAAAAACTTCCAAAAATCAATAAGAAAAAGACAGGAAACAGAATAAAATACAAAAGATTTGAATAAATAATTTGCAAAAAAGAGATATGGACATCCAAATGAACAACAAACTTTAGTAGTAATCATGGAAACACTAAAATCAGTATGTAATCATATTCCATAATCAAAAGATAAAATGAAAAAATGGAAAATATCAAGTGTTGGTATATGTGTAGTAACCAAAACTCTTATTTACTACTGAAGAGAGTATAAATTGGTAGAATTACTTTGTAAAAATATTTAGTAGTATCTACTAAAGCTGGGCACAACTGCCTTCAGCATTGGATATGGGTCCTCATGTTGACCAAATGACAAAGAAGAGAAGATTTATGGAAGGATAACTCATACTAATCTCAAATTATATAACTTCAAATAATTCACAAACAAATACAATATGAAAGAAACTCAAAAACATAATATTGAAAAAAGATGGGTATAAAAAAAGGATGTAGAATTAGATTCCATTTATACAAACTTTATATGAGGTTTAAAGCAAGTAAAATTAACTTATGCTATTTAAAGTCAAAACAGGTTATCCTAAGGGAAGGAACTGACTACTGACTACGGTGGGGCGGCTACGAGTCAAGCCTCTGGGGAGCTGCTAACGTTCTTTTCTTGACTAGAATGCTGGCTCCACAGGTGTGTTCATTTATGAAAATCCTACAAGCAGCACAGTAACAATATGGACACTTTTCAATGTATACTTAAAAAAATTCTTTGGTGGAAAGAAGAGATGGATAGGAGTCATTGGAGAAAAAAATAATTTTTACAAAGTCTGGTAAGAGTTAACTGTCTTCTTTGGGAGCAGCTCTGGGAAAGCTGGTAAGGTTAAAAATCAAGAGATAAGAGTACCTAACTTAGGTACTCTTACATTTATATGTATTTAACAGGTTGGCTGTTGATCATAATGATGTCATTCCCTGTTTCGAATACCATCATATTTCCCAGTGTAACAATAGTGCACTAAGAGAAAATGATAATGGACTTGTCATAATGGATCCCAACAGTGCATTGTTCAGGACACATGCCAAGAAAATGACAAATCATCCATTCCCATCTTGTATAAAAGGAGCAACATAACAAATATCACAACTCCCTCACAACATGCTAGTGAAATTCTACCGTGAATTGATGAGAGAGCAAATGTTTAAGATTCAAGGCAAGTCTGTTTGGGAAGTCAGATTCTTTGGTCTAGTCAGAGACGTGATGCTCAAAAGGAAAAAGGAAATCAAACATGGCATTTAAAGACTGAGTCCCAAATGGCATGGACATAGAGGAGACTAAAAAGGAAGAATGACTCATCACATCCTGTTAAATGCACTAAGAACCACAAGGTGGACTTAGGTCTCATAAAAGGGAGGGAAAAATGGCTCTAGATATCCTTTCCTCTCCCAACAGTCCCTAGCTTGGCAAATCCCTAATCTTGTTTAAAGGCTAACTCAAATATCAATTCCTTATACCATCACTCCTTCCCTCTCCCACAGACGATAGTTGACTTCTCACCCATTTTTGTTCTCCCAGGACTTTGCACAATCTTCATTATACTTATTATGCACTTATCACTCTATAAATTGCATTTTTTGTGTCTGCATAGCTGTCTACTTCCTCTACTATGTAATTATGTAACCTCGGGGGCAAAGGCTACATCTTAACAATAGCACAATCACTTAAGATGTTTTAATAGTTTTATTACAAAAGGAATACATACACATGGGGAAAAATCAAAACAGCACAGACAAATATAAAAGGAATGGATAAACAATTCCTCTCCATGATCTAGGCCCGTAGTCAGAAAACTTTTCTTGCAAAGGGCCATATTGGAAGTATTTTAGGTGTTGCAGTGACATACAGTCACTGTCCTGGCTACTCAAATCTGCCGGTGCATCAAAAAACAGCTAAAGATGATATGCAAAAACAAATGAATGTGGTTGTGTTCCAATCAAACTTTACTTTGGAAAACAGGCAGCAAACCAAATTTGTTCCAGGGGACATAGGCTGCCTGCCCCTGTAGTGAGCAATGGTCTCATGTCCCAAATTAACAACTGTTAAAAATTTCTTATAAAATGTGTTGTTAGTTGAGTGTACCCTTCATGCAGTCCTGCTAAACAAAATGCACCTTTTAAAGACAGCAAAAATACACAGTGATTGACCTGTGCTAGTTTCTTCAAAGAGAAAAAAAAATACTAAGTCACTTTGTTTTTTGCCATAAAGAACAAGCGTATGTGGTTAGGTAAGCTACCAACTACCTTTGTTGAGCACCTACAGAGTCAAAAAAGAAAACAAATACATCCAAGACTTCGGGGCCCCCACATCTCCTCAAATGTACAGTTTTCACCAGGAATGAAATTACTAATTCTAACTGTATGCCCAGATGTGCCTATAAAATTAACCCTCTGGACATCTAAATTACAGCATAAGCTCTAACACAGTCTAGGCTTTCGTGGGCTGCCAGAATCTAACCACTAGGGTGAATACTGTTTCAAAAGTAAAACCCATTCCAAGACAAAGGAAAAAAAAATCGAAATACCTTTCTCTTTGTAAAGTCAGAAGTCACATGCACACACCTTCAAAAGGGGACTGTGGTGGCTACCGGTTACCCTGTGCCCCACAATCTGGCATATGTGTTGGGACTTTTAGTAGTAAGACATGGTACCTACGAAAAGAAAACTAGAACTTATACCAACACTTAAAAAAAAAAAAACAAACAAACTCATGAGTAGGAAAAGTTCTAGTCAATGTAAGATCAAGTTCTACTCTGGAACTTGTCAAAACACTGATGAACTACAAGTTCTACATGGTCACTGGATTTCCTCAGTTTCTCACTCTGCCTCTGATTCTCTCTTTGGTTCTCTTGGTCTCCATGCTTCTGACATAGCCTCTTTGCCCCGCTCCCGTTCCCTCTCCCTCCCTTCTGCTCCTCCCTCTCTCTCACTTTGGTTCTATCATAGTCTTTTGGTCTTTCTCTTTCTCTACCTCAGCCCCTCTCTACCTTCTCTTTCTCTCTCCCTTTGTCTGAGGTTGCCTTTGATCTAAACAATTCAATCAGCCACGTTCTTTTCCACAGCCATGTGACACCTTCTAATGACTCACATTCATGGGTAAGGAGTTTCAGGTAGAATATGAATGCCTGACTCACAATGTATACATATGGTTAACGGTGTGCAGTGTAAGTGTGTATATGTATTTGAATATGTACGTGTAGGTAAACACGTAGATGAATATCAAGATCAAGGGAATGTCTGAGATTTAAATTGAGATACATTTTTTCTTTGTTGGGATTACAGGTCACCAGAATGTCTAGTGTATTGTATACAGTCTTGGTGCAAGTAACTCTCTTTTCTAATTAAAGAAACTGATGAGGAAAGGCCCAGAATGTCTGCTATCACACAATCAAGAAGAAAAAACACAAAGTGACCTTACCACCTCTTTCATCAAAACTATCTACGAACACTAGTTATTGGAGAGAGATTTTCTGGGGTCAAATTTAGGTTCCTTGAATGGAGCATAATGAAGCTTATAAGGTTCATAATCTTTTCTGTTAAGTTTAAAATATTTTGGGGGGTGCCTGGGTGACTCAGTTGGTTAAACGTCTGACTCCTGATTTTGGCCTAGGTCATGATCACACAGTTTGTGAGTCAGTCTCCTGTTAGGCTCCACACTGATAGCACAGAGCCTTCTAGGAATTCTCTCTCCTGCTCTCTCTGCCCCTACCCCACTCATGCTTTCTCTCTCTGTCTCAAAATAAATAAACTTAAAAAAATTAATTAAAAAAATAAAATATTTTAAGTAACAGAAATAGCATATATTCATAGAAGAAACACCAAAACCCCCACAATTTAAATGATAGTTAAAAAGCCATAATCAATGATAATATTTTAGTCCTATTTTTCCAAATTTTTCTACATTTTATTTCTTTTACAAAAATAGAATTGTATTCAACAAAGTATACTGAGCCTCTATTATGTACCAGATGCCCTGTTATATATTTAAGATATATACACAACAGGCAAAGATTTCTACCTTCATGGAACTTAAAATCCTACTATTTTAAAATTTTATGCTTTTAACTTTTGCTTTGCTGTGTAAATTTGCTAAGACATTAAATACAGGTCTACAATACATTTAATGGCTGTATAATATTTTATTACATTCATGCACAAGGTCATGGGTATTCTTGCTTTTGAGGACCAAGAAAAGTCCAAAAAAAAAAAAAAACAAAATCCAAAATCACCCAGCAAGAATTTAGCAAGCATTTGCTCTCAGTGAATAGGTATAAATGCTGTGAGGGATACATAGAAAAAAGAACAAAAACACTTTTTAAAGATAAGAAAGGGGAGACACATGGGTGGTTCAGTCAACTAAGTGGATGACACTTGATTTGGGGTTAGGTTATGATCTCATGGCTGTGAGCTCGAGCCCCATGTCAAGCTCCACACTAGGTATGGAGCCTGCTTAAGATCCCCTCTCTCTCTCTCTCTCTCTTTCTCTCTCTTCCTCCCTCCCTCCCTCCCTCTGTCTCTCCCTTGCTGGCATGCATGTGGGCACTCTTTCTCTCTAAAAAAAAAAAAAAAAAAAAAAAAAAAGAGAGAGATGACCTCAGTGCTCTAAGATGTGAAAATGGACAAAGGAGACAGCATAATTACAGATGAGAGATAATATATATTACATATCTGCTAAGTGGACATTGTGGACATTAGATATACTATGATGAGTGTTATTAATTGAATGACAGTAACAACAATAAATAATAATAATAATAATAATAATAATAGATCTAATGTTTATTACTATGTGCCAGGTACTGTGTTAAGGGCTATATGTTCACCAACCCATTTACAACTGTAACAACCCTTTAAGAGGGGTTAAGAAGAGCCCTTTAAGAAGAATATTTTTACATATGAGGAAATAGAGGCATAGAGTAAGTTATTTTCATGAAGTCACAGAGCTAATAAATGATAAAGCGGTATTTCAAACCCAAGAAGCCTTTTCCAAAGTCTTTGCTACTGATCAATATGTTATAGTGAAAAGAGTACACCGTATTTTAGCCTTAGAACACAAGTCTTGTTTATGTGGATAACCAAGAAAGATGGTACCAAGATGGTCCCACTACAAAATGGGAATGTTAACTACAAAATTACAAAACTACAAAATGAAGTATTTGTTTCAACAGTAGAAAAACTGCTTCCCAGGGAAAAATATCGTCTTTCCTCTTTCTGACACCTTATGTGTACATTATCATCTGTCCACCAGCCTGTTTCAGAGGGTCTTACCCCACTGTATTCAGATTCCTTTGAGAAGTTATTGAAAGCTGTGGACCTCAATTCTTTCCAGAAACAAAAAAAAGTACACACAATGTGTAGGCAAGCTCAGAAAGTTCATGGAAGCCTACAGAAGAATCCTCTAGGGAAATGTTTTTCAAACTTTAGTGTTAATAAGAATCATTTGGAGGTTATTAAAACATAAATATCCTTGCTCACTCCCCTACACCCATCAACAGAATGAACACTAATTCTACAGGCAAAATTTACTTAAAACACCACAGATTATTTAAATGTGGGGCCTGAGGACCATCCCTGAATGTAGTTTTGGTTGCCAGTTGGAGAACCCAAGGTTGCCCAGTTCAATATCCCTCCACCTACCCAGCAACATGAAGGGCAGGACGAGTACCGAGTAGAGCAGCGTTTCCAAACCAGAGTGACAAAAGTGCCTTGATTCTAATCTAGAGAGTGTGGGAAGTGAAGAGTTAAACAGAAGACCTTTGACCTTTCAAACAGGCAAGCCCTGGGTCAGATGACCCATGAGTTTGGGTTCCCGTGTCCTCTCTCATCGTAATTAGGGAAGATGCCTAGAACCATCAAGCCTTCAGCTATTGGGAAGCCTTCAGCTATTGGGCACAGCATGACTGGCCAATTACCTGATGACACGTCTCAGTAGCCTCATGTTGAAGTGAGTGTCCATGTTGCCCATGATGTCTCTCTAGGGTCAGCAGCCAGCAGGAAGAATCAAATGCCATCTTCCACGTATTCATTCTTCCTGGAGAGCAAGCTGGAGATGGTATGTTGGTGTCGCTACATGTGGCATGCATAGGAATGGGTGGACATCATGAAAAGAAGAAAAAGAGGTCAACAACCTGAGAACAGACTAATGTGGAAAGGAACACAAGTAGATTTTTCTCTTCATGCCAAGGGTCCTCCTTACCATCACTTGAACTGACTCATGAATTCCCTAAGAAACTTCAAAATGAACCCATAAAAAAGGGCAGTGTGACAGAGGAAAGAACTCTGGAGTCAAAGTCAGAACAAAACTCGAATCCCTGGTTTACCACCTTTCAGCTAGGTAATTTGTGGCAGCTTTCTCTTGAAGACCCAGCAGGGACTGGACTTGGGTCCTCTCAACTCTGACCCTGAAATTCAGCATTTGTTGGTAGCTGAAACCCTATGCCTCCTGAGAAGCATACTTTGTAGAAATATGGAAGAAGGATGCTTACCACAGAAGGAACTCAACCAGGAAGACTGGTGAAGACTGAACCAAACCAGTCTGTGCCAAGGTGGACCCCAGTGCTGACCTGACCTTTCACCAACTTTCTTCCTCATTATAACACTAAAAAATCACACCCAAACGTGGAGATTTAACAAGATTTAACAAGACATGCAGTGCATGATGAAGCATGTCCTGCCCACTGCACCTGTATGCCAACCTCCTGTATCTCTCCCCACTCTACATGCTTGGATGTCAATTCTTTCCCACCAGCCTCTAGCAACTTTCCTTAGCCTCTGCTCTGAGAGCCAGCCTGAAGGATCCTCTCCTTTGTTCTGTCACCCTTGTGCCTGAGCACAAGCCCCAATAAAAGCCTTGCCTGGAACTCCCATTTATTCTGTACTAACACTACAAGGAGTTCGGTAGTTCTGTAGTAACTCCCAAGGAGCCCAGTCAGTAACACTCTGAGCCTCACTTTCCACAATGGTAGAACGGGGATAATACCTATTTCACAGGGTTGTTGTAAGGGTTAAATTAAATAACAGTGATGTTCTGCAATGTGCTCAAAAGACATGGTGACTTTTACTACCATTGTTAAAAGTCAGTTTCTGTTATGTCATGTAAACAGCGTATCTGGGTGGAACAGAGTTGCTCTCATGTTCAACAAACTCCCCCTTGGCCTTGTCTCCAACAGCCAGCCTCAATCAGATACAAGAAAAGCCAAAGAAGCCATTGATGTCTGATGTACAATTGTCAGCATAAAAAGCATAAAAAATAACACTTGTATCATCAGGCAATTGCACCTGACTTGAAGTAAATCTTATTGGCACCTTGTCTGGTCACTTTCTAAAGGCTAATGATGACCCCTCAATCACTCTCAACCACCTAACTTGCTCTAAAGCCCAGCACATATCACTTTTATCTGTTCTCCTGGACTCCAGGAACCCTGTGCCCACTGGTGGTCCCCAATGGGCAGGAATGCAGGCTTCAGGCAAAACATAGCTCACTCCTTAACCTATGGCAAAAAAGCCTGAGCAAGCCCAGGTATCCATGGAATTCTGTGTCCTACATTCTAGCCCCTCTTCTTCCAACACCTGGCATGTAAATCTCTCTGCTCAACCAGCCATCCCTTAGCTTCATTTCCCACAACGTGTAGGCAATAATACCTGTCCTTCTCATCTCTGAGGACTATGATGATAATAAACTGAAGTATATGACAAAATTCTTCCAGAGCGAAGCATTTTGAACAGTAAAAAGGCACATTACTGATATAAGGTAGTATAAACATACTCAGTAGATCTCAGCAGAAACAGAGACATGACAGCTTTGATGTACATGTAAAAGTACAGGTAGGATTTCCTACAAGAGTATTCAGGTCCTCTTATTCCCACCCGGATTTTAGAGTAAGCCCTATTCTTTCAGTATAACCTCATGTAGTAAGATTTCACCTTTGTTTCTTGCCAAGCTTCAACTATTGCCTCTGTAGGGGCCAACAGCCAGCTGCTCCCAAATGTGCTACATTGACATATTGATTATTTTAACTAAAAGTTATCTGAGAGACAACCAGGGTTAAAAGTGCACTCTGATTGCCACCACCCCCGCCCCAACACCTGCATTTGTCTCCAGAAAGCAAGAAATCTCCAATGTGAATGGGAGGTAAAGACAATCTCTATCACCAGAGATAGGAAATTTGAGCCAAGGAGGTTTGAAACACAACCCTTGTTACTTTTTTACTATTTTACCATCCCAGTCCAAATTCTGTTTAGAATTCTTTACTAACTGCAGCTCCCATAGTTACATTTCTTTTCCTGTTACTTCCTCACAGATTTATTGTCACTTTGTTGAGAAAGTATAAAAACTGTCTGCCCCAGTCATTTCTTGAAGTCTCAATATCATTACTGTGCCTCTGTGTGCACTGTGTTATTTTTTTTTTATCCTGTTAATCCGCCTCATGTCAATTTAATTCCTAAACCAATTGGAAGCACGTTGGAGGAAAGAAGGAAACTTCTTCTTCTACACACGCACCTGATCTGAGTGGAGTGTGCACTCTGCAGTGGCCATCATCTTCCAAGGAGTCTGGTCCCTCCTCACTGGCCACAGCTCTTCCAGGCCATCACCTCCGGCCATCGCAGGGATGACATGTGGCCAGTTTGCCTTTGGAGACACACGTGCATTCTTCATACTTTTGAGAGGTATGGGACAATAGTCAACATACACAGAGAGGAAAGTCATGGAATTTGTATATACATTTAAAGACATAAAGCAAAGTGGCAGTTGGGTAGCCTGGCTCAGGATGTCTCTGACAGAGTTTACTAAATACGACAGTCTCTGTTTTGAAAACTGTATTTGAGGAAAAAGTCAGGATAAAAAAAAAAGCAATGATATTCAAGATGAGATGTAAATGTGCAAATAAGGGCAATCGTATCTCCAAGGGACGGCATGGGTTTGTTTCTGTTTTTATTTTTGCTTTGGGGGAGACCGATTTTCAATTTCTCATTAGGCATGCAATATACCCATATTCATTCAAAACTGGTATTGTAGATTAAGGAATTTTAATCTGTCCTCTCCACATTTGCTCTTCAGTTCTTTTGCCTATCCCGAGCTATGGCTCTCTCACAACTCCCGTTTTAAAGTTCTCACTACTACTCATGATCCAGTTTAAGTATCACCCTTGTCACAAGCCATCATAACCACCCCAGCCAGAAGGCCCCCGTCTCACCTTTACTTCCCTAGCAGTCCTGCCATCAGATGACCTGCTTCTTCTACAGTCTCGTATAAAGGTTCATGACTTTCTACACCATCTCACACACACTTCTTTATCGGTATCCTGAACATACCAGGTGCTCAGCAAATACCTGTAGAATGAAAAGTTAATAAGACTATTTGCATAATGTTGTTAGTGTTGTCCCTGGCCCATAGTATTCCTTACATGTTAGCCATTACTGATACAAATAAGAAAACATTCTAAGTACTTTTGTGCCTAATTCTACGGTTTTGTGTCCAATTCTATTCTATTCTATTCATATATTTTTTTAAGATAAAGATGTGAATCATCCCCAGGGTCAATTTTTTAAAAAAAGCTTTTATTTAAATTCCAGTTAGTTCACAGACAGTGTAATGTTAGTTTCAGGTATACAATATAGTGATTCATCACTTCCATACAATACCTGGTGCTCAGCCTTAATCCCCATCACCCATTTAACACATCCTCCAACCCACCTCCCCTATAGTCAATATTTAATGATATAGAAGGTACAAGCAAATTCCAAAAAGAAGCTTAATTCCTATTCTCAGATTATGCGTTTTGTAGCTAAAGAGTGCATGCTTGCCAACACAAAAGTGATATAAAACAAACTAGTATGTCTTTATGTCTTACTAGGAAAACTGTACCTGATTTAAACAGTGGGTTTCAAATTTTAGGAATTTCTGTACACATATATGTATGTGAATAAAAGGGAGATAGGTATTTCCTATCATGTGAAATAGAAGGTTTGCTCACTGTCAAGGACACAGATCAATGTATCATCCTTGTTTCCCCAAAACTTTACTCACAAGTACAAAGAGCTCAATACCCTCAAATGGAAGACACTAAAACATTGCCTCTGACCTGGGTGGAGCTCCAGAGAAAAAGCTGACTATGTGTCATCAGAAAGCAGAAAGCACATAGTCTAGATTCCTAGAAAGGAGATTCAAACCGGTCCATCTGCCTCCATATCTTATACTTTCTTCCTCTACAGCGTCTTGCTTTCCATGTCACAATGCACTAGCCTTCATAATTAGGGCCAGAGCCTGATCAGAAAAGAAAAACTATAACTTTGTTAAAGAAAGTCAATTCTACTAAAATTTAAAATGTCAACTGAAAAAAAAAAAAAAAAACCTTATACAAATGATCACCAAACCTGGTTTTCACAGCCAATGTCCAGCTAAAATCAGATTTCTTGTTGATTCAGAAATGAATGAACTAAGACTAGAACTCAAAATTTTCCTATGAACTTGTGCTCAGTGAATCACTCAAGTGTTGACTTTTAAGGCTCTCTGAAGACGAAGAAAGGGGCGCCTGGGTGGTTTAGTCTGTTGAGTGTTCGCCTCTTGGTTTCGGCTCAGGTCATGATCTCAGGGTTTGTTGGTTTGAGCCCCATGTCAGCCTGTTTGGGATTCTCTTACTTCCCTTTATCTCTGCCCCACCTCTCCTTGCTTGGTTTGTCTCTCAAAATAAATTAAAAAAATAAACTTTAAAGATGAAGAGGACAGTATGAGAACAATGTAATCACTACTGGAACTAAGGAATGAAATTTGCCAGGTATGTATTAAAAGCATTCCTTTTTCTCAAGATGGAGCATCCATAACCAGGATGTGCCTCTTCCTGAACTCCTCTGAAGTTAATTCATGACGCATAATTTTACAAACAGATCTTAACAGCCTCGGATTTTTATGGCCTACATTAAAATCCACAAGGCAGGCATTAATTTGGGAGTCAGATCAAAAAAGTTTCCAAATTGTGCTCTGTCCCTGACACTCACGTAAGAGCCTGAACACGTGACTTATTCTTTCTGAACCATGGTTTCCTAGTTGCTGTAACATAAGTGATCATTTAAGCCTCACAAAATTTGTGAATTTTTTTTTAAATGACGAATATAATGCATTTTCAAACAAAATACTGTCCTGGTTTAATTGCCAAGGCTGTGTTGATACATGTCAGGTCTAAAAACTGCTGAAGGAGAAGACATACATGTCAAAAAACCAGATGGTCATGCAATTTGATAAATGCAACATTAATATCATCATAATGGCATAAGTTATGTATGCAGAGGACTGTCTGAGCAAAGTTGCCAGTGAGAAAGAGATGGGGGTAAGAAACTGAAACATACACTTATATTCAGCATAAAAATGTGAGGAAAAGATATTAACGCTTACCACATACTTACCAAGAATTTCATCGGGATTAATGAACTAGTACTAGTTAGCATTTTGAAACTCGGTGGAACAAAGAATAATACACACAACACACCCCACCAGGCAGTGAACAGAATCATATAAAGTTAGATCATGTATAAAATAAGTTGTGTAGAAGCAATACGTTCCTGCTCCTGACAAATGATCTGTTCGGCATCTTGCATGCTACACTATTCCCTCATTTGGTCCAAATCTTGCCATGGTTCTCATCAAAAAAGTCTTGCCTGTATGCCAAAGCTGCAAATGTCAATACCTGAATTTAAATAATGGCTCAAAATCTTGAAAATTCCTCTGAACTCACTCTCTCAGTCCCTCTCTCTCTGTCTCATACGTGCACACACACACAGACACACACATATACATAATAAAGAAAGGACTGATCACGTGCAAGGCAAAAGGTACATCCTCAAATGGCTGTCCCAAGAGCATCAGCAAAATGCACAGAAAGTAGACAGGAAGAAGAGGAAAAGGAGGTAAGAAAACCATTCCGAATTTTTGGAAAGTTATGTGGGCAGTCTATAATCAGCATACCTTTGATTCAGGTGTTAGTATAACCATTAGTCTTTCTACGGCTTTTAGCTAAAGATCGGAAAGAGACAGATCCAGAGGATGTGTGACACCTATGCCCCACTTCTTTCTGGGGGGAGGAAATCAAAGTGGCAAATCATGACCTTCTGATTTTGTTTTCATATTTGGGGTTGATGAACTGTTGTTCCCTTTAATGATCTGAGAGAAAGAAAAGTGTTGGAAGTAGCAGCGACACACGTGTTTAGGACTTGACAACAACAATGCCCTTTCATGTGCCTCAAGATGTGTCATTCTGTCGATTAATCCTGATTGGCACTGACCTTGATTTACAGATGAGAAATCGAAAGTCAGATTTATGTCAATTTGCCCAAGGTACGTGACAAATAAATAGGGCTAGAATTCAAATCTCCCCTCTGTTTTTCATTTCACCAAGTTGCCTCCATTTGAGACGTTACTTCTGATTCTACGCACTCCAATTCACAAAAATAGTAAGTTTATCTTCCCCAAGATGCTGAAACAGATATATCTGGCTAGATGAAACTGATTATTACCTCTGCTCCTGAGGACAGAGAGAGAGAGAGAGAGAGTGAGAGAGCGAGCGCGAAGGTATGGGGTGTGTGGGGGGTTAAGATTAAGAAACGACAGACTTCAATCAAGAGAAAGCTCACAAGTTAGCAGACTTTGAGTGCTCAAACATTGACAGCCACCATACCTATTACTACAATAAGTAACCTTAGTAGACTTCCTTCCTGCACATAACCCATCCAAGATTTGAAAAACATTGTCCCTATATGACTTGTAATCATCTGCATCTGACCATGCTTGCAACACACACACACACACACACACACACACACACACACACACACAGGCAATACATCTTAGTAAGTCCTTAAATACACAAGTATCTGGTTTGCCAAAGATGCATTTTCCCCTCTCTCATTCTGTTTGAAATCTTTCAGGACGAGGTAAGGGATAATTTGCAGCTTGGATAACAATATGTATTTCTAGACCAAAGTTCTTTACTTCGTATTGGATGTGTTTGAAACTTCCCCTTTACAGCCAGAAATTCTGAGTTAACTACTTGAAGAAGGAAGAAAGTTTTTAAAATTTCAAATTTAAGCAGAATGAATAATTTTAGTGGTAATGATAATAAGGATGTGCGATTGTTAAAGGCAGGGAGAGCAAAGGTCTCCAGGAGCTCCATGGAAATTATCTCTGCTGCAACTGTTGAAGTAAACGTGTATATGAACAACATATGAACCAGAACCTGTGTCCTCAAGGCTAGACACTAGGGTATTCTGGATGCTCTCAGGACAGGGCTATGAAATACTAAATGTTGTTACTGTGATGTGCATCAATACATTTAAAAAAAAAATGTTTAACGTTTATTTTTTGGAAGAGAAGAGGGTGTGAGCCAGGGAGGGGCAGAGAGAGAGAGAGAATCCCATGCAGGGAGAATCCCAGCAGGCTCCATGCTGCCAGCACAGAACCCAATGTGGGGCTTGAACTCATGAACCATGAGATCATAATCTGAGCGGAAATCAAGAGTGGGACGCTTAACCAACTGAGGCCCCTGCATCAGTACATTCTAAACCCATGTCCCACAGAATTCCTAATGAACAGAAAAATCTGTTCGATACTTGTAAGATTCAGAAAAATCTTACAATACTCGAAACTTCCATTTCAGAAGCTCGCAATGTGCCTAACTAAAGTACCAAGTCTCTGGGAAGGCTTCTGGCAATTATTCTACAAATGAAAACACAGTAGGAGGTGCTAACCAGGATAATCTGTGCATATTTCAAGGAGCAATCTCTCTGTTTCCTGATTAAATCCACCACTCACTTATGTTTATTTTTGGTGTGCCCTTGTTCCTAATGTTCTCAATGTCTGCTTGATGGTAGCCTAGAAAACTTTCACACACTTTGTTAATGGTCTTCAATCTTAAACACCAAAGCTGTTGTTTTCTCTGCCCACGAATTTCCAGGTTCACTTTAAATCGACAGCTCTGACACTGAGGAGTGGCAGATTTCTTCCCCAAATTCTAAAACGTCCTCTGACATGGCCAAAAGTCACTGGCTTTCATCCCAAGCCCACCACACATACTGTCCCCAGTGTCAGCCTCCTGTGATCTATGGATCCCTTCACCTCATAAAGAAGGGTCAATCCTTTATGTATGCTCCTCACCAAAGGAGGGCACACAGTGGGGGAGGACAGGGGGCTGCTGTCACTGGTGTACTGATGTTTCTAGGACTGGAGCACACTGGAAAACAATCAACCATTCTCCAGCTGCAAAAGCCCCAGCTCTAAACATACACACACACACACACACACACACACACACACACGCGCGCGCGCGCGCGCGCGCGCTCTTAGAAGGTCGTGCAGACTCTCTCTGTAACTTACATCTATCTCCTGAATGCCCAGAGGGAGGGACTGCACCAAAGGACAAAGCCTGTCACTGCAGTTCTCCACTCTCAATTCCCTTACCAATAATTCATCTTGGACTTACTGGACCCATGAGTAAGTTTGCAGCAAGTACAAGGGAAATCCTTCCTGAGAATGTCAGACTGCCCTAAAAGTTAACCCTCTCACCCCCACATCCCAGGTACTTAATAACAAATCCACTCTTTGTCTGGGCTTCAGACCATGGTGACAGAGTGTAGGATTTACCTGCTAACTCAGAAGTTTCTTGCAGGGTTAGGGCTTGGAGAAGATCGAGGGCCCGGGGGAATGGAAACATTTTGGAGGTGATACAGCTCCTGGCAGGAGTCCGGCAGTGGTTTCTTTCTGCACAGTTCCCAAGTCAGAAGCCTAATAGGCCCCTCCCCACCCGACGCACCAATACACTTTAGCGCTTACCCCCCTCACCCCTCACCTCTCCGATCGCGCCTCGCCGCCACTTCGGGACTAAAGACGCGGTGGTGGTCACCCAGGTGGAGTGGCCTTTATGTGCGGACACCCGGTCACCGCCAACGTGCGGATCGTCAGCTCAGCTCCTCCAGCCCCGCAGCCCGTAGCTCTCGGTTACTCTAGCAGAAGAGTTCCAGGGTCCCGCTGAGCAAAGTCCCCCGGGGCTTTCTCGGCAGCTGGACTCCGGCTCCCCGCGCAAAGCCAGCCACTCTCCAGGAGGGGAGGGAGTGGCCGCAGCCCGGCCTCGCGGCTTTGGGCGAGGGCGTCTCCCGGGCGGGGCCCTGGGACCAAGGGACACCTCCGGTGCTGCCGCCGCAGGAGCCCTGGGCGCCGAGGACCCACAGCCCCGCGCCGGCGAGGAGCGCGCTCCCTGGGCGGGGGAGCCGCCGCCGGCGCCCACTTTCCCCGTCGCGGGAGCGGAGAGCAGCGGAGAGCGGGCCGGAGCGGAGGCGGCGGCGCAGGGCCCTCCGCCGGCCGGCCGTGGGGGGCGGGCGCTCAGGAACCCCAACTGCGTCCGAGTTGGGCCGCGGAGGGGGCGGGCGGAGGCGGCGCCGGGCGGGGCTCTCCGCTGGCCGGCCGGGGGGCGGGTCGGGCGCTCAGGACCCGGACTGCGTCCGAGTTGGGCCGAGGAGGGGGCGGGCGGGGGCGGAGGCGGCGTCGCGCGTTGAATCCCGCGCGCCACGTGGGCGGGAGCCCGAGTCTGGCGACCCCGGCAGGCGCGGTTCCTGAGTGGCGGGGACTCCAAGTCCGCGCCCTGCTCTCCCCACGGCTGGGAGCGGGCTGGGAGCGCCTGGGACCCTCCCCTCCTGCTCTCCGCCTCTCCCTTTGTTCCCCTTGTGTCCTCTCCTCCTGGAGTCCAGATTTCCTCTGCAGCCAGGACTCTTGCCAGCGTCTTCGGCTGGAGAGGGATTGAGGGATTCCTTGTCTTTCCCTTTAGTCTCTGTCAGTTGGAACCTTGATCTAACCCAGAGCACAGGCAATGTATCTTGGCCTGGGACGGTCGCCAGAGGGACAGTAGAGGGAATGGTGTGCGGTTGTATGTGTGACGATAGATAGATATTCCATCATCTATCTCTCCAATGGTGGTATGTGTATCTAGAGGTTTCTCCATCACTCGCCATGCTTTGCTCCCTTTTCGTGATCTTCTATAGCATTCATTCTAAACCCAGTCTTTTTGCATAACTCATTTGAAAGAGCACTTTGCTACTAGCCATGTTCTAAATGTTTTGTGAACATACCCTTCCACCTTCTTTAGGACAAGATAAAGTCCTGGGTGAAACAAAAAAGGAGCTCAGACTGTGGGCGTGGGACCATTTTGGCTTTTGCAAACTATTACAGTCCCGTGGCTTAGCACAAAATCCAAGATTTAATAGGAAATCAGGAATATACTAGAGACATGTATTGATTGCACCTGTTACAATAGTTGAGTAGGTTCACCGGTTCCTTGTATCAGTCTTTACCCTTCTAGTAAGAGACAAGCCTTCTGAAATCTTGGGATAAATTTTCATACAATTTGCAGCCTTATATTTGTTTATAAATCTGCCACTAATTTGCTGTGAGATCTCAGGAGTCATCAGCTTGGTTGCTTAAACTTGAAAATGAAAGGGTTGCAAATGGAGAACATTCCACAAAATAAAGGACCAATAGAATTAAAAATGTCATCATCCGGAAGGACAAAGAAATTGAAGAACTTCCCCCAGTTAAAGGAAATTTAGGAGACAAGAAAACAAATGGCACGATCCTGGATTAGTTCCTAGACCAGGAAAAGGACATTAGTGAATCAACTGGCAAAATTTGAATCAGGTCTACAAATCACTTGACAGTATTAAATCACATTTAATTTCCCAGTTTTGAAATTGTACTATGGTTGTATGTTTTTTATTTGTGGAAGCTGAATAAAAAGTATACAATAATTTTACTTTTGCCACTTTTTGTAGTCTGGTACTATTTTCAAATGAAAGTGGAAAAAATGGTCTTAAAAAATATGACGAAATGATTAGATTAAATGACCTTTAAAACCTTTTGGAGACCAGAATTCTTCCACTGTGGGAGTATAATATAATAGCTTCCAAACCAGCTCTCATGCTGCTGCTGTTATAAAGTTCAAATGGAGATTTTAGGGAGGAAAAAATGACTTCGGAAATTGCAAAGTATTTTTTAAATTCTAAAACTTTTCAAATTGACAGTTTATTTTTAGAAGGGTGAAATGCCTTCAGATTCCTGCACAGCCTTCACAAAAGTAATAACACTCCTGTATGCACATGTAAGCACCTAATATTCAAAAAGTAAGTGTCAGAAAGGTAATAGCCACAAAAATAAAATAGTAAAAACATCTTTTAAATATGTACTTTGTTTCCTTTGCGGTAACTTCATTGAAAAATATGGTGGGACCACTTTAAAGAAAACAGGGGAACCATTACTTAATAATCAAACCTTTTTTTTTTTTTTTACTTCTGTAAGATGTGTTTTTGGAAGAATCTTTTTTTTTTAATGTTTATTTATTTTTGAGAGAGAAAGAGCATACGTGGGGGAGGGGCAGAGAGAGAGCAAGACCCTGAATCCAAAGCAGGCTCCAGGTTCTGAGCTGTCAGCACAGAGCCCCAGCTGGAGGTGGAACCCATAAACCAGGAGGACATCATGACCTGAACCAAAGTCAGATGCTTAATCCACTAAGCCACCCAGGTGTCCCTGGAAGAATCTTCAGATTTACTCTTTAGATTAATCTAATATGAGCAAATGTAAACAAAACAGCCATCTCAGCCATTAAATTTCAGTGTTTCTATGAACAAGAAAGTGTCATAAATTGTAGATTAGTTCAATCATTACAGGAACCTAGAATATTCTTCCAAAAAATACCCATACTACTCATGAGTAAGAGCTTATCCTTGGAAAACAGACCTGTGCCCTGCTAATAAAGCAACATGCCTGTGGTCCTTCCACCTCCCTGAGCCACAAGTACTATTTGTGAAAACCCAGAAAACCTGTTTCTCTCTTTTCTCACAATGGTTTTAGAAATTCGCAGATGCATTTGTTTAGTGTCCTTTCTAAAAGCCTTCCTACCTCCTCTCTAGGCATGATAAATGTGTGAAAATTATTTCACAGCTGGGAAACAAGATTGCAAGTAGGTCCCTATACAAATATGGAACTTTGTTTTACCCATAAAGCAAATGAAAAAAGAAAGAGAATAAATACATTGGAAAGATAAGAACTAATGTTGATTTTGAAACAATGTTTTTAATATTCTAGTCAGAGATTATTGATTATCTGCCTAGCATAAAAGCAAAAATGGATATCCAGACTGAAATAGTTCCCAGAGAAAATTGGTAAAGATACACATGCTTTGTTTTGTTTTGGTTTGGGTTTTCCTCCATATAAATGTTACTTTCCCCAACCTCCCAAATACACTTTCTAGGACAATTCACTTATAGATGTGGTCCAAAAATTCATTTATGGAAATTTACTGAAGATGGGCATTTTTTGATGTATATTTAAAAATTTTAACTGTATTTTGCAGAGCTGTTGTGGATTTACCGAAGAATTACAAGGATATTCAAAGAGTGGGATCTTAAGGTGGGCATTCCTCGGTGAGAGTGGCAGGAAGAGGCGACCTGGGACCGTCGCCCACCTTGTATCAAGTGAACACGCAGTAACTCGATGTGGAGTTTCACTCATAAAGAAGCCGGTCATTGTCCCTACCTCCAAGACCAGATCAGTGGGTCAGATATTTTGCCCACAGGGCGAGGCAGCCCAGAGAACAGAGCTCTAATCTCATCTCTGATCCCCAAGAAATTGATTGCAATTGCAATGAAGTACAGAGAAGTTCAAGCCTAAGAGCGCTCTGAAAAGCAGTAAAAATCACGGTGAAAGGCACTTGGGAGGAGACCTATAGATTCATTGGTGACAAAGGCTACCGGGGAGTTGTCCTCATTTTGGTGGAGACAAATGAGGACAGTGCCAGCTGGGAAGAACTCTCTTGAGTCAAGTATCAGTCACAGACTTCAGGAACTATCCCTTGAAAGGAGTCTAAATTTGATTGGATTAGTCTGTAAAGGAAGTTACCTCTCAAGGAACTATTGAAAACGACAGAGCAACTAGTTAGCAATTTAGTGGAGCTAACAACTGTGTGTGATTAGGAAAAGAGAGTGCTCCACCATAAGCACCATCACCCTAGGGTAACTGTGGACAAGTCGGTGTACCCTGAAGAACAAATCCGAGGCTTCACATTGGGTGTGTGTTGGGGCCCTGGGGTTGCGGGGAAGATAGATTTAGGAAAATAATTCGGACAGTTAACAAAGAGACAAGCAAGCAAGATAGTAATATTAAGGCCTGGGAAGAGAAAGAAAGTGCTAGAATTGTTCCAATGTATTATTCAAAATGTCACACAGACACACACACACACACACACACACACACACACACACACACACAAATACTGGAGCCCAGCAAAAATGTGGAAAAGAATAACCGATATACTAGGGAAAAAAAAAAAAAAAAACAGTTTATGGAAAGCGCCCGTGAGAACATTCAAGTGTGCCATATTTCTTTTTAATTGAAGTATAATTAACATACAATATGGTATTAGTTTCCCATGTATAACATAGTGATTCAATAATTCTATACAAAATAAATATAATCATCACAGGAAATATAATCACTATCTATCACCAAACAATTCTATTATTGTATTATTGATTATATTCCCTATGCTGCACTTTTCATCTCCATGACTTATTTATAACTGGAAGTTTATACCTCTTAATCCCCTTTATCTATATCAACTATCTGCCCCCCTCCCCCCCCCCATTTCTCCCCTCTGGCAAACATCAATTTGATCTCTGTATTTAAGAGTCTGTTTTTGTTTATTTGTTTTGTTTTTCAATTCCACATGTAAGTGAAATCATTTGTCTTTCTCTGTCTGATTTATCAAACGTCAAATTTAACAGACTTAAAAAAGTACTCATTAGAGTACTCATTACTCACTAAAAGTACTCATTAGGGAGGCCTGGGTGGCTCAGTTGGTTAAGCATCTAACTCTTGATTTCAGCTCAGGTCATGATCTCATGGCCATGTTGGATGCAGCCCCCTGTCAGGCTCTGCATTGGGCATGGAGTCTGCTTAAGAATCTCTCTCTCCCTCTCCCTCAGACCTTCCTCTGCTCATGTGCATGAGCGCTCTCTCTCTCTCTCTCTCTTTCTCTCTGTCTCTCAAAGAAAAAAATAGTCATTATAAATATGCTCAAAAACACTAAAAGAAACACTGATTAAAGTTAAAAAAGTATGATGATGATATATCAAATAAGTAATATCAAAAACAGAGACAGAAATTATAAAAAAGAACCAGATGTAAATTCTGGAGTTGAAAATTACATACAATCAAAAATAAATTCATTGGAGTGCTCACCGGTAGATTTCTTCTGGCAGAAGAAAGCATTTGATGACATTAGATAGATGTACAGAGATTACGCAATCCAAAGAACACAGAGAAAAAGAGGAATAAAGAAAAATAAACGAAGTTTCTGATAAATGTGGGACACTATTAAGCTCCCCAGCATGTTATAATGAGAGTACCAGAAGGAGAGGAGTCATAGAAAGGAGCAGATAAAATATTTAAAGAAATAATGATAGAAAGCTTTCCAAATTTCTTTGAAAATTTCAATCTACATATCCAAGAAACATAACCTTATTAGATTTTCCAAAATATTTATTTTATGGCATGGCTTAAAACACACTATTAAATCAAAATAATCTTGAAATCGCCTAGCATATTTTATTTTTGTTGTTCCATTTCATACATTAGTCTTGAAATGAACCATCCCCAAGCAAACCCTGTAGTTCTCTAACATACTAATCCAAATTAAACAAAACAAAACAAAACAAAAAAACATGATGTATCAAATTCACAAAGCCAACTCTGTAAAGCATAAATGGAAAGAACTAATTGGAGAGCCCAAATTGTTCATTATAATTTCTTTGGGATCATTAGCTAGAAGAAGGGCAGCAAGAGAGGTAGACATCTTTCCAAATGTTTCCCTAAGGAATAGTGACAGGCCATGTCAGGAGAAGACATTAGTTCTTTTCATCTAGTTTCAAAGAGCTTATCCAAAGATGAATGAGGTTAATTGAAGCCAATTCACTAGATTTAGGGGCCTACTGTTCCAACAGAATATATTTGTATAAATTGAGTAGTGGCCTTTGCAGTGGCAGAGAAGTAAAATCCCTTTCTCACAGTAGATTTTGAGTTGATGTAGTCTTCAACTGGAGGAGAGGAGAGATTTCAATGGCAAATTAAATTCAAACTTTTGACTCAACTTGGATTGGATATTCTAATTTTTGATTGAAATTTGCTTTGTGACTTAAAGTGAGATTTTCTCTTCCCCAAAAATGAACATAAAAGTCATGAACCTGGAGGATTTTTACTCAGGGCAAGAAAAAGATCTGCTCCTCAATATTGTAAAGGAATAATGAGAGATAAAATAAAGTTGCATTTTGATTATGCCATAAGTCATGCTTAATCAATATACTGGTTTCACACATGTTGCATCTTAAACAATTTGCCTCAAATTCAGGATGCTTAATGAGCCAGAGCTCAGCTAATAGCAAGTCTGTTCATGGACAAATGCCAGATTTTCAAGGCGGCATCAGCTGTGAGTGTAATTTTTAAAACCTTTTGTAATGATTTGGAGTAATTTTGCAACGGCAATTCAGCATAATGAATGAAGATTTTCTGCCTTTCAGTGTAATCCTTTTTTTGAAGTCTTAACTCTGCCATACTTTAGTTGTGTTGTATAGAATGCATTACACATTTCATAGGACCATGTAATGAACTACTGGTGTGGGTGATTTTTAATATAGACGGGATGCAGTACTACAAAATTATCTAAGGGTATTAATGTCTGAGTGAAATATGAATTCCTGCTTCTATCCATTTACTTGTAATATGACCTTTGGCAAGTTGTTACCTTCTCTGAACCTCATTGCCTTCTACTTAAAGTGACTGCCCTACATTCCTACAGAATGTGTGTAGACTGAAAAATATTAATATTTGAATAACACTGAAGAGTTTAAAATGTTTTAGAAATTCGGGACACAATGGTCATTTTAAAAGATTCTAAAACAATGTAGTATGAACCCTGACTGGAAACATTCCATAGCGCTTTCAATGGCAGGAGGCAATTCTAAAGGTTATCAGCCATATCTACTCCCTCCTCCTCATCCTATTTTTATCCTTACCCAGATGCTATTCATCCCCTAAATGTCTCAGGCACAGGTATTTATCAAAAAAACGAGATGCCAAACACAGATTCTCAAAAATCTATTTCATTTTTATTTTTTTTTTATTAAAAAAAATTTTTTTTAACGCTTATTTATTTTTGGGACAGAGAGAGACAGAGCATGAACAGAGGAGGGGCAGAGAGAGAGGGAGACACAGAATCGGAAGCAGGCTCCAGGCTCTGAGCCGTCAGCCCAGAGCCCGATGCGGGGCTCAAACTCACGAACCACGAGATCGTGACCTGAGTTGAAGTCGGATGCTTAACTGACTGAGCCACCCAGGCGCCCCAAAAATCTATTTCATTTTTAGAAAGAAGAGTTCAAAAAAGCAAACAATAATATTTGTATTTATTTTATTTATTATTGTATATGTCATTTATTTACTAATTTATTTATTGTATTATGTATTACCTGTTATTTATAAAAATGGATGGAGAGTGGGGGAAATCGGGACATGTTGGCCAAAGGCTACAAACTTGCAATTATGAGATGAGTAAGTTCTGGGGATCTGATGCTCTGCCTAGTGGTATTGTATACTTGAGATTCTCTCTGTGAGTAGACCTCAGGTATTCTCACCACACACACAAAAAAATGGTGACTATGTGAGGTGATGGAGGTGTTAACCAACTTGATAGTGGTAATCAACCCAGGATGTATTGGTACATTATCATCATATTGGACATCTTAAAAAAAGTCAGTGTATGACTGAAATATATATAATTTTTATTTGTCAATCATACCTCAGTAAAGCTGGAAAACGTACAAATAAAATTTTGAAAAAAATAGAATAATGGGAAAGAGTAAGCCATGTGACAAGGGAGAGTGTCTTAGGAAATAGAAATAACTGCCATGATGCTAAGAAGAGACGAAGCTACAGAAGGATAAAAGAGAACAGTGTGGAGAGCACAGGGTGAAAAACAAGGACAAGGGTATTAAACAATAGTAGGCCAATATTCAGAAGGCATATCACATGGGTCTTTGTAGGTTAAGGCAAGGAAAAGGATCCTACCTGTAAAGAACTTAAAATTTGGTGGTGTATTAAGTACAGCCATAAAAAAAAATCATATTAGACAAACCAGCTAGGGATTGAATCATTATAGTTTATCACATTAAAAAATTATTTAGTTTTTACAGTTCAATCTAACTTATTTATGGCCTATTTTGAGCCAGGTCACGTAAAAGAAACAAACCTATAAATGACAGTTTGGAACAAAGTTCCTACTTGGAAGAACTCAACCCAGGTAAGATATTACATTGTGAATATAATGGTGGAGACAAGCACAGGGATGTATGTAGATGGACCAAATCTGGTGTAAGAGGAAGGTTTCCTGGAGGAGGCAGCTGAAAAAGAAGCAAAGGGCTTTACAGATCAAGTGAATAGCTTGATTAATGATATGGAATTATAAGACCCCATGAGGCAAAATGCAAAAATCAGTACTGCTGAGAAAAAAAGTGAAAAGCATGAATTACACAATTCTGTTTTGAATGGTCTTCCACTCACCCATTTCCCAAACCACATATATGTGTGTCTTTATCTGTTCTTACAGGCTCAGGCTCAACTCAAATATCACCTCCTCCCTCTCTGAAATATTTTCAAATGCCCATGGAAAGAAATGTTAGCATGTCTTGTGAGCTAATAATGAATTTCCACCAAATGTTAAATTCTATGTAGGTAGGATTCATGTCTAATTTATCTCTGTTCCTACTATGATGCCCAGTAGGGGTTTGCCCATGATAGGTGGTCGAAAACTTCTACTGAATAAATGAATTAAACTAATCTGTGTGAAGAATCATCTCCCAATTGATTATCATTACCAGCTTGTATCTCAAAATTATTTTCACTAGGTTTGACTCAGTCTTGAAACAATAGTCCCCCAAACTAATTAGGCTATTATAACTTCTATTTGAAAGACATCATTTTCATTATCCCCTTTCAATTCCAACAATACTGCCCCTACTCATTGTTTCTAGAATGTAATGACTATATGGTACCTAGAATTTTAGACACAAACTATACATTAAAAAGTATCCATTCAGTGATCTCAAGTCTGGTTGCACATTTAAATCACTTGCACACTGTTAAAATATCTATTTATGGGTTTTACTTTCTGGAAAATCAATTTAATTGATCTGAGGTGGGGGCCTGGA
The DNA here is from genome assembly GCF_046562875.1 of Panthera onca. NCBI lineage: Eukaryota > Metazoa > Chordata > Mammalia > Carnivora > Felidae > Panthera > Panthera onca. Next base: position 22,197,474 of record NC_138349.1, on the reverse strand, counting down.
CATTAAAACCATGGTTTCAAACCAATGAACTTCATTACATTGTGCATTATGAAACTAATTACCTATTACAAATAAGAAAGGCTAATTCAGGAAGGTGAAGTGACTTGCCCAAGAGTCACAGATGAATCTAATTATAGTAAAGCTCTACCTGGAGGCCAACTCCTTCCTTCCTTCCTTTCCTTATCTCTTTCTTTCTTCTCAAATTATCAAGTACAAGCATCCTTATTCATGCTTTCTGAATACCCCGTGCCAACATACATACAACACTTGCCCTAAGAATAAATACAAGTTGTTCTGAAGGTGACATTTTACTTTCATTAAGCCCACCCAAATGGCCTAAGTTGGAGGGGAATTTGTTTTTATGGCAGAATCAAACTCCATTTCAGCGTCCGGAGATCCTCACTTACCCTGAATCAATAACAAGCTGGAAGAAATTCCAGAGGTAAGCACAACAAAAAATTTTTGTAACAATAACTCTGTACTGGATCTCTTTATCTTTTTTGAGATTGTTGTGAGAATTAAATACATAAGACACATAGGCATTTAGCAAAACTCTTGGGTCACATTTTGTCATGACAATAACTATCATCATCATTTTGGATCAGTGCTGAGTTAGCAACAGTGCAGGTATACAATGAATGAATCAAGAAGGAAGTCACATCATATATCTTAGTGACCCTAATATCATTATATATGCATAGTTTTATTACATTCTATATACTAGGTGTTATTACCCCTATTGCGTAAATGAGAAAATTGAAACTCAGAAAGACTAAGTAACTTGCTCAGCATCTTACAGCTACTAAGTGATGGAGCTTGGTGTAGAGCCCTGGTCTAACTGCCTCCCAAAGTACATGACATTTTTAATCACATAAGACTTCCTCATTTTTGTGACAATATTTTGCAAAAGGGTAACTGACCATTGATTAGAAATGAGGATTCATTGTTGCAAACCTAACAGTTTGAACTTAAATAAAACAGGCAAACATTTTGATCTCCCACAAAATTAGAATTTCTGATATTCCAGCCTAAATGTGTCATAGGTATATGATGTGAACCCTCTGTGGAGACAAGATTGGTTCATGGTATCCATACACAAAATGTCAATTACTATCTCTTTGCCTTTGGTCATACTATCCACACTACCTGTAATACCATTTATCCCTTTGGGCTTCTCAATTAACCCTTATTCTTTCAGGACTAACTTAAATCCCATGTTGACATTTCCAGTCTATCTAAACCTCTCCTTTCTCTGAGTTCCTATTGCAAGTGTCATTGGAAGATTGAGATTACTGCCTCTCTTTGTGAGATACCTTTAGTTAAAAGTAATAGATGTTAGTGAAACTAGTGTAAACAAGTAGAAGACTTAGAACAACACAAGTGTATCTTTTACAACCCAAGAGACATCATGAATGTGGACCTTATGAGGGACTGGAACCAACAGCAGAAAGCCTTCAAGAACCAAAGCTTTAAAGCTACCTCTTCTTTTCTCTCTCTCCCTCCTTCCCTCCCTCTCTTCCTTATCTTTTTTTTTTCATTTTTTATGTGTTTTGGGGGTAAATATTATAAATAAGTGTCCAGTAAAAACTCCCATAATTCAAATATTGTGGGAAAGAGACTCTTACTGACCCAGCTGTATCCAGGTGTCCATCCCTTGTCTACTCAGACTGTGACCCAATCATAGTTTCAGTAGAGCTGTGGGTGTTTTAATTTATTTTTTCACTTGATAAACACTGTGATTTCTACTTTTTAATGTATCATAATTAACATTGCATAAATGTAAACTTTGCATAAATGTAAAACTTTGCATAAATGTAAAAACTCTTAATGGAATACATAATGGCTTTGACTTTTTTTGTGCCCTTTGCAATAGGTACTCAGCATCCTACAGTTGATTTGTTTATCAACTCATTGTGGGGAAGCTGAAGCACTCTGGTATCCTTGAGTCTTAGTAAGTTGGAGGCTATGAAAATAGATGTTGTAACACCCCACACTTTGGCAAAATGATACGGTCAAGCTTACATCCCAGGAGGAAAATCATTGCCCTTGGACAACCAGATCTGAGCAGAACAAAATAGGACATGGTAGGTAGGACCTGAATTAATCTGACCTCACTACATGAGGAAACAGTCACTCATCGTTACCCTGGAAATGTTAGACAATATTGCCACTATGGAGAAAATTAAAGGGATGATCTTGAAGGTTTCCAAATGATTCTCAGGTCCAAGTGAACAAACCAGATGAAGAGCATGGCCTAGACTTGGCAGCTCCAGGAAATCACATCTTTGGAGGTCTGGGCTAGGTGGTATGATACTGTGGCAGAAGATGTTATTCCCTTTTTTTTTTTTTTTTTTTGTATTTTTCCAGAGGCCCTTACTTTCTGTAATAGAACAATAATTCCTTATTATGATCAAAATCCATGCTTAAAAAGGCCCTGAGAATGGCAATTACATCTTACTACTGATGAAGACCTGTGTATCTCTCCCTAGGAAAGGAGGTATTTTACACCTGTATCTGCAGAAAGGGCTATTTTTATCTAAGTGTGTGTTTTTCATGGTGGCTGGTACATGCCTGAGCACATAGTGACCTTTCTACAAAGTATAGTCATTATGTTTGATTTCCAAATGAACCTTGGCTCATCTTGGTTCTGGTTACCAGTCATTGTCCAGTGAATAGTGAAAAAGGTTTGTGGTCACACTGGATAACCATAGATGGAAAATCCAATTTTGTGTGTGTGTGTGCAAGTATATAATGTGAACAATTTCTTTCTCTATCAAGGGGTCACCAAAATTCAGTAGGTAATATTAGGAGAACGCTTTGAGTAAAGGGGCCTCCCTTCTAACCAAGAATGGGACTATTTGAGAAACCAAACTACCTGTGCAAATTTGGGTAAGCTTTCCTGCAACTCCTATGCCTTCAGGTGAAGTGATAATTTTTACTTTTCATACTAATAACAAAAATAGATTTTTAAAAATATGGGAAATAGACTAACCATGATGGTTGATGCAACAATATCTTAAACAAGACACATGAAATTCATGTATGAAGTTCCTCATTATGTAGATGATGAATACCCCCACTTGTGGTAGGTAGAATTCTTAGATGTCCCAAGTTTCCCAACCTTTTGTATAGTCCTTTTCTCTCCTGAAACAGAGCCCATGAGTACGATGGACTCCCTTGATGAAATTATGTGCTACATGGCAAATGGTGATAGGATAGTCATTCCATTATGTTACATTATATTAGACCACTTCACAGCAGACTAAAGAAGAATTAAGAAGCCAGAGATATGTAATCCTATTGCCTGGAAGAAAGCAAATAGCCTTGTTGTAAACTGCCTTTGGAGCCATGAGACAAGGAATTGAGATCATTTTCTTGGAAATGAGGGTTATCCCTGGTTGACAGCTAGCAAGAAAATGGGATCTCAGTAATATAGCTACAAAACAATGAATTTTGTCAATAACCTGTGAGCTTGGAAAAGGATCCTGAGTTTCAAATGAGAATTAAATCCCTGACCAACATCCTGATTTCAGCGTGATGATACCCTTGAGCAGAGTAACCAGCAAACCTGTACCTGCTGAACTCATAATCTGAAGAAATCATAAGATGATAAATGAGTGTTGTTTAATTCACTGTTTGTGGTAATCTGTTACCAGAAATATAACACTAACAAATGATTAAATAGTCAATAAATTAATTAAATAATTTAACCATTTATGGGGAAACCACTACATGCTAAGCATCATGGTAGGTAATGGAGAGTCAGAGTCAAACATGGCCACCACCATCCCCATGCAAATGAGAAGAGATTCTCATTAGGAACCAATTTTCCTGTTAAAAAAGAAGTGCCCAAACCTCTCAGAACAGCATCATACATTTATTAGGGATAAATAAGTAGATTCAGACTGCAAAAGAGCATAACTAGAATTTACACTCAGACTTTGGAGAAGGCAAGGTTATCACAGGATTGAAAATGTTTTCTTCATGTATTGCAACTTTTCTTCTTCCACTCCATTGTTGTCTCTTTTCCTGTCCAAGCCAGGACCAAAGGCACAAGTTCCATGTCATGAAAAAGGTGTCCATCGGATAAAGAGTGTTCTAATTTTGTGAGATGTCCACATTTGCAAAAGCATTCCTTCTCATCCCCAAAGTCCCAGACTCAACAGCCACAGGTCCCAATTTGTGGCTGTAGAAATCAACTGTGGAGCCCTGGTTTCAGCCCCACCAAGCCTAGATGAGAGTGAATAAATGCAAACAACTCCAGAATAAGAGACTGAAGCAGCTCTTTTTAACTTCCACCACTGTAGCTCAGGCGGAGTGGAACCTCTCTCTTGCACAGTCTTTTTTGCACATGCACGGTCTATTTCCACATTTTCACACCTCTGCCATTCCAGATGGCAAAACTGCAAGTATTTTCCTTATACTAGAAGTTTTCAAATCCAGTTTAACTGATACCACCTGAAATACAATTCATCCTTTGGAAAGTTTTGATTGTTTTTGTTTTGTTGTGTTTTTCCTAACTGACTCAGCTTCTTCATTTGGAGTGATTAGGGAAAACTTATCTTCCTGTGAAGAGACTAACGGTCCAAACTGAGAGAATGAAAGAGAGGAAGGGAGGGAAAGGGAAAGGAAAGAGAGAGAGAGAGAGAGAGAGAGAGAGAGAGAGAGGGAGAGAGATAGGAGAGAGAGAGAGAGAGAGAGAGAGAGGAAGGGAGAGAGAGAGAGAGAAGAGAGAGAGGGAGAGAAAGGAGAGGGAGAAAGAGAGAAAAAGAGAAGTACACAGTGAGAGGGAAAGGGGGAAGAGAGGGATAGGGGGAGACACGGGGAAAGAAAGAGAGAGAGGAAAAGAAAAAAGAGAAAGAGAGAAATTGAAAGAAAGCTTATTGCCTCATTGAATAGCTGTCATATATGTGGGAGGCTCAGTGCAGAGCATTATTTACAGACACACTAAAGTTATGTAAGTTCCAGGTTGCTGATGTGACACCTTGGACAGGAGGAGCTCCATCCTGAGCCTAGAAATTCATTTTAACGATACCAATGCCATAGTTAATGGTATAAACACATGTTACCTCTTGTATAAGTTTTTTTTTTTAATTTCTCCTCATCCTCATGACTTACATACTATGCTAGTCTAACTTCCATGTAAGTATTAGAGTTAACATAGGTAAAAACCATAGCTCAGTCTCTAGTATAAAAACTCTCCTATACAGCTAATATAAATTGTAGTTGTAATTATTATCATCATCATGGTGTTCAGTATACTTGGGCTGAAGGGCAGTTGTATATACTTTAAAGTAGATGTCCTAAAATAAACAAAGAAGAAATATTTTTTTATTTTTATGGATGATTCCATCTCTCCACCCCCAAATTATTTCATTGGCAAAATGGCATTCTTCTAATTACCCTCAAAATTATTAAATACAAGCTTAAAAGATCTGATTTTCTTCACATTGTCATTTTCCCCCACCATGTAGTTTCTAGTGTCCTGTGTGCACAGTGAGCCCTGCTCTCCATGTTGAGAAAATTTGGCCTAAAAAGTTAATTTGAGATTGCAATCCTTGTCTTGAAAAGAAAACTTAGATGTGGCATGAATCTTCTGCCTATTTCAATAACGTCAGGGCTCTTGCACCCAAAATGTTTGAGGGATTGTAAATTGAGATGTTTCTAAATGGAGGAGATAGGAGCCCTTTATAAATATCTGTCACTTGAAGCATCATCATTCTTAAGAATGGTGTAAGTGCTGATGTACAGAAGACACAAGGGGCACTTTGATAAATTTTGATAAAGAGAAAGGGTCATTTTAGGGTTTTAGGCAGTAGTAAATAAATCAACCCATTTCAGCCTGCTGTAAAGACTGGGACCAGATTAAGAGGCAAAATACAACTTGGAATGCTCTCCCAGAAGAGTCCCTGCCAGCTTCTCCATGTAGAATTTTATAAAGATATGTTTTAATATTATATTTCTCTGCCATAGTCTATTATACTCAACCCAGGCAACCACCCACCCTGCCCCACACCAGTCAATGGAGCTGACATCCTTTTGCTTAAAGTATTTAGAGAAATTAAACTGTCAACCTTCATTTCTTTGGTACCAACATGTACCATTTTTGTCTAAGAGGCTTATTTGAATTTAAAATCATCCTGATGACTCCAGAGTCACTAATATCAGATTTCTATCTTCTGGTGAGACCCAGGATACTGGAGTCCAAAACATCAATACAAACGAAGTCTGACCGCATCAGAGGTGGTGGGGATGGGCGTGGGGGGGGGGGGGGCTTTTCTTCTTTCGTGACTTGAAATTCTCTAATAAGCTCCAGAGATGACCACTGTTGCTAAGATAGGAGGGGAGAGGCCTGCGAACTGTGCCCCAGGATTATAGCAAACAGCTAGGAGCAGAGGAGAAATCGCTCCATCCGTTCAGTTGTCCAAGCAGGTGATCACCCCCAAATCTGCACCACTAAAGATTACTTTGAAAGCAGCAATTTGTGGGGCGCCTGGGTGGCTCAGCTGGTGGAGCATCCGACTTCAGCTCAGGTCATGATCTCACGGTTTATGGATTTGAGCCCCGCATGAGGCTCTGTGCTGACAGCTCGCAGCCTGGAGCCTACTTCGGATTCTGTGTCTCCATCTCTCTGCCCCTCCCCTGCTTATGCTCTGTCTGTCTCTTTCTTGAAAATAAATAAACTTTTAAAAAATTAAAAAAAAAGAAAGCAGCATTTTGTTACCTTCTTATCCTTTCAGAAGTCCGAGCCCCATCAAATGGGGACTGATTAATTGGCTTTTACTCCCACCCCTCCTTCATCTACTCCTTTAGTCCTGCTCTGCTCCCTGAGATCACCTACTAAGTAAATCATTTTATGCAAATCTTTTTGTCAGGGTTTGCTTTGGGAGAAACTGAATCCAGGCATTTCTCCTTTTATGAACCAAAACTCTTCCAGAGCCATATTACTACTCACTAGCTGTGTACTAAATCTTCAATTCAGAAAGCTGTTATGTTAATAGGTATTTTGAGGGAGAAGGATAACTTAAACAGTTTTCCTTTACGGAAGCATTTATCAGAAACTTAAGTGAATTGAGACAACCCCAGAGGAGATAAAAATTATTAAAAAGCACTTTCCAAATTTCCTTGATCAAAGAATCCTTTTGTTGTGCATTTATCTACCAGGTTGCTGGTGACTTTTAGAGCACTGGTTAGTAATTGATTATGAGAGTTTCAGAATTTGAGAATTTAAAAGGTCCATGCTATGAATGTCAAGGATGAATGTCAGTGAGGTAGAGAGTATTACAAATAGTAAAGTTCAAGTGTCCTGAAGGCACTGGGATCCACCTTGCTGCTCTACATCCCATCCTACTGGCCAGTCTCATCCCTTGCCTGTCGTGAACGCTTTCTCAACCCATTATAGCCCCCAGTCCTCTCAATTATAAAGTACGAGTACTGATTCAGAACTTCATAGTTCCTTTCTAGTTTTAAGCTTTAAATTCTATAACCTTATTATGGGTTAATATATTTTACTTTAAAGATTGAGTCTAGTAAGAGGGTCCTCGATCTGAATTTATCAGCTAGGGCACTGTCTGCTGCCCAAAACAGAAAAACAACCAAATGATTATAAGCTGTGAAGGAATGTACCAGCTGACAAGGCAAAGCTTAAATGCTTCAGGAATGACCTCAAGTGAGGCTTGAAAACTCTCACCAGGACCCACTTCATTCCATTTTCACTGCTCAGCTCTGTTCTCTTCCATGTGTTGGCTTTGCTGCCAGGCAGGTATGATCTCTGTCCACTTGTACATCTCTTCTGAATTCCATATACTTTTAACTTCACCTCCAGCTTGAAAGAGAGACCTTATCTTTCCTTCAGAATCAGACAAATACCCAGGGTGAGCCTCTCATTGGTTGGATTAGATTGAATTCCTACATCTGAAGCAATCATTATACGTAAGGAGGTAAGCTCTCCAATGGTTGAAAATTGGTGTGTGCACCTTAGAATCACCTGCAGAGATTTTAATAATACTTATGTTGAGGGGCACCTGGGTGGCTCAGTCGGTTCAGCGTCTGACTTCGGCTCAGGTCATGACCACAGGATTGGTGAGTTCAAGCCCGTGTCGGGCACTCTGCTCTCGGTGCAGAGCCCTCTTTGGATCATCTGTCCTCCTCTCTCTCTCTCTCTCTCTCTGCCCCTGCCCCACTTGTGCTCTCTTTCTCAAAAATAAATAAAACACCAACCTTAGACTAATTAAGCCTGTATGTCTGTGACTGAGGCATTAGTATCCTTTGAAACTCCCTAGTGATTTCAGTGTCTGCCCAGACTTAAGAACCTTTGTTTTAGACTTGGACTATGATGATTGATGTCCATTAACCTGAGGAATGTTTCAAAAGACAGATTCTGATTTAGTAGGTCTGATGCAGGGCCCAGGACACTACATTCCTAATAGGTTGCCAAGGGATGCTCATGACATGGTTTATAGTCCACATTTGGAGAAATAACTTGTACTATTCAGTATCATTTCCTGCAAACGTGAATAAGGTCAATTCTACTCAGAACATGTGGGCTAAGAGTGGAGAAGGTGTGACCCACCAAAGGAAATCTTACCTACTTCTGATGGAATTTTCACTTCTACTGTCGAGACTGGAATTTACAGCATCAGCTTTTATAATTATATATAATAGCTCAGACACACCTTCATCTTGTAACTGTCTTTCTAAACGTCAGTACTCTAGTGAATAAGAAGTACCATTAGTGGCCAGTGGACTAGCAGCGGTCAGGAGCCAGGAAGGGTTAAACTTACTTTTATTTCTTGCTTCCTTCATGTGAAATAATAAAATTGGGCACAATTCTTAAATAAAACATAAATTACAAAAAGTACTTTTAAACATATCTAAACAATAGTGTTTTACTTATAAAAGGTTAGTTTCGATGGCTAAAAAAAAATTGCTATGTAAAATGAGTTTTTAGAGGGCGTTCTGAGGGTAAAAATTACCTCTTAGTAAAAGGGTAATTATTTTTTCGCAAGGTTATTTACTTAGATTTGGGCAGCAAAACAAAAAGGGGATTCTAAGGTAACAGAATAGGCCCACCCACCTTTGCATAACCATTATTAGGTGGCAGCTGGCCCTAAGGAATAGTTTTACTCAAACATGCACTGGGTTTACACTGACCATTTGCAAATGCCTTTTAAAACACAACTGCCACCACAACAGAAACGGCTTTACTAGCATAGTTAATAATACCAAAATGGCCCCAATAATTGACCTTGCATGGAAATTGTCTAAAGTCATTGAACATTTTTTTCTTGGTAAAAACTACACAATGCGCCTAAACTGTGTGTGTGTGTGTATTTATGTGTGTGTATGTATGTGCATATGTGTGTGTGTGTGCATGTGTGTGTGTGTTTGATCAAGACCTGTTTATTTTAGAGGAATGAACAGCAGAACTAGGAAGGTGTGATGAGGGAGGACAAGATCCCAGGCACCCTCACAAGGCCAGATCTAGCATAGGCTCTGTCTGTGTGTGTGATCAAGGCTGACCAGCAACCTTGACCAGCCTTTCTTATGAAGGAAGAGTGTGAGGACAGTCTGGGTGGAGGTTTATATTCCTTGGGGGTGATGCTGGGGTGTATTTGCTCCTGGTCCCTCTGGACCAGGTGAAAAAGACCAAAAGTCTTTTGGCACCCTTGACCAAAGAGCACCCCAAGCTGGTTCTGACTGTGCCTGGGGCAAAATCATGTCCTAGAGGGAAACTTTGGTGCCCTCTGGTTACCGGGAAGGCCCCATGAGTTCCAGAGCAACCTGCAGCAAGGCTCTCTGGTTAGCAAGCTCTCCCTTCCACTGGCCCCGGTCATTTCAGCAGAGCCTTCAAGGAGAGGGCATCCCAGGCAGCCAGACTTCAAAACAAGGGTTAAATCGGTAAAAAATAGATACTCACTAATTCAAGCTGAACAAACGTGGACTCTTTCTTTATCTCTATGTCTCCATTTCATCCTCTGTGTAGGCATGAAGAGTATGGGCTCCTGAGGCTGGATGGTGCAGCAGCCAAACAGCCAGAAGGTGGGGAGTCCAAACCCAGGAGGCAGCTGGGCAATCACATCTTATATACTGTCAGGAAGATACATCCCTGCCTTGTCATCAGATGATGAATATGCTCTTTCTTCTAGGGGATATTTTGAGAACTTTCCCTCTCTCCTAGTTTTCCCAGGTTGTGCATATCAGTCCCAGAATGAATCAGAAAGGTATCCATATTCTTGAAATGCAGTGGCTTTTGCAGGCAACTGACCTGTTCCCTTCTTTCTCCCACCACTCTCAAATGCATCCCAAGTGCACAAAATTTTAAATAAGGATATTAACTTCTGGTCTGTTGCCTTGACCTCATTTCCAGGGACTACGTCATATGAAAACAACATGAAACATGAAGAGTAAACACCTGAGGCTAAAATAGCACCCAGAGCCCACACTGTATTATCTAAAAGGCAATGACCGTGCAGCTGACATCCATGCTTAGCTAACTTTGTATCTCAAAAGTACTGAAGCTGACATGAGTTGTGAAGAGGGTACCAAGACTCCCACAGTGACATCTCAGATTGTTTCCTTACTCCCACTGTTGATGACTCAGCATATTTTTGATCATGCTAACTGAATCCTTGTTCAGCCCTGATGGCTAAATATCCAATATGTAGTTCATATGTGTGTATCTGATTTCCTGGAATCTCCTACCCCAGCTGTTTGAATCATATCATAACTCTGGAGCTCTCTTCTCACATTGCCTTACTCTCCTCTAAGGTCTTTAAAACCATTATCGACTATGTGTATAGTTAAGGAAAGTGAGGGTCAGAGAGTTAGGTAATTGCTCTTAAATCATACAGTTTAGAGGTCCTATTCTGAACACAAGACTTTTCAACATATAACTCTTAATGTGTTAATCTTTCCAAGGTTCCTTCCTGCAAGAATAGTCATTGTCTCAGATTTTGGGTTTTTGGAGAGCGGTGGCTGTTTCTCATTTGTTCTGGAGTACTCTGCACCATGCTCAATGTCGGGCCAGAATGGCTGCTCATTAAATGTGTGTTAGATCAGAGAGATGGGCAGTGAGTGGTGAAGCTATTTTGGTTTAGGAATATTTAACTTCCTCTAATTCATACTTAGGTTGGTAACTTCTCCACTGTCCATATATGCCCTCAACAAGGAGATAGAAGTATCTTTATTTGTGTGCCCAGCACAGGCATACCTAAGCACTTCCTCGTTGTTGCTCTCAGGGTGAAGGTCTGATAAGAAGACACATAGCCAGAGCAATTAATTCTTTGTTTCCATTCTCTCCTGGTTGATTATACCACAGCCTCAGTACCCATACATAGTCGTTAAGTAGGAGAATCTTACTTACTTACCTCTAGCCAGGGGCATTTACTTCCTTTAGAAACCCATGGAACCTGGTACAAAATAGCTACTCAAAAATACTTAAAGTCGGAAAATATAGAAGATGATGTAACGGCAAACGTCAATTAGTCCAATTCCTTTATATTATTGATGACAATAATGAAATCAAAAGTGGGGGAAGGTACTCTCCCATAGTTATCAAAGCAACAGATTACTTTTGTTGGCTTGACTAAACAGAGACAGAAAATGATTTACCTTCCCTACAATCTATTATCCAGGTTGAGAACTATAGCTCTGGAAAGTGTCTAGAGCATTAAACATATGACTCAAGTTCAAAGTAAGTATGAACATGGTGATGGGATCCTTGAGGAAATACTTCTGCCAGACTTGACACTCTGACCTTAAAACAGTTAGTAATTAGCTGTTCAGGTCAGGAATATGGACGTCCAACAAGAAAGGCTATGCAGAATGCTTTCTTATCATGAGCCAACGATAATGTAGATATTTTAGTAGAGTCAGGGGCTATAATATCAGGAATAACAATCACACAGCCTGGATTTTTACCACTTTCAAGATTAAATAACACATAATAATTGAGAGACTTAACGTCTGAGCTACTGATATGTATCTCAGTTTTCTATAAATGTATATGTGAATTAAAATAGAGGAAAATAGCAGTACGTGTCCAAAAGCAATATGTAACAGGAGGATGACATAATGGAGAATTCCTGGGTGATATTTAAGAAATGTACATCTTTCTAATAAACATAATATTTAAAATCAGTAAAGTATTGGGGCGTCTAGGTGGCTCAGTGGGTTAAGTGTCCAACTTTGGCTCAGGTCATGATCTCTCAGTCCATGCGTTTGAGCCCCATGTTGGTCTCTGTGCTGACAGCTCAGAGGCTGGAGCTTGCTTCAGATGCTGTGTCTCCCTCTCTCTCTGACCCTTCCCAGCTCATGCTCTGTCTCTCTCTTAAAAATTAAAAAAAAATATTTTTAAATCAGTAAAGTATTGACTGTCAAGTGGTAGTATTTATAATGTTGCATCAAAAATTCTGGATTCTATCATTCTACGTATACTTCCCAAAGATAATTTTTTATATACCATTATGGCAAACATTAAGTCATTTATTTTACTGTCTGTGAATGTTGGGAGAGAAGTAACATTGGTGATTTCCAATGATTTTATATCTTTGAATTCTTAGAGTAATCAGGAGGGAGAGATACTCATTCAGCCTAAGTTTTGACAAGAAATTTATTTGAGAAATGGATAATTATAGATCTTATAGATTTGTCCAGGTTTAATGTTAAGGAAGGATGCAAAGAAAATTAAGCTGTCATGGGTACTCAATATGGGTCAGCAAAAATGCTCCATTTTTCACATATATCACCTCATGTAATCCCCACGGCAACCTTGGGAGTTAGGTATAACTACCTTAATTTTATGGATGTGGAAATTGAGGTAGAGAGAGGTGAAATGACATAAGTTCCTGATCTGTGACACAGCCTAGATTTGATCCCTTGATTTTCTGCCACATAATACCATATTCTTCCACTAATCCCAGGTGCCTGACATCTGCTGACTTTATGCACACAAATAAATCAATGACATGTGAATAGGGATGTTAAGTAGCTGTCATGTCATAGTAGCAGTGACAATGAAATAGAGCACATCCTCGCAAATGACCCCACAATATTTAGCTTCCCAAATTTCCTTTAGTAAAAGTGAGAAAATTACATTTATTGATATCTATGCAATCACAGACTTAGAGATTTGTTTACCTTGAAGATATCTTTCCGATCTTTTCATGAAATCCCTTCCTTTTACAAAGGAGAAAAATGATACTCAGGAGGTAAACTGCCTTTTCAAAGTCACAAAGCAAGTAGGAGGATTGGAGTTCAGAGTGGCCAAAAACAATCCTGGTTCTCTTGAAGCTATTCCACATTTCCTATATTCACCAGCCAGTTACAGAATATAGAGGCAATGGGAAGACAACACGCTGTTCTGAGTAGTATTTTCTGACATCCAGTACTTTAAGAAAGAATAACAAGCATATAAAGGCATGCAGCTGGCATTTGAAATATGTGGGGGAACCAAAAGGCATGTATCCCTGGCATTGGAGATTGGATGGAGTTTTCCCTTATTCACGAAACATACCAGTAAATAGTAGAATATGTCGAGAGTTCCAGGCCAGGGTCTGACAGGATTGGGAGCAAGCAAAAACCATGACAGGCTTGCTGACTGTTGTGGTTAACACTTCACATTTGTAGAGGCTTTCCAGACTAAGAAAATTGTACATATTCCGGTATTCCACTAAGTACTGCAAAGAAGAATTGCCTGCCTCCAGTACTCTCTAATATTAATAGTTGGATGAAAGAAATGAGAAAGCTCTGCTATCTCTCTGGGAGCTAATGGAACAGGCAATACTACCTGCATTTGGCAGAGGTGGGGAACTGTGGTCAGATAGTGGAGGTGTCCATCAAGCCTCAATTGCTTGTCATGCCTACAGACTCAGTCTCAGTGCATTCTGAGGGGAACTGAGCCCATTTATGTGGCCACAAATGATGGCATCAGGACTAAGGCAAATCACCTATGAGCAGAGCAGAGGAGGAACAATGGTCTCTCAGAGACGTGGTCTCAATCTCTGCTGAAAAAGGTCATTCTATATCTAAGTAAAGATGCAATGAAATCAGTATTTCTTTGTGGAGAGTCTAAAAAATATATATGTATGCTCAAATATGTGACCACATTGAATGTAAAGTGTGTATCCTGTTTCACAGCAAGAAAACACATAATAATGACTTTAAAAAAATTTTTAAATGTTTTTATTTATTTTTGAGACAGAGAGAGACAGAGCATGAGCAGGGGAGGGGCAGAGAGAGAGGGAGACACAGAATCCGAAGCAAGCTCCAGGTTCTGAGCTGTCGGCACAGAGTCTGACGCGGGGCTCAAACTCACGGACTGTGTGAGATCACAACCTGAGCTGAAGTCAGACACTTAACTGGCTTAGCCACCCAGGCACCCCTGTTATAAAGACTTTTAAGACAACCTGAACTACTGCAACAAAGCTTATGAGTAGCGAATGTAGGTGGACATTTAAATTTGTCATTGCTGTTTTCGATCTTAGGAACTTCATTTCTAGATCCACATTTTACGTATATAACACAAAAAATGGGGAGTATGTCATGTTTTATAAAGTGCAGTTGCTCAAGACAGCACTTTTTGAATTAGTATCCGATGTGAATACTAAAGATTTTATACTAAGCCACAAGTACCCTTTTATGTAATATTACAGCAAATTTTAAACAGCCTTTAAACATGCATTTATGATCTCTAGAATTTAATTTCACAGTAATAGCTTACCATGTTGTTTTCTAGTACGATCATTAAAAGGCTTACTTATAAATAATATGATTTGCAATTGTAGACACATAGTCCTCTGACCAAGTACTAGAGTTTTTTAATATTTCTAGTTCACCTTTTTAAAAAAAAGTATTTATTGTTTAGTTTACATCCAAGTTAGTTAGCATATGGTGCAACAATGATTTCAGGAGTAGATTCCTTAATGTCCCTTACTCATTTAGCCCATCCCCCCTCCCACAACCCCTCCAGCAACCCTCCATTTGTTCCCTGTATTTAACAGCCTCTTATGTTTTGTACCCCTCCCTGTTTTAATATTATTTTCCTTCCCTTCCCTTATGTTCATCTGTTTTGTATCTTAAATTGCTTATATAAGTGAAGTCATATGATATTTGTCTTTCTCTAATTTTTCTTGGCATAGTACTCTCCAATTCCACCCATGTAGTTGCAAATGGCAAGATTTCATTCTTTCTCATCGCCAAGTATTACTCCATTGTATGTGTGTGTGTATATATATATTCATATATATATGTATGTATATATACATATATATGTATATATATGTATATGTATATATACACATGTGTGTGTGTATATATATATATACATATATATACATATATATGTATATATACACATGTGTGTGTATATATATATACATATACATATATATATATATGTATATGTATATATACCACGTCTTCTTTACCCACTAGTCCCTTGATGGACTTTTGGGCTCTTATCATACTTTACCTATTGTTGATAGTGCTGCTATAAACATTGAGATGCATGTGCCCCTTCGAAACAGCACACCTGTATGCCTTGTATAAATACTTGTAGAACAATTGTTGGGTCGTAGGGTAGTTCTATTTTTAATTTTTTGAGAAATCTCCATACTGTTTTCCAGAGTGGCCACACCAGCTTGCATGCCCACCAACAATGCAAAAGAGATCCTCTTTCTCTGCATCCTCGCCAAAATCTGTTGTTGCCTGAGTTGTTAATGTTAGCCATTCTGACAGGTGTGAGGTTGTATCTCATTGTAGTTTCGATTTGTTATTTCCCTGATGATGAGTGATGAGCATTTTTTCATGTCTCGGTTGGCCATCTGGCTGTCTTCTTTGGAGAAGTGTCTATTCATGTCTTCTGCCCATTTCTTCACTGGATTATTTGTTTTCTGGGTGTTGAGTTTGGTAAGGTCTTTATAGATTTTGTATACTAATCCTTTATTTGATATGTCATTTGCAAATATCTCCTCCCATTCCATTGGTTGTCTTTTAGTTTTGCTGATTGTTTCCTGCACTGTGCAGAAGGTTTTTATTTTGATGGGGTCCCAATAGTACAATTTTCCATTTGTATCCCTTTCTCCAGAGATGTTGAGTAAGAAGTTGCTGTGGCCGAGGTCAAAGAGGTTTTTGCCTGCTTTCTCCTCTAGGATTTAATGGCTTCCTGTCTTACATTTAGATCTTTCATCCATTTTGAGTTTATTTGTTGTATGGTGTAAGAAAGTGGTTCAGGTTCATTCTGTATGTTGTTGTCCAGTTTTTCCAACACCATTTGCTGAAGAGACTGTCTTTGTTCCATTGGATATTCTTTCCTGCTTTGTCAAAGATTAGTTGGTCATATGTTTGTGGGTACATTCCATTGATCTATGTGTCTGTTTTTGTGCCAGTACCATACTGTCTTGATGATTACAGCTTTGTAATACAGCTTGGAAGTATGGCATTGTGATGCCTCCAGCGTCAGTTTTCTTTTTCAAGATTGCTTTGGCTATTCGGGGTCTTTTCTGGTTCCATACAAATTTTAGCATTGTTTGTTCTAGCTCTGTGAAGAATGCTGGTGTTATTTTGATAGGTATTGCATTAAGTATGTAGATTGCTTTGGATAGTATCAACATTTTATGAATGTTTGTTCTTCCAATCCAGGAGCATGGGGTATTTTTCCACTTTTTTGTGTCTTCCTCAATTTCTTTCATAAACTTTCTATAGTTTCAGTGTATAGGTTTTTAACCTCTTTGTTTATGTTTATTCCTAGGTATTTTAATGGCTTTTGGTGCAACTGTAAATGGGATTGATTCCTTGATTTCTCTTTCTGTTACCTCATTGTTGATGTATAGGAATACAATCAATTTCTGTGCATTGATTTTATATCCTGCGACTTTGCTGAATTCATGGATCAGTTGTAGCAGTTTTTTGGTGGAATATTTCAGGTTTTCCATATAGAGTGTCATGTCATCTGCAAAGAATGAAAGTTTGACTTCCTTGCTAATTTGGATGCCTTTTATTCCTCTGTGTTGTCTGACTGCCGAGGCTAAGACTTCCAATAGTATGTTGAATAACAGTGATGAGAGTGGACATCCTGTCATGTTCCCGTCCTTTGGGGACGGGGGGTAGCTCTCAGTTTTTCCCATTGTAGATGATATTAGCAGTGGGTCTTTCATATATGGCTTTTATGATCTTGAGGTATGATCCTTCTATCCCTACTTTCTTGAGGGTTTTTTTTTCAAGAAAGGATGCTGTATTTTGTCAAATGCTTTCTCTGCATTTATTGAGAGGATCATGTGGTTCTTGTCCTTTCTTTTATTGATGTGATTTATCACATTGATTGATTTGTGGATATTGAACCAGCCCTGTATCCCAGGTATAGATTCCACTTGGTCATGGAGAATAATTCTTTTAATGCATTGTTGGATCCAGTTGGCTAGTATCTTATTGAGGACTTTGCATCCATGTTCATCAGGGTAATTGGTCTACAGTTCTTTTTAGTGGGGTCTTTGTCTGGTTTTGGAATCAAGGTAATGCTGGCTTCATTGAAAGAGTTTGGAAGTTTTCCTTCCATTTCTATTTTTTGGAACAGCTTCAAGAGAACAGGTGCTAACTCATCTTTAAATGTTTGGTAGACTTCCCCTGTTAAGCCATCTGGCATTGGACTCTTGTTTTGGGGGAGATTTTTGATTGCTAATTCGATTTCCTTACTGATTATGGGTCTGTTTAAAATTTCTATTTCTTCCCATTTCAGTTTTTGTAGTGTGTATGTTTCTAGGAATTTGTCCATTTCTTCCATGTTGCCCATTTTATTGGCATGTAATTGCTCATACTGTTCGCTTATTATTGTTTTGCTTTCTGCTGTGTTGGTTGTGATCTCCCCTCTTTCATTCTTGATTTTATTTGGGTCCTTTCCTTTTTCTTTTTGATCAAACTGGCTAGGGGTTTATGAATTTTGTTAATTCTTTCAAAGAACCAGCTCCTGGTTTCATTGATCTGTTCTACCTTTTTTGTTTGTTTTGTTTTGTTTTCTGTTTGTTTTTTGTTTTTTGTTTTTTGTTTTTTTTTGTTTTGATAGCATTGATTTCTGTTCTAATCTTTATTATTTCCTATCTTCTGCTGGTTTGGGGTTTTATTTGCTGTTCTTTTTCCAGCTGTTTGAAGTATAAGATTAGGTTATGTACCTGAGACCTTTCTTCCTTCTTTAGGAAAGCCTGGATTGCTATTTATACTTCCATCTTATGACTGTCTTTGTTACGTCCCAGAGGTTTTGGGCTGTGGTGTTATCATTTTTATTGGCTTCCATGTACTTTTTAATTTCCTCTTTAACTTTTTGGTTAGCCCATTCATTCTTTAGTAGGATGTTCATTAGTCTCCAAGTATTTGTTATCTTTCCAAATGTTTTCTTGTGGTTGGTTTCGGATTTCATAATGTTGTGATCTGAAAATATGTATGCTATGATCTCAATCTTTTTGTACTTGTTGAGAGCTGATTTGTGTGCTAGTATGATTTATTCTGGAGAATGTTCCATGTACACTGGAGAAGAATGTGTATTCTGCTGTTTTAGGATGAAATGTTGTGAATATATCTGTTAAGTCCATCCCGACCAGTGTGTCATTCAAAACCATTGTTTCCTTGTTGATTTTCTATTTAGATGATCTGTCCATTGCTATAAGTTGGGTGTTGGAGTCCCCTACTATTATGGTATTATTATCAATGAGTTTATTTATGTTTGTGATTAATTGATTTATATATTTGGGAGGGAATGTTTGGAGCATAAATGTTTATAATTGTTAGGTCTTCTTGGTGAATAGACCCATTAATTATGATATACTGCCCTTCTTCATCTCTTGTTACAGTTTTTATTTTAAAATATAGATTGTCTGGGGCGCCTGGGTGGCTTGGTTGGTTAAGCGTCCGACTTCGGCTCAGGTCATGAACTCTCAGTTTGTGAGTTTGAGCCCTGTGTCGGGCTCTGTGCTAACAGCTCAGAGCCTGGAGCCTGCTTCAATTTCTGTGTCTCCTCTTCTCTCTGCCCCTCCCATGCTCATGCTCTGTCTCTCTCTGTCTCTCAATAATAAATAAACATTAAAAAATAAAATAAATAAAATAACATCTAGATTGTCTGATGAGAGTATGGCTACTCTGGCCTTCTTTTGGTGACCATTAGCATAATAGATGGTTCTCCATCCCCTTACTTCCAATCTGAAGGTGACTTTAGGTCTAAAATGGGTCTCTTGTAAACAGCGTATAGATAAATCTTGTTTTCTTATTCATTGTGTTACCCTAAGTCTTTTGATTGGAGCGTTTAGACCATTGATGTTTAAAGTAAGTACTGAAAGATATGAATTTACTGCCATTATGTTGCCTGGAGACTTGGAGTTTCTGGTAGTGTTCTCTGGTCCTTTCTAGTCTTTGTTGCTTTGGGCCTTTTTTTTTTTTTTTTTTGTCTTTTCTCCCCTCAGAGAGTCCCCTTAAATTTTCTTGCAGGGCTTGTTTAGTGGTCACAAACTCCTTTAATTATTGTTTGTCTGGGAAGCTTTTAATCTCTCCTTCTATTTTGAATGACAGTCTCACTGGATAAAGAATTCTTGGCTGCATATTGTATCCTGCCATTCTTTTCTGGCCGGCCAAATTTTCTGTGGATAGGTCTGCTGCAAACCTGATCTGTCTTCCCTTGTAGTTTAAGGACTTTTTATTTCCCTTGCTGCTTTCATGATTCTTTCTTTGCCTGAGTATTTTGTGAATTTGACTATGATATGCCTTGTTGATGGTCAATTTTTGTTGAATCTAATGGGAGTCCTCTGTGTTTCCTGGACTTGGATGTCTGTGTCTTTCCCCAGGTTAGGAAAGTTTTCCGCTATGATTTGCTCACATAACTGTTTTGCCCCTTTTTCTCTCTCTTCATCTTCTGGGACCCCTATGATTCTGATGCTATTCCTTTTTAATGAGTCACTGAGTTCTATAATTTTTATTTCATGCTCTTTTGCCTTAGTCTCTTTCTTTTTGTCTGCTTCATTATTCTCCATAAGTTTGTCCTCTATATCTCTGATTCACTGCTCTACCTCATCCATCCTTGCTGCTGTGGCATCAGTTTGAAATTGCAGCTCAGTTATAACATTTTTTATTTCATCCTGACTAGCTTTTACTTCTTTTATCTCTGCAGAAAGGGATTCTAACCTATTTTCACCCTACGTAGTATTCTTATTATTGTGATTCTAAATTCTGGTTTTGACATCTTACTTGTATCTCTGTTGATCAAGTCCTTGGCTGTCATTTCTTCCTGTTCTTTCTTTTGGGGTGAATTCCTTCATTTTGTCATTCTGGAGGATGAGAAAGAATTAATAAAGTAAAAAAAAAATTAAAATATGAAAACCACACACAGACATTAAATAAAGGATGCTAGATCCTAGGTGTGTTTTGGTCTGGTTGTTGAAAGAAGCTTGATAGGTTAGAGAAAAAAGGGAAAGATAAGAAAAGAAAGAAAAAAGAAAAAAAAGGAAAACATTTGAATATTTGAAAAAATGAATACAATAAAATAGACTAAAATGAAATGATGAAAGTAAAATATAATTTTAAAAAATTACAAAAATTAAAAAATATAGAAAAAATTAAAAATCTTTTTAATAAAAAAGGAAAATAAGAGTAGATTTTTTTCTCTTTCTATATTTAAGAATAAGAAAAGCAAAACAAAAATTGAGTAAAAGGACCAGCGAACAGAATGAAATACGATAGAAATTACACATGGTTTCCCTGCTACCCAGTCTCTAGTAATGGAACTCCGTCTCTCCATGACTGGGAGTCAAGCACCACTGCTTTATCTCCAGCTTCTGTCCACCCTCTGCTTCTACACTGTCTGTAACTAAGCCATCAGGCTGTCTGGTGGCACCTCTCTCTTGAGTTTTATCCCAAATGGCATTGTTTCCCAACCCGTCACTTCTGAGGGACTGTGGTTTTGACCCCCCTCAGACCTTCTGGGGGAGGATCTCACTGAGCAATGGCCAGGTGCCAGCCCATGCCCAGGAACACTTGTGAGACTGCACTGCTGCCAATGCCCAGAGACTGCAGCTGGGTGCCATCTTGTCCCAGAAAACCTTCACAGGATCTTGTAACAGCAGCATTTCAGGGATTATGGAAAATCACAACACACATCTGACACCAGCCTTCCCCCTTAACGTCCTTGTTCTAACACCAGCGAATGTGGTTGTTCTCTGGGGTGCACTGGGACCTTTGCCTGTGGGAAGGCACACAGCCTCTACCAAATGTCCTCCCAGCAGGGTAACTGCCTCTCCCCGTATGGCCTGAGGACCCCTTGGATGAACTTCACTATTTGTCCTGGGGATTCACCCTTCCCACCAGAGCTCCACCACGTATCAAGCTGTGGAGTTTCATCCTGTATGCCTGCCCCCCCTCTCCTGTTTATAGAGTCTTAATGGAATTTAAACCCTCTCCTTTCTCTTTTCTCCCTTTTTTGTTCAGTTCTTGTGGCTGGTTCCACTTTTCCACTTTCTCTCCAGCTGCTTGGGGGGGGGGGTGTGCTTTTCTCATACTTTCCCCCATCTCCATCCTCTCTCCACAAGCAAAAACAGCTCCTTGCCCTCCTTGGCTTCTCTCTCCCCCACTTCACTTCTCTGTGCTGTGTACCTGCCAAATTCTATGGTTTAGGTTGCGCAGATTGTTGTGTTAATCCTCAAATTAGTTTTCTAGGTGTGCAGGATTATTTAGTGTTGGTATGGCTGCATTTCAGGGATGAGAGACACACAAAAACCTTCTATGCTCTTCCACCATCTTGACCCCTCCCCGTTAGTCCACCTTTTTAACTTATTTTTTAAATCTGATTTGATGTGATAAACCTTATTTATAAGCAAAAGCCCATAGTGTTTTGCACTGTGCATTCCAGAGCAAAATGGCCCATGCTGAAATATTGGCTTTTCTCCATTATAACTGTTCAAACTTGGATTGCTTTCTTCCCTGTTTGCTCATGTGTGAAATGGGGTAATAACAATAACTTCCTTGCAGAATTAATATAAAGATCAAAAGAAAATTTAAATAAAGATCAGGGCCTTGAGCATTATTAGTGCTTGATGCATTCTGTTTTTATTAGCATTCCAAGCTAACAATGACTGAGGTAATTTCATAATAATATGTCTTGCCCAAAATTGTTTGTTAGTTTTGCTTTGTGTAGAAAAAAGTAACTGAGTTAGTGTGATGATTGGAGATAATTTGTTAGCTCTCAAAGGTTAATTTTCTTTTTTATGAAAGATAACTACCAGGGAAGTGCCTCACTTTAAATGTTTGTATCTTTGTTATTAAAGAATAAATAAAAGAAAGTCACCAGTGCTTTGGCCCTGTCATAGAAGAAGCAGAATTATTTCCTTGGGCTTTCTCCAAGTTTTGCTGTATGCCTCAGGGTTAAGGGTTAAGGGTCCGTGACCATAGCAACCCCAAGTTTATTTCTGCGATTCCTCTAGTAATGCTCTTCATTGAAGGTGTCCAAAGAATCATTTATTATTACAAACCTAAAAGCCTGCTTAATACATGTGAAAAGATACCCAGAGAGGACAAAGTTTAGCAAAGTCTCAAAGCATATTAATGGCAAGATTGGGTTAGGAACCCTTGACTAACACAGAAAATATAGATGTCCTTCTATTATCCTTGGATTGAGGAAAAAGATGAGTAGTCAAATATATCTGAAACAAACCTCTTTATTGCTTGCTAAGAAAAAGGCAAGTTTGGTTGCAGAGCTCAGTCATTTAGAAGAAAGCAAGGAACCAGCCATATATATATATATTTTTTTTGGGGGGTGAAGTGATAATGGGAGCTAGGAGACTGGCTGACTTCCAGAAGCAGGGAAATTAGGGTGAGATAAGGTAATGCAGTTTAGGACTGGAGCCTATCTTTAATAAAAATTGTATTTTCTTCAGTATGTTGTTGTTCATTAATTTCACTTGTTTCAGATAATGCATTATAATGTTGTCTTGATTACTGAGTTATTTGTTACCTCCTTAAATTCTGTCTCTGAAATGAGTGCTTGACTCATCTCACCCCAGTCCCACACTATTTAAAGCATGCATACAGAGGAGGGGCTGCCATTGATTGAGAGGGGTGGGTTCACATCCAGTGCTGTGGATGTTTGGGACTAGGAACAATGAATAGTTGGTATGCTTTTTCTTGATCTTAGAGAATTGTAGCATTTAATTCTCATTATGTTACAATTACCCTTCAAATCTGAATGGTTACCTACTCCTATGTTTCAATATTTCAGGCAAGGTATTAGAAAGCTGAAGAGGAGGGGTGTGAGGGTGGCTCAGTCGGTTAAGCATTCAACTCTTGGTTTTGGCTCACGTCATGGTCCCATGGTTTGTGGGATTGAAACCTGTGTCGGGCTCTGTGCTGACAGCATGGAGCCTTCTTGGGGTTCTCTCTCTCCCTTTCTCTCTACCCCTCCCCTGCTCACACTGTCTTTAGATAAATAAATAAACATTAAACAAAAAGCAATAAGGAACAAAAAGTTGTAATACCTCTTCCATTCTGCTCAATCTAATCTAAACCTTCCCTGCTTGCTGTATACACTAGACTTACTCCTTCATCTCCTCCTTTTTGAGAAGGTACCTCTTCTGTCTCTGTGTGCAGTCTATCTATGTCTACAATGTCCATAAGGTCTTTCTTCCAATGTCAAAGGCATTGAAACCTGCACTTCTGTCACTAAGGTTGTTAATCCCATGCTCTTTCATTTTCTCTTGTTAATTTTTTCTCTTTCAGCTATACTTTGGCTTCCAGTACAGTGCCAGAAGTCTCTCTACTATTAAAATGACATTAATTAAAAACCTATGCATGTAGTTCTTAACCTCTTTTTTTTATCTTCTAAATTTATGTGAACAGTCATTTTCACATATTCTGTCTCACCTGTAAATCTTTCCATGGTGCATAGTTGTCGGTTTTCCCGTCACCACCCACACTACCAATTTCCCTTCACTTACAAGTATAACTGATAACCACAAGTAAAATATCAAGTTACTTGAGCTTTGTAGATTCTTTTATTTTAAGGTTTATTAGTTTATTTTGAGAAAGAGAGCAGGGAAAGGGGGTGCAGAGGGAGAAAGAGAAAGAATCCCAAGCAGGTCTGCACTGTCAGAATGGAGTTAGACTCAGGGCTCCAACTCACAGACTGTAAGATCATGACCTGAGATGAAGTCAAGAGTCAGATGCTCAACTGAATGAGCCACCCAGGCACATCTGTAAATTTTTTGTAGATTTGATCCCACTGACCATTTAATCTTTGAAACACTCTTTTTCCCTTGTCTTCTGTGACCATCTGGATCTTATTGTGCTTCCCTAGATGTTCCTCTTTTCTTTTCTTCACTTTTTACTTCTTTGCTAATCCTTTATTCATTCATTTATTTATTTTTAAAAATTTCCTGCCCTAAACAGTATCCCTGGATAATATTTAATGTGATAATCACTTAGAATGTGATCGTGCTAATGACTCACAGGCTTACCTCACCAGACAAACATCTTCCTGGTGAATCACACTCATACTCACTTCTATATTTTCACAGAAAACACAGGAGGAAAACAATGAGCTCCTTCTTAAATTTGATGAATTATTTGATTATCTAGTTTGAATCATCTTAGTTAAGATTATCATTATTGAAAATAACCCTTATCTTTTTTTGTTTACCATTATTTTTCACAGCTAGGTATCCATTAAGCATTATTAATAGTCATTGCCATTTTTCTTTCTGTCTCTGCTGTCATCACTTCTTACTTGGTCTATTTAAATAGCCTGTAGAGTAGGTTTGTGACTCCAGCTCCTCTACTCTTTCACTCAATCCTCCAGAGATCCAACAAACAGGCATTTATTTATTTATTTATTTATTTATTTATTTATTTTTAAACTTTATTTATTTTTAGAGACAGAGAGAAAGAGTGAGAGACAGATAGTGCAAGTAGGGGAAGGGCAGAGAGAAAGGGAGAGAGACAGAATCCCAGGTAGGCTCAGCACTGTCAGTGCAGAGCCCAATGGGGGGTTCAAACTCACGAATCATGAGATCATGATCTGAACTTCAGTCAGATGCTTAATGGACTGAGCCACCCAGGCGCCCAATAAGTATTCTTTTAAAATGCAAATTTAATCACTTTGTTGCTATATAGTATATATATTATATGACATACTAAACAAATTTAATTAAATATATTAAATAATATAATATAAATAATAAATATAATATATATGTTTCCCCAGAGGTATCCTCTACTCTGATTTTAATCACTTTAAATTACATTTTCCTTGGAAATTATCTATAGAATCTCACAGCATTTACTCTTGTGTCTATATTCCCTCACTGAAAATAATATTTGTGACATCCATTTACATTATTGTTTATGTAGAACTAGTTCATCCTGCCAATGGATAAAACACTGTCCTATGTATGATCTTTGTTGAAATAACTGTTTCTTTTCTACTCTTTCCACATTAACCAAAGCATTCATTATTTCATTGTTTGCCAGTTTATATCTTTTATTCTTTTTCATTTTTAAGATCAAGATTTAGTTTTTGATGGTTACCTGACAATAAGCAATGAATTGATGCAAACATCTGTTGCTCATATCTCAGTGAAGATAGACATTACCACCTCTACCTGTTGAAACTAACCAAAATTTAGTCGTTTTTTTCAATCATAGACTCTTTTCTCAAATCACAGAGAAACATGCTACATTCTTTGACCTGGTGGGTAAATAGAACCATTTAAGAAGACTAAGGGTCAGAGGAAGTTACAGAGTGAGCAGAAAGAATATATCCAGTTATTGGGTGATGAAGTGAAGTGAAGGATTAATTACTTCATCTAAAAGGCATACAATTCATAGGAACTGTGAATTCGTATGTGAATGTGAATTCCCAGTGAATGAAAAATAAAATACTTTCAAATAAATAAGGCTCTATCTTTTTTTCTGAGCCCTTCATTGAAATACTACCTATATTTATGTGTGTAGTTTTGAAACAGAACATGTAGAGGAGGACTTTGAAGAAGGAAAGTGTAAATGGCACATACAATTTGTCACCTGAATGGTTTTTAAAGAATGAAGCCCCCCAAATGCTTGAGAAGGGCAAGTATCTAGAAGGGGAAGAGTAAAAGGCCGTCGAGTCCAAGCTGGATTTAGGTTGGACTTACTCTCCCTCGGAGCAAACCTCTCCTCTTCCTGAACCTTAGTTTTTTCATATGTTAATAAAGTTAATAATAATACATGCCATACAGGATTGTCCTGAAGTTTAAATGATGGAGTGTTTGGGAAAGTGCTCCAGAAACTAAAAGTTACATTTAATTAGTCTGCTGATTCATGAAACCATAGTGGCATTTTTATTAAAAGTTCAGGGCATTTTAAGAATGTATTTTCTTTCTGATATCACAGTGAAAAACCATGAAACTATAGTACTAGAGGCATAGTTGTATTCTAAACTGAAATGCATATAGTTTACATAATTAGGGTTAGGAAAATTTTCTGGGATGTTCTTCTAGGTGGGTGTGTGCCATAATCAAAATCATAGTCATAGTAATAGAAGCAGGTAGTAGTAGGAGTAGTGGCACTATAAGTATTAAATGGATAAGAGAGAAATCATCTCAGTCTCTAATAGCAAAACAGATACTAATTTAAGTTAATTACACATTTGGCTGACAAAATTGATACATAGACATTGTAGGAAGTGACTTATAATCAGACATATTTATCATAAGATGTTGTCAGGACTTATTGCCCATTCCCATGCAATTTTTCTTTCTTTGATCTGTGATTCTCTTCCTGAATCAGAAAGAGAAGGAGAATTAGGGCCCACATTCCAAAACACAGAGTTCAGATTTTCATTCATGAGATTGGACTACTTCTTCATAGTTGATGATTTTCCTTAGTGGCTCAATCCTTCTTTTGTTCCAATTCTTGATAAATTTGGCATCAGAAAAGTGAAGAATCTTGTTTTTATTATTGCTGATTTGTATCAGTTGATTTCAGTAGAAAGTACAGAATTCAGCTTAGGAGAAAAAACAAATGGCAGAAAAAAATCCTTTTATTATCTTTTTGTCTTTGTAATTCTGTTGTAGTTGAAAGGAGGGAATTCCTGACAGCACATTCACCCTGACTTTATCTGGTTGAGTTTTAAATAAGTCATGTGATTGGTCTCATACTATAGCTCCTGGAAACTTGTTCTGTCACATAATAGAACTGAAGAGTAGGAAGTTCTTCTTCATATAATATTCCTGGATTCAATTCTTGAGGAAATCTCCTCTGTACAATTTCACCTCCGTAAAGAAATCAATGGGAGTCAAAACCAGAAAAAAAAAAAAAAGCACTCAGCAGATGGATGAAGAAAGAGGGTTTGTGAGATACAATGGGGGAAGCAATACTGAGACAGTATATTCTAGGCAAGGAGGTGGGTACAACAAGTCTACATCAAAAGAAAGGAAAAAAAAATATATATATATATATATATATTCTCCAAATGAATCTTAGAAAGCAGCACTATCAGTGCAATCAATAAAAATTTTTCTCCCTTATGCTGGTACTCTCTTAGCTAAAAGGATTCTCCAGACGCTGACTTTAGTAACATTCAGGGGTGTGTTTAGTTTTCAGATTGTAAACTTCAAATTAATATTGAATCCATTTAAAACCCACATCTTTCCAGGTTGACAGGTATAACATGACAAACATTGACTGATGATGAGTCTGTGTTAGGAGTGGGTAAAACTCTTCTTTACGTTAAAAAAAAATTAGTGTTTATTTTTTTTTTTTTTTGAGAGACAAAGCATGAGTGGGAAAGGGGCAGAGATAGAGGAAGACACAGAATCCAAAGCAGGCTCCTGGCTCCAAGCTGTCAGCACAGATCCTGACGTGGGGCTCGAATTCACAAGCCATGAGATCATGACCTGGGCCGAAGTTGGGTGCTTAACCGACTGAGACACCCAGGAGCTCCTCTCTTCTTCAGGTTTTAAGAGAACTATTACATTCTCACTGACACCCACTCACCCCCATCTCTCTTGTCACATTTCCATGACGATCTTCTTTGAACCTTGAGTCCTCAAAACAATGGATTTTAGGGGTGCCTGGGTGGCTCAGTTAAGCATCCAATTTCGGCTTAGGTCATGATCTCAAGCCCTGAAATGGGCTGTCTGCTGTCAGCACAGAGCCCTCTTCAAATCCTCTGTCTCTCTCTCTTTCTCTGCCCCTCCCCTGCTCAGGCTCCCTCTCTCTCAAAACTAAATAAACTTAAAACACACACACACACACACACACACACACACACACACACACACACACACAATGGACTTTAAAATGTAATAACACAAGAGCAGACATTCAAGCCATAGCTCTATGGAGCCAGCTTCTTTTCTACCCTGCCTGTTCAATAATCAAGGACAGTTTCTCTTGATGAGTGTTATAAAAGCATCAGGTAAAATTCTTAGGGTACTTTTGGGAAAGACATCTAAAAGAAGAGAGATTCACAGTATTATTTCATTCACATGCTTCAATTAGGCATGTTTAATTCAAAGGTAATTCATGCTATATTTTATATACATGTAATGCTAAAATTGCCAGAGCCCAGATCTACTGGGTCACGTTGCTTTTGGGATAAAACTCAAAATTGTCAATATGATGAACACGACACCGCATGACCTGGCCCTTGTCTGTCTCTCCACATTCACTTCTAACCAGTCTTCTCTGCTTTCTGGCCACACTGGATATTCTGAAGTTCTTTAAATGCGCCATGCCTCCTCCTGCTTCAGAGGTCTCCACATGCTACCATTCTTCACTGGATTTTCCTGACTCCTCTTCTGCCCTACTTCATCCTCTTTCTTTCCTGCTTACTTTTGGGAGCATTGTGTAGATTTCATATTCTCAGGAAAACCTTCCTCGAATAACAATCACTCTCACACTAGGTCATTTATTTTCAGTTTCCATTATGACCCAGCACTTTTCTTCTAAAATAGGTATAAGCACATACTCACACTAGTAAATATATAAATAGATTCCTCCCTAAAATGTAAGGACAGAGACTTTTGTTCATTATCCTACCCTTTGTTCCTGTTCTGTGCCTACTGCATTTTGGACTCCTGCACGCTTTGGTTGAATAAGTAACTGTGCATGTTACAGATTATAATAAAAGGAGTGCCTATTTATAGCAAGGTGTGATGTATCTGGGAATAGCTAAATAGAACCATTAACAAATACTTTCATTAAAATAAGTAAACAGGGGTGCCTGTGTGGCTCAGTCAGTTAAGCAACTGGCTCTTCATTGTGGCTCAGGTCATGATCTCAGGGTTCATGGATTTGACCCCTCACCGGGCTCTGAGCTGAGAGTGAGGAGCCGGCTCTGCTTGGGATTCTGTCTCCCTCTTTCTCTGCTCCTCCTTGGCTTGTGTTCTCTCTCTCTCTCTCAAAATAAATTAATATTTTTTAAATAAGTCAACAAAGCCTTTCACAAATATAAACTAATTTGCTGCTCACTAGAGTCATCAAAGCAATGCTCCTAAAGACAAATGCACATGCTTCCTTCCACACTGCTGAAACAACCCTACATAATGATTTCACTTCTCGTCAACATTCTTCCCATTTACACTCCAAGGTTTTCTCAAGTGCCTTTTTCCCACAGCGGTTAGTGGACTATTTAATAATGTTAACAGTACCACTTAAGGATAACAACTATAGCATATGTCTTGGAAAATTTAAAAGGCTCCCAGAGTACTTTTATCTTGTGTTGTGGATAGATAACTGTGATATTTAAATCCAACTTGACAAGTGAACTATAAGAATGAAGAGATTCTCTGGTATTTCCCAGATAAGCAAAAATCATGTATCATTCAGGAACTGTTTCATTCAAAGGGGTGAGCAAAAGGAAAAGTAGAAATTCCAGTGGTTTATGCACAAATAAGCAATACCTGTTTTGGGGGAAAACATGACTGTTCCAGAGGCATTATTAGGGTAAAAACACATTAAAATATGGAGTAGAGGGAGTGAATAGATGGAGATAAGGTGTCCTAGAGGAAGACCAAAGGGCTTAGAATGTATGTGAGTGGAAGCATAGCTAGTGTTGTGTTGAGTTGAAGAAGAGCTTCTTGGGCAGACATTTGAACATTCAGAAAGGTGGAGCTAAGAATAGGAACTTATAGCTGCAATTTCTTTAAATGCCCTAAATCGGAATCTGAAGTTTACCAGCTGCTAAAGGACATATACTTCAAACTGAAATGCCAAGACCAAATGGGTGGAGAGAAGGATTCAAGAAGTGGGTACCAGTGGGAATGTGCTAACTGAGCCTAGTCCATGAAGTCTTTCTTCATTCCCCGCCAACTACACAGTCTCTTCACTTGGATTCCTCCTGTACTCGCTGTTTCATTTAGATGGTAACGAGGTTTTGGTACATCAGGTGATCCTTATCTTGAGAGGGTAGTCTGCCTCATCTATCCAGTAAGGTCAAGGAGACCAGTGTCAATGAAACCATGGCCCACCTTCCATTATTTTCTTGGCCAACACAGTACATGCCACAAAACAGTGCCTATCAAGTCATAAGTTTTGAAAGTCTCACTGTACCCCAAAGACACAGTCATTATTTTCAAATGCAGCTTTAGAAATCTCCTGATAAAGCCTTGGTTCTAGTGTTGGACACCCAACAGAACAGTGATTTTCAGATCTAGCTGTCTGATGCAGATGCTCTCTGGGGGAATATCCTAGCAATCACAACATGTTTCTCTTGGAATTACAACAGATAAGTTGTCTTTATTTTTTCTTCTCTCTGCTTTGAGAGACCCAGAGTCTGGGTCTTAACAGTGCAAGTGATTCCAATTTATCCACTAGTATGCATTTAATTAAGCTTGTTTCTAGGTTACTCCCTTGGTTGCCTGATAGGTATTCCTGGATGCTAGCCTATATGAGTTCTGAGATGGCCTGTAGTGGACTCTTCAAAATAATTGTTTTTTAGAAGCTGTGGGACCAATGGATTTGTTCACTTTGTCTAAAATAAACTCATGATCACCCTTGTTCTAGCCTCCTACTTATGAGACTTGAAATTTAATGTTTAGGTACATAATCTGGAGCTAAAATGAAATGAGCAAACTAGATCCTTAATTCACTTATGTTAATTCAATAATTTTAGGAACTCAACCCAGAAAAAGTCATAACATTTTCTTTATTCCTTTTTTTTTTGAGTATATTTGACACACAATGTTACATTAGTTTGGGGTTTATAACATAGTGATTCAGCTTCTCCAAACTTTATGTTATGCTCACCACAACTATAGCTGCTATCTGCCATCATACAACACTATTACAATACCATTGACTATATTTTCTGTGTTGTATCTTTCATCCCTGTGACTGATTCATTCCTGTATTTGGAGGCCTGTATTTCCCACGTCTCTTTATCCATTTTGCCCATCTTCCCATACCCCTTACTCTGGCAACCATAATTTGTTCTCTGTATTTATAGGTCTGATACTGATTTTTTTTTGTTTATTCATTTGTTTTGTTTTTATTTTTTTATTTTTTTTATTTTTTTCATGAAATTTATTGTCAAATTGGTTTCCATACAACACCCAGTGCTCATCCCAAAAGGTGCCCTCCTCAATACCCATCACCCACCCTGCCTCCCTCCCACCCCCCATCAACCCTCAGTTTGTTCTCAGTTTTTAACAGTCTCTTATGCTTTGGCTCTCTCCCACTCTAACCTCTTTTTTTTTTTTTTCTCCTTCCCCTCCCCCATGGGTTTCTGTTACGTTTCTCAGGATCCACATAAGAGTGAAACCATATGGTATCTGTCTTTCTCTGCATGGCTTATTTCACTTAGCATCACACTCTCCAGTTCCATCCACGTTGCTACAAAAGGCCATATTTCATTTTTTCTCATTGCCACGTAGTATTCCATTGTGTATATAAACCACAATTTCTTTATCCATTCATCAGTTGATGGACATTTAGGCTCTTTCCATAATTTGGCTATTGTTGAGGGTGCTGCTATAAACATTGGGGTACAAGTGCCCCTATGCATCAGTACTCCTGTATCCCTTGGATAAATTCCTAGCAGTGCTATTGCTGGGTCATAGGGTAGGTCTATTTTTAATTTTCTGAGGAACCTCCACACTGCTTTCCAGAGCGGCTGCACCAATTTGCATTCCCACCAACAGTGCAAGAGGGTTCCCATTTCTCCACATCCTCTCCAGCATCTATAGTCTCCTGATTTGTTCATTTTGGCCACTCTGACTGGTGTGAGGTGATATCTGAGTGTGGTTTTGATTTGTATTTCCCTGATGAGGAGCGATGTTGAACATCTTTTCATGTGCCTGTTGGCCATCCGGATGTCTTCTTTAGAGAAGTGTCTATTCATGTTTTCTGCCCATTTCTTCACTGGGTTATTTGTTTTTCGGGTGTGGAGTTTGGTGAACTCTTTATAGATTTTGGATACTAGCCCTTTGTCCGATATGTCAGTTGCAAATATCTTTTCCCATTCCGTTGGTTGCCTTTTAGTTTTGTTGGTTGTTTCCTTTGCTGTGCAGAAGCTTTTTATCTTCATAAGGTCCCAGTAATTCACTTTCGCTTTTAATTCCTTTGCGTTTGGGGATGTGTCGAGTAAGAGATTGCTACGGCTGAGGTCAGAGAGGTCTTTTCCTGCTTTCTCCTCTAAGGTTTTGATGGTTTCCTGTCTCACATTCAGGTCCTTTATCCATTTTGAGTTTATTTTT
The DNA here is from genome assembly GCF_046562875.1 of Panthera onca. Taxonomy (NCBI): domain Eukaryota; kingdom Metazoa; phylum Chordata; class Mammalia; order Carnivora; family Felidae; genus Panthera; species Panthera onca. Next base: position 22,164,775 of record NC_138349.1, on the reverse strand, counting down.
GTGAATGGTGTGAGAAAGTGGTCTAGTTTCAACCTTCTGCATGTTGCTGTCCAGTTCTCCCAGCACCATTTGTTAAAGAGACTGTCTTTTTTCCATTGGATGTTCTTTCCTGCTTTGTCAAAGATGAGTTGGCCATACGTTTGTGGGTCTAGTTCTGGGGTTTCTATTCTATTCCATTGGTCTATGTGTCTGTTTTTGTGCCATGTTTTGTTTTTAAAATTCGACATATAAGTGAAGTCATTTGGTATTTTTCTCTCTATGTCTGACTTATTTCACTTAGCATGATACTCTCTAGATCCATCCCTGTCATTGCAAATGGCAAAATCTCATCGTTTTTATGACTGAATAATATTCCAAATATATACCACGGCATTTTTATCCATTCATCTATCTTGATGTAAAAAACAAAATAACATTTTGAGTTTTATCCCTTAGGTTAGATGCCAGACCAAAAGGTAAATTGGAATTAATTCTGTATCTATTAAATTTTGCTTTGTAACCAAATTTCCTAGAACAGAGTATGTTTAAACAACAGCTCTTTATATTGGTATGGATTACACATTTGGGTTCCACTCGGTTGGCTATCCTACTTATTGGGTCCTGGCTTAGCTATTTTTGGATGAGAACTTGGCTAGGATATACAGGATATTTGTAATACCTGGGCTGAGTATTATTTCTCTCCACATCTCTGTTATCTACTAGTAGATGAACGTCTTATATCTTAGTGGCAAGATTCCAAGACATATCAAGGAATGACAGGTAAGAAAAATGAAATGTTGCCTCAGTTTTTGTAGTAGGGATCATTCCATGGTACTTTAGCTTCCAGTGCACAATCTCTTTTTAAGTCTCTGCATGAATCAGATTTCTATGGTCTCAGTGGCCACAGCAAACCATATCCCTGAGTTGAGAGCCACTATGACAAGGGACTACCCAAGGACATGGGCAGAGGGAGGAATCAACAAATTGAATGTCTTTACTGAAACAGTTTATCAGAGATTCTACTTTTAGTTGTCACTGCCTCACTTACTTTCCTGAACTATGTCACTCTATCTTTGAGGGCTTTGATGAACCAGTTCTAACACCTTTTCTAATTTAAAATTCTATAAACACATGACTCAAAAACCTCAAAGCCTGAAGGGAAATAGATTTGCTATAGTATAGTGAATATTTGTATATGAATGGAATATAGATAAATAGAACAAGGAATACCATTATGCAATGTGCTTAATTTTTACCCATAAAAATTAATCTTCACCAATGGGGCATTCATATGCAATGTTACTTTATAAATCAAAGATAATAAAACAGTAATCACAAAAAGAGGTGTTTAACACTATGGAGGAGTCAAACACTAGGCTATTTTTTTTCCCATGGTGACTTTTTAGGATCCTTACAACATTTCTAAGTAGGCTTTATTACCTCATCTTTGGGAGGTAAATAAATGAAGGCATAGAGACAGTAAGGTGACAGGACTTGTAAGTTGTGTTTTTATATTCAAACTCATATCTTTCTAAGTTTAAAGCCACTATTCCTTTACTCCATCTGGAATGAACTAAACAAAGCAGTTGTATTTTCAATGGACATTAATTGAGGAGATTTTTGTAAATACCAGAAAGAATGATGTATGAAAACAGTGCAGTATTGATTTTCTTTTCCTGTGGTACTTTTATTTTATTATTTTTATAACATTATTGATTTCATTTAATCTGTCATTGTGATGAGAAAAACTAATCATCACATGATCAGCAGGGTCTATGATATTATATGAAACTTCATTCCTCCTCCGCTTGGGCAAATATAATAGGATTGACCTTCTGACATTCAGACCAAGAAAAAGGAATTTCCTGTGAACAGTGAAGTGTCTCTTATAGGAATAAAAGCCTATAAAATGCATATCAAAATATAAGATTCTGGGATTCTACAGACAGTACACTCTCCACTGTCCCCCACCACACACACATAGACACACATAGGTTCATTAGTCAGTACCCTTGAGCTGGCACTGACTTCATGATTTTTGTACAGGGATTAGAATGTTCAGAAAGTACACAGTGTGCTCTGCCTGACTAAGACTAAATAGAACCACCATCATTTAAGTGAAGGCAACTTTGGGGGCCATTTTATATATGGCATTAAATTATTTGGTTTAGTGTGATGGCCAGTGACTGATTCCCTAACCCACTTAACTAGGAAGTTTTCATGTAAGGATGTATATCATGAAGTGATTCAGTCAGCTACAACAACAGGCTGCAGTGTTTTTATAGACACGGTCATTGCTACTTATAAAACCCATTGAAATCTATATAGTAAATTGCCTTTGCTTCCTGTTCATTCTATGACTTAGTCTTATTTTTTTCACATATATAAGCAAGAAAAATCCATTAATCCAGAAACAAATATGGTGGAACTGGACTCAGAAAGACTATACTTAGTAAATGCTTAACTAATTGTTCATGCTGCCTATAGAGTGTGCAGTTTGAAGTGTTTTCTTTTTCTAGTAACGGAGTGGTGTTATCTTTAATAATTTACTCACTCTTCACTTGCTATTGTGTGGAAGACACCAATTCCCCCTGACAGTAGCATCACTGAGAAGCTCTCTCCATAGTTTTAGAAGTAGCAGAGACCAACAAAATCATGTAGTCTGTTTTCTAAATGCCTGGGGCCAGAAAGCTAGTCTCCATGAGATAGCATTGATGCCTTTGGCCTCAGTAATATCCAGGCCTTTACATCAGGTGGGCACATTTGGTTTCAAGTTATAATAAATTACTTGAGTGAATTTAAGATTAAAAAATTGTAATATATGACAAAGATATAGATGTTTCTCTCAGAGACAAAGGTGCTTTGGTCTTCTCTCTTAAAATTGCCTCTCTTTACCAAAACCTTATTGTGGAATGAGTTCTGGTATAGCTGTATAGATGGTATTGACATGGGCAGATTATTAGTCTCCATTCCCAAGGAAAGGACTGTGATTGACCCAGTTTGGGTCTAACACAATGGTGAGTTAATTATTTAGTCTCAATTTTACCACTACCATGTAATATTTTCACAGTCTCCCCATTGCCATGGCCATAGGGTTGGCACAATACACATTTCTCCTGCAACTGAGTTTGAGCTTTGCCAGGTAACTTGGCTTCACTAATGGAATACCAGAAGTTTTGACACAGGTAATGCATTGAAATGAATATGCATGTGTGGGCTCTTTCTCTTTGATCTAATAATCCACCATGAGAAGAGTATGTACCATGCAGCTATTGTACTTTTAGCTGAGGTCTCTGAACAAACATATCTGGAGTAGGCATGAACTGAAACAGCAGCCTGAAACTAAGGCCAGTAGAGATCAGTTAAATGCCAGTTAACTTACAGTCCCATGAACATAATAATGCTGTTTTAAGTTTGGGGAGCTTCTCATGCCACAGTATTGTCATAACAATCGACCAATAGAGAAATCAATACTGACAGTTGTATGCTGCCATAAGGAACTTAAAATGCATTGCACTGACACAGAAAAAGAACAATAGGTGGCAATAAAACTATTACAGGAGACTAGAAAAATATCAACATATTTGCAACAAAGCAAAGACAGAAATGTATCTGATAGACATAAAGCATCATATGACAGAATTCCAAGGCAAAGTATTGAAAAGGTAAGCTGTTAGAAACTACATTTGATAAGGTTCACTGAGGAAGAAATAAGCTCAGAAAAGTACCTCTGGCTTACAAAAACTATTGAAAAGAGATATAGAGAGCCCTGAAATATGAGGACTGCAATGTGGTAAAATGAAACTGTTTCCAGGCAGTTAAAAGCTATGGACATTTAAAAGCTATGGACTTTAGAATCAAAAACAAATCCATACAATTTCTTACTTGGATTTCTGAAGATAGATGCTGCTTACTCTGATTTTTATTTTAATGCCATTATATATTATATTTAAAGTGTATTTACTTATTTTGAGAAAGAGAAGAGAAGAGAAGAGAGAGAGAGAGAAAGAGAGAGAGAGAGAGAGAGAGAGAGAGGAAGAGAATCCCAAGAAGGCTCCACACTGTCAGTGCAGAGCCCATTGTGGGGCTCCATCCCATGAACCAAACTGTGAGATCATGACCTGAGCCAAAACTAAGAGTTGGATGCTTAACTGACCGAGCCACCCAGATGCCCTAAAGCCATATATTTTTAAGCAAATATAACATGTATTCATTTTAGACTCATTTCTTATATTTTGTAATTTTGCCCTTTAATTCAGTTTTATTGACAACGAATGGCCTTTAACTCTTCTGTAAATTTCTGAGGAACATGTATCTCAGTAGGTAATGTCTCCTAATTAGCACATAGTATGTAGATTCCATATATTTTTTTCCAGTATCCACACCAAAAGTTAATTTGTTAAAACATTTGGGGCTGCCATATTTTTAATGCAGTTACAAGACCTTTTTGAGTATGGCTAATAGAATTTCTGCATTATTTTTGTTATCTAAATCACATTTGCAGTGAAACATCCATAATTTTCATTCCTATTTATTTAAAGTATAATAAGAAATTGAACATGTGAAAAAACCTGATGGTTTAATCATAGGTTTTTATTGTCGTTGTCAGTTGCCTAGCTCATATACTTTACAAAACTTTTATCTTTTCCTTTCTTTCTTTCTTTCTTTCTTTCTTTTTTTTTTTTTTTTTAGAAATTTATCCTTTTGATGTTTATTTATTTTGGAGAGACAGAGACAGAACACAAATGGGGAAGAGGCAGAGAGAGAGAGAGAGACACACACACACACACAGAATCTGAAGCAGACTCTGAGCTCTTAGCTGTCAGTACAGAGCCCAAAGTGGGGCTCAATCCCACCAACTGTGAGACCATGACCTGAGCCGAAGTTGGACGCTCAACCAACTGAGCCACCCAGGTTTCCCCTTTTTTTATTCAAAAAAATTTTTTTCGTGTTTACTTATTTTTGAGACAGAGAGATCATGAGCAGGGGAGGGACAGAGAGAGAGGGAAACAGAATCTGAAGTAGGCTCCAGGCTTCCAGCTATCAACACAGAGCCTGACACGGGGCTTGAACCCACAAACTGTGAGATCATGACCTGAGCCAAAGATGGATGCTTAACCAGCTGAGTCACCTTGGTGACCCTTAAAACTTTTATCTTTAGCAACTTGCCTTTATCAGGTCTTTAAAAAATATATAATGTCTTTTTATGCCAACAACCTAATTTTACATTTTTAAATCAATATTTTACAATACTAATTTAACCACAAAATTAAATAAGCACACAATAAGTGCATAATTATCGTGGCGGGCAGACTCTAGGATGCTCCATCTCAGTTACCTCACTTACTGGTATTCATATTCTTGTATAATCTCCACTGCAACATATTCTAGTGACTTGCTTATAACTATAGAATAAGGCAAAGTGATGGGATGTCACTTCTATGATTGGCCTACCCAAGATTTTAATTTGTATTGTGCTATAAGAATCTCTTTATTGCCTATGAAGCTTTTACACTTTGATAGCAAGCTTCCATGCTGTAGAATTTCACATGGTCAGGTATTTAAGAAAGCCTCCATCCAATAGCCAGCAGGAACTGAGGCTTAGTCCAACAATCCTCAACGTACTGAATTCTGCCAACAGCCCATGAGTTTTGAAGCAGATCTGTCTCCAATCAGTCTTTTAGATGATACGCCAGACTTGGCTAACATCTTTACTCATTGCCTGGTGAGAGACTCTGAACCAGAGGATCCAGCTAAGCCATGCCCAAACTCCTGTCATCCAGAAAGGGTAGGATAATTAAAGTGTGATTTTTAAGCTGCTAAGCAACAACAAGAAAAACAAAAATCCAGAGCACTGCTGTTAAGACTAAGAATCATGGAAAAGACATAATCGAGGAGGTGGTTGTTACACATTTGCTGGTAGTTCTGAAAGCATTAAGGTAGCTTCTTGTAGATCCCTTTAGCTGGACAGATGTATCCAGCTAAATCTTGGATATGTTGGAGATATGGTCTTGCAGAATCCTAATATACATATAGTCTAGAGAGGCTTATTTGAACATAACTGTGGCTGTGGCTTTCGACACATAGAATAGACATAAATTATTGTACAAATATAAAACTATTCAAGTCTTTAAACCATTTATACAAATAAAACTGAATAACTCCAAAATGCAATTGGAAAATGTGTTACAATTAACAGATTCTTAAAAAGTTTCTCCCAGACATACCCACTTCTTTTTTAAAATATAATTTACTGACAAATTGGTTTCCATAAACACCCAGTGCTCATCCCAACAAGTGCCCTCTTCAATGCCCATCACCCATTTTCCCTTCTCCCCCACCCCCTATCAACCCTCAGTTTGTTCTCATTATTTAAGTGTCTCTTATGGTTTGCCTTCCTCCCTCTCTGTAACTTTTTTTCCCCTTTCCTCTCCCCCATGGTCTTCTGTTAAATTTCTCAATATTCACATATGAGTGAAAACATATGGTATCTTTCTCTGACTGATTTCACTTAGCATAATACCTTCCAGTTGCATCCACGTTGCTGTAAATAGCCAGATTAAATTCTTTCTCATTGCCAAGTAGTATTCCATTGTGTATAGAAACCACAATTTCTTTATCCATTCATCAGTTGATGGACATTTAGGCTCTTTCCATAATTTGGCTATTGTTGAAAGTGCTGCTATAAACATTGGGGTAAAAGTGCCTCTATGCATCAGCACTCCTGTATCCCTTGGGTAAATTCCTAGCAGTGCTATTGCTGGGTCATAGGGCAGTTCTATTTTTAATTTTTTGAGTAACCTCCACACTGTTTTCCAGAGCAGCTGCACCAGTTTGCATTCCCAGCAATGGTAGATACATCCACTTCTTAAAGTTTATTCAGTGTCTGCACTGTCCCCTGAAATCTGGTAAGCTGTTTGTTGCAACTGGATTCCAATTCCTGGGCAGCATTGACATTGTTACCTTGCATGATTCCTGCTTCTATCAGGCTCAAATAAATACAACAGCTTAAGTTACCAGCTGTCAAGAAAAAGACTGTTATAAGAGAGAATACAGGATGACTCACCATTTAATAGTGCTTATGTAAATTGCTGGTGTCCTACAGAGAACTTTAAATAATTAAAAAAAAAATGAATTCTGATCATCTAAGTGCAAAGAAAAGGAAATGTAATCATCCATTCCCCCGTTCAATCATTTGAAAAGTATAGCATCATTGAGAAGTCTCATTAGTGCTTAATGTTTCCAGGTCACTTCACTGTTCATGAAGATATTGCCCTGATCTGCAGACAATAGAGCTGACCATATAGAACAGTCAAGCAGGCAGCTGTGATATTTCTGTGCTAGTGGAATGCTGACTGAAAGCTCAGTCTTTGTGATTTAGACACTCATAGGGCTCTTCAAACTTAGATGCTCACAAGGCTCTGCAGATTTAGGCCACAAACTCCAGGTGGCCATCAGTGTGCAAATCTTAGTGCAGGTAAGAGGTGCATTTCTTTGGGGGAAAGAAAAGGGCTATATGAGGAACTAGATTTAGAAGCAAGAGGTGTGTTCTCTGGACCTGACATCCAGAGGCAAAGCACAGACATTATTAGTTTTGTTCCATCTAAAAAATGGGGATAATGGAACAGGAAACAAATGATTTCACATTAAACACAAGTGAATTTTCTTTTTATTTCTGCTTCTCATAGTTTCTATAGAATCATTCAACCCTCCACACTTTATGCTGCTCATGAAATCTGTGATACAGTGTCTTCTTGGCTTGGGTCAGTTGCAAATTGGATTCAGAACAAGATACTTTCAAAGCATCAGTGAGAAAGATAGGAGGGGTAAACCTGGGCTGGAGGCAGTTATGTGTGGATTACATTGCCCAGTTCTCAAAAAAAGAAACTGAACCACCCAATCCCCCACCTCTTACCCCATGGACTTGCTGTACTCTGAGGAGACTTTTGGGCAACTCTGTGAACAGGATCCCTCCTCTGGCTTTCCATAAGGCAGTACTAAGCTCCTCCTTTGTTCCTTTATCTGGCCTATTTAAAAATTCTCTTCTATACCCTCTTTTCTACATATGTTCTCCAGATTATATCTATATCTATATCTATATCTATATCTATATCTATCTATATCTATATCTATATCTATATCTATATCTATGTTATCTCTATCATAGCAGAAAGAACTAGGGTACTTGAGTTTGCAGCTCAATTCTTACAATTTATTCCAAGTTGTAGAACTTTACTTATTTGCAAAATATTTGCAAATCATATATCTGTTAAAAGATTAATATCCGAAATACATAAAGGACTCATATAACTAAATAGAAAAAAAAAGAAATTGACTAAAAAGATAGAGGATCTGTATAGACATTTTTCCAAAGAAGATTTATAGATGACCAGCAGGTACATGAAAGGATGCTCAACATCACTAATCATCAGGGAAATGAAAATCAAAAGTGTGTGTTATCACCTCACACTTGTTAGAATGGTTATTATAAAAAACACAAAAAATAAACAGCCTTGGCGAGGATGTTGAGGAAAGAGAACCCTTGCACACTGTTGGTGGGAATGTAAATTGGTGTAGTTACTATGAAAAACAGTACAGAGTTTCCTTAAATTTTTTTTAAATAGAACTACCACATTATCCAGTAGTTCCATTTCTGAGTATCTATCTGAAGAAAATGAAAACACTGACTCAAAAATATATATATATGCTCCAATTTTCATTGCAGTATTATTTACGTTAGCCAAAATATGAAAACAACCTAAGTATCCATCGGTGGATGAATGGATAAAGACCATATGATATATGTAAAACTGAGCCATAAAAAAGAATTTAATCTTGCCATTTGCAGAGACATGGAAGGACCTGGAGGGCATTTTGCTAAGTGACATAAGAAACCAAACTTATGGATACAGAGAACAGACTGGTTGTTGCCAGAGGCAGGGAATGAAGGTGGGTGAAATATAATGGAGTCAAAAGGTACAAGCTCCCAGTTACAAAATAAATAAGTCATGGGGATGTAATTTACAGTATGGTAATACTGTAATACAGTTAATAATACTGTATTATATATTTGAAAGTTGCCAAGAAAATAAATCTTAAAAGTTCTTAATGTTAGAAAAATAACATTTTGTAACTTTTATAAAGATGGGTGGTAACTGGTCTTATTGTGGTGATCATTTCACAGCGTATACAAATACACATTTAAAAATGTTTATTTATTTATTTTGAGAGAGAGTGTGAGTGGGGGAGGGGCAGAGAGAGAGGGAGAGAGAGCATCCCAAGCAGGCTTCGCGCTGTCAGCACAGAGCCTGACACGAGGCTTGATCTCACCACTGTGAGATCAGGATCTGAGCTGAAATCAAGAGTTAGATGCTTAACCGATTGAGCCACCCAGGCTCCCCTCACAGTGCATACAAATATTGAATTATGTTGTACACCTAAAACTAAGATGATATTGTGTGTCATTTGTATAACTCAATTAAAAAAAAAAGAAAGAGAACAAAGGAAAGGAACTTCACTCTGATTCATTTTAGTAAATAAAATGATCATTTCATTACATTTAAATTCAAATCTATTAGACTTCTTTTCAGCTAAGGATAAGGGATCTTGTTAATAATTCTTCAAACACCATGCCCTAACATTTTCTCCCCGATGAGCGGTTTCAGAATAAACTAATCATGTAGCTTATACTTCAGGATCCCTTACTTAAAACAACCCTCATCCCAAGCCTCTTAGTTTCTCATTCTAAAGAAATATCTAGTTTTATTTTTACCTAGTTTTGTATTCATAGCTTTGCGCGGTTTTTACTTTAAAAGGGTTCCTCGAATTGTTAATATTGGGCCCACTAAACCTGGATCCTTCCCAAGCTTTACTTTTGTATAACACCTTGGCTCAGAGGGACAGGCAGAAATCTAGAAATGCCGCAGTGACTCTGCTCCCATATTTTCTCCCCACCTCAGAGCTTTCTAACTCATCTGAATGTCCTTGGAAATACAAAGTGGGAGTCGTCGCAAGTGGAGAAAATCAGGCAACTAAGCCGTAAATTTGTGAGTGTAAAAAAATTGGGGTGTGGGATAGAGTAGAAGCATGAAAGATAGAATTCTGGGAAGAAAGTAGTTTAGGATTAATATCTTAGCCATGTCATGAAGCCTGGTACAGTCCTTGACCCTAACTTATATTGGAAGATAAATAGAAAAATTAGAGTTCAGGGATGCCTGGGTGACTCACTAGGTTAAGCGTCTGACTTGGGCTCAGGTCATAATCTCACAGTTTGTGAGTTTGAGCTTCGTGTCAGGCTCTGTGCTGACAGCTCAGAGCCTGAACCCTGCCTCAGGCTCTGTGTCTCCCTCTCTCTGCCTCTTCCCCACCCATGCTTTGTCTCTCTCTCCTCTCTCTCTCAGAAATAAGTAAAACCATTAAAAAAAGAAAAATTAGACTTTACAAGAACAAATAGATAATTTACTACTCAGGATGATAGGAGACATTTAAAATGAGCCGCGAAGCAGAACACACAGATCAATTACTTTTTTTTTTTTTTCCTTAGCCATCACCAAAAAATAGAATTGCAGATTTTTTTTCTATCTCAAAAAGCTCCCCATAAAGAAGAGCTGACACACAATAAAATCTGAGAAGGAATCTGACAGCAAAAAAAAAAAAAAAAAAAAAAAAAAAAAAAAAAAAAAATTAAATCTATCAGTTTTAAGTCAAGGGAAGATGACAGAGGAGAGAGGCTTTTCCTGATGCCCCACGAGAAGGTATGACTATTTAGGATAGAGGTAGAGTCATTTAAAACATACCTCTGGCTGTTGTGGGCTGGAATTGACTCCTAAATCTTTCACTGCCTGTGAGCCAAACCCTAACACATCTCATGACCTCATTACGAGTTCACCATAACACCCACTTTTTGTGGATGAATTATACAATTGCAATTATCTGGATAAACAGCAGGTTACCTGACACTTTCCACAACCTGCTTCATGCCTTCCTATGGGTTTTCAATTTTCTTTATAAATATTCTAGAATATTTTAGAAGAACTGTTTGTGGTTACATTCCCCATTAGTTTGAAAGATCTGAAGAAAATGAAGTAAACATTCTATTTCCTTTACCACCATAATGATTCTATTCAGTTTGATTCTATAAAAACTTGTTAGGCATGAACTATCTTATGATCCTTTTGCATTGCTATATTGAATATTTATGTATCTCTTGTAATGATGTTTAATTTTTTCATATATTTATTCTGTGACTTCTCAGCTAGATTATTCCTTTAATGAAAGCTATTATAAAATACTTGCAAATGTTAGATACTTCCAAAAATGCAGATATAGATATATATCATAGTGCTTACTCTATATACCCATACAAAATGGTGCAATGGGGAATCTGAATATGTGAAGGCATGACTGAAAGCATGACTTTATAGAAAATGCCATCATGAATTTTCCCGTAAAAACAGCGTTGATGCATTTAAATGTCTTTATTCTATGTAATACAGAGGAAAAAAAAAAAACAACAGAACACAAACATGATCTTTGCCTATTTTTCCTGATTTTCTTGCTAAGTTAACAAGTTCTTTTTCAATAGCAAAAATATTGAATATTGCATTGCACTACGGAGACAACACAAAGTCAACTCACCAAGCCTTAGTGACTAAAATGAAAAGTAGCTTATATGGCTAGTTTGAAAGTGGGGCCATTCCTAGCCGAAATACCTTAAAAGGAGAATGTGGCTCTACTTGGACTCTAAGGCCTTGGGAATTAAAATGGACACAACTTTCTGAAAATTATGCCGTCTCTTCCACCTAAAGCAGCAGTTCCTTACGCTTTTTTATTTGGCTCAACTGGTCAAATCATAAACCATGTATTAGGAATATCCTACACATTCAATGTTTCCTAAGTAAAAAGGCCAGATCATTGCTCCTATGAACCACTAGACTTGTTCATGTAGTTGCAGAATGTTTAGCAAAACTATCATCTGTAGTTACGTGGGAAAAGAGAATATCTATCTAATTACTCTTGGACCTGGAAAAGAAAATTTGTGGCCAGATTTCCAAAGTGCCAACTGGTTTCTTTGAGCTCCTTAAAATGAGGTATGGATATAGAGAGATGAGATAGAAAGCAAAACAAGCAAAAAACAAAGCCAAACCACCAAACATGCTCAGTAAAAAAAAAAAAAAAAAAAAAAAAACCTAGGAAAATAAAGACGCCAAGAATAACTTGGTTTGAAAGTAAAATTGTTTTTCATCAGTAGCTTCAATAGGTTATCCAGGATTCTTAAATTAGGGAATTAAGGAAAAAAAATATTTAAAATATTTAAAATGCCTGTAGTCAATATTGAATTCATTGGAGAAATACTTAATACTCAAGTATTCCTTCGGGATGGTAAATGAGAGAACCAATGCCTACTAACATCATCCTCCATTAAGTCTTGTACTAGATAGCCAAGCCATCACAGGAAGGTAAGGAAAAAAAAATTCAAAGGCATCTAGAATTTAAAGAAAAATATAAAGCTGTCATTATTTGTAGATGACTAGTTTACCTAGCACATAAAAACAATTATAGAAATATGAAATTAATATGCCCTTGACAAGTGTGTAACCTATAAGATCAATATACCCCAAATATTGGAATTCGATGTTACATTAAAATAAATGCAAACTGCAATTTAAAAAAAAATTGCTACTAACAATTAGCATCAAAAGCAAGCAAGTGTCTAAGAATAAAATTAAAAGAAATGTGTGCAAGACTACTGAACTGAAAACTACAAAATTCTATTAAGATACATTATTAAAGTCCTAGATGGATCATTTTCATAGGTTGAAAAAGTCAAAATATAAAAGTAATTTTTTTTCTTCTCAAAGGCATCATGAATTAAATATAGTGACATAATCCAAATCATGTAATTTTCATCTTTTCATTATTCAATAAAATAAAAAAAACAGTGCTGGATCTTAATCTATTTAAGTTACATATTGAAAAATATATGAATATTTTATATATTGCAGATTGACTTCACATCTGAATAATGGTTTAAAAAATATAATTAGCTTTATAAATAAATAAATAGAAATAACATTTTTGCTATGTTGAACTTAGTATTTCCTAAAATATTTCCTAAAAGGGCAACAAAAACATAAACTGAGAAGAAAATGAAATAAATTATGAAACAAAATTAATAACTTTTTTTATTAAAGGATGCCAATAAGAGAACAAGATGGCAATCCCCAGTTTGAAAATGGTGTTTTTAGATGCATATATCTGACTGATGATTTGTATTCTAAACCTACAGACAATAGCTATAAGCCAGAAGACTATATTAAAAATAAACAATCCAATCGAAAAATGAAGAACCACCTAAAACAGACACTTTATACAAGAATGTTCCTGAGTAATGAATAAAAATCTAAAAAAAATTCATGATTTCTTAATTCGTCAGAAAAAAAGAAAATTAAAATTATAACCAGCCTACTCTGCACCTGTAGAAATTGCTAAGCTATAAAAGATGACTATCAAAGTGCCAGCAATAATGTGGGACATATAGAATGCTCATACACTCTGTTAGGAGTGCAGCCCTTTCTCTATTTGGAAGTATCTAATGTAGACAACACATTTCATACACCGACACTGAGATAGCCTATTTATTTATTTATTTATTTATTTATTTATTTATTTAGAGACAGAGAGTGCACACATGCACATGTGAGCAGGGGAGGGGCACAGATAAGGAGACAGAGAATCCCAAGCAGTCTGCGCAGTCAGCCCAGAGCCTGATGTGGGGCTTGAACTCACAACCAGGAGAGTATGACCTGAGCCAAAGCTGGATGCTTAACCAACTGAACCACCCAGGTTCCCCAAGAGATAACCTTTCTACTCTTAATTTTAGCCAGAGAAACACATACATGTGCTTACCAAAATACCTGCATTACAATATTCACAGAAGCACAATTTCTATTACCCATGGATAAGAAATTACCCAAATTCCCATCAGTGGAGTAGATAAATATACCGTGGTGCATTTGCCAAATAAAATACTATATAATACAAATTGATAGCTAACTACCATATGAGCAGAGGTTCACAAAAGCCACATTGAGAGATAAAGGACAAAAACAGGCAAAACCAACCTATGCCCTTACACATTATGGTAATAGTTATTCTTGGTGGAATAGACTGTTACAGAGAAAGAGTGGGACTTTTGAAGGACTTGATAGCATTTAATTTACTGAGTTCAGTGCTGGTTATATGGGATGGTTCACTTTCTAAAATCTCTTGGGCTGTAAACTTATGCTATATACTCTCCTCCATATTTATACTCTACCTTGAAAAGGTCCACAAAACAGCCCCAAGCATGGTCAAGCTGCTTTCACACTCATGCAGTCTCTATATCCCTCCTGCGCCTGCTTCCAGCTCACTAGCTTTCCCTCTGCCGTTCATATATCATCTGGAAGTCTCTCTCTCTCTCTCTCTCTCTCTCTCTCTCTCTCTCTCTCTCTCTCTCTCCCTCCCCTCCCTCTCCCCCAACCCCCGCTCTGTAGCACATGCTTCTGTAGCTTTTTCCCGAAATCTTTCATGATGCTTCTCTTCATCTTAGCTAATATTGAAAAAAAAATCATGGTCCTGTATCTCTTTGTTTCTTCACATATTATCCTGTTTTTGTTTATTCTGTCTTTTCCCACAAGAAAACATGAAATTACATGGAGAAAAACATCTGGACCTTACTCAGATTTTCAGGATACTTACAAGGAAATATTTAGAAGCAAGTGTTGTTGATAGTTTCAAAGACCTAATTGACCATCAGAAGATTCTTTGAGACCATGATCCTTCTGGATGCTGGTAGAGGCAGAAGCTTATAACCGCTGGTTCCTATCTAGCGGAAGGAATTGTCGTTAGGTACAATTTTCAGGAAGTGCACCTTGAAGAACACTGTTTGTATTTACAAAGGTTTGGGAAGAAAGGAAGTGGACAGGAGGGAGATCTTTTCCCAATCCTTGTCACCCACCATGTTAACGTGGGTTAATTTGTCATCAGATGGGAACCTTATCCTTCCATATGCATTAGTTTCTTCACAGTCTTTGAAAGATACATCTAACTTGCATTGCTTCTGCTAGTTCAATTCATCTCAGGCAAACAATTTATTAATAATACAATTTGTAATCCCCAAATGGCCTGGATGACACTGCACTGACTGAATGTTATTTAAAAGCATGATTCAGGGGGAGAAAATGCCATATATTATGACTTCCTGGCCATTTTAATTTTCTTTTATTGCATCTTTGGCAGGATAATAACTATACATTAAATAAAATAAGACATTACACATCATGTATTAATTACTATAGTGTTAAGAAATACAGTCTCTGCTCTCAGAGATGGAAAATATAAATAAATGGAATTTTAAAATATCACTTGTCAATTTTCCTTCATTCAGAATGCAAATTATAAATATATTTCCTTGTTTTTCTAAGAGGGCAGCTATGGTTTTGGAGGAGGGGCTCTGGGAAGCTTGTGCCAGGGAATCAGGATAATTCTGGGAGATAATAACTATTCAAAGGGTTCTACCATCATTTTCATACCTGCTTTAGTCTTTGGCAGATACTCTTGGATTCTGGCAGGAAAAATTAGGCATTGAGTGGCTTTTTCAGTTCACCATTGTCATTTTCCCCTCTTCATTGTTTTTCTGCAAATGCTGTCTCCCTTCCTTATGTATTGTGTACTGTAGGCGAGGGGTTCTGAGAGCACAGTGATTACTTCCCAGAACTTCAAATCAAACTTCTTAAGATTTTTTCCTAGCTTTATTGAAATATAATTGACAAATAAAAATTGCATATATTCAAAGTATACAATATGATGTTTTGATATATGTATAAATTGTGGAATGATTACCATAATCAAACTAATTAATACATCCATTACTTCACACAGATAATATTTCATGTGTTTGGTGAGAACACTTAGTATCTACTCTCTTAGCAAATTTCATATCTATAATGGTGGATTATTAACTATAGTCACCATGTATAGTTACCACGTACATTAGACCCCTAGAACTTATATATCCTACAACTAAAAGTTTACACCCTTTGACCAACATTTCCCCATTCTCTCCCCGCCCACCCAAACCCCTGGTAACCATCATTCTACTCTGCTTCTGTGAATTAAGCTTTTTTAATTTCCACATATAAGTGAAGTCATATATTACTTAACCTTTCTATGTTTGGCTTACTTCATTTAGCATGATATCTTCCAGGCACGTCCAAGTTGTCACAAATGGCAAGGTTTGCTTCTTTCTTATGGCTAATAATATTCTATTTTTTATATATACTCCATTTTTTTATTCATCTCGATATGATTTTAAGTCCCAATTCACCTACTTACTCTATGGTCACATGATTCTTCTCTTAACTCAGCTTGTTCACCTGTAAAATGGGGTTAATCATAGCTACAAAACCAAAAGTGTTATGTGTGTATAAAGGAACAATACATGTTAATGCTTAAAATTATTATTAAGCATTCTATTATTGTTTATTGTTAATTTATTGTAGAACCGTCTTTCCTGCATGAGGTAGAGACCCCTTACCTCATGTATCTATCTCCCTTCCACTTGTATCAGAGCATCATATGTGAACTCATTTTAAATGTAGTATGAGGAAGCTTTGATAAAACTGGGGTTGTTTCTCCTTTTTGTTGAATCCAGTGGTCCCAGGAGGATATCCCTGACTGTCATGATCCAGAAAAAGCTGATTCAACCACCACCAATTGGAGATCTAAAAACTTCCCTAGGATTTTGTCATAGTCTCATGGGATTTGGGTTTTTAGTGAGTGCTTCCAAAATCATTTCAAGGAGAATGAATGATCAAAAATTATATTTATATTTTTATATAATAATATATAATATTATATGTGTATATATATGTGTGTGTATATATATGTATATATATATGTATGTATATATATATATATATATACATACATATATATATATAGCGCCTAGGGGTAATTTGCATTTTCCCTCCCATCTCCAAGTATTTTCTAATATTATTTGAGATTTTATATTTCACTGATTATTTGGAAATTATTGTTTATTTTATTTTATTTTTTTAGTGAAAAAAGCTAGGGTCTTCAGATTTTTTTCCAAACTAACGTTATTTGCTCTCCACAGATTTGGTGTTATATGAGATATATAATGTATACTTTCAAACAGGTAATAATGGGATACAGGAGTGCTGATGCATAGGGGCCCTTGTACCCCAATGTTTATAGCAGCACTTTCAACAATAGCCAAATTATGGAAAAAGCCTAGGTGTCCATCACCTGATGAATGGATAAAGAAGTTGTGGTTTATATATACAATGGAATACTGCTTGGCAATGAGAAAGAGTGAAATACGGCCTTTTGTAGCAACATGGATGGAACTGGAGAGTGTTAACGCTAAGTGAAACAAGTCATACAGAGAAAGACAGATACCATATGTTTTCACTCTTACGTGGATCCTAAGAAACTTAATAGATATTATTGTTTGATAATATCATTTAAAATATTTTTGATTTTATCTATAAAATATTGCTTAACTTTTATACACATGGGATTTTCCTGGATGTATTATTATTAATTTTATTAAAACCATTCAGAATAACATGATTACCATCCTTTTAAATATACTGAAGTTTGTTTTGTAGTCTAGAAAACTCTTTTGGAATCAAAGTATTTTGCACACTTAAAAAAGTGTTGTACTCTGTAGTTGGAAATACAGTTCTATGAATGAGAATTAAATCAAGTTGGTTTTTCAAATCCTTTGTCTCCACTGAAGTTTTTTCTGATGTCTGCCAATTGCTGAGAGAAGGCTTAAAATTTTCAGATATAATTGGGAATTATTTCTTTATTTCTTTAATTCCTTTATTTTTTAGCTTTATGCATTTTGTATGTTTCTTTTGTTTGTTTTTAGATTTCTTATAAAGCACATGCATATGTTGTTATATCTTTAGGATGACTGTTGTCCTTTTTAATTGTGAAATGTTCTTTTAAATCTCGGGTAACACTATTCATCTTGAAGTCTATATATCTGTTGTTAGTAAAGCCACTTCAGCCTGTTTATGCAGACTGTTTGCATGGTACAGTTTTCTCTCTTTAATTTTTATAACTATCTGTATTTCATATTTATATGTGTATCTTCTGGATAGCATGTAGGTAAGTTCCTTGTGTACTTTGATCTAATGTCCATCTCTGCCTTTTAATTGGAAAGTTGTAGAATATTAATATTTAACACAATTACTAATATAGTTACATTTAAGTAGATGATTTCATTAATTATTTTCTGATTGCCCCTCTTATTTTGGTTGTTTTATCTTTCTAATCCCTTTCCTGTTGTCTTCTGTATTTTTGAATATTTTTACTATATTATTTTATGTATGTATGTATGTATGTATGTATATATGTTGATATTTTTAAAACTTTTAATTCCGGTACAGTTAACATACAGTGTTATATTAGTTTCAGGTGTAAGATAGTGATTCAGCAATTCTATACATTACTCAGTGCTCATCATGATAAGTGTACTTTTAATCCCCTTCACCTGTCGCACCCATCCCCCCCCCACCCCTCTCCCCTCTGGTAACTGTCTGCTAACCATAGTTAAGAGTCCATTTTTTTGGTTTCTCTCTTTTTTTTTCTTTGTTCGTTTTGTTTCTTAAATTCCACATATGAATGAAATAATATGGCATTTGTCTTTCTCTGACTTATTTCACTTAGCATTATATTCTCTAGGTCCATCCATGTTCTTTTTTTTTTTTTTTAATTTTTTTTTTTAACGTTTATTTATTTTTGAGACAGAGAGAGACAGAGCATGAATGGGGGAGGGTCAGAGAGAGGGAGACACAGAATCTGAAACAGGCTCCGGGCTCTGAGCTGTCAGCACAGGGGCCTGATGCGGGGCTCGAACTCACGGACCGCGAGATCGTGACCTGAGCCAAAGTCGGCGCTCAACCAACTGAGCCACCCAGGCGCCCCAGTCCATCCATGTTCTTATGAGCGGCAAGATTTCATTCTTTGTATGGCTGAGTAATATTCCATTAAATACTTATACCACCTCTTCTTTATCCATTCATCAATCGATGGACACTCAGGCTGCTCATATCTTGGCTATTATAAATAATGCTGCTATAAACATAGGGGTGCACGTATCTCTTTGAATTTGTATTCTTTGTGTAAATAGCCAGTAGGGAGATTGCTGGATGGTAAAGTAGTTACATTTTTAAATTTTGAGGAAATTCCATATTTGTTTTCCACAGTGGCTGCATCAGTTTATGTTCCTACAAACAGTGAAGGAGGCTTCCCCCTTTTCCGCATTCTCGCCAACACCTGTTGTTGCTTCTGTTGTTGATTTTAGACATTCTGACAGGTGTGAGGTCATACCTCATTGTGGTGTTAATTTGCATTTCCCTGATGATAAGTGATGATGAGAAACTTTTCATATGTCTGTTGGCTATTTGTATGTCTTCTTTAGAAAAGTGTCTATTCATGTCTTCTGCCTATTTCTTCACTGGATTATTTGTTTATTTGGGTGTGGAGTTTGGTGAGTTCTTTATAGATTTTGGATACTAGCCTTTTATCTGATATATCATTTGCAAACATCTTTTCCCATTCCATCAGTTACCTTTTAGTTTTGTTACGTGTTTCCTTAGCAGTGCAGAAGTTTTTTTTATCTTGATGAGGTCCCAATAGTTCATTTGGGTTTTAATTCCCTTGCATTTGGAGATATGTCAAGTAAGAAATTGCTGCAGCTGAGGTCACAGAGGTTTTTTTCCTGCTTTCTCCTCTAGGGTTTTGATGGTTTCCTGTCTCATATTCAGGTCCTTCATCCATTTTGAGTTTATTTTTGTGAATGGTATAAGAAAGTGATCTAGTTTCATTCTTCTGCATATTGCTGTCCAGTTCTCCCAGCACCATTTGTTAAAGAGACTGTCTTTTTTCCATTGGATGTTCTTTCCTGCTTTGTCAAAGATTAATTGGCCATATATTTGTGGGTCCAATTCTGGGGTCTCTATTCTATTCCATTGGTCTATGTGTCTGTTTTTGTGCCAATACCATACTGTCTTGATGATGACAGCTTTGTAGTAGAGGCTAAAGTCTGGGATTGTGATGCCTCCCACTTTGGTTTTCTTCTTCAATATTACTTTGGCTATTTGGGGTATTTTGTGGTTCCATACAAATCTTAGAATGGCTTGTTCTAGCTTTAAGAATGCTGGTGGGATTGCATTGAATGTGTAGACTGCTTTGGATAGTATTGACATTTTAACAATATTTATTCTTCCAATCCATGAGCATGGAATGTTTTTCCACTTCTTTGTATCTTCTTCAATTTCCTTTATAAGCTTTCTATAGTTTTCAGCATACAGATCTTTTACATCTTTGGTTAGGTTTATTCCTAGGTATTTTATGATTCTTGGTGCAATTGTGAATAGGATCAGATTCTTTATTTCTCTTTCTCTTGCTTCATTTTGGTGTATAAAAATGCAACCAATTTCTGTACATTGATTTTGTACCCTGCAACTTTGCTTAATTTATGTATCAGTTCTAGCAGACTTTTGGTGGAGTCTGTCGGGTTTTCCATGTAGAGTATCACGTCGTCTGCGAATAGTGAAAGTTTGACTTCATATTTGCCAATCTTGATGCTTTTGATTTCCTTTTGTTGTCTGATCGCTGATGCTAGGACTTCCAACACCATGTTAAACAACAGCAGTGAGAGTGGACATCCCTGTCATGTTCCTCATCTCAGGGAAAAAGCTCTCAGTTTTTCCCCATTTAGGATGATATTAGCTGTGGGCTTTTCATAAATGGTTTTTATGACGTTTAAGTATGTTCCTTCTATCCTGACTTTCTCGAGGGTTTTTATTAAGAAAGGATGCTGTATTTTGTCAAATGCTTTTTCTGCATCTATTGACCGGATCATATGGTTCTTATCTTTTCTTTTTTTAATGTGATGTATCACATTGATTGATTTGCAAATATTGAACCAGCCCTGCAGCCCAGGAATGAATGGTGAATAATTCTTTTTATATGCTGTTGAGTTCAATTTTCTAGTATCTTCTTGAGAATTTTTGCATCCATATTCATCAGGGATATTGGCCTGTAGTTGTCTCTTTTTTTGGAGGGGGCCTCTGTCTGGTTTGGGAATCAAAGTAATGCTGGCTTCATAGAATTACTC
Organism: Panthera onca; assembly: GCF_046562875.1. Classification (NCBI taxonomy): domain Eukaryota; kingdom Metazoa; phylum Chordata; class Mammalia; order Carnivora; family Felidae; genus Panthera; species Panthera onca. Next base: position 22,143,597 of record NC_138349.1, on the reverse strand, counting down.
TGGAAGTTTTCCTTCCCTTTCTATTTTTTGGAAAAGCTTGAGAAGGATAGGTATTATCTCTGCTTTAAGTGTCTGGTAGAATTCCCCAGGGAAGCCATCTGGTCCAGAACTCTTATTATTGGGAGATTTTTGATAATTGATTCAATTTCTTTACTACTTATGGGTCTGTCCAAATTGACTATTCTTCCCGTTTGAGTTTTGGAAGTGTGTGGGAGTTTAGGAATCTGTCCATTTCTTCCAGGTTGTCCATTTTGTTGGCATATAATTTTTCATAGTATTCCCTGATAATTTTTTGTATTTCTGTATTGTTTTGTATTTCTGTAATAATTCCATTTTAATTCCTGATTTTACTATTTGGGTTCTCTCTCTTTTCTTTTTGAGAAGCGTAGCTAGAGGTTTATCAATTTTGTGTATTTTTTTCAAAAAAACAACTCTTGGTTTCATTGATCTGTTCTATTGTTTTGTGTTTTTTTTTTTCTATATTGTTTATTTCTACTCTGGTATTTAATATGTCTCTTCTGCTTGGTTTGGGGTGTCTTTGCTGTTCTGCTTCTATTTCCTTTAGGTGTGCAGTTAGATTTTGTATTTGGGATTTTTCTTGTTTCTTGAGATAGGCCTGGATTGCAATGTATTTTCCTCTCAGGACTGCCTTCACTGCATCCCAAAGCATTTGGATTGTTGTACTTTCATTTTCATTTGTTTCCATATTTTTAAAAATTTCTTCTCTAATTGCCTGTTTGACCCATTCATTCTTTAGTAGGATGTTATTTAATCTCTGCTTTTGGAGGTTTTCAAGACTTTTCTTGTGGTTGATTTCAAGTTTCATAGAATTGTGATCTGAAAGTGTGCATGGTATTATCTCAATTCTTTTATATTTATTAAGGGCTGTTTTGTGACCCAGTATGTGATCTATCTTGGAGAATGTTCCATATGCACTTGAGAAGAAAGTATTGATTGTTATTATTCTTGGTGGTATTGCTGAGTGCCCTAAATCTATTTTTATTTTTTAATATTTTTTCTCTCTCCTGTTCAGCTTTCTTTCTTTCCATTATTTTGTCCTCCAGTTCACTGATCTATTCTTCTTCTTCCCATTGCTACTTTATTCTCTGTAGTATATTCTTAATTTCAGTTATTGAGTTCTTCATCTTTAATTGGTTCTTCTTTATGTTTTCAGTCTCTTAAGGGTCACACTGAGATCCTTCATTCTTTTCTCAAGTCCAGTATTTTTATTACCCTTATTTTAAGTGCTCTATCAGGCATATTACTTATATCCATTTTGCTCAGGTCTCTTGGAGTGATTTTGTCCTGTTTTTCATTTGGTACATAATCCTGTCTCCTCATTTCATCTAACTCTCCATGTCTGTTTCTATGTGTTAGAAAAGTCAGCTGGGTCTCCTACTCTTGAAAGTAGTGACTTGTAGTGTCCTGCAGTGCAATGTCCTCTCTTCGCCAGAACAGAGCACTTCTGTTGCTTCAGAAGTGTCTCCTATGGGGCGCCTGGGTGGCGCAGTCGGTTAAGCGTCCGACTTCAGCCAGGTCACGATCTCACGGTCCGTGAGTTCGAGCCCCGCGTCAGGCTCTGGGCTGATGGCTCAGAGCCTGGAGCCTGTTTCCGATTCTGTGTCTCCCTCTCTCTCTGTCCCTCCCCCGTTCATGCTCTGTCTCTCTCTGTCCCAAAAATAAATAAACGTTGAAAAAAAAAAAAAAAAAAAAAAAAAAAAAAAAAGAAGTGTCTCCTATGTATGTTACATACACACCTTACTCTTCTGACTGAGCCATATTTGTCTTCAGTCATCTGCAATGGCTCTCTTTGCCTGTTGTGGGCAGGGTTTGGTCCCTGTGTTGTTAATGGGCCAGTTGGGGGGGTGCTTTGGGCCTGATTGAATCAGAATAAGCATTTGGCAGAGACGTAGTAGTGCCACATGGCAGGGTACTGTCCTTGTGTTGTCCCTTGAGAAGCTTTCGTTGGTGGGCTGGGCTTGCAGTTAGACCAGATCTCAGCCTCCAGCCCACTACTGGGGCCAGTCATATTGGTGTGTGTGTGTGATTACCTTCTTCTCGTCCCAGGACAAGAATCACTTTGGAATAGTATTGGCCCCTGTGTGGACTGTATGCATACTGCCAGGCTTGTGATGCTGTTTTGGAGGGGCTCTGGCCAAGGGTGTATTGGAGGTGGCAGGTCTGAAGGAAAATGTATGGGTGCAGAACTCAGTATTAGCAAAGTTCACAAGTGATTGCTGTGGGAGGGGACCTGCAGTCTTCTAAAATTCCTGTGGAGGCTTGTTGGATTGGAGGGGATTCATCCATAGAATCACATGGGTCAAGGTGCACTGTTAGAAAATTAGGTGGAGAGTGTGGGCATTGCACTGGTTCCCACAGTTGTCTCTGTGTCTAGGCTGGGGGTCCAGGGACAGAAATGGCACCTGTCAACCCCATTGTTCCTGGAGAAGTCTCCCAGTAATCCCTAGCCTTCCAGCACAGTCTGAGATTAGTAAACAAATCTTCCTCTGGTGTACCCTAGGCCTTTTTCAAAGTGCTGCTTCTATACTGTATCTCTGAGGGGCTGTTTGCCTTGCTGTGTCTTTAAGTGTAGGACTCAATTTTCTCTTGATCTCTCAGCTTTCTCAGAGCCAAGCCTGCTGATTTTTAAAGTGCCAGGTGTTAAACCATGATTATTGTAAGAACTTGTAAAATTATTCCACTCTGGTTTTCAAAGCCAAATGTTAGGGGGATTCATCTTCCCCATGCAAGTTTCTCATGCCTAGGGTGCCCGGTGTGAGAGTCTATTTCTCTCCCCTCTCAGTGCCTGGACATTCCTCCCTCTTGTGGACAGTCCCTCAGGTCCATTTAGCTCCTTACTATATGTCCAACCCTTCCTACTCCCTTCTATGTGACCTCTTCTCTATATTTAGTTGTGGAGAGTCTGTTCTGCCAGTCTTGGGGTCATTTTCTCAGTTATTTACACAGATGTGAGTGTTATTTTGTACCATGGAGTGAAGTGAGCTTAGGATTCTCCTACTCTGCAATCTTCCCCAGAAGTCTTATACTATTTTAATACATCTATTTTTCCCATATTTCTTTGTATTTTTACTTATGATAGGTAGTATTATTTATAAATCTAAACTTTAATGGTTTGCTTACACTTAATATTATTTCACTAAATCTAAATTAAAGCCAATGTTATAACATTTGCTTAAAAAAACCCAAACCAAGAGCACACTGTATACACTGTATGTTAGCCAACTTGGCAGTAAATTATATTTAAAGAAAAGTGGTCATCTATATTTTAAATAGCTTAAGAGGAAAAAAAAATCTTTTGAATTTACCCAAATAACACAACTTCAGATATTATTCTTTCATTTCTGAAAATTCAAGTTTCCTTCAGGTGGTATTATTTTCTTCCAGTTTGTAGAAATTCCTTAATTTTTTGTAGAGAAGGTATGATGGTGACAATTTGTATTAATTACTCTCTTAAATGGATTATACTTTCATTCCTGATGGATATTTTTGCTCAAAATAGACTTCTTCACTGATAGAGTTTTAATTTTTTTTTCTCTCTTTGTCCACTCTTTAAACATGTTGATACACATTATTATTTTTTCTCTACGATTTTTGATAAAAAATCATATCCTTTGAATTATCACTTCACTGTGTATAATGCATTTTTTTCTTCATTGGTTCTTCATTTTTTATTTTTTTAATTTGTTTACTTTTTTCTATTCTTCATATTATATCACTTTCATTAATCTTTCCTCAAGTTCCCTGATTTTCTTTCCTTGTTATTTTCATTTTGCTATGGATCCCATATATAGCTTTTGAAAAATGTAATTCTGATGTTTATATTTTGGTCTTCCTTATATTTATTTCTCTGCTGAAGTTTTCTATTATTTAATTCATTTTATATCTTTCTTCCTTTTGTTCTTAGATATAATTATAGTAGCTGTCCAAAAGTCTTAGGCTCATAATTTCAACATTTGGATCATCTCAAGGATGATATTTGTTTTTGTTTTTGTTTTAAATCTTTTCTTTTGAGATTATGTCATGCTTTCCTTGTTCTTAGTATGGTAATTAAGTTTGGATTATTGCTAGATATTATGAAAGTTTCAATCTATAGTTCATGAACTCTTTTATAACCTTTTGCTAAATGATGATGTTTTAACAGACCATCAATGCAATATCAAGTAAGTTCTGCCGCAGCTTCCATTGTTTAGATCCCAATTCAGTTCAGAAGCTTTGCTATATTAGTTTTTTGTCTGTTTGTACATGTATGGCTTAGCAGTTAGGTTAAAATTTGAATATGTGTTCTAGATACAACTTCAGTTCTGAGAGGCTTTCTTATTTTGGTTTGTGCAGGTGTTATTCAGTAGTTTGCATGATATACATGAGAATTTTTCAAATCTTATTTTGTTATGGAAAAACACTTAAGGTGAGATCTATCCTCTTAAAATTTAAGTCTGTAATAAAGTGTTATTAACTAGAAGCACAATGTTGTACAGCAGATCTCTAGAACTTATTCATCTTTCATAACTGAAACTTTATGCCCACTAAACAGAAACACCACATTTACCCTTCCTCCCAATAGGTCAGATGGGAATGGGATGATATATTCATTGTGCTGAGAGGGAAAAAAAATGCCAACCAGGATTACTATACCTTGAAAAACTGTCCTTCAAAAAATAAAGGAGAAATACTTACTCAGACAAATGAAAGCTTCTTACCACCATTTATGCCTTATAAGAAATGCTAAAGATGATTCTTCAACTTGAAATGATAGCATACTGAACAGCAATGTTTATGTATTTGAAAATATAAAACTCACTGGTAAAGGTACATTTTTAGATAAATATTGATTCCAAATCTTACATTCTTTATCTTAAAGCATAAGTGTATTCAAAAAAAATTATGGATAGCTTTTTCAAGAAAAAGGCAAGAGTTTCAATTTCACTTTACTCAATGCCATCTGTGGAGAAGTCATAAAGTAATGTGGCAGAGGGGTGCCTGGGTGGCTCAGTCGGTTGAAAGTCCGACTTCGTCTCAGGTCATGATCTCATGGTTCGTGAGTTTGAGCCCTGCATCGGGCTCTGTGCTGACAGCTCAGAGCCTGGAGCCTGCTTTAGATTCTGTGTCTCCCTCTCTCTCTGATCCTCCCCCATTCATGCTCTTTCTCTCTCTTTGTCTCAAAAATAAATAAACATTTAAAAAAATTTTAAATAATGTGGTAGAATATCGTGGTGGCTAAGGGTGAAAATTCAGGCTCCAGATTACATGTTGAGATGTTGGTTGACACTTATTCTATTATGACACTGAGTTAAGATACTGAGTTAAGTTTCTTAACTTTGTAGGGTTGCTTAGAGACAAAAAAAATAGATACAGCGTTTGAATAAAGGCAGGAATTTGTCAATGATTCATTAGGATGATATGGAGTGTGTGGGTAAATTACATAGGTAATGTAATTAAATAGGTAGGTAATTTTAACCTAGGCCCCAACCATAGAACTTCTGACTCACCACATCTGGGACTCAGGTCTCTGTATTTTGGAGGAAATTAGATTTCTCCCAGCTAATACTAATTATTAGATTTGTTTACATTTACCTTCAATTAAAAGGACTATAAAACCTCTTCTACCTCTGAAGTTCTGTGATTTTGAAGGTTAAATGTGGCTGTTTGGGGAAGAGTACATGGAGAAGTTGGAGTTGACCCTCATGATCAGATACAGACACTAAATTACTATGTGCAGCATTGATTAGAAAACTCATACTAATGCTCCTCTTTGATTTGTGTGGAAACTTGAAGTCACCTATAGATCAGAGATACAAGTAAAAGAATCTAAAAGACCTTTTAAGGTAGTTAAAAACTAGAATTCAAAGTAGAGTTTTCATATATTGGGATGTTGTGTGTTTGCTTTGTTTTTCCTTGTTTCAAGCCTTATTTTTCTTATTCACTTTCTCCATATAGTTAACACATACAAATTCAAGAAGAGAGTGGTTAGTTATAAGACACAAAGTGAGAAAAAACATCCCACATATTTGTAGAGAAACTTACTAGAATTTCCATAAGTAAACTTGAGAAAGATTGAACATTCATGGTGTGAAGAATGCTCTTTTCTTTAAAGAATATTCATCAACAAAGCCTGAAGCTACAGTAATCAAGACAGTGTGGTATTGGTGATAGAAAAGACAAATAGATCAACAGAATAGAATAGAGAGCCCAGAAATAGGTGTCCATAAATATAGTCAATTGGTCTTTGACTAAGAAGCAAAGGGAATACAATGGAGCAAAGATAGTTTTTTCAACAAATGATGTTGCAACAACTGGAAATCCACATGCAGAAACAAAACAAAACAGAAAACACACTAAATATAGACTTTATACACCTCATACAGGTTAACTCAATATGGATCATAGACCTAAGTGTAAAACACAAAAATTATGAAACTTATAGAAGATAACATAGGATAAAACCCAAATGACCTTGGGCAACTGAAGCCTTTTAGACACATAATCCAAGAGATGCTCCATGAAAGAAAGAATAAAGTCAACTTTATTAAAATTTAATATTTTTGCTTTGTGAAATACAACATTAAGAGAATAAGAAGACAAGCTATAGACTGGGAGAAATATTTGCAAAAAAAATATGATACAGGAATATTATCCAAAGTAAGCAAACTATTCTTAAAACTCAACAATAGGAAAGCAAAAAACTCAATTAAAATACAGGCCAAAGTCTTAACAGATACCTCACCAACAAAGATAGTCTAGATGGCAAATAAGCATATGAAAAGATGTTCAACATCACATGCCATAAGGGAAATGTAAATTAACAACATAAATTAACAATGAGATAGCACTGTATCCCTACTAGAATGGCCAAATGCAGAACACTGACAACCCCAAATTCTGGCCAGAATGTGGAGCACTGGAGAACTTTCAGGCAGCACTGGTAGGAATTCAAAATCCTGCAGCCATTTTGGAAGACAGACAATGGAACATTATTCAACATTAAAAAATATGGGCTATCAATTCATGAAAAGACATGGAGGAACATCAATGTGTATTACTAAGTGAAAGAAGCCAATCCTAAAAGATTTTATCAAACAAGCTAAATTATGGAGACAATAAAAAGATTAGTGGTTATGAGGGTTTGGAATGAGATGAGTAATCATATCACAGAGTATTTTTAGGGCAGTGAAAATACTCTGTCTGATATTATAATGATAGATATGTAGATTATACTTTTGTACAAACCCATAGAATTTGTGACAGCAAGAGTGAGACCTGCGATAAACTATGGACTTTAGATTATCATAATCTGTTCAGTATGTGTTCATCCTTTGAAGAAAAAAAAAAGTACCATTCTGGTAAGTGATGATGATAATGGTTGAGATTAAGCATATGTGGGGGTAGGGGTATATGGAAAATCTCCATATCTTTCTCTTCATTTTGTTGTAAACTTATAACTGTTCATAAAAAAAATTCTCAAATACATAGTAAATAGCCCCACATACCTATTTCTAAAAAAACCTTCAAATTAATAGAGTTTGGGGTTTTCTTTTTCCCTAAATCCTACCTCACTAAGCATCTTTAAAATTATCTTTAAGCAGTTTTCCTGTGAAATTATTTATTTTGGATCAACCTCTATAAAATGCTGGGTATAAAGAAACTAAACAATAGCTATTTGTTAGGATATAAAGATAAGGAATCAAATACTTACACTACAGCATTTTCCATAAAGAATTTGACAAATGCGAATATAGTTTCCTCAAAAAAACAAAAATAGAATTACCATATGATCCAATAATTTCACTACTGGGTATTTACCCAAAGAATACAAAAACACTAATTCAAATAGATGTATATGTGCCCCTATGTAGTTGTTGTTGTTGTTGTTGTTGTTGTTGTTGTTGTTGTTTCAGCATTATTTACAATAGCCAGATTGTGGACAATCCAAGTGTACATTGATAGATGAATGATAAAGGAGAAGTGGTAAATGTATATATGCAATGGAATACTACCCAGCCATTAAAAAGATGAAATCTTACCATTTGCAACAACATGGATGAACCTAGAATGTATAATGCTGAGTGAGGTAAGTCAATCAGAGAATGACAAATACCATATGATTTCACTCTTATGCAGAATTTATGAAATGGAATGAAGAAAGAAAAAAAAGAGACAAATCAAAAAATGGACTTTTAATTATACAAAACAAACTGGTGGTTGCCAGAGGGGAAGTGGGCAGGGGAATGGGGAGATGGGTGAAAGAAGTGATGGAGATTAAGAAGTGCACTTGAGGCATGCCTGGGTGGCTCGATGGGTTAAATGGCCAACTTTTGTTCAGGTCATGATCTTGCAGTCTATGGGCTTGGTACTTCTTTCTGTGCTGATAGCTCAGAGCCTGGAACCTGCTTCGGATTCTGTGTCTCCCTCTCTCTCTGCTCCTTCCCTGCTCTCACTATGTCTCTGTCTCTGTCTCTGTCTCTGTCTCTCTCTCTCAAAATAATAAATAAACATTAAAAAAATTTTATGGAGTCCACTTGTGATGAGCACTGAATATGTATAGAATTATTGAATCACTCTATTGTACACCTGAAACTCATATACAACTGTATGTTAACTCTTTTTTTTAAGAGTTTGACAAATGTGTGTATGTGGAGTTTGACTTTCTACACTGCAAGTATTTATTTTGAAAAGAGAAAATGTCTACTTTTGTCATATATGGTCAAACAGTCTTTTAGCTTAAAGAAATGCCTAAAAATGTTTACCGGGGGGTGGAGGGAATGTCTTTTCTCTTGATTCTGCTGACCTATGCATCAATCTCTGATAAAATTTCTCCCATGGAAGCTTGCCTTTACTTTTGGGATTTAAATAATTGCCCTTTAAATAATGACTCTTCTGAACATTTAAAATTTACAATAAATGAGATAAAGATGCACAGATAGGTAGGTATATATAGATAGATGTAAGAATTTAGATATAGTTAGTACTTCTCTGGTTTTAAGAGAAGCCCTCTTGGCTATAAATTCCTAATGCCTGCATTATATCAAAAAGAAAATGTGCTTTTTATGCAACTTTGAGAAATTACTTGAGTTCCATATAGAATTCAAAAAAATATGTTAAGATCCATATAGAACTCAGAGACTCAATTGCTATAACCACACTTTCAAAAGCACTTAACAGGAAAGAAGCTTAAAGCCCTTTTCTCTCAGCATATATAAACCAAGCATAGCATGGACTGACGTTTCCATTTGACTATGCAACAATCTCTAATGCAGGATTTAGGAGTGAATTATAACCTTATGCAAACAGCAAAAGAGGGGTAGGTCTGTTTTCAACCCCAATCATGGGGTCAGTTAAAAATAAGGGGTAAAATTATCATTCAATCACATTTTTTAATGAAATGAAATGAGTTAGTCACTTTTTCAAACATGTTTTCCAGGTAATGCTCTTACATAACTTAAAATCATACTGACACAAAAACCATTGCAACAGCTTTTAAATTAATGATACAATCCTATAGATAATTCCTTTTATTTTTATTTTTTTAAAATTTTTTTTAATGTTTATTTATTTTTGAGACAGAGAGAGACAGGGCATGAACGGGGGAGGGTCAGAGAGAGAGAGGGAGACACAGAATCTGAAACAGGCTCCAGGCTCTGAGCTGTCAGCACAGAGCCCGACGCGGGGCTCAAACTCACGGACCGCGAGATCATGACCTGAGCCGAAGACAGCCGCTTAACCGACTGAGCCACCCAGGCGCCCCTAGGTAATTCCTTTTAAATAGCTTAGACATATGGATGTATAAATCATACATGCTTGAAGAAAGTAATATTCCTCAATGGGTTCTACCTGTTGGAATCTTATTACAGCACAAATCGGGAAAAGATTTCCAACTGAAATAAAAATGTGAAACTTTCTCCATGGCAACACTTAAACCCTGAGGGTCAAACAGCTGTGAATATATTTAGGACTGTCCACTTTTTGTGAACTTTTGGTTCCAAACATCTTATATAAATAGCAATTAACATTGTAAAAAATTTCAGTGATATAAGTGGCTTTCGTCAATTCTGACAAATTCTATTTCCCTTTGTATTAGTTTTCTAGAGCTGCTATAACAAAGTACCACTAACCTAGTGGGTTAAGCTGAAATTAAAAAAATAATAATAAAATAAAAATAAAGAAATTAAAAATGCAGTATCTCACAATTCTGGCTAGAAGAGTCCAAAACTAAGTTGTCAGAGGGATTTGTTCTTTTGGAGGGCTTGAAGAAGAATCTGCTCTGTGTGTCTCCTTTAGTTTCTGGTCAGTTGTTGGCAATCTGTAGCATATCTTGGCTGGTAGAAACACTGCATTTTCATATTCACATGACATTCTCCCTTATGTGCATCTCTGCATCTGAGTTTTCCCTTTAGATAAAAATCCCAGCCGTATTGGAGTATGGGCACATCCTACTGAGTATGACTTCATGTCTATTAATTATATCTGCAACAACCCTATTGACATATAAGGTCATATTCTGAAGTACTGGGGCTAGGATATCAAAATGAGTATTTGTGAGGGGGGGCACAATTCAACACATAATACCCTTAATATGTGTTGTCTTTTCTTAATGAGTGTCATCTTGCAAGTATCTTATAGGTATTTTTTAAAGGCTTATTTTCTTCTGTTCTTCAACACTTCGCAGATATTTATATGCTCATTGGAACACAAAGATATCTTTACAAACCAAACATCAAATCCTGGGATTTCTAACAGGAAATAAATTATGCATCCTAACACCAAACAGTAATACAGTCTTTCTATTACTTTTGACTTAAAAAAAGTTTCTTTTGGGGGGGGGGGTTAGGTTTTGCTTCTAGAAATTCTATTCCAAGTTTTATTTATTTATTTATATATTTATTCACCCTATTTATTCATCTGTTGATTTACATTATGGTGAAGCTAATTTCACCTAAGTGGGACAAGGTCTAGGCAGGAAAACTCTCAGCTATACTTGCTCATTTTGTTCTTAGGTCTAAGTAACACACCAAAATATTATATGAAAAACTTGGGGCTCAGAAAGAAAGCATTTATTATTCAAAGTGGGGGATCTAGTCCATGTAGAACCAAGTAGTAACACAAGAGCCAGATTCTTCCAATGTTTCTTCCTTTTCACAATGGATGCAAATTTGTATCTATTCTTATACTGCTTTCATCATAAATGCCACTTGCGACTTTCATGAGTGTTATCTGTTTCCCTTCAATGAAACAAAAAGGTGTTAATAGATAGAGAGGTGTATATTGTGGCTCAGTGTCACCTGAATCCTCCCCCTCGCACTTGTGTTGACCATGCTTGATGCCTTGCAAAATGGCTTTGCTCAAGAATAAGAATGGCTTATGGCAGGTGACAGTTACAGATGATCTTACTACTTTGATCAGTTGATTCACAGGTTTGAGGGGAGTAGAAACATAGAATAGACCCAGTTTGTAGTAATGTTACCAGAATTTATGGTAAAGAATCAGATAACCTAGGGGCGCCTGGGTGGCTCAGTCAGTTAAGCGTCCGACTTCGGCTCAGGTCATGATCTTGTGGTCCGTGAGTTCGAGCCCCGCGTCGGGCTCTGAGCTGACAGCACAGAGCCTGGAGCCTGTTTCGGATTCTGTGTCTCCCTGTCTCTCTGACCCTCCCCCATCCACGCCCTGTCTCTCTCTGTCTCAAAAATAAATAAAGGTTAAAAAAAAATAAAAAAAAAAAGAATCAGATAACCTGGGGATTGATTCATTTTCTAATTAGATAACCTCATTACCCAAGTGATACTTACTCTGACTACTCCATTGAGAAGTTTTAAAGATGCCAAAGATGAACAATGTCAACACGTTTAGTGTCACAGTAATACCTAGCCATGACATCCTAGAATAACTATGCTGGTTCCTATATGATGTGGAACAGAGGGGGCCAACAGAGCAAAGTGAAGTAGGTAAAAAGATTGGTATGTATTATTGTGTCTGTTTTACTTTATATTTGTAAGGATAAAAAGAAATATATACACTAAAAACCTTGGCTTGTGAGCATAATTTATTCTGGAAACATGCTTGCAATCCAAAGCATTTGTATATCAAAGTGAATGTCAGGAGCCATTGGCTCACTTGTGATCATGTGACATTTGATGTCATGTATTCCTCATATTGCAAGACATCACTAATTTGTCAAGTTAAAATTAGTTAGAAATGTTTGCTTGTTTTGTGGAACACTCACAGAACACGTTACTTGCAATCCAAAGTTTTTACTGTATAAGCTTTTAAAAAACCAGCATCCTTCCACAGACACTTTTGGCATCTAATATATGCCAAGTATTTCTGCATATTTTGGTACTACTACTACTAGTATTAATTCTGAAAGTCAATAGTTTATCTAAAGCTTACTTTGTTCCCAGGCACCACACAGAAAAGCACACTGCATGTGTTATCTTAAGTAATCTTCACTGAGCTAAGATAGACTTCATTATTCTCATCCATAGATGATAAATTTGAGACTTGAAGAAGTTATAAAACTATGCTAGGTCACATAGCTAATGAGGAAAAGAGCAAAGACCATAAAGGAATGGGACCTGGGATCAGAACGGCCTCTGTCTTCCTGTTCTGGTGTCCTTATGTTCTATGGGACCAAGAGTCATCTACATATTAAACTGGTTCTACACAATCTGTGGCTCCATGGGCACCAGTTTGGAGTCTCTCCTGGTGATGTTGAGGGTATGTTATATTAGGACAGGGGTAGACTCTCCAGCTAGTTCCCCTGAAGTTGTATGGGGCTTGTGATGAGACTAACCCCTAGCAAAATTATCATCTGGATTCAATTGGTCTTGAGTAACCGTATCTTCCTTGTGTAATCTACTTCTCATGACCATTCATATGCCCAACAGATAATAGTAAGTACCTACATTAGAGAGTAGTCATGAGAATTAAGTGATATAATAGTGTAAAGAACTTAAAGAGTTAGGCATATGGTAAGAACCCAATACACTGCAAGTAATATAGACACATGCATGGGCATATACACAATTGTTTACCTTTGTATATACAGATAGGAGAATGGACCTGCCTTGGGAAAACCACCATTTTCTATGTGTCAGAACTGAATCTACTGGGTGCTCTACTCCATCACCCTGACCTTCATAAAGGCTTACTACCATGTAACAAAGCAGGTACAATCAACTATTATGAGGCTGAGGGGATAGATAGATCCTTTACCTATGGATTATCTAGGCTGAAAGTAGCTTTGGCTCACAAAGACAGTAGACCCCCACAGCATTAGTCTGACATCTTCTGACATCTGCCTGAAACCTCAGTCTGTGTTTCTAAGGCCTGAATAAATTTCTTTCTCTCTCTCTCTCTCTCTCTCCCTCTGTCTCTCTCTCTTTTCAATCATCTCAATTCAACCTCTATATTAGGATGTCTCATTACTCCTCTTTCATCTTTATGCAGAGGAATGAAGATGTCTTCATAGAGGTACAAACTAAAAAGGCTGAGAATCCAGACTTCAGTCCTTTTAGTTGCCCTGTGATGGAGCAAGAGAAGACTTCAGAACCAGGGCCTATTCTAAATGTGGCATATGCACTATTGTAGCCAATATTAGAATAATTCTGGTGAGAGATGAGATTTCCTTTTGTTTAAATGTGAAGTACAAAACTCTGTGAAGACGGGCAATATGTCCCAAGGGAAAGAACTAGAAAGGCTCGGTTTGAGTGACATCAGTTAAGCTAACCCACCACACTCTAACTCAACCCATTTCCATTGTGTCATCAATTTGTATTTTAAATAAAGGTATCTATTAATAAAAATACTTTATTTTAAATCCCTAAATTTCAGATTTATAGATCACCAGGAGACAGTTACCTCAGCAGGTATTGACATTTGGCATTTCAAATTTCACCAAGGACTTAGTTTACATAGGGAAACCAGCTAGGGCAGCCAGCTAGAGGAAAGTTCCAGTCACTTATTGTGTAGAAGTGTTGTTTTAGTCCTTGTCCCTTTCCCTGTCAAGAGGTGTGATTCACCAGCAAGCCATCATTCACGTGTTAAGACTGAGATGCTCCCAGGGAACCCATTTTCAGGGGCATGAGTTGCAATTCTTGGTGTTTAGAAGTTTGCTTTTTACTTCAGATGGCAAGAGAGCGTCTTTTATCATCCTGAGATAAGGATGCTCCCTGTACATCATTGTGGCAGGTGTGGCCAATTATATTCACAGGCGTAATGGAGGATCTGAAGAGTCCTCACTCTCTGGTCTAGCCAGTAGAGTCATGATGTTCAGCTTTCTGTTTGGATTTTAAATGAAAGCCAAAGTCAGAAGCACAGGTCTTGTTTGTTCAATCATGTAATCAATCATAAAGAAAAAGCAAATCTACACTAAGGTATACTAGCAGCTCTAAACCATGAAGCCACATCATTTTTTTGTTTTTGTTTTTGTTTTGTTTTGTTTTGTTTTGTTTTGTTTTGTTTTGTTTCCACTTGTGATTCTTGGTTCAGCTAGTCTACACTATACTTTGTTATCTAAGGATCAAAGTAATCTGATAAGGAGTGAGAAATTCAAACCTAGGCTAGACATTTGGATTCTGAGAAATGATTCTGCTTTAGTCCTCTACGGGAATGGAAAAATCACTAACAGCAGAAATGCTGTTAGTATTTGGATGTAAGATCCTACATGGCATACATATTGCTGAGTCACAGTCTCTGACATTGATCTTGTCTCAGACGTTCTTCAAATATTGCGTCTATTTATCAGAAGGTAAAGATAATCTCATCTCTCCTGATCATTGACCAAACTGGTACTGGGGAATATTGGTTTTGCCAAGATCAAGAAGCCTTGGTGAGAACATCATCTGTGACATTCAGATACTTATATTATATAATTATATCCCAAGTCATATGGTGCTACACACAACTTTCAGATTGGATGTCCCACCACAAATTCTGGCAGTAATAGAGTAAGGTTAGCCATGTGTGGCATTGAAGAATTGAAGTAGCCTAAAGTTTTCCAGTAGACTTTGCACATCTCCAAACAATAGTCTACAATCTAGGGGATCTCAAGGGATGACAAGCAGCATAACAACAAGTAACTGAGAACAGAGAATGGATATTAAGGAGGAAGGCAGGTCACATCCTGTCTTCTAGGCAGAATGATCCAAAGCCTGAGGGCCAGCATATCAGGAGAAGAAACACCTGGTCAGCCAAAGGGGTGTTCAAGACAAGTTCAGGCCCATGATCAAAAGATAGCTATCCAAGCCTAAGGTTACTACTTGGTTTTCAAATCAGATAGGTAGTCAGGTGGACCCCATCCAATACTGGGACAAGACAGAAATACTAACCCCCAAAACCTTACACAGAGAACTTGGTGTTAGATATATAGATGTTGGGTATTTCTGTGACTGAGTGGGAATTATTTGGACTCTAGAGTTGGAAATGCAGACTAATCAGACAGCCAATTATCAAGCTTAAAGAAAAGAATAAATGCTTGCTTCTGATATAAGTGATAGGATACCATAGCATTTAAAAAAATTAAATATTTATTTTTGAGAGAGATAGAGCTCAAGCAGTGGAGGGGAAGAGAGAGGAGACATAGAATCTAGAGCAGGCTCCAGGCTCTGAGCTGTCAGCATAGAGCCCAATGTGGAACTTGAACTCATGAACCACTATATCATGACCTGAGCCAAAGTCAGATGCTTAACCAACTGAGCCACCCAATCATCCCAAGATATCATAGCATTTGTAATGACACTAAGCCTACCTAGTGACAAACAACAACCAGAAAAGAATAATGTTCTTTCTTTCTTCTTTCCATTATGTATGTCAAGGAAAGTTAAACTTTTTGTCTGCAAGACTATTCTACTTCCTGCATTCACTGGCCTTAGTCGTATTTATACTTTTTGGCACAGATGGCATTTATAGACAAGAAAGAAGGTCTATTCTCCTTAAAGAGTATGCGTCTCTAAATGAAGCAGGTATTTCTAAACAAGAGAATATATGGCTGATGAATCCTGCATATATCATGCAGCAATTGCCCACTCCTCACCCTCTTCAGAAGGTAAAGCATGTTCTTATTTTGTTTTGCCTGAATACAAGAATTGTTCACCCAGGAATGGCATGCTATTATTTTATCATTATCCTCTATGCTATAAACTTGAATGGAAGTTTAAATGAGAATGGAATGGGGTATTCCATGAGTCATCTCCCAAAAGTTGGCATGGTTACACATGCTTACGAATGCAGGCTCTTTGGCCATAGCTGACAAAAGCCAGGTGTTTGCCTTTGCTCGTTCATCCATGTGGGCCTCAGTTTACTCAAAATGAGAGGATTAGTCTAAATGATGTAAAAACCCCTGTTTCCCTTAATTATATAGATCCATCCAGGGGCCTATGAAGCGTATATTAACACATTCCAGCTTATTACTATCAGAGCATTTCTGTATGTGAGAATAATGTTAGTGTTGTTAATCTCTTGTAGGTATTCCAGATGTCTAATAGATATTTAATGTATGAGTAGTATTATTGCTTCCAAAATGAAATTGTGTGCCTTCTGTATGCTGTTTAATGATGATGGATGCTTTTAGAGGTATGAAATAAACATGCATTACATAATTCCCTATTTAGTTTTCTGGAGGATACATTTGTTTTAATAGCATTATATAGGCGATAAAATAGCATCTAATTATGTTCACTCATTTTGAGGAAAAATGATAGTCAAGATCTCTCCACAACTCTCTAGCTTAATTTCCCTTATCGAGCTATTTTTGGATAGTCATTTCACCTCTCTACACCTTGGTTCCCTCTTTTGTTAAAATGATAAGGTTTGATTAGAACAATATTTCCCAAAAGTAGTTTTATAAAATGCACCATAAAAGAAACAGAGTTCTATAGTTAAGTGTTTGGAAAATGCTGCATTTTACACTTCTCAGAAATCTGGCTTTCTCATCACACATTAGAGGCTCTGAGAGGTATGAAAGGGAAGAAACTTGTTTAAGTCTCTCAGTTTATCTCAGATTTAGTTAACTATAGAATTTTTTCTTTCTGAATCATAGCAATTAATAAACATCCTTCACATGCAGTGATCACTGGATGCACATTGAGGACACTTCAAGGTATATAATTTCCAAGATTTCTTGGATTTTTTATGTGGGTTAAAATTATAGTGTTGTCAGAGAATTTTTAGGGCAGGGAAAGTGTTCTGTATTATACTATAATGAGGGATACATATCATTATACTTTTGAAAAAACCCATAGAATGTACAACACCAAGCACGAACCCTAATTTAAACTACGAACTATGAACTTTGGATGATAACACGTGTTGATGCAGGTTCATCAATTATCACAAATGTACTACTCTGGTGGGAGATGAGGAGGTTATGCATGTGTGGGGCATGGGTATACAGAAAATCTGTGCCTTTTTGATTTTGCTATGAAGCTAAAACTGCTGTAAAAAATATAACATCTTAAATTAAAAAAAAAAAAACGATGTTGCCATATTAGACTGCTGAATTATGTAACAGGATTTATAAATCCTCATTATGAGAAAGCCCTTCCCTAATCTTTCCTTATTTGGGGAAACAAACAAACAAACAAACAAAAAAGGTTTAATAATTTGTATATAGCTTCTTTCCCTCTACCTACTCTCAGAGTCTGAGAGAAGAGTGTGGGGGCGGTGGGGGGCATGCATGCATATTTGTATAAAACTTTCCCACATTTTAAGGTGAGATAGCCAAGAAGAGCATGAGGTTGCAAACCAAATGCCTCATATTGTGTCTGGTCATCACAATACTCTAAGCAAATCAACCTTTCCACGTGCTAATTTTCTTATTTGGAAGATGGACTCAATAGTAGCTGCCCTGCCTTCCATATAAGGATGTTAACATTAAAATGCATAGGAGCACCTAGGTGGCTCTGTTGGTTGAACATGTGACTCTTGATTTTGGCTCAGGTCATGATCTCACAGTTTGTGAGATTGAGCCCCCAGCTGGACTCTGCACTGACAGTGATGAACCTGCTTGGGATTCTGTCTCCCTCTCCCTCTGCCCCTCTCCCACTTGTGTGCATAAGTGCTCTTCTCTCTCTCTCTCTCTCTCTCTCTCTCTCAAAATAAGTAAATAAAAACCTTTACAAAAAAGGAATGACATTGGATCTTTCCTATTATACATCCTTGTTTTTTCTTGAGGGGGAGCATCTGCTCTAGTCTATTCCACTGTATTCTTTTATAAAAGACTTTGTGAAAAACATTGTGTTCTCCAAATACAAAATGACTAATTTATACAACACCTATCACTGATATGAATTCATAAAGAGAGTCATCATACTTACATTTAAAAACAGTACATACAACATAGAACAAAAAACACCCTTTTGCAGAATTTAAGATTGTTGTAAAAAGTGTTTGAAGTAACCAGGCTTGAATGGGATCATTTGTCAAATCAGTGGATTTCACTGCATCTTGGAAAGAAGAATGAAGAGCCCAATGATGGGATTTATACTGTGCTTGCAGAGTTGGTTTTTGCCTCACACACATTGTTTCCTCCATCCTTAGCTGTATGCTGGGAGTTAGGCTTTGTATGCTTTTGCTTCAAGCTGTATCTTCATTTCAGACATAAAGTCCCCCGTGTGCCTTCTGATTAGACTATAAATCTTTCAAGGACAAGGACTACATCATATTCTTCTTTTGTTGGTTTCTTAGCCTTCAGAAGATGGAGTAGGACAAGGAAGAAACTCTGTAAATATTTATTGCATACATGAAGAAGCAGGCATGTGGGTGAGTAGATGTATTATAATTTTATTTTAATTATTTGCAAACTTTTTCAGAGGTAACCACATAAAGAACTTCACGCTATAATTTATCTGCATTTCATATTTACCTTATATATCGATCTCTAAACAATATATAGTGTTTTTTCATGTTTTCAATATTGTATTATTTTTTCTTTCTGCAGCTTGCTTTTATTCACTTCAGAGATTCTAATACATTTCTTTTAACTGTTCAATAGTATTTTTTTGCATAATGTAGCATATGAGATTTTGTATGTTTTTATATTGATAAAAATTGGGGGTTTATCCCATTTTTTTTTTTACTTTTAACAAAAGGCTGCTGTGGGCATTCTTATACATGTTTTAGGCTGCACAAGTAAGCAGGTTTCTGGAGAATAGCCCCAGGAGTGAAACTGTTGTACCAGAAAGTATACATATATTCAGTGTTCCTAGGGATCACCAGACTTCTCTTCAAAAATGGTTATTCTATTTATACTCCTATGAATCCTCACTTTATAAAACTTCAGCTTTCTAACAATAACCTTAGCCTTTAGGCACCAGCTTCTACAAGAAGAAAGTCTTTGCTCCCAGGCTGGTTTAAGGAGCTGTGTCTCAAAGCTCCAAACAGATTTTGTGTGTTCAAGAGCAAGGAAGTTGAAGACCTGCCATGGTCTGAATAGGTTCCACTTTCAATTCACAACTTGATGGCACAGTGGTACTCAGTATCTAGAGTGCAAGATTTCTTTCCTTCTTACCCTCAATGGTTTCTAACCCATTTATTATAAACAGTTTCTAACACAGTTGAAGATTACCATTGATGGGAAGAAAGGCTTGCATTTGTCTGAATTGATCTGTGTTAACAGAACTGACTGTGTTCCTACTCACTGGCTTCTGGTCTTCCTGGGTTCTAAGAACTTGAATATTCTGTGACATTGTGCTGGGGGTTAGCAGCACCACCACAGGGTGACAATATGGCTGCTGAGGTTCTGAGGTCTGGGAAACTGCAAGTTTCACTTTTCAATTTACTATCTCTCTGTTCCATTTATTAAATATCATAGTACCTCAGAATAAAGTTCAATTTAAAAAATCAAATTCTGAGCTGCACGGGTGGCTCAGTTGGTTGAGCATCCGACTCTTGATTTTGGATCAGGTCATGATCCCAGGGTTGTGGATCTAGCCTTCTATTAGGTGTCAGGCTCTGCACTGAGCATGGGGCCTGATTAAGATTCTCTTTCTCTCTCTGCCCCCTCCCTCACTCACGCTCCCTCTCTCTCTCTCTCTCAAAAAAAATCAGATTCTGCAACGATCACCCAAATTTCAAAAGGTAGCTTGCTTTAGGTCTTTTATTATTATTATTTATTTTGAGAGAGAGAGAGAAAGAGAGAGAGAGAGAGAGAGCGAGCACATGGGTAGGAGAGGGAGAGAGAGAATTCCAAGCAGTCTCTTTGCCATCAGCATGGAGCCCAACATGAGGCTGGATCTCACAAACCATGATATCATGACCTGAGCCAAAATCAAGAGACACTCAACTGACTGAGCCACCCAGGTGCCCAGGTGATCTTTTAATTAAATATTTGCTACCAAAAATAACCCATTCCATTTACAGCTATGGTCACTACTGGCATATCTTTATCTTCTAACAGTTGCTTTTGCCCTCAATGTTACCTGAAAGTAGTAATCTCTCAAAGAGATGAAGATTCATATATGGTTTTACATTTTTTTAGTTGTCTATTGCTTAGTTTTTTATGCATTTATACCTGCCTTCTTTCAGATAGTGTATTTTTGTTGTAGTTGCTTATTTACCTTTAAAGAAAAAAAATATTGAATAAAACATTAGAGAAGTGAAAAATTCATAGTTCAATAAATGCATATAAATGCAAATAAAAAAATGCATAGTTCAATAAATTTTCACCAAGTGAATACAGCTTGTAACCAGAGCATAGATGAATAAACAGAACATTCTCCACACCTGCAGAGGCCCCCTGGTTCTCTCTTCTAGGCACTCTCCACTGTCCACACTAAGTGTTTATCTGGTTTTAAATTCACACAATGCATCAAATAAACATTTTACACATGATACCAGTAAAGGCCAGAGAGAGAAAATAATTCATTCAGGGTTACACAGGAGTAGAAGAATCAGCACTAGAACTGACTTGCTATATGTACCTTCAAACAGCCAAGGAGAAATGACAAAAAGTCAAGCACATATAAGTTATACAATTCAAGTCTTGACAATTTTCAGAGCATATGCTAAAATATAGACACATTCAATTCAACCAGAATTCTTGCTTTTAAGCTGAAAATACCCATCACATCATACGTCAGTTATTAAATATTCCTATGAATTACAGTTTGATTATTTTGTGATGCAACAGAAGCGCCATGAAATATTGGAGACCAACATGTCAATTTTCCTTGTCATGTACATCTTAGTCTAGTTACTTCAGCTCCTAAAGTTTTGAATTATAGAATTTTGCATTCTATCTCATCTATAGAATGATAATAAAATCATCTCAGAGCATTATTCATAGAATTCTTAATAATGTAATCTCAGAGTTTGATTCCTTCCAAGAACTCAACTCATTAAAACTTGATCTAAAACCTTATCACCTCCCTTGTGATCTCAAACCCATGCCCTAAGATTACTACTGGGCTAACCTTCTCCGTTTTTAGCCCCTATAGCTTTTATGGTAATATTATCTGGGTTTGGACAGACAATGATACTATCCTATGTGCACACAGCAAGGAAAATTTCCCATCTCCAGATGAAGAATCAACCAATGGCAGGGCAGGGGATGCTCACATAAAGGATAAACCATTGATGGGCATCACCTCTTGGAACATCTTCACTGTATTTTTAACAAAAGCCATGCCTGGCTGGAGAACATCTAGAGGCTGTGTCCAATTTCTGCTCTGAATGGTTTAGGAACCACTTACCTCACTCAAAGTGGCAGCCTAACCTGTGAGGGCCTTCAGCATTCTCCTCAGGACCTTACAGCAACATTTGATGTCCTGAGATGGCTCTCTAGCATTCATCCATATAAACACCTGTGTCGTATCACTGGCCATGGTTACTTTGTGCATGGCCCCTTTTCTTTCTTCTTCTTCCCTTACCTCAAGTCCTCCCTGCCTTTGCAATTGAGTTCTGATGCCTACAGGCCAGTTAGAGGACAAGAAGAAAATCAAGAAACCCAAAAATGGACATAGATGTAGTCAAGTCATTAGCGACTGACAAGAATTGCAAAGTGTCATCTGCTCTGAATCTGAGAATGGAATATTCATTTCCCACCATGGCTATCCCTGCTGTGATTTCTCTGGGACACAATTCATATCCCAGGGAAGGGAGATGTTGCAAGAGCTTCAAAGGACCCCCCACAGATTCTTCTCTTCTGAGTGTTTCAGCTGTCTCCAACATCAGTTGGTTCATAGCAGACTGAGAGCCTGAGGTATTTCTCAGTATTTGCTGTGTGGAGTCTTCTTCCCCTGCCCTCTGAGCAAATTTCATTCCACCCTTCGGGAAATAAGGGGCCACATCAGGACCCCACCACTCTTGTTTCCTCATCATCTGTCTGTAGTCTTTATTCTACAGTCAGAAAGATGGAATACAAAGAGCCTCAAATTTAAAGTCTGAAAGATCAGGAATGGACCTAACCTCTGCCAGTAGCTTGCTGTGTGCCCTTCGGGGAGTTTAATCAGACTCTTTGAGTCTCAAATTGTTTACCTGTAATAAATTAACATATCTCAACCCTCTGGGTAGTTAAAAGGTGTAGGTTATGACTGGGAATCTGACATATAAGAGGTACCTTAACTCAACATCAATCAAGTCACTCCTTTGCTAAAAATCTTACAATGGCTTCTCATCACTTACATGTGTGGAGTTCAGACATTTCTACCTGGCTTTCCCTAGTATCTCCAAGCACAGGCTATTTATGTGATCTGAAATTTACTTCTCCCTAACATATATGTTCCTCCACCCAGGCTGAATTCCTCTACCCATTAAGAATATTTTCCAAGCTCACTTCAATCTCACTATCCTGGCTCATGATCCACTCCCTCATGTGGGAGAACATTACACTTCAATCTCATCTGCAGTCCAAATACTACCCATCCTTTAAGACCCTGATCAGGTTCTCCCTCTATAAAAATTCACTCAAATATTCCAGCCAACACTGGCTATATCCTTCTCTGAAATTTTTGCTTGTTTTTAATAATGGTAAGGACACTTAACATGAGATGCAACCATGAGATGCAATGTCTAAGTGCAGAATACACTATTATTATTTATAGGCACTATGTTGTACAGCACATCTCTAGAACTTTTTTGTCTTGCTTAACTGAAATTTTATGCAACTATTGAAGAGAAATTCCCCATTTCCTCTTCCTCTTGGCCCCTGGAATCATCCATTCTACTCTCTACTTCTATACATTTATTTCATATGGACAACCCCAAACAGATCCTTTGTTACCTATAGGCTCATTATTTAAGATGTGTTAGTTTTCTCTTTTTCATTGTATATTTTATTAGAACAAAATCAATTTATATACTCCCACCAAATATACATATTTGAATAAACACCAAGGAATGACTCAAGAAAGCTTAATTGAACGGTTTCTTCACTAAGAGACTGGGACGCCAAACATTCCAGTCATTTCCATAATTTCAATAGGTGGATAGTGTTTCTCTCATTCATTTATTCCCTGAAACAAATTCTTTCTAGTCATTTTCATATGCCAGACATTCTGCTGGGAATACAGATCTGAATAGGATGAATACAGTCCCTTCTCTCATGTAACCTACAATCTAATGAGGGAAATAAGCAAGTGTAATGAGCTGTAGAAAATTTTATTATTTTAGCAGCAATGGCAGGATTTCTCTTGGAGAGAGAAATTTGATGGATGGAATTTGGATAAGGACTTGGGAAAGATGAACCTCTCCCACCTACCCTAAGTGCCCAAGTTCAGGCTGATGCCCAGGTTTCACAGAGCGAAAGTGCTCTGAATTAAAAGAAAGAAAGAAAGAAAGAAAGAAAGAAAGAAAGAAAGAAAGAAAGAAAGAAAGAAAGAAAAAAGGATTTATTTTGGCTTTGTAGAACAGCTGGATAGGCAGGAGATGAAGGGCAGAAATAAGGTTGGGTGTATGAGCCCATTCCCAGAAACCCTCCCTCAAAAACTCTTCAATAAAGTATAATATATACATAAACGCTTTTAATTATTGTTGGTTTGCTCTTGTCCATAGTGAGCACTGCCATGAATTTAAACTTAAGCCCACGTAGTACAGGACACTTATGTCCCAGCCTTCTTCCCAATTCTTTCACTTTTTCATTACCAGCCAACCTGTGGATGGATGAACTTTCTTAAGCCATGACATTGAGAGGTTCAACTCAAATTTATCAGATCTCAAGAGGCAATAAGGCCCCCAGCTGACATTGGTGTTATACAAGCAAATCAGCAATCAAGTGAAGAATAAATTCCAGTATTAAATTAGATGACAGAAAAAGCAGGGCCTAATGTAGTCTGAGGAAAGGGGGAATGGCGGAGAGGGTTGTTGAGAGGAGAGGGGACTTTCAAGAGGAAATGTCATTTATGCTGAGGCCTGAAGACTGAGTAGAAGTAAGAAAGTAAAAACAGATAAGATTTTTATGTGTTTAGGTTCTCAGGTATAGGAGCCAGAAGAGGAATAGAGGGAGACAGGAGAGGGAAAGGGGGTCAAGAGAAGAGAGACAAGTGCAGAAAATGGAGATAAAGGGGAGAACTGAAAGAACGAAGTCCACACCGCACGGCACTTAAGTATAACCCAATTCATCCAAAGTGGGTAGTGCAATTTCTCCAGAAAAGTCCAGTAAACCTTCCTAATTTGCAAGTTTCCTAAAGCATCCTAATTATGGTTCTATAGAGACAGGTGTACTGTTTGGCCCCATGCCTGAGCTACAAAAATGCCATATTCCTGTGAAGTGAGGTGAGCCAAGCTAAGCTTTGAGAAGATTGTCTACATGAGCAAAAATCATATCTAATTTTAAGGTATGATTCATTTGGGAGACAACTGGCTACCCAGAAATTTGTGAAATTGAATACTTGATGAAGTCAGTTGTGAGTTACCTGTTTCCCAACCCTCCACCTAGTAGTGTCCAGGGCTCTGTAAGTGCTCAGGTCCCAATTTATGACCTCAACCTGCCCTCCACCTGAGTTTCCATTAACCCTGGTATTTATTCTCACTTGTTCGAAAATACAGATCATTTGATAATTATACTCCCTTTAGCTGACTAAGGTATTCCGTGTCACCTGTCCAGAAAGTATAAGTTTTCAAATATACATGTCGGGTGCTATAATAGAGATCTAGCAAAAAAGCTTTCAGTGGTAGAGATGGGAGGGCACTGACTACATACATACTTACTTCAACTTTTAACCATTGAGACTGAAAATCAGCTTCTTATGGTGAAAGACTCCTTCCCGTTCATGACAAACCAAAACTACACACACATACATGCATACATGTGTATACACACAGAGATCTATGCCTATTTACACTCCACAGGAAGCCAGGACCCCAACCTCATTTCACAGCAACCCATGCTGCCTGACTTATGCCAACAGATCAGGCCTGAAATTATACATTGGAGCTTCTCAGCTCAACCACATTTCTCCACGACCCCTAAGTAATTATTTGAGAGAAAATTACAATACACATTAAATAAAGTAATTTATTTCCTAGATAAATTTCAGACTCTAAGCACTTTTAAGCTGGTAATTTTTTAATACAGTAATTGTGGAATTAGGAATACATTTTTCACTAGTCAGTCATTATTTTACTTTGAACATATAAAAATGGCTTTTAAAAAAGAGAGAAATAAAAAAGGGTGATTAAGAGTTTTACACAATCAAATGAAAGTTTCAAATTTTATTGGCAAAGAATAAAAAGACTAATTAGCTTCAGTTTATGGGTTTACATGCTATTTCTCAGCAGAGATGCATGATGAATTGTGAGGGGGGAAGCTGACATGGTTGGATTCTCACTAGCGTCCTGGTGCAACACAGAAAACTGAGAGGAAGGTGTTTGTTTTCCCTGCTTCCCCTCTGCCCCCAACATCATCTCAGCCTCGTTTGTCAGGAAAAGTTTGCCTCTCCTCAACTGCACCACCACCCTTGTCAAAGCCACCGCTCATCTGCTCACCTCTTGTTGGGGACCAGTCTGCTAGCAGGTCTCCTCCTTCCTCTCCTTTCCTGCCAACCATTCTTCATAGTACAACAATGACTATCTTTCCAAATGTCCACTCTGACCCTGGCAGAGGAAGTACTCTTCTCGTGCAAATCCTCCAGTGGACCCCCTCCTTCTTCAGTTCTTTGGATACAAGATAAAGGTAAAGATCTTCAAAATCCTCCTGGGGTCTTGCCATACCTGTAGTTTGTCACAGAGGACACTCCTATGCTCCAACGGCACCCTGTCTTTCCTTTCTCTTTTTCCCCTTCCTTCCTTCCTTATTCTTCCTTCCTTCTTCTCCCTCTTCCTTCCTCTCCCTCTTCCTTCCTTCCTTCCTTCCTTCCTTCCTTTCTTTCTTTCTTTCTTTCTTTCTTTCTTTCTTTCTTTCTTTCTTTCTTTCATTTTTCTCTCTATGTTCTCAAGGTATATATTTTAAGAATCAACCTTAGTATCAACATTAAGGGTTAAGTATGTATCTGCCTCTTCTATTCTGCACATAGTCAATTATAATGATAACGCCCATTATTTATTGGGATGCATTTTCAATGACTGGGATAAAGTAAGTATTGATATTTCTATTTTTCATTCCTTCACGGTATATTTTCTGAGAGTCATTTATGTACCAGATACTGTGCTGGGTGCTGGGAATAACAATGTGTTAAAGGCTCAGTTCTTGGCTATATGAATATTTACCATTCTTTTGTTTTCACTACCAAATATCTGTATCTGTTTCCTGTATTTGGTGAATTCCAAAGAGTTTGCCTCCCTGTCTATAAGATGAGGATACAAGACACTCATGCTCCTAGATTCCTCTACAGGTAGGGCACAGATATGTGATCTGGCTTCTGTCAATTTGAGATGTCCACATTGGACTTTGATTCTGAAGTCAGAGAGACAAAGAAGCAAAGACTTTGCACAATCCATTTTGATGAGGGTGACAAAGGTCAGAAACCATTCACTCAAACCCCTTTAAAAGTAAATCAGTCTACCCTACTTTTCCAACAAGTTGTGTAAGGCTTGGCAACAATATTTCAACTTCCTGTCCTGCAACTGAGATGGACAGGTACAGGCAAGAGGTGAAAAGTGCTGATTTTTTCCTTTAAAAATGTAAATAGCCATATGCATAAATTTCTATTAAATTTGGGCCTCCTTAATTGTTGTTACTAGTCAATGTGTTTTATGTAAATTTCTTAAGAGGGATCTGGCCAGGGGCACCTGTGTGGTTCACTTGGTTAAGCATCTGCCTTCGGCTCAGGTCATGATCTCGGTTCTGTGGGTTCGATCCCTGCATCAGGCTCTGTGCTGACAGCTCAGAACCTGGAGGCTGCTTTGAACTCTGTGTCTCTCCACTCTCTGCCCCACCCCCCACTCACACTCTCTCTCAAAAATAAACATTAAAAAAAGTTTTTTAAAAAGGATATCTGGCCCAAATTAAAAACTTTATATAACTGTTGGCTAGTTTTTCTATTTTATAGTTATATAGAGTCTCATTCTTTTTAAACTTTCCAAGTTCATTATCGCCTTTATTATTTTGCTTTTCATTTTCTTTTCAAAATCCTTTGTGAGAAGGAAAAAGATACGTTAGGTCTTGGTGTTTAAAGAGAAAACTGAGACCCAGGAGAGGTAAATCACTGCCCTACTCAGATTATTGGGGATTTCTGAAGCAGAAATTGGAAGTCTTTCTAGTTTTCTGATTCTTTTTTTAATGTTTTTATTTATTTTTGAGAGATATAGAGAGGCAGAGCACAAGCAGGAGAGGGGAAGAGAGAGAGGGAGACACAGAATCCAAAGTAGGCTCCAGGCTCTGAGCGGTCAGCACAGAGCCCAATGCGGGGCTTGAACATGTGAACTGTGAGATCATGACCTGAGCTGAAGTCAGACACTTAACTGACTGAGCCACCTGGGCGCCCCTCTAGTTTCCTGACTCTTGAGGCAGAGCAATTTTTACTATAGATCTTAACACAAGGTGCTGGAAGGATAGGGAGATGGGTGGATCCAATGACTGATTTTCCTACTTTGCTGAGGATAAAAACCCTTGGTGGTAGGCAGATTTCTGAGAAGAACCCTAAGTTTCCTACTCTTGCATACACTCTGTATGATCCTTTCCTTTGGTGTGGTGGAACCCCTGACTATGATTGCACAGCCCTCTCCCTTGATTGGGTCATGTTAGGTTAAGACTCTTGTGGCAGATTGGAGAGACATTTTTATGTTGGCTCTGGGGAGGGACATTCTCATATTACAAGATGGTCACATGACCAGAACCTAGGAGCCGAGAATGACCCTTGGCCACTAGCCAGCAAAACAAAACAAACAAACAAGCAACAACAACAGAAACAGGGTCCTCAGTTTTTCAGTAACAAGTAACTGAATTCTGTCAACAACCTTAATGAGCTTGGAAGAGGACCCTCGTCCCAGTTGAAAATGCCATCCTACTAAATTATTGATTTAAGTTTGTGAGACCTTGAGCAAAAGACCTAGCTAAACTGTGCCTGCCCTTCTGACCCACAGAAACTGTGAGGAAATAAATAAATGTTTATCGTTTTAAACTGCTAAGTTGATGGTACTTTTGTTAGATAGCAATGTAAAATTAATGTCCTTAAAGGGACCAATCTCAATCTCAAAAATGATATGGATGATGATAATAATAATAGCAATAATAAAATATATAATGCATTAAATAGTAATACACTTAAATAAGGAAAGTCTGTTTATACCAGAGTTGTGCTCAGTTAAGTACTCGACCCACACACCCCTTTCCCTTATCACATTAATGATGGAAGTGGAGCAGATTACTACACTGTAGATCTTTTAACAACCATCATTGATATTTTATATGTAAGCCTTTAAACTAATTATTCCTAGACTTTTTCAGGGTTTTTCAGAGGCCTAACCTAGTTTTAAATAACACATTTTTGTAAACACTGGAGACCAAGTATGGGCAGAGATTTGGGATGTTGAGGTGGAACCGATTCTGGTGGACTTGGATGCAGTTTTTGATGATTTTCTGTAGCTGCTCCTATCATTACCATTCCCAGTAACAATCACTGCCATCCTTTGTGTGGAGGCAGCACTGTACAGAGAAAAAGTACCCTACCTGACAACTGCCACAGTTAGTCTGCAGAACAGCATTATGTATTAGACATCGCTTGTCCTGTCACTATCAGCACCAAGGCCATGCAACAAGATGATTTATGTATATATTATGAAATGAGCACATGATCAAGCTAATTAACACAAGTGAGATTGCATCAACATCAGCTGTGTAATCTTTTTTTTTTTTTAATTTTACTTAAATCCAAGTTAGTTAACGTATAGTGTGATGACGATTTCAGGAGTAGAATTTAGTGATTCATCACTTACATGTTAATCAAGTTACCTCACCCTCTGGACTTAGATTATTTCCCTGAAAAGTAAGGAAGTTGGATAATGAATCCCTATGTCTCCTTTATCTTTAAAATCCTGAGTTCTTAATATTAGAGGAAAGACTATTCTTATTCTTTTTAGATAATAATTTCCTAAAATGTTGCCCAATGTATTTATACAGTCATGTGAATCAACCACAAATATTAATTGAGGCTACTATGCCAGAATTTCTTCATTAGATGTTATGACAGATGGAGAAAGCATTCAGCACAGAGCCTCTAGGAACTAAAAGTCTAGTTAAGGAGATAAGGCAGCATTTGTGGAAAAGGAGAAAGTTACCAGTTCAGTAGGTCATTAATGTTCAGTAGAGAAGGGAAGTTTTGCTGTATTTTGTGGAATGAAAGATGAGGTCGGTGGGAAAGGAAAGCAAAGCTTTCCACATGGGAAGTGCCAGTTGGCCCTGAATTAAGGGGATACATTGAACTTGAAATACAGTAGTGAACACATTACATGGCTCCTAGTGACCTCTGGGAGGAAATAAGGATAGAAATGTCCCATTGAGGCAGAGCAGTAGAACAGGTTTGGTTAGATTAGGTGGTAGTTCTGGGAATAGTAGAGAATTAAGCTGGGCTCTAACTCATACTTCCCAGAAGAGGATTGGGTATCTCTCTTGCCCCCATGTGGCACTCTGCAGATGCCAAGACTTCATTATATTCATTCTTTCAGACCCTGACTAAGAAAGGGAGAGACGACATTTTCAGTCCCTCATAGCTCTTTTTTTCTCAGACTGGAAAGGCAAGTTGGAAGGCGATATTTGCTATTATGCTTAGAGGTCAAGTCCTTTTAGTAATTAAAGAACTGCCTTGGAACTTAGCTTGAAATTGTGGATTTCTTAGTTTTTACACTAAGCGTCAAATGTCCATAGATTGTGTCTTTCAATTTTCTCTATGGAGACACATTATTGACACACTCTAATATGATAGATGCTGTGAGTACCCCTATAAGAGAAAGGGATTGGGGATCTTTGACAATGAAAACATTGGGACTTGGACACATCTGCAAAGTCCACTTAACACTGCCCACCCCATACAGCACAGGAGGTGGTGAGAGCAGAGAGGATATATAGACTTGAGGAATAGGAAGGACACCATGTTCTTGGGCCCAGAGATTTCTATCTTTAGAAGTGTGGTGGATGCTGACACCTTCCCAGTCAATTTTTGAGGAATCTGATGAATATCATTAATATAAAAGTGATGGCTGTAACTTATGACCCCCAAATTCATAGTGCTCAAGAGAAACTTATACACACTTGAATATTAATGGCTTAGATATGTCAGTTTTTGGTCCTCTGAGAAGAAGATGTCAACATGGGGTGAGAGGTGTAAGAGACTCATTGGAGAAACACCTGTGAAAGGTAGAGGGTGAGGGAACAGGGGTAAGTGGAGACAACCTTCAGACCACACTGCAGGTCTGAAACCTGTGAGGGGAGAAGAAAGAAAGGTGGATTCAAAAGAACTACAGCATGGTTCTGAAAAAAATCTCATGCAGGACTGATTTCTATGATGGCAAAGGGGTGTCACCATGATGGAGACATAGGTCATTCCAGACTTCCCTCCCAGTCACAGGAAAACCAATTAACAATTACTTAAGGACGAGACACCATTGTGAAAATCTTATGATGGCAAAGAATATGGTGAATCTAACTGAAGGTGTGCCAAAGTCTACCTGGCAATGCTTTGATAATATCTTTGGCTGAGATATTTAGGGTCATTCAGAAGATACAAGAGCTGAAATCAATATCATTATCACAGAAACACTTGGGAAACCAACCAAATCCTCTCTTTATACATCTCTTCTAGATAGCTGATATTTCTATTTATATACTAATAATTTTTTTTAAAAAGGCATAATTATCAGCAATCTAGCTCTATTTATTTATTTACATATTTATTTTACTTTTCACTTTTTTTTAGCAATCTAGAGGTCTTAAAAATCTTCAACTTTAGAAAAAGATGTAGCCTCATGAGTGAGAATTTAGTATTGAAATGTATATAAAATTTCCCCGCTATATTGCATTCCCCTTCCTTGCAATTAGATTTGAGTGCATTTTTTCCAATCCTTAAAAGTAAAAAATTAAAAAAAAATCAAAGCAAAGACAAGATCTCTTTTCTACCAAATATATTTTACTATTTCCTTTATGATCTTGGAGTATGGAAGATGCCATGTGTGTCCAACAAGTCATTCTTATAGCAGAAGCCGTGTTCATGATGAAAAAAAATGGGAAGTAAAATATCAATGAGCAAATAGGATGATGTTGTTGCTAAACACATTAAACATCCTCTAACTTCTAAGACTGGGATTTAGAGATGTCTCTGAAAATTAATATTAGAGTGACTGTGGACAGATGGCTTAATTTCTATAAGCCTCAGTTTCCTCGTTTATAAAAGAAAAATTGGAAGATACAGCTAATTTGTTGTAAGTTTCAAATGAAAAGATGCTTACCACGTGCTGGAGAGAAGGTACTCAGTCATTGACAGCTGTTACAGGAAAGCAGTAAAGTGTGGTGGTTACAATGATTGGTTCTGACTCAGATGGCCTGGGTACAAATTCACGCTAGCTGTGTGACCTTGGGGAAGTTATTTAGTATTGCCGAACTTTCATTTCCATTTCTGAAAAATGGGGTAATGACACAACCTATCTTACACTGTTAAGGGAGTTAAACAAGATAGTATACTTAAAGAACATAGAAAAGTGCCAGGCATATATTAATCTCTTCGTAAATGCCAGTTAAAATTATCATTCTTACCATAATTACTGTCACCAGAATAAAAATGTATTTTACTCACCAGTAAACATTAACTGGAGACTGTCTACTGCAAACATGAAACGCTTGTTTTAAGTTAAGATGTCCTAAAATAAAAGAGACTATTGCTGAAGAGGAATGGTGTCTCTTCTAAAGTAAACTCACAGCATTCTCTTAAACTGTTTCCAATATTCTTGTTGACGCTTGAACCTCCGCATATCCTACGCAGTGCAGTCCCCTTGTTCTGTCCGAGACCCCACTTTGAGGCTGAAGCAGTGACACAAAGCTTTCAGGGAGGGAGGGATATCCAGTTATGGTCTCTCATGCATCTGTTGGATTTGCCATTTTTAAAGATGAAAGTTCCTAAATTATTAACTTTTCTCCAAGTGATATGTGATGGTGAAAATAATATCTGCATGAAGTATTAAGTGGTTTTTTTGAACAAAAGCCAAGTAATTTGACAGAGCGTAATAATTGCACTGTCAAAGAATACAAGTTTCCACTTTCTCAGAGAAATCTATATTGCCTGGTTTCGGTTTCGCAGGCTGTCATCAAGATGGTAAGATTTATCTCTCCTTTAATTGCACCATGGCAGGTGTTTTATGGAAAATGTATATGCTCTGCCTGCTTTTCAGAAGGGTACGAGGTCCACGACATTGCTTTTATATTCCCTTATGTGCACAATTAAGAGTCTGGCTTGTATCCCAATGGAAGTGGACAAGAACAGGCATTCAAGTCCTGTTGTGCCAGGCAGATGTGGTAACATATATCACAGTGAAGATTTATTAATAGTGGGAAGACCGAAAGTACACCTTTCCAAAAGAGCTTTTCCCTGAATTGAAGCTCAAAGCAAGTGCCTACCAAAGAATGTTAGCTTCATGGCTAGTTCAAGGTCTGTGAGTAGTCTCCCCTTTAACCCCAGAAATGTCACATACAAATCATAAAGAGGCAGACAACAATCTAGAACGGAAGACACAGGGGGTGGAGTCAATTGTGGCCTACCTCCTTGGATCAGCAGCTTATGTCATCATACGCTAATGTCACTTGTCTGCGTGTACTCCAACTCCTCAAAATCCATTTCTGTTTAATCTCATGCATTGAAAGAGATTTAGAAGGTACAAAGTTTATGTCTCATTTTGAGCTAGGTCCTGACATTAGTAAGCAGGCGGCATATAATATGCTCCCTTCCTCAGAATCCTTAAAACCACACTGGAAAATTAAAACTTGTGTTTGTGAAAAGGCTTTTACAGTTTTAAAATGAGATACTTAAAACTTATGTTTATGTCCTAGAAATCAGAGCACAGCGTAAGGATGGGTTTTCCAGGGAAGCAAGAAAAATTGCCAGCACAGACCATGCTACAGAGATATCCTACATCGGTTGGGGGATGTGTAGATGACTTGCTATTCTTCCTTATAGTGATATTCCATGGTTCTATCATGCTTGCCATCAGGAACAATGAGATGAAAGTGATGGAATGAATGAGGTATTTCTGGACCTTGCCCTATTTTTGTCCCCTTCAGACATGACCAAAGTCATGCCCTTGGCTCCACCTGTGATCCTATTTCCCACTCCATCGTCTATATGTGAGGATTCAATGAGTGTATTCCAGAGGAAGTGGCTTGTACATGGTCTCAGACAGTGTAGATATAAGATTTAAAAAATAACATACATTTGATATCTACAACACAGAACCTGTCTGGGTACAAAGTGGGCAAAAGATTCAAATTTCCACCTTCATTGTTCATTTTTCCCACAACCACTTCTACTGCTATATATGTCTTCATTCCTTCTCCCGCTCAATCTCCCTTCTAGTTTTTGTTTTAAGGGTTTACTTAAATTCCAGTTAGTTAGCATACAGTGTAATATTAGTTTCAGGTATACTATTTAGTGATTCAACACCTACATACAACATCCGGTGCTCATCACAACAAGTGCCCTCCTTCATCTTACTTCTTGATCCTTCACAATATAAGTCCAACTTAAACCTTTTTTCTCTAAATATTCTTCAACCTTACCCAACCTCATGGCAAAGTAAATAATCTCTACTTATCCATACATGCCATAGACTTTTCTGACACTTCCAATGATGTTCTTTGTGCCATTGAGTGTCCTTTCTCTTTCCTCCTTAGAAAGATTTTTTTTGTAAATAATAACTATAAATAAATATAAATATAAACCTAACCCTAAATATAAATATAAATATAAATATAAATATAAATATAAATATAAATATAAAATCTGCCATTGCCTTAATTGTATTGCCCTATAAGTATATATTTGAACTTCCTTTTCTGGGTTAGAATAAGAGCCTTGTCTAACTCCTGTCCTAGCAAAGCATTTGGCACATAGTATATGTTCAATAAATGACAGATAAGTAAGTGGATGACCAAATAAACGAATGTTCCCAAAGTTGTGAATGTTAATGATTTATGAAGTAAACAGGTATTTCTTCCTAGCAGGAGCTTGCCATGAAAAATGGTTTTTTTCCCTAAATGTCATGGTTCTTAAGAAAGGCTAAATGAAGTAAACCCTACTATTTGATGGTCATTAAAATGTGAAGGCTCTAGATAATCACTGTGTATGAACACATGTGTCACCATATTCTCCAAAGTTTACATATGCATTCTAGTCACATACGTAAAAATTTTTAAAAGGATGATCTTCCAAGGAAAAGAAGTTATACATTTAATCCTAAGTAATTTATAGAAAAGAACCCAGTTTTACTTTTATGTTAGTAAGCAGTGTTTACAAAATAATTGTACATGTACAATTGTCAACTCTTGGTTTAAGCAACTTACTGGAGTCCCCTCCTTCTCATATACTCACTCAGAAGCCATGTGAAAATCATGGCCAAAGAACCAGACTCTTCCCTGACGGTCCCAGAATCCATATTGCTAAGAAAACTGGTTCTCAGGAACAATGATATGGCAACTGATATGGCAATGATATGGCAACAGGCTACCCACAGGCCTCCTCAGGGAAAGCTGCCCTCCTCACACTGGATTTGGTGACAGCCAATGTTCTGGGGTCTCTAACGGGAGTTGCATTAAAAAAAACTCAGGACCCTCTGGCCAGCCACACTCTTACACATATTTGCATTACTAGCGTAAGGACCTTTCAGGTCCCTTTATCTGGGGCTTTGACTGAGGACTTTCTTAGGCACCCCTGCCTAGACCACCTTGGAAGGTGACAGAATCTTGAAGACACTTTTCTACATTATGATTTTGTGTTCAATACTCTTCTGCCTTTAGTCTTCTCCCTCTCTCTCCTTCTGGTCCCTTGGTTCACAAACTATGCCAGTCTTTTTTTTTTTGGGGGGGGGGGGAGTTGGTGGCGGTGATTAGTAGGCAATGAGTCTCTGCAACAGGTGTGGATAGGAAAATGGAAAAGCAAGTCAGTTCCTTCTCCAGTTTGGCCTCTTGCTTACATTCTAATAGTAAGTGATTAAACACAACTATTATTTTCAATTTTGGCTTCAACTGCCTACTCAGACCTTGGAAGCTGAGGTGAGCTGCTCACAAACAGTATGTTTACTTTGAAATGGTTACAGATCAGATCTCTACCACCACCACCACCTTGTGATGAGAGTCTGAAGGGACAATGGAAGTCCTCACCATGTCGTAGAAAGCTCCTTTAATTAGAAGAACACGAGCACTGCTTCCTCCAAGCTTGTTGTCTTTCTCATGGCGCCTTGTGTCTCTCTGGAAGTTGATCCCATTCTGGGCTACCTATAACTATGTCCTTCTTTCTTTCAAACCTTAGTTCTTCATCTCACGTCCCACTCATTTCCCCTTTTGGTCTCTGCCTTGCCTTGGAGAGCTCACATATCACATCATATATATCTGACTTTGACTTACCCTTCTCTTTCCCAGTAGCCAGATCCAGCAGACATGGGCCAATCTGACCAGTCCAATATAGAAGCAACACCTCACATGCCTTTCCAACATCGTCCTGTCCTACCACTATTCAATCTGACCCAGGCACTGTATGGGACTCTGGGGCACACCAGAGAGTAAGACTGGCACCATCTCTATCCTCACAGGGCTTACATTCTAGTAGGGAGCACAGATAATGAACATGAAAATAGGTGTGTGCTAAGCAGGCTAGAAGGATCACACTTCTATCTCTGTGACTCATTTGTTCTGTTTTCCTCACCCTGAGGAACAACAGGCACATCAGAGAGACATTATATGAGGGCAGACAATTTGCACTAAAGCTGGACTTCTGCTCCATTACCTTCGTGGTTATGTCTGTGGCACAGTGATCTTTCCAGTGCTCTGACAAGCTTCCAGGCAGGGTGGCGCCTATTTGTCTGCATTACGTAGCAGGCTTTGGAGAAGCATTCCCTCTCTATTGCCAACACCTGATCCAGGGATCCAGCTCTTCAGAAAGAAGGTCAGGTTTTTCTGATGCTGGACAGTCCTTCTGGCATTCATGTCCAAAAGCTGTACCAGGGCCGCACATTTGGTCGATCCCTTTGCCCGAGGCCATCTGCAGGATCGTCCACCCTCAACTCTTAGAACAACCTCAGACAGGAATGCTCAGTGTTCTCATGCTTGCTTGTGAGCCAGCTGTGCTCTGAGATCCCATTCAAATCACAGCAGGTAAACCACATCCCCAGTGTCCATTAATCTATTATGCTAATATCTATAAAATTAAGGCACTGTCATTTTCCTTCAGAGTGGTTCCTAGTCCCTGGAATCCTTTCTTGAGTCTCATTTTAAGGCCAAGATCCAGATCCCTGCTAATGATGCCAAATGTGTGTCTGCCTATATGTGTGCATAACGCCAACTCTGGGTTCTTGTCTATCATCATACCTCAGAATTTCTGAGCGGACAGCTGGTCCTGACCAGGACCTTTGGTGCTAGAGCCCTTTGTTCTAAGCCTGAATGTTGTGGAAGAACCTTCTCTCTGCATCTATACCTGTATCTGTACAAAGGACCCAGTTGGTGCCCCTAGGTCCAGATCTCACAGCTCAGCCCCTTAGATGGAGCCCCGGGCAATATCTAAGTCTTCTATGTCCAATAATCACCATTATGGGAGAGAGCCAGACTAAGAACACTCTCCCTCCCTTCAATACGGGTACCACCATTACCTCTTATAGCACGTGAGCTCCTCTTTTAATCATTGATTCCACTCTTTATACTAAATGTGGACAAATTATGAGAGATAGGCCTACAGAAGAAGTTTGGGGTTAAGGACAGGGATAGCCTTAAAAGTTCAGATTTTCTGCAGGGTGAGTTACTTATTTTATTTTATTTGTAAATTTTATTTTAGAGAGATTGTGAGTGGAGAAGAGGGGCAGAGGGGGAGAGAGAGAGAGAGAGAGAGAGAGAGAGAGAGAGAGAGAGAGAATGAATCTCAAGTAGGCTCCATGCTCAGTGTGGATCCCAGCATCCTGGGATCACAACCTGAGCTGAAATCAAGAGTTGGACGCTGAACCGACTGAGGCACCCAGGCACCCCAAGAATGAGTTACTTTGAAGCTACTTAAGGTAAATGACAATGACATTTTAGTGTCTTTAATTGGGTGGGATGAGCTGGGTCAGGATTCACAGTAAGATTTCTACCTTTATTCACTTTGAAATGATGCACAAAGGCAGAAACAGAATTGTCACTTGACTGGCGCACAGTGGCCTGAGGCCAGTCTCCTCCCTGGTAACATTTTTCTCCAGTGGGACAAGCTACTCGAGGTGCATTATTATTTTTTTTTTTTCCATGTGATCAGGTTAAATTTCACAGTTCAAAAGATTGACAGTAGAACCATTTCTGCAATTACAACAGCACTTCCCATGTCAGGGCTTCCCTCACAGTGAGAAGAGAGGCTTGAAGAATGGAAGGAGGAAGCATGCTATGGGTCCCTCCAAGATAAGGTTCCATCTTTCTCTCTCCACCGTAGTCATGTCCCTAGCAAGGAAGGACAATTGGAGAATATATGAATTATCTACTAATCACATGCTTTACTCTGGAAATTGTTTTTAATTTGCCTAATTGCTTCTCTATGATAAATTATAAAAATTGTGAAATTCCTGTTGTCACATATTCTACTAATGTATCTTCACATATTTTTTGACAATTATAATCACTTATTTAAGTAAAACCAAAGTCAAGAAAGAAACTGGAGTTTTTACAAGGGTACAATCAATGCTTATGAAGGCATAAGACATGTTTTCCATATGAATTAATTATAATAAAAATCTTAATATAAACATCAATATGAAGAAAAAATAGAAATAATTCATAAACTCTCTACCTAAAAATAACCTCTAAACACTTTTGTGTATATACTTCCACACATTTTCCTACCTGTATTTTTTTTCAAAAAGAGGTTTACACTGTAATTTTTATTAACTTATTTTTTATGATGTATCATAACACTTAGTTTTTAGAGTAGGTAAGCTATTATGACTTGATTGTAGGAGCTAATGGAGGAAAAGTTTCACCAAACCTCAAATATTTCCCATAAAATTTGAAATGCAGAGAAGTGTAAGAGGCATTGTATTTATTAACAAATTTTTCAAGGTAAATAAATTCAAGTAAATTATTCAAGGTAAAATTTCTCTCTGGAGCAAAAGATTAGTTTGGGCTTTAGAAGTATGACATGAACTATAATTAATATATTTTTATTTTTTGCTGTGTTGTGGATATTTTAATTGCTGTTTTGATGGGTTTTTTTCCCCTCTAGCTAGTATTCTTTTTTTTTCCCCTTTTTATTGCAGTGTAATTGACAAAACGTTATATTAGTTTCAGGTGTACAATGCAACAATTCAAGATTTGCATATATTGTGAAATGATCTCCACAAGTCAGTTAACATCCACTACCCTACATAGTTAAATATTTTCTTTCCTTCTGACAAAAACTGACAAGATCTACTCTCCCAGCTACAAATATACAATGCAGTATTATTAACTATAGTCACCATGCTGTACATTACATCCCCATGGCTTAACTTATATTTTAACATAACTGTTTAATATTGACATATTCTTGCATCAGTACATTCATTTGGCAATAACATGTTTAAAGCTAGATTGTATTCAATTAAATTCATATATATACATATATATGTGTGTGTGTGTGTGTGTGTGTATATATATATATAGCCAATTGTTTAATCTACATAATGATGTTTTTAGTTTTTCAATATTAGCAACAATGCTCTGGTGAACATTCATATAATTATATTTCTACAGAGTTTTAAAAAATATTTTTCTTGGTTAAACTCTTAGGATAGAATTATTGAGCCAAATGGTATATGACATGTTTTCACTGAACTAACAGTTTGATAAATGAAGGGTAAATAGAGGGTAGTTGAGTATTTTTCAACCTTTACCATTACCTATTTCTATAATTCATGCATGGACATGCTACAATAGATACACATTCACACAAGCCATTAGATTGGGCTTGTGTGAATGTGTATCTATTCACATGTGTATCTATTCACAATGTGTATCTATACACATTCACACAAGCCATTAGATAGGGCTGATTCTTAATTCAATTCTCACCTCGAGTAATTTGTCAAAGTTACCTTTTATTATTCTGTTTCTCAAATTAAGAGATTGCTTTTGAGAAAAATCAAAACAAAAATTCATCATATGTTCTTAAAATGCCTTGTATGTTAGAAGGAAATGGCTACACATGAAGCAGAAAGAGTTTTCAAAAGTATTTCTGCCTACTGTCCCCCAAGTAACACGTATTTATGGATATGTACATAAGCGCCCTTGTATACGTATATATAAAGGCAGGTGTATACGTACATACATGTTTACACACAAACGGGAAAACATAGCTGGGACAGGCTAAAATAATTAATCTCGAAGAATGCTCTTTCTCGTGACTAAATGTCATTGATTCCAGGCCATTTTAAAATATACTAATGAGCAGTTTGGAAACGTCACTGATGATAAGTGATTTGAATTTCCGCTTGAGAGGGGGTTCATTTTAGCAGCACGGATACGTCATATGGAACCGCACACGCAGAACTTCAGCAGCTGCATTTGGGCTGAGCTGAGCACAGAGGAAGTTTCTCTAGGGCCAGCACCACAGAGAAGCAGCGATGGAGGCCCCTGCAATCACAAGGGCGGGCTGCCTAGACTGTCCCTGAGCTGCATGGAGCACACACTCACACACATATGCGCATGGTTTCACACATGCTCCAGTCGCAGTTTAAAAAAACATTTTTCAGGAGCGCCTTGGTGGCTCCGTTAGTTAAGTTCCCGACTTCGGCTCAGGTCATGATCTGCCAGTTCATGGGTTTGATCCTCGCGTCAGCTGTGCTGGCAGCTCAGAGCCTGAAGTCTGCTTTGGATTCTGTGTCTCCCTCTCTCTTTCTTCCCCTACCTGCTCACACTCTATCTCTCAAAAATAAATAAAACATTAAGAAAACACTCTACCTCTCAAAAATAAACAAAACATTAAAAAAAAAACTTAAAAATATTTTTAAAGGGACCCCTGGGGTAAAAAGCCTTGGAAAATACTGTGGTAAGGTGATGAGGCCTCTTGTCTCTAGAGTCAAGTGCCTAGTTTCAATGGGGGGAGGGGTGGGCATTACCTATCCACAGGTGATCTTGAGCAGTAGATTCTTTTAACTTCTGAAAGCTTCAAATCTTAGGTGATTCCACCTCTGCATGCCTCAGCTTCTTTTCATAACTCATTATCTAGGAGGACCTCGTGGTGGAGAGATTAAAGAGCTTCTACCATCATCCTCGTGGAGTCCATTGGTCCCTGAAAAGAAGCAGGTGGGGAAGAATGATTCCACCCACCTCTGACTTTTCAGAAATCCTAAGATCTTGGGCTATAACGAGGACCTCGCTGATGAAACACAAGATAAAAGGCTTAAGACCCTGGAAGGGGCGGGGCGGGGCCTAAACGTTAGGTGAGAAGAAGGTTGTTTACGTGGCTGTGCTGTGTGGGTCAGAATAAACCAAAAACCCACAACAAGTGTTTCAGTGTAACAAACTGACAGCTACTTGTAAGAGGAAGGGAGAAGCAGGAAATGGGGGGAGATAAAACAACCCTGCAGTGTGGGAGGTCTCCTGCTCCTGCTCTGCCCAGGACCACCCCACACGGCAGATGCTCCCAGAGCGAGCAATTACCAGGCACCGTCTAGGAAAAGGCAGCGGCTGAGAAGGGCCAGGTAGAGCTGCGAACTTCTCTGCGGCCTGCCCCAGGGCCACGGCTCTAAGGGAAAAGAGGTAGTTTTACACTTGCACAAAACTGATGAATTAAGCCAACATGGGCAACTGAGAACTTGGCTCGCTATTGCCCAAATCCCAGTATTCTCTCCAGCAATGGTGGGGCTGCACCAAGTTTTTTCCTAGGTGTGAAAAGCAAACACAAAACCCATCTGGATATTTGCATATCGTCTCTAACAATCTATTGAAATAGCAGGAAAAAGAGCAAAGGTTGCGTGGGTTTGGCTAACTATATATGTGAGTTATTCACAGAAAGAACTCTATTTTAAAATGTTTAACATACTCTAAAAGGCTTGAGGCAAAGTTACATGGCTTTTGGCTGCCAAGTAGAATTTAGTATTCTGTGTACCTAAAGTCTTCCTTTTACCTTCACCCACGATAAACACACTGCCAGACCGAGACTTTTTTTTACCTGGAGAGACATAAAAATCAAAATTTGTCAAAATGACTTTTTGGGATTAGTAAACTTTGTAAATAAAAAAAAGACTTGCAAAAAAAGGAAAAACAGAAAAAAAGCCAAACATAAAAATGAAAAAAAAAAAAAAACACAACACAAAAAAACCACAGCAAAACCAAGAGGTAAGGACAGTGGAGGAAGAGTTTGAATTTAAGAACAGGTGATACCTTTAAAGAAATGAAAAAGGAACATGTTCATTTGAATGTCAAAAGTAAATGTGATCTGTTCACAGTTAAGAGAAAACCAAGCAGCATTAGGGTTATGGTTAGAGAAGGATAGGGATCACCTAAGACGCCAACCCCCTTTTACATTTTAATAGCATGGTCATATAAGGAGTTAGACAAACAGGCCCAATTTATTGGAAAAAAAAAAAAATGTACCGGCACAGAGAAGGACCGACCAGATGGTGGTGCAGATTGACCTCATAGGGGAGCTGAGCAGAACATTCAAAGGAATGTACGGTTTTATAGAAGTCCATAATTCCAAGTATGTGGGTTTGGGAATCTCTCGGGTTATCTCTCCCCCTGACCTGGTGGCAGGCCACTGTAAGTAAATCAGCACTAGCAGGTTCTCTTTGTTAGACCCACTCGGCCGGTTCAGCACTCCTGCAAAAACTGTTTGCCTAGGCAATAAGAGTTCACATGTGGGCAGGTGTTAGGAGTTGAAAACGGATCTCAGTGTCATGGGTGTCTGCGGCTGCAGCCAGCTCACCTCCCTCCCTGAGAAGCTACCGCCATATAGACAAGGGGTAGAGACTGCTAATACCTTCCTCTCCCTCTTCACTTGGTTGGTTGTCCCTGGGCACGAGGTGCTGAGTTTCCTGAACTCCAGAGTTATTCGATGTTGGAAAATCAAGATGAAAGAAAAAAAAAAAAAAAAAATCAAGAGGTTGTTGTAGCAAGAGCATTTGGAGACTGATTCTCTCTGATACCTGTGGATTCCTGCCGCCTTAGTGTTCTCTGCTTGCACTGACACCCCAGAGTCCAGGGACATCAGAGAAAGGTTGGTTCTCGCTCCGTACCTTGCATGTAACTTTATTGCTCTGATATCTGAAACAGTGCCGTGAGCTGTGATCCTTAGTCATTCTTTCTTTCATGTGTTCACTCTGGTCTACAACTGAGAAGGACTATTTAGGGTTTACGTGGCCTGGTGGCAACAGAAGGAAATCAAGAAGTCTCTCTACAAAAGCCTGCAGCAAGGAGAATTGGTAAAATGTTAACGTTAGGAAAAGAGCAGTCGCGTAGGCCAGCCTCTCCATTTTACCAACAGGGAAACTTGCAAAAAGTTGTGTGAAAGGGAACATTGCTTTACCCTTCTAATTCTGAGCCACACAGTTCATTCCTGGTCATAGGAAGAGCTCACAGATGCCCTTCTCGATCCAAACCCTGTAGGACGGCAAAAATTTACCCTCAAAAATCTGCCATACTTAACTTTAAAATCTATGTCTACCGCTTGTAACCATCTTTGTGACCTTAGTCACGTTTTATAGATTTTATAAACTAATGTTTAGGGAAGCTAAACAATTTTCCCAGTGCGCAGAGTGTATTCTATATGCTGAACGTGAACTTCATGTGCGCAAATAAGATCACCTCGCAAAACCTTTGGCAAGATGTATGGCATCACAGCACACGGCACTTGGTAAAAGAGGGAAGATACCAGTATCATGGTCATTGTTGTTACTGCTGCTTGTAGAACAGAAAACATCAGCTGTCCCTCTTCAGAGTGGCCAACCTCCGCCAGTAATCTGCCTTTAGGTTTCTTCTATTTCCTTTTCATGTACACTCGGAGCATGTTTCTTCAGCTTAATTCCCATTTCTGAACTGTGTTGGGGGAAAAAGAAAATGTTTTCTCCACTCTTCCCTGCTCCAGAGTTCTTCCAGCTGGTTTAAGAATTAAA
Source organism: Panthera onca (assembly GCF_046562875.1). Taxonomy (NCBI): domain Eukaryota; kingdom Metazoa; phylum Chordata; class Mammalia; order Carnivora; family Felidae; genus Panthera; species Panthera onca. The sequence continues at coordinate 22,099,920 of NC_138349.1, read as the reverse complement.
TTGGTTGGGGTGCCTGGGTGGCTTGGTCGGTTGGGCGTCCGACTTCGGCTCAGGTCATGATCTCATGGTCCGTGAGTTCAAGCCCCGCGTCGGGCTCTGGGCTGACGGCTCAGAGCCTGGAGCCTGTTTCAAATTCTGTGTCTCCCTCTCTCTCTGCTCCTCCCCTGTTCATGCTCTGTCTCTCTCTGTCTCAAAAATAAATAAACGTCAAAAAAAAATTAAAAAAAAAAAGAATTAAATTGGCATGGAGCAGAGTAACAAGAGAGAAAAAACAAAACAAAACAGAACAAAAAACCTCACAAAGTTTTATTATATGCACACGGAAGCCCAGTAATGAGATTGAGACCCAAAGAAATGAGCAAGGCAGGCAGTTTTCATACATTTTATTTATTTTTATTTTTGAATGTTTAGTTTTGAGAGTGTGTATGAGGAGGGAGGGTGGGGCGGGGGGGAGGCAGGGACAGGTGAAGGATCTGACCTGCCTCTGTGCTGAAAGTGGAGAGCTCCATGCCAGGCTCCAGTTCACGAACCAAGAGATCATGACCTGGGTTGAAGTGAGGCACTTAACCTACTGAGCCAGCCAGGCGCCCCAGTTTTCATACATTTCAGACGGAGACAATAAGTTTGTGAATAATTGACAGGATACAGAGAATAGGTGTTTGGGAGCTTTAATTAGTAAGAGATTCTAAGCAAAATTGAGGTGGTGAAAATAGACTAGAAAAAAATAATAAGGTTTGTTTCTACAGCTTTTCCACTTTAAAGTTCCTGTCTCTGGTGACAAGGATGTCATTTTACATCTTAGTACAGGGAGGGTGGTTTTCACGTGGGAGCGTTGTTTCCTGCTTTCTGGGGGACAGAGGAGGGTCAGACTGTCCTTGCACAGGATGCTTCCTGAACATTTCCCAGGTAGCTTCAATTCGAAATAATTAACATGCCATTAGGAACATTTGGGGGCAGCCTGTCCTGGGTCCTTAAAGCTGCAGTTTGCTCCCCTTTTAAAGGCGTTTCCATTTGTGCCCCATCATCATCTGCCTAGCTTCTGCATTTCCTCATGCTTGCGAGTTATGGCTATTAGATGCTAAATTACCGCTGAGAGCAAGTGGCAAGTGATGGTTGGCAACCTTTGATTGTCATGAAACTGGCTCTGTAAAAAAAAGAAGCAGAGCAAAACAGGGCTTGGAGATCACATAGAAAGCATGTACATATCAGTTTGTATTTGTTCAAGTTGCAGGATGAAGGGAGTTAATGGGAAGGAAATGGACAGTTTCAGTTAATAAGACAGATTCTTTTGGAAAACAGAATGTCACTGTTAGTTGCCACATAAAATAATGGGTTTGTTATTGTTGAACCCCAGCTACGTTAACAGAACACTTGTTCCTACTGAGATATTCCCCAGAGTTGCATTTTTGTTAATAAAGATAAATTCCTTGTGGGACCCTCAGATGTTATCTTCCTATTCTTGGGACCATTCTAACAGTTTCATGACTTTGGGATCAGGTAATGCTGGACACTTACACACTGTGATCTGCCTCCTGCAGTAGCTTCACTGGCACCTCAGAAGCTGAGGGAATACCCTGAGGTGTGCCCTGGGGCTGTCTCAGTAACATCTTGAGATCTGACCTTGGGAAATCTACAGAATAGGGAATCTAGAGGTAGAAATTCCAGAATTGAAGAGCTTAAAGTCAAGCTGCATAAAGTGGGGGGGGGGGGGGGGGCAAACATGTAGTTCCTCACTTTTTCTTCTCTCTTTTGACAGTAAAACTGATTTTCAGAATTTTCTTGACATTCTCCCCTGTTCCTTCCTCTGTAGTCTGTTGCTGTCTACTTCTCTACCCAAAGAGCTTTCCTTAAGATCATAGGGAAGGAAGAATTCTTCCTCTACCCTTAGGATCTTGTAGCTGAACTAAGAATTAAATTTAAATGAGACAGGCTAACAAAAGAAATAACCAAAGTTTTATTACGTGTACGTGGAGGCTCAGTAATGAAATTGAAATGTAAAGAAATGACCAAAGCAGGTGTTTTTTTTAAATACTTTTTGGACAAAGAGTCAATAAATATGTGGGGAACTGCAAGAGAAAGAAAAGTTTGGGAACTTTAATAAGGAATTCTAAACAGAATTTGAACTGGGGTAGTACATAAGTAAAAAATAACAAGGGTTGTTAATTGTAATTTATTTTTGAGAGAGAGAGAGAGTGTGCAGGGGAGGGGCAGAAGGAGAAGGAGACACAGAATCCAAAGCAGGCTCTGAGTTGTCAGCACAGAGCCCAACACAGGGCTTGAACACATGAACCATGAGATCATGACCTGAGACAAAGTTGGGTGTTTAACCGACTGAGCCACCCAGGAACCTCTTGGGGTGGTCATTTTAAATTGTCTAGTATCAGTCGACATGGAGATTGTGTTCAACCTCCTGGACAATCAATCAATCACTTGGATATCACTGGACACCAGAAAATAGTAGATAACAAAATCCTCAACACTAAAACTTGACTGAGTTCCCCTGGTTAGCAATACTGCAAGTAGCTGTCACACATTGGTGCCTGGAGCATAATATATCCTGGGGTAAGAAGGAACTTTGTATTTGTAAGCTTCCAGGCTCTGACCTATGTGTCTCTTTTCCGATTGTGACCTATACCTTTCCTTGTAATAAACCATAGCTGTGAGTATAATAGCTTAAAATGAGTTCTGTGAGTCTTTCTAGTAAATTATTGAAATGGAGACTGATTTTTGTGACTCCCTAAACTTGTAGTTGATGTAAGTCTAGGAAGATTGTGCCTTCAGATTTGGCATTTTGGTTAGTTGTTGTTGTTGTTGTTGTTTGTATTCTATGGAAAAAGAATTTTCAGATGGAGTTAAGGATCTTGATTTGGGGAGATTATCCTGAAATATGTGGGATATATTGGACTTCTGATCTACAGAACTGAATAGAAACATTTTTTGTTGTTTTAAGCTACCAAATTTGTTAGATAGTCACAGGAAAGTATTACACGCAGTTATCAACGGTCTATTTCATGCAACCATAGTCTCTGTCTAGAAAAGGCTTCATGAATCTCCTGCCTGGTCTCCTTAATCCATGTTACCCCAAACTAATTGATTTCCACATTATATCTAAACAGCACTTAGTAAAAACAAAACTGTCTCTGGTATGCCATCTTTCTTCTGTTTATACCACTTTTTGAAAGGTGTCTCTATTGTTCCTAAAAGAGATAAAAATTATTAGGGCACTTACATAACATAAGAAGAGCCTGCATGGTCTAGCCACTGCCTGTCT